>NC_080046.1:39497878-40097878 GCF_012489685.1 Lotus japonicus
CTGGGAGCAGAGTGATCAGACGTTCTGGGTTGTGGTTCTGTTGGTTTGGGTTCTGGTTGGTTGGGGATGATGGGTTCAGAAGTTAATGAGTCGTATGGAATGGTAAGGAGAGAGGTTGGATCTTCTGACTAGAGGGTTGGTTTCTGAAGCAAATTCCAGAGTGGTGCTTCAGTAGGAGAAGGTTGAAAGAATGAAGATCTTGGGGAATGTGGTGGAGAGGTGGTTTGTGCGGCTGGCTGGGATTTCATGAATAGGAGTGAGGGGATTTGAAGAGTGTTGGAGTAAGGCAGAAATTGGGAGTGCATCAAATAAATTCAAATCATCATCAGAGGTAAGTGCAGGCTTACTTGTATGTGCTGATGATCGAGTCACTCTGGCAGGAGGTTCAGTCCTTCTGACCTCTGCAGCAGCTGGTTCCACCCGAGTAGGCTTCACCACAATTCTGACTTTCTTCTGCTTCTTCTTTGGAGGACCATCCTCACTATCATCACCATCATCATCATCAGGCTTGCTCTTCGCCTTCTTGACCAGAGGGACATCAGATTCCTCTGAGGATTCGTCCAGAATCATCTTCCTCTTGGTTTTCTTCTTGGGAGGAGAAGGAAACTCTGGAGCTGGTGGAAGTCTGCTGACGAAATCATCAAGGTCAATCTCGAATCCTTGAGCCCTGAGGTCTTCAACATAGCATCTGATGGCTTCAGGATGGTCTGCTTGAGTCCACAGAGGGTAGTCATTCAGAGGCATTCTTCTTCCTCTGATCTCAGAAGATGTGTCCTCATGAGCAGGAGCAATCTTCTTCTGGACCAAACCCATCTTCTTCAGAGAGTTGGCAGTGAAGACATCGCTAACAATTGTGCTCAAGTCCTCTGTGCAACCAGCATTGATCAAATCTTGCACCAAGTTGCTTTCAATGAGAAAGTCTGAGATCAGCCTCCCAAAAGGGATATATTTGATGGCTGACTTGATGGAGGAGGTGGTGCGAGACTTCCGGATGCATTCCTTCAAATAGGAGAACAGGAAGTAGGGAAGGCAGATCTTCTCCTTGTCTTGAATGAAGAACAGCATCGCCTTCTGATTGAAGTTGATGTAGTCTGGAGAACTGCCCTTTGGTCGTTGATTGATGCAGTTGAGCAGGATCTTGTGCCAGACCCTGAGTTTGGGGTGAAGGTCCATCACTTTGTAGCTCGTCTTGCCCGGTTTGAAAGTGGTGTACAGGGCCTTGTTGACGATGTCCTTGGTTCTGGGTTTCAGCTTCGATTCCGTCAGTGAGAACCGATACCCATGAGCAGTTTCTGCACCTAGCAGATTCACGAATGACTTCTCCGTGATGATGATCTTCCTACCCAGTATGTAAGAAACCACCTGAGTGTCATCATAATCAGCGTGCTTCCAGAATTCCTTTACTAGCTTCTCATACACCGGTCCTCGAAGTCGATTGAAATAGTTTCCCCAACCTTGAGCTTGGACTTCAGGACGGAGATCAAACCCATTTGCAGCCAAGTTGTCGAGGTTGAATCTCCATTCTGCCAGGACTTGGAGTTCCTCAGGAGGAAATACACAGTGAACGGCACAGCCCCGTTCTGCAATAGGAACAATCTCCTCTTGAGCTTGAGCTTGTTCTTGTGCTGGGTTCTCAGAGCCCCGTTGACCCGTTGCCAAACCGACTACCATGTGAGGGAACTGAGGTGCATCGGCAGTAGATCTTCTGGTTTGTCTCACCATTTTGAAGAGGTTGAAGGTTTGAGGTAGAAGATGAAGTTTGAAGGATGAAGAGAGATCGAGAGAGAAATCACGAAGGAGGCGGTTTTGAAAAGCAGGGAGTGCGAGAGTGAAAACCGGAAGTGAGAGAGAACGTGTGTGTATAGTGGGTTTTATCAAATAACCGTTGTTGATTCAAAAAGCACTTTAAGATCAACGGTTGAAAATTAAAGATAGACAGTAACAGTAAAATACACAATCACACACAGAAGATAAGCATATCTACACGCAATCACAACAGACTGTCACACGGGCACAAGGAACTATGCATCAGAAGTTCTGACGCACGTGTTGTTGTCTCAGCTTCAGAGTCAGTACCAGTGGGCACACACACTCTGATTGAGTTACCTTCTGGACTAGACATCTTCTGATCAAGAAGTATCATAGTCAGAGGTTCTGATCTATCTTCACTCTGGACAAAAGTCCATGTTTAGATTTTTCAGAATAAAATTAAATCTATCTTCAGCTAAGGGCTTTGTAAAGATATCTGCCCATTGATGGTCAGTATCAACAAACTTCAGAAGAAGTACGCCCTTCTGCACATAATCTCTAATGAAGTGATACTTTACCTCAATGTGCTTTGCCCTTGAATGCAAGATAGGATTCTTGCTCAACGAAATTGCAGCAGTGTTATCACAATAGATTGGGATATTGCTCTCAAGGATCTGATAATCCTCCAGCTGATGTTTCATCCAGAGCATCTGAGTGCTGCATATTGCTGCTGAGATATATTCTGCCTCTGCAGTTGATAGAGCAATGGTTGATTGCCTCTTGCTTGCCCATGAGACTAGATTGCTTCCCAGAAATTGACAATTTCCAGAAGTACTTTTTCTCTCTGTTCTATCTCCAGCATAATCAGCATCACAATAACCTGAAAGCTTATACTCTGATGTTTTCTTATACATCAAGCCAAGGTTAGTGGTGCCTTTCAGATACCTTAGGATCCTCTTAACAGCAGTTAAGTGGGTTTCCCTTGGATCTGATTGGAAACGAGCACATAAATGAACACTAAATAATATGTCTGGCCTAGATGCAGTTAAGTACAGAAGTGAACCTATCATGCCACGATAGAGCTTCTGACATACTTTACCACTTATATCTTCTTTTTCCAGAATGCATGTTGGATGCATTGGAGTCTTGGCCACTGTAGATTCCAGCATATTGAACTTCTTCAGAAGTTCTTTAGTGTACTTGCTCTGATGGATATATGTTCCTTCTGGTGTTTGATCAACTTGTATTCCCAGAAAGTACTTTAATTCTCCCATCATACTCATCTCAAATTCAGCCTGCATCATCTCAGAAAATTCTTTGCATAGAGATTGATTAGCAGAACCAAATATAATATCATCAACATAAATTTGCACAATTAAGATATCATCTTTATAAGTCTTGCAAAAGAGAGTTGTATCTACTTTACCCCTTACAAACTCATTCTCCAGAAGGAATGAGCTAAGTCTCTCATACCATGCTCTGGGAGCTTGCTTCAGACCGTAGAGTGATTTCTTCAATTTGAACACATGGTCTGGTTTCTTTTCATCTTCAAAACCTGGGGGTTGATGAACGTAGACTTCCTCAGAGATATAACCATTTAGGAAGGCACTCTTTACGTCCATCTGATGTAGAACTATGTTGTGATTTACTGAGAAAGAAATCAATAGTCTGATTGCCTCCAGTCTTGCTACTGGAGCAAATGTTTCAGTGTAGTCTATTCCTTCCTGCTGGCTGTAGCCTTGAGCAACTAGCCTTGCCTTGTTTCTGACTACATCTCCTTTCTCATTTAGCTTGTTTCTGAATACCCATTTCGTTCCAATAACATGGACATTCTCAGGCTTCTTCACTAAGCTCCAAACATCGTTCTTGGAGAATTGATTCAATTCTTCTTCCATGGCCAGAATCCAATCCTTGTCCTGAAGAGCTTCATCTATGGACTTGGGTTCAATTAAGGACACCAATCCTTTCAGACTCAGCAAGGTCTCTTCAGAGGGTCTGAAGGCGGATCTGGTTCTGACTGGTTCATCTTTGTTGCCCAGAATCAATTCCTTAGGATGAGCTGCAGTGATTCTGCTCTTCTTCAGAGTTTGTGAGTTAGAGGGACCAGCTTCTTCCTCTGGTTCATCTTCCTCTGGCTCAACTTCCTCTGGAGCTTTGCCTTTGTCAGAAACATTAATGCTTAAATCTGCAAACTTTTCAACTAGCTTTGACTGGTCAGAGTCAAGCTTATCATCAAATCTAACATGAATAGATTCTTCAATAGTCTTAGCATCAGTATTATAAAATCTAAAACCTTTAGATCTATCAGAATAACCAAGTAATAGACACTTAGAAGATTTAGCATCAAATTTATGCAATCTATCCTTAGTATTGAGAACATAACAAACACAGCCAAAAGGATGAAAATAAGAAATGTTGGGTTTTATGTTCTTCCACAATTCATAAGGAGTCTTATTCAGAATTGGTCTCACAGAGATTCTGTTCTGAATGTAACATGCTGTATTTACTGCCTCTGCCCAAAAGTGCTTAGCCATGCCAGTTTCTTGGAGCATGGTTCTAGCCATCTCCTGAAGAGTTCTGTTCTTCCTCTCAACAACACCATTTTGTTGAGGGGTTCTGGGACAAGAGAAATCATGTGTAATTCCATAGGAATCAAACAGACTCTCAAACTTGTCATTCTCAAACTCTCCACCATGGTCACTTCTGACACGCACAATTCTACAAGCCTTCTCGTTTTGCACTTGAGCAATGAAGGTAGAGAACACAGCATGAGACTCATCCTTGCGGGTTAGAAACTTTACCCATGTCCAGCGGCTATAGTCATCAACGATAACCATCCCATATCTCTTGCCACCTATAGACTCAGTTTTCACTGGTCCAAACAGGTCGATATGCAGAAGTTCTAACGGCCTTGAGGTTGAGACAACATTCTTTGCCTTGAAAGGGACTTTTGTGAATTTGCCTTTCTGACATGCTTCACAAAGAGCGTCTGAAGCGAACTTCAGATTGGGTAAGCCCCTGACAAGGTTTAGCTTGCTCAGCTGAGAAATCTTTCTCATACTGGCATGCCCTAACCGTCTATGCCATACCCACTGCTCTTCATTAACAGACAGAAGGCACTTCACATTCTGAGCCTCCAACTCAGATAATCTGATCTTATAAATGTTGTTCTTCCTCTTGCTGTTAAACAGAACAGAGCCATCGATCTGACTTACAGCCCGGCAGGACTTTTGATTGAATATAACATCATAACCCTTGTCAGCTAATTGACTTATAGACAATAAGTTATGTGTTAAGCCGTCTACCAATAAAACATTATCAATGCATGGACTACTATCTACACAAATAGTACCAGTACCAATAATTTTACCCTTTTCATTTCCTCCAAAGCCAACTTCGCCTCCAGGCTTAAGTTTCAGCTCTCGGAACATACGCTTTTCTCCCGTCATGTGACGCGAGCATCCACTGTCCAGATACCATGATTGGTGTTTCAGTGGAGCTATCAAGGATATCTGCAACATAGATAATCTTGTCCTTAGGTACCCACTTTCTGGGTCCTCTTTTGTTAGTTACCCCAAAGGTTCTGATCACCTTGGGTGTCTCAACATGATATTTTAAAGGAATATTTGCATGATATTTAGTCATAGAGAAAGATCCCTTTTTAAGAGGGTTTTTAGCAACTTCAGCAGGTACAGGATCAGGCAATATGGTACCAGAGGGAACAAAGCATTCATACAAGGATTTAGCTTTAGACACAGAAGGCTCATTTCTAATTGGTTTAGAATAGCCAATGCCATGCATTCCATTTCTGCTTACACCATAGATCATTGAAGCCATTAAGCTTCTATTTACGCTTTTAGCCAGGAATCTTTGAAAAGATTTTTCATACTTAGATTCATGCTTACTATCAGAGGCATCGCAGGCAATAACTTCTTCTAACTTTGCAATTTGATTCTTAAGCACAGAGTTAGAATTAACTAAAGCATGGTTATCATTTTTCAAATCAGATATGATTTTCTCATGTTCAGAAGGAGTTTTAGAAACAGCAGATAAGTTCTTTTTCAGCTTCTTATGCTTAGACAACAAGGAGTTATACTTATCCATGATATCAGACAAAGCATGTTTCAGTTCAGAGGTAGAGAAGGAAGCAAATACCTCATTTTCATCGTCAGAGTCTGGATCTCCTTCTGATTTTGAGTCAGAGTCAACAGCTTCCTTTGACTCTGTTCCTTTGTCTTTGACAATAGCCATGAGTCCTTGGACTTCACCATCAGAGTCAACATCCTCTGACTCTGATTCATCGAATGTCACCATCAGACTCTTCTTGGTCTTGAAGTGCTTCTTTGGCTTCTTGTCCTTCTTCAATTTTGGACAGTCACTTTTGTAGTGCCCTGATTCTTTGCACTCAAAGCAAGTGACTTCCTTGATTGATGACTTCTTCTGACCTGAGGATTCAGACTTTCCTCTTGCCTTTCCAGAGCCTTTGAACTTGCTCTGCCTGTGCTTCCAGATGCGGTTGAGTCTCTTGGAGATCAGAGTCAGCTCATCTTCATCAGAATCTTCTGATGCTTCTTCAGATTCTTCTTCTTCAGCTTGAAGAGCCTTTGACTTCTCAACCTTAGCCTTTTCAGATTTGGATTTCAAGGCTATGGACTTTTTCCTCAGATCTTGCATCTCTGAGCGCTTCAGCTCATGGCATTTCAAAATGCTGATGAGTTCTTCTAAACTCATATTCTCAACATCTCTCGTGAGCTCTATTGAAGTCACCAAAGGCATCCAACTTTCAGGAAGACACCTGATGACCCTTATGACATGATCTTTTGTTGTGTAGCTCTTGTTGAGAGGACGTATGCCAGCTACAAGCAGTTGAAATCTGGAGAACATTTCTTCAATGGACTCATTTGGCTCCATGATGAAGGATTCATACTTTTGGATCAAAGACAATGCCTTTGATTCTTTGACTTTCTTGTTTCCTTCATGAGACATCTTCAGAGAATCAAAAATACCTTTAGCAAACTCACGATCTGTAATCTTCTGGTACTCCTCATAGGAGATAGCACTTAGAAGAATTGCTCTTGCTTTGTGATGTTGTGAGTACAGCTTCTTTTGATCTGCAGTCATCTCTGACCTTGGGATCTTCTTGCCATCTGCATCAACTGGACGCTCGTAGCCATCCACAATAATATCCCAGAGATCTGCATCGAAACCCAGAAAGAAACTTTCCAGTCTATCTTTCCAATATTCGAACCTTTGACCGTCGAACATAGGAGGCTTTGCGTTGTAACCATCTCTTTGAGTTTCACTGGTGGTGGCAGCCATTGTTTTTCACACCGGCCCGGATCACTGAACACTGTTAGGTGTGGTAATCAGAACTTGCGCTCTGATACCAATTGAAGGTATGAAAAACGGTAGAAAGGGGGGGGTTTGAATAACGTTTTCAGTACAAAACTACCACCTTAAAGATTTTAACAAATCTTTTCGAGAACTAAGTGCAAAAGATAGAGATAGAAAAGCACACAAGGATTTTATCCTGGTTCACTTGATAAATCACTCAAGCTACTCCAGTCCACCCGTTAAGGTGATTTCTTCCTTCTTAGAATGAAGGCAATCCACTAATCAGGTAAGAGTTACAACTGCACTTGAAACCTACAAGTGACTAACAATTACACTGACTTAGCTCACACTAAGATTCACTCTCTTAGTCTTCTCTAGGATCCGATCAACCTTGATCTCCTAAAGGAAAATCAAACAACTGTTTGAGGTTGGTGTTTACAAGGGTTTGCTTCTGAATAAGCTGAGTGTAAACTAAATAAATTACAAGATGAAAGAAAGCTTAGAATATTTTGAATGTCTTGCGCGTGTGTTGCTTCTTAGTTTCTTAGCCGCTTCTTTCAATCTTCAGCCTCTATATATACTCCAAGGATTAGGGTTGAGCGTTGCATGGAAATGCTACCGTTGGAGGGCAGTTCTGGAAAATCCAGCTTCTGCTGTGGCTGAGAACGTTAGGTAGGTCGTCAGGAAGGTACACTTGCTTTTGTACTTGGATAGCGACTTGACCTTTTAACCTAGGAGACTTCTGATCAGAGGAATGCTTCGTATTGGAACTTGTGAAGCAGGTTGATCAGAGTCAGAGGGATAGCACAGATCCTCTGACCATTGTATCTTCTGATTCTGAACTCAGAGGGAAGAACATGGCCTTCAGAGTTTCTTGCTTCTGGACTTCAGAGTTTCCACTATTCAGCTTCTGGATCTTCAGAGTCTTCTACACCATCGGAACATCTGAACCTTCAGTGTTTCTTGGTTGTCAGAACTTCTGGATCATCAGAGCTTCTAGCGACTGAGTCCTCATCAGAGTTTGTATAGCTTCAGATCTTCTGAAGCTTTTCCACTGTTCATACTGAACATGGTGAATGCGAAAGCGTTGCTTGGGTTACCCTTTATACACAGTGCTTCTGATTTGTGTGAAATTGAGTCAGGGTCAGAGCCTGTAAATAGCACACTCAGAAAAATACGTTAGAGTACCACAATTGTTCATATCAAAAGGTTAACTTGTAATCATCAAAACATAGAGTTGTACTACTAGATCAAAACTTGATCTTACACTACGGTGCAAGGATAGGGTTTGTGTACCTAACAACCCTGACTTGAGGAGGTTGATTATGGATGAAGGTCACAAGAGCAAGTTGAGCATTCATCCTGGAATGAAAAAGATGTATCAGGACTTGAAGGTAAATTTTTGGTGGCCAGGAATGAAAAGACAAGTGGCTGAGTATGTAGCTGCATGTTTGACATGTCAGAAGGCAAAGGTGGAACATCAGAAATCTTCAGGTATGCTACAAAGCTTGGATGTACCAGAATGGAAATGGGATAGCATATCGATGGATTTTGTAGTGGCTTTGCCAAGAACTCAGAAGGGATACGATTCTATTTGGGTAATAGTGGATCGGTTTACTAAGTCGGCTCATTTCGTACCTGTGAGGACTACGTACAACGTGGAGAAATTATCAGAGATATATAGCTGAGATTGTACGACTTCATGGAGTGCCAACACGTATTGTTTCCGATCGAGACCCGAAGTTTACATCACATTTTTGGGGAGCTCTTCAAGAGGCTTTGGGAACGAGGCTGAGACTAAGTTCTGCTTATCATCCACAGACTGATGGACAGACTGAGAGAACTATCCAATCATTGGAGGATTTGCTACGAGCTTGCGTGTTAGATAACAAGGGCAGTTGGGATAACTTATTGCCATTGATTGAGTTCACATACAACACTAGTTTTCATACCAGCATAGGTATGGCACCGTACGAGGCTTTGTATGGCCGCAAGTGTAGAACACCCTTGTGTTGGTATCAAAATGGAGAAAATCTGTTAGTAGGGCCAGAACTTCTGCAACAAACGACTGAGAAGATCAAGCAGATTAGGGAAAAGATGAAGACTTCTCAGAGTAGACAGAAGAGTTATGCAGATCAAAGGCACAGGACTCTGGAATTCGAAGAAGGAGACCATGTATTTCTGAGAGTTACTCAGACTACAGGAGTTGGTCGAGCAATCAAGTCAAAGAAGCTTACGCCCAAGTTCATTGGACCTTATCAGATCACTCGTCGAATTGGACCAGTCGCTTATCAGATTGCACTACCTCCATTTCTATCAAACATTCATGACGTATTCCACGTGTCACAACTGAGGAAATATATTGCGGATCCGACACATGTTATCGAGCTGGATGACATTGAGTTGAAGGATGATCTGTCTTTCGAGACACCGCTAATTAGCATTGGTGACACCAGGATAAAGCAGTTGAGAGGAAAAGAGATCGAGTTAGTGAAGATCATATGGAACAAAGACACCGGTGATGCGACATGGGAGCTGAAGGAGAAGATTCAAGAACAATATCCAGATCTTTTTACTGACCCTTAAGTTTCGAGGTCGAAACTTTCTTTTTGGAGGGTAGTAATGTAAGGCCCAAGTTTTTAAACTTATGCCAAGTACATAGAATCCTATTCACGATTAGGGTTGATGTAACATGAAGGGAAACCTGAACAAGAGTTTACCAAATGAAATAAATTTATGAAGGAGAAAGTTCAGGAAAATTCTAAGGATTGTACCAGAATTGATAAAAGGTATAGCACGATCGATTCGCTTAAACCTAGGACAAGAACCTTAGGAAAAGACTAAGTTCCACCCTTGGAACACTGTAGGAATTTATTCCAAAAATCTTCAGAGAAATGTTAGAACTTCTCTTATTCATTGTAAGACAATCGTTTCGAGGCGAAACTCTAGGATCTACGAACGTCCGATTCCAATCATCGGAAGTTTGCCGAAACCGAAACCCTGGTATTTCAAAACCCTAGAATCACCCGACAATGAAGACTTTTTCTATTCGGAGCTTCAAATGAAGATTCCACACGCGTACACCCATTTCTCTTGATGATTTCAATCTTTCTTCAGAAGGAAGTTTTCTATTCCGACATTCGATGCAAAAAGTAACTTATCGGGTAAAATAGTTTTTACACCGACTTTGCATTAGTTACCTAAAATACAAGGAAACCTCTGTTGAGTTTTGGTATTATGTCGCCAAAACCTATCTTATAATTCATGGAGAATGAATCCGGAAAAATCAGATTCGCGAAACTTTCATTTTACCGCGTTTTTCCAACCTCTATATATAGCAAGAAAAGGAGAAAAAATGGCAAAAACTTCACCATTTTCTCTCCAAATCCGCGAGCTTCACCAAGAGAGGAGGAAGAAGAGCTTTTGTTCATTTCTTGCTTGATCGTCGATTAAACAGTTGCTACTTCAAGGTTTCGAGGTATAGTCGCTAATCCTTACCTCTGATCGTCTTTTCCATAGCTTTTCTCTATATGTCTTTCTGTGCTCATAGTTTTGAGGTTTTTGCAAAACTATCCTGAATACTTCATTTTTGATTCAAAACATCTTCCCTACGTTCTCCTGAGTATGTTTAGCTAATAATACCTCGCCGATTCTCGAAAAACTACCGTCGAGTTTCAATTCTGGTGAAAATACCCATTTTTTGGGGTAAAGCTTCGTCCTTTGGGCTGAAAACTATCGCCTTAGCTTAGTGCTAGTAGGATTAGTTGTCATAAACGTCGTTGGTAACGTCCCCATCCAATTTGCTTTTCGAAATTTCAGTTTTGAAATTCTGAGCTAAAATATTGACCAAAATACCCCTGCGACAGTTTTTGATCCGATAATTTTTCCGAGTTTAGAATACCCTTAGTTACGGCTAATAATAACCTAGGAACCAAGTTTGATCGAAGAAAAATCGAACTCCACAATTACCAATAGTGGCCGAGCACCCTAAGGGGGAGGGAGGAAAATTTCTTTTTCGAAAACTTGTCCTTTCGCGCTAGATTATCGTACCTCGGAGTATATACTACTTCGTGTAACCTTAGTAAGTATTGATAGCTTAGTTTCCGATAGATTTTGATTGATTTCTGTGGTTTTGCTCTAAAGGTGCTTTTGAGGAATTCCCAGAGGAGCAAGGCTTTGATTGTGAAGAAGTGTTAGAAGATCACCCTGGAGAATCTTCAGGTGAGGGCTTCTCACTGAATCCTTAGTTAATGCTTAGGGTCGATGCTTTCGACATTGATTTATTGTTTCCGCACTTGTTTGTGTTTGATTGGAAAAAAATGTTTTCTGAGGCTTCGGCTGACAATGTGGATGATTCATCTACTGAATGTTTTTGAGAGTGAATTTCATGTTAAGTGCTAAGTGGGTAATCTAGGATGTGTGATGCATGTTTCATATGTTAAGTGCTACGTGGTTATTGCATAATATGTTGATATATGACATGTTGGTTGATTGTGCTGAGTTAATTATGCTTTTGCAATGAAATCTGTGATTCTGAGTAGTGAGAATAGCGGGCAGGTCATGCCGATTTTATTTTGAGATTTTGGGGAAAGTTTGATAGGACGAATGAGATCCAGGCCTTGTTGTGGTTTTCATGGATCGAGACATTCTCTGGAGTCATTTGGGGATTTGGAGATCCCGAGAACTTATAAGTTTTGCGATAAGACTAAAAGGATATTATTTTGTAAAGAAAACTCATAAGACATTAAACAACCTCTAAATCTTCAAATAATGATAATAAATTCGAAAGGAAGCTTAGGATGCAAATCTTAGTTTTGGAAAACGAGAAGTGTCGTCGGATCCAAGTGTTGAGGAGATTGATAAGTTTTGAGTATGTTGATACTCTTGTGCTCTGGGAGCAGTTGTGTTGTTGGGCTATCCTGGGGATAAGTCCGGGAAACAGGTAGTTTCCGAGTATGTGATACTCTTTGCTCGTTGAGCAGTTGTGACCATAGGATGGAGATGAGTCGGATGATTTGGAGATCATCATGAGTTATGTGTTGTTGTGAAGAAGTGTCTTTCGTCGCAAAATCGACTTTACCTTAGGGTAAGCTTTTAGAGACTTTAATTTACCTAGAACACGTGGCGACGTGTCGAGTGAGGACGGAGACGTTGATTGACTAATCATCCTGCATTCATGCAACATTAATGGGGTATTAACACGAGACGTACTTCGGACCTCGGTGGATTCCAAAATGGTCATAAGACCCGGATTTCCGCGAAAGAGCGTTTGTAGACGACTCTTAGTAGCAGACCGAAATGGCAGACCTTCGGGTTTACTGCTGATCTGGCTACCGTTGTTGTTGGTGTAAGAGGCGCGCGGGCCGAAACGGTCCCACCGTGGCTGGTGTTAGGGCTGATCCGTTTGATGTCCATCCCTTCCGGAATGCATGTGGTTAACTGGGTTAACCGTCAGTTGCATATAATGCAACATGCATACTAATTTAGTTGTCGAGTGTGATTGTTACTTGTTAATCCTATTTGGAACATGTTAATTGTTATTATTGTCGTTATGTTCATTGTGGAATATGTAACCCTAGGATGCCATCTCTAGTTATAAGCCTAAGTGGCTATCTCTTATCTGTACCTATTGGGTTTATTATTTACGTAATTCTTTGGAGTTGACCCTCGCGTCTTCTGTGTGTGTTTTGGCGGACAACGCCCTTTGTCAGATGTCTTTAGCGGACTGGTTCACAATGGTCCACCCTTCGGGGGGGACTAGATACGAGATGATAGACCAGGATGACCCCGGCGCGTGGGTGGTAGACCCCGCTAGCCATCGCGCGACGTACTCCGGGAGGATCATGGAGGATAGGGTAGATAGGGAAGGACGCTTGATGGAAGGAGTGCTGAGGAGGAGCACTGTCAGCTTCAACTTGCCGCCAGGAGTGCATTGCGGACCAGGAGTGGGAGCACTACCGCCACCGTCGTCTTCGGATGATGAGGACCCCTCCGAGGAGGAGCATGTGGGAGTGAATTCATCAGAGTCCAGCACACCCACCGTTGCGATCATCGATGATCATGGTTCGGGCCCAAAGCCCGTTAGTCCAGCACCGGAGCGCATTGCGGTTGCGAGGGGAGGTCGGATAGTGTTTGTAGACTTAGTCGTTCTGGATTCGGATTCAGACGACGATCACGCTAGTATGTAGGTTTTAGTGCTAGTGTGAGCTCCTCGGGATAGGATTAGTGTAGGAGTAGAGTCTTAGCTCTGAACATCATTTGTTTCTTTGGGGACAGGGTAGTTCCGCCTATAGCTTTTTGTGTGGTTTCTTTACGGGAATCACAGAGAGTTGGTTGGACTTAGGAGGTCTTTTCAGGCCGATGGGCCAGCTTATTCTCAGTTTTGAGGGATGGTGTTGCGGACACTTCACCTTTATATTTGGTTTGTACATATTGCCCACGGGCGCTACTTTTCTTCTTTCCGTCACTGGAGGTTACTCGTGACGAGGTTGCTACATACAGCGGGGGCTGTTGTATATATATTGTATATTAGTTCTGTTGTTTTTCGCTTTGGGGTTTTATTTATTCCAGTCTTGTCTATATTATCAACGAAAAAAAATATTCACGTTTTTCCGCATTAAGTTTATTTTTGGTTACTAAAGTGACGCCACCGAAATCGGGGTGTTACAGTATTGCTAAAGTTTGATTTACTTCGCTTCTGGTATCGTTTGTGATATAAAGTGCGTGTTCTACGCACTTTAAAGTGCGTTCAACTTAAATTGTGATTTGGTTTGAAATGCGTTAACTACGCACTTTAAAGTGAAGTGAGCCACTTTCTGTGGATAAGGTAATTCACCACAGATAAGGTAATTTACTGTTTATGTCTATGACAATATAATTTGATCATAATCATAAGTAACCTTGTAATGACCAATCGTATATGCTTGTAGGTGTTTGCTTCTCGAGATGGAGTTTTGGAATGGACACATAATCTTGAGAAGCAATAGGGCTTTGTTATTGTTATCACGAGGTCTGATAATGGTGGTGTTAAGAGGAAGGCCTTTATGAAATTAGGATGTGAATGGGGTGTTAAGTTCAAAACGCTAAGTGTATCATTTATCATCTTTTGAATGATAACAATTTTCAAGAGCATTGTTTTTCCTTTGTTATGATTGTCTACATTTTAGCTAATGTATGTTGTGTGCCAACATGTCGAACACGATGTCATAACATCTTGACTATGACATGTGTCCCTACGGATCTGATATGAGTTGGCTAAGTTATCTGTGAAGTTGTGTTTTGATTACGTGGTATTCAAGCTAGGGTTTTGTTGGAAGCTTCTGTGCTCTGTTTAAGTAATATATCCAGTGTAATCAAATCGATTTCAAGGGATTTGATTTCAGATATTATGTGGAAGTTTTTATCTGCTACTGAAAACATATCTTTGAAGATTTTATGCAGATCTGTTTCATTAACAACTTCCTGATTTTAGTGTGGACTCTTTGCTTGCCCATGCCCATTGAAGACAAGGCTTGGATTACTGCTACTTAAGAAGACCTAAACCTAGTTGCTAGGGCGTGGCTTCATGTTGAGTAAATTAGGGTTTACTCTCGTCAGTTCACACTTGTATTGTTCTCTCAGCAGCTTTATGTTATTCTTCTAAGCTGAGAGTTGTTTTGTGAGTTGTTTGATCTTGAGATCGTCTTTACTCTCATTGTAAGAGATTAATCATTGTGGCAGTGATTGTGTGTGAGAAAGTGAGAGGGGATTCTTATACTTAGGGGGAGACCTAAGTAATAAACCACGGGTAGGAATAAGTAGGAAAGACTATGTGTAACACCCCGATTTCGGTGGCGTCACTTTAGTAACCAAAATAAACTTAATGCGGAAAAACGTGAATATTTTTTTTTTGATAATAACTAAGACAAGGCTGAAATAAATAAAACCCAACAATAACAATAATCAGAACTAATATACAATATATAAACAGCCCCCGCTGTAGTAGTAACCTCGTCACGAGTAATCCTCCAGTGACGGAAAGAAAAGTGTAACGCCCGAAGGCAAATGGTACAATCCACAAGAAAGGTCAAGTGTCCGCAACACCATCCCTCAAAACTGAGAATAAGCTGGCCCATCGACCTGAAGCAAGACCTCCTAAGTCCAACCAACACTCTGTGATTCCCGTAAAGAAACCACACAAAAAGCTATAGGTGGGAAACTACCCTGTCCCCAAAGAAAACAAATGATGTTCAGAGCTAAGACTCTACTCCTACACTAATCCCATCTCGAGGAGCTCACCCCAGCACTAAAACCTACATGCTAGCATGATCGTCGTCCGAATTCGAAATCCAGAGCGACCTAGTCTATGTACACCATCCGTCCTCCTCTCGCTACCGCGATGCGCTCCTGTTCCAGCATCTCAACTCTAGTTCCCCCCGAAGGGTGAACCATCATGATCTAGTCCGCCATGGACATCTGACAAAGGGCGTTTGTCCGCCAAAGCACACACAGAAGACGCGAGGGTCAACTCCAAAGAATTATGTAAATAATAGCATCGATAGATACAGATAATAGAATAGCCACTTAGGCTTATAGCTAGGGATAACATCCTAGGGTTGCATATTCCATAATGAACATAACAGCAATAATAACAATTAACCTGCTCCAAATAGGATTAACAAATAACAATCACATTCGACAACTAAATTAGTATGCATGTTGCATGATATGATATGCAGGTTGACCCAGTCAACCACATGCATTCCGGAAAGGGATGGACATCAAACGGATCAGCCCTAACACCAGCCACGGTGGGACCATTTCGGCCCGCGTGCCTCTTACTCCAACATGGGTAGTCAAATCAGCAGTAAACCCGTAGGTCTGCCATTTCGGTCTGCTACAAGAGACGTCTACAAACGCTCTTTCACGGCATTCCGGGTCTTATGACCATTTTGGAAACCGACGAGGTCCAGAGTACGTCCTGTGTTAATACCCCATTAATGTTGCATGAATGCAGGATGATTAGTCAAACAACGTCTCCGAATCTCACTCGACACGTCGCCACGTGTTCTAGGTAAATTAAAGTCTCTAAAAGCTTACCCTAAGGTAACGGTCGATTCTGCGACCAAAAGACACACTTCACAACGACACATAGCTGCTCCAACAGCACAAGAGTATCACATACTCGGGAACTATCAGTTCCCCGGACTTATCCCCAGGATAGCCCAACAACATAGCTGCTCCAACAGCACAACAACAAACGCTGCTCCAACAGCACAACAACAAACGCTGCTCCAACAGCGCAACAACATCTACATGCTCAAAGCCTCTCAACTTTCTCAACGTTGGGATCCGACGACACTTCTCGTTTTCCAAAATTAAGATTTGACTTCCACGCCTTCCTTTCGAGGTTGTTATCATTACTTAAAGATTTAGAGGTTATTTAAGGTCTTATGAGTTTTCTTTATAAAATAGATTCCATTTTGTCTTATCGCAAGTCTTATACATTTTCAGGATCTCCCAATCCCAAGTCGCTTCCAGAGAATGTCTCGATCCACTAAACAAAATTAAGGCCTGAACCTCGTTCGTCCTATCAAACTTTCTCAAAACTCTCAAAATAAAATCGGCATGACCTGCCCGCTATTCTCACCATTCAGAATCTCAGATTCCAGTGCAAATCATATTTAAATCATCACAATCAACAACATGTCATATATCAATAAATCTCATTATAAACACTTAGCACTTAGCATATAAAGCATGCACCACACATCCTAGATTACCCACATAGCACATAGCATGTAAGTTAATCTCAAAAACATTCAGTAGATGAATCATCTACATTGTCAGCCGAAGCCTCAGAAAACATTTTCCAATCACACACAATCCAGTGCATAAACAGTAAACAATGTCGAGAGCATCGACCCTAAGCATTAACTATAGATTCAGTGAGATGCCCTCACCTGTAGGTTCTCCAGAGTGATCGTCAAACGCTTCCTCGCAAGCAAAGCCTTGTTCCTCGGGAAACTCTTCAAAAGCACCTTTAGAACAAAACCACAGAAACCAATCAAAATCTATCGGAAACTAAGCTATCGATACTTACTAAGGTTACACGAAGTAATCTATACTCTAAGGTACGATAATCTAGCGCGAAAGACAAGTTTTCGGAAAAGGAAATTTTCCTCCTCCCCCCCCTAATAGCTCACGGCCACTTTTGGTAATTGTAAGGTTCGGTTTTTCTTCGATCAAACTTGGTTCCTATGCTATCATTAGCCGTAACTAAGGGTATTCTGAACTCGGAAAAATTATCGGATCAAAAACTGTCGCAGGGGTATTTTGGTCATGATTTTTAACTTAGAAATTTCAAAACTGAAATCCCAAAAACCAAATTTTGCAGGGACGTCACCAACGACGTTTATGACAACTAATCCTACTAGCACTAAGCTAAGGCGATAGTTTTCAGCCTAAAGGTTGAAGCTTTACTTCAAAAACTCCAAAAATGGGTATTTTAGGCTAAAATTGATTCCGGCGGAATTCCGGCGACATAACGGAAAATCTAACCCGGCAGAAGTAATCTTGGGCATGTAAGGAAGAGGTTTAGAATCAGAAATGAAAGATTCAGGATAGTTTTGCAAAAACCCATAAACTATCAGCTCAGAAAAGTCTACAGAAAAGCTATGGAAAAAGCGATCAGAGGTAAGGATTAGCGACTATACCTCGATACCTTGAAGCAGCAACTGATTGATCGACGATCAATCAAGGATTGAACAAAAACTCTTCTTCCTTCTTCCTTGTTCTTGGCCGCGGGTTTGAGGAGAGAAAATGGAGGAGAATTTGTGTTTTTCTTCCTTTCTTGGCTATATATAGAGGTTGGCAAAACGCGGGAAAATGAAAGTTTCGCGATTCTGATTTTTCCGGCGTCATTCTCCATGAATTCTAAGATATGTTTTGGCGAAAGAATTCCAAAACTAAAAAGATGTCTCCTTGTATTTTTGGCAACTAAAGCATAGTCGGTATAAAACTATTTTACCCGATAAGTTGCTTTTTGCATCGAATGTCGGAATAGAAAACTTCCTTCTGAAGAAAGATTGAAATCATCAAGAGAAATGGGTGTACGCGTGTAGAATCTTCGTTTGATGTTCCGAATAGAAAAAGTTCTCATAGTCGGGAAATTCTAGGGTTTTGAAATTCCAGGGTTTCGGTTTCGGCAAACTTCCGATGATTGGAATCGGACGTTCGTAGATCCTAGAGTTTCGCCTCGAAACGATTTTGATATATGGAAAAAGAGAAGTTCTAACATTTCTCTGAAGATTTTTGGAATTAACTTCCATCGTGCCTAAAAGTGAAACTTAGCTATATACTAGGGTTTCTGACCTAGGTTTAAGCGTATAACGATCGTGCTATAACTTAAATCGACTTCGATACAATCCTTTGACTTTTCCTGAACTTTCTCCTTCATAAATTTATTTCATTTGGTAAACTCTAGTTCAGGTTTCCCTTCACGATACATCAACCCTAATCGTGAATAGGATTTTATTCACTTAGCATAAGCTTAAAAACTTGGGTCTTACACTGTGAACATGGGCTGTTCTATTAAGACCTTTTGTGTACTTTATTCTCTATACTAGTGGATTATCTTTCTCGGGCTGAAGCCCTCCAGATTTAGGTGATGTTGCACCGAACTGGGTTAACAATTCTCTGTGTTATTTACTGTTTTTCTGATTAAATACTGTGCTGCACTTCTGCTGTTATCTGTTGTACGTTGTGCCAGATGTCCTAGACATTTGGTTCGACATTTGTCCTGTGCGTGAACCAGAATTTCAATTGGCATCAGAGCAGACACCCTATTCTGTTGGGTGAGCTCCATGGAATATATTCTGTTTTCAAGGACAACATCATGGATGGAAGAAGATCAATCTATATGCCACCAATTTTGGATGGTACCAATTATGACTGCTGGAAGGCTCAAATGATGGTGTTTCTCAAATCTATGGACAGTATAACATGGAAGGCAATAGTCAAAGGGTGGAAACATCCTATGATAGCATCCACAACTGAATTGAAGTATGAAGAAAAGTGGACAAAGAAAGAAGATGACGAAGCCCTTGGAAACTCCAAAGCCTTGAATGCTATTTTTAATGGAGTTGACAAAAATATGTTCAGGCTAATCAACACATGTACTGTGGCTAAAGAAGCATGGGAGATTCTCAAGACTGCCCATGAAGGAACATCAAGAGTTCGTATGTCAAAGCTTCAGCTTCTTACAACTCAGTTTGAAACTATGAAGATGAATGAGGATGAATCCATATATGAGTTCCACATGCGTATAAGGGATCTAGCCAACTCTTATTTTGCCCTAGGAGAACCCATGTCTGAAGAAAAGTTAGCAAGAAAGACAGGTCTCTCCCCAAGAGGTTTGATATGAAGGTAACTGCCATTGAAGAAGCCAAAGACATCAGCAACATCAAGGTTGATGAACTCATTGGGTCTTTACAAACATTTGAGATGTCTCTTAATGACAAATCTGATAAGAAGAAGAAAAGTATAGCATTTATGTCCAACGCTGAAGAAGATGAAGTTCAGAGTGAGAAGGATACTGGTGAAAGTATTTTAGAAGTGTTGTTCCTTTGTTGTCATCAATTTTGTTAAAAACAACCTGATGTCCTAGCCGATGTTGTGACATCTGCCTTGATGAAGGCCAGGACATCCGCCCCTGCTGGCATGCAAGTGGGTCCCTTATGGTTAGGTTTTATGGTATGTTTTGTGCTTACTTGAAGGACAAGTAACTGATTGTTGGGAGCCAATTGCGGGCTGTTTATTGTTGGAGCAAATCTGTGATTAAAAGATTTGTTTCTATTTTACTTGTTGATCACTCATATCAGATCTTGGAAGATTCTCTACTGATATGAGTTGGATCAAAGTGTTCTTCAGCCCAAATAAACCCTAGCCGCCTCTGCTGAAGTATATATTGACAAAGACCTGAAGCTTGAAGTAGATCGAGAGAATCACCTTGAAGATCAAGTGTTCTTAAGAGTGTAAGTTGTTCTTTGTCTTTGTTAGTTGTGAACTCGTCTTGCTCACTGATTCTATAAAGTGAGACTGAGTTCTGTTTGTGTTTGAGTGTCAAACAAACCTTGTGTTATTGTTGTTACCAATCACTGTGGCAGTGATTGAGGAAAAGTGAGAGGGGCTCTCATACTTAGGCTGTGGTTCTAAGTAGAATACCACTGGGTAGATTAGGTTAAGAACAATGAACTTGATGTGTTCATGTGTGTCTGTAATACCTAGTTCTTGAGATAGTGGAATTCCTTTTCATTGGGCGAAAGCTAACCAGACGTAGGTGTAGTTTCACCGAACTGGGTTAACAACTTCCTGTGTCTTGTTTCTTTTTAGTTGTTTGTTGTTTTGTGTTCAGGTCTTTCAGTCGTATGATGTTCTAATCGATTGTCCCAGCATCGTGCAGGACATTTGTTCTAAGGGATCTAGAATTTCAAGAAGTTATAGCAGTTCTTGGTAGAAGTTTTAACAAAGTTTTGAAGAGATTTGACGAAATGTCAAGGACAAATGTTCAGGACAAGTCGCCCGACATTACTAGGAACTTTGATTTTCAACACAGAGACATGGATGAAGAGAAATCTAGCAAAAGCAGAGGGGTCCAGTGCCTTGAGAGTGAAGGGTATGGTCATATCAAAGCAGAATGTCCAACGTTTTTGAAGAAACAAGGAAAGGGGATGATAGTCACTTGGTCTGATGAAGATTCTGAAGGAGATAAAACTAGAAATCAAGTCTTGGGACTTACTGTGAAATACAATTCTGATATTGAGTCCAGTGATGGAGAAATTTCAAAAGAAGAACTCGTTGAAACAGACAAGCTGTTGTTATTCAAGAATTGGCAAGAAGTGTGTGACTATGGTAAGAAGCTGGAGAGAACTGTCAAAGGTCTTGAAAATGAAAAACATAATCTGCTGGATATCAATAACAATCTTCAGGAGGAAGTAACTATGTTGAAATCTAAACTTGAAGGTATGATAAAATCTGTACGTATGTTGAATAATGGCACTGATATGTTTGATCTGATGTTAGAAACAAGAAAGACAACCAATGATATGAACGGTTTGGGATATGAGAGTGACTCTGCACCAGAAGAATCCAAAAAGATCACTCGTAAGTTTGTTCCTGCAGAAAGAAAAACTGAATTCAAGATGTCAAACCAGATGCCACAACATGGTGTCGAACATGTGTACCAACAAATACCATATACTTACCCATAAGGCAAGAAGGCAAAGAACTCAAGATGGAGATGTCATCATTGTGGAAGATATGGACATATAAGGCCTTATTGTTACAGATTGTATGGATTTCCTCAGGGACATGATCAACCAAGGATCAATTCACAGATTGTTCAAGTAAGGAAATAGTGGAAACCAAGAGGGCTTGAAGAGAAAAAGAAGAAAAAGATTGTGAAGGCTACTAGTCATTTTCCCAGGACCAACAAGGATGTTGTTGCTGTACTGGATAGGAAGGACGGAATGAAGGAGAATCTACACACCAAGACAAGATCTCTGAAATGGAAGGAAGTTTCTGTTAATGATTCAGAGACCAATGTTGAACCAGATGTGTAGGACATTGTGTCCTCTGCTAGAGAAAAGGTTAGTGGCAAGAGAGCTCCCATGAATGTTCCCCCTATTCCTCTGGATAATGTGTCATTCCATCCTGAAGTAAGTGTTCAGAAGTTGAAATATGATTGTCAGGAAAGGATTGCCTGTGAGAAAGTGTGTAGTCAAGAAGCTATGGAGTACAAGAATATCATGGACTTTCTTGCTGAAGTTGAGTTGTCATAATTCTATCACTATCTGTTATGTGCACTTTGGCTGCCTACAATGGACATCTCTGGTAAGCATTTGTGGATTTAGTCTCAACATGTTTCCTGGTTTCTTCTAGCTACCTTTGCCAAATTGTGCTAATAAGGGGGAGTAATAGTATGTGTAGTTTTTGCTGCTGTGTTTGTGGTTTTGGTAGCATCTTGCTACTATGAAGAGGTTAGCTGGTTAGTTGTGGTTGTTTTTGAGATATTGGGTTTGTACATAGCTGCTGACAATAGCTATGTTAAACGTGCTCGTTTGTGTAAGCTATCTTGATATATTCTATTTGCTCTGATCTGATATTTCAAGCTGCAATTTTTCTGAAGAGCTTTATGGTAGTGGATTGTATTAGCTAAAATTTGACAAAGGGGGAGATTGTTGTTCCTTTGTTATGATTGTCTACATTTTAGCTAATGTATGTTGTGTGCCAACATGTCGAACACGATGTCATAACATCTTGACTATGACATGTGTCCATGCGGATCTGATATGAGTTAGCTAAGTTATCTGTGAAGCTGTGCTTTGATTACGTGGTATTCAAGCTAGGGTTTGGTTGGAAGCTTCTGTGCGCTGTTTAAGGAATATATCAAGTGTAATCAAATCGATTTCAAGGGATTTGATTTGAGATATTATGTGGAAGTTTTTATCTGCTACTGAAAACGTATCTTTGAAGATTTTAGGCAGATCTGTTTCATTAACAACTTCCAGATTTTAGTGTGGACTCTTTGCTTGCCCAAGCCCATTGAAGACAGGGCCTAGATGACTGCTACTTAAGAAGACCTAAACCTAGTTGCTAGGGTGTGGCTTCATGTTGAGTAAATTAGGGTTTACTCTCGTCAGTTCACACTTGTATTGTTCTCTCAGCAGCTTTATGCTATTCTTCTAAGCTGAGAGTTGTTTTGTGAGTTGTTTGATCTTGAGATCGTATTTACTCTCATTGTAAGAGATTAATCATTGTGGCAGTGATTGTGTGTGAGAAAGTGAGAGAGGATTCTCATACTTAGGGGGAGACCTAAGTAATAAACCACGGGTAGGAATAAGTAGGAAAGGCTGTGAACTGGGGCTGTTCAATTAAGACCTTTTGAGTACATGATTCTCTGTAATAGTGTATTATCTTTCTTGGGCTGAAGCGCTCCAGATGTAGGTGATGTTGCACCGAACTGGGTTAACAATTCTCTATATTATTTAATGTTTTCCTGATTTAATACTGTGTTGAACTTCTGCTGTTATCTGTTGTACGTTGTGCCAGATGTACTAGACATTTGGTTCGACATCTGTCTTGTGTGTGAACCAGAATTTCAAGCATAAGTGATCTGATCAAATATATCATGTGTATTGGGCATAAGCAATTACGTGCTCACTCGGAGTACAAACTAGAATAGCGGGCTCGGGTGAACTCGGCATATAGATAGGCGAGCTAGGAGAGTATACCGGTGAGCTAAAGAGAAAACCGACGAGCTTAGAGTGTATGTAAGACCCAGGATTTTAGAAATTAAATAATTAATTAATTTCCAACTCACGCATAGGATTATGTGTAAGCGTGAGAGGAACTTGATCAAGTGTTTGATGTTTTGACAAGTGATATGAAGAAGAAAGTTCAGAGTATGTTTACGGATGACACTATAGTCAGTTTGAGTGATAGCAGAAACCATATTCGCACCCGACTAAGGTCGAGAGTATCCGAAAAAGGTTATATCCGCTCCTAGAGCATTGTTTAAGAGAATTTTAGAATTGAAGAAAAAATAAGAACCTCATGGTATTTTTCCCATGACCAATGTTTTGATACGGAACTCTGGACTATACGCACGATAGGTTTTGCTTTCCGGAAGTCCGTCGAAGCTAGACCTATTCTTCACGGAGACTTTAATTAAGACCCTGAATGAAGAGTTTTTCTATTTAGAGCTTCTACCGAAGTTTTCATCCGCATTGTCTCATTTCTTTCGACGTTTGTGATCTTTTTTCAGAAGGAAGTTTCTTCATTCGACGTCAACTGCAAAAAGTAGTTTTTCGGCGTAAATTGATCCATACTGTGTTTGAATCCTTTTCTTCAATTAAAAGAACCTCGTTTTGAGTTTTGACATTCTGTCGCCAAATACTCACTTAAAATCAGCAGATGAAAGTACCAAAACGACCAGACCCGTGAAATCTTTATTTTTCACATTTTTCTCTCTCCTATAAAAGGAGAAAAAAATCAAAGTATCTCACATTTTCCTTCATTTGGCCGTGAGCTTTCTTGGGAGGGAGAGAGGAGAAGTGAGCTTGATTTATGAAGCTACGCGCAGATACAGAGGTAATGATGCTTAATCTTACTTCTATTTCTGCTTTATGTTTGATTTTTCCAAGTCTTTCTGTGCTCAAAGTTTGGAGCAAAATGTCAAAATGTCTGATAGCTTCGATTTTTCTTTTCAAATACCTTCTAAACTAATCGAACACGATATATTCATGATCTGTGCGCTCGGATTTTCACCGAGTCACCGTAGATATGAAATCTGAGCCAAAAACTCATTTCTACTCAACCGTTGCTTTTTACAGCTTAAAGCCTTAATCTTGCTTAGTGCGTTTGAGATCAGTTGTTGATAAAGGCCTTGTTTATCGTTATTCAAAATCTGTTTCGCAAAATATCAACTTTGAGTTTTTGGGCATTAAATCTTGACCAAAATACCCATAATTCGCATTTTAAGTCCTTTACTTTTTCTGAGAGTTTCCCTGTCCTAGATAACACCTAAGTTCGAAAAGCCCTATTTTTGGTTGTGGCCGAGACTTGTTGTTGGCTTGTAGCGAGACATGAATTTAATGTTGGGCAATTATGGCCTATGGTTATTGTAGCCCTTTGAGTTGTCAAAATTTTGGCTTTGGTTTCGTGTTATTCCGAGTTTTGTAGCTCGAGTTATGCACGTTTTAGCGAACAAAGGTCATGTTGCTCATTCGTGTCTAAATGTCGAACTCTAAAGCATCAAAACCTTTCTTCCGGTTTTGTTTAGTGTTACGAGTTTGTATTGTTTCTTAGTGACTAAACAATGATACTTTGCTTAAGGTTTGGAACGAGATGAGCTGAGGAAAGAGGCTTTGGAGCAAGTTGTGAGGTTTCACAACGGAGGAGGACGCCCATAGAACTCGCTGAGTTCGGGAATTATTTTTGGGATCGAATTGTGATGTTGAGCTTGGAAGGAGAAAATCAAATGTTAGGGTAACTCAATATAGAAGTGTCTTGGAGTCTTGCATGCTTTTAATTGAACTACTTGTGCTTGAGATGAAGATGTTTAGTTGATTGCGATTTAGCATGTTTTACTGTGATATATACTTGCTTATGTTGATGACTTTTGCCAAATGTTTTCAGAGGCTTCGGCCATTGTTTAAATTTAAGGCTCACGCCTTTGTTTTATGAGGCTTAGGTCATTGTTCATTGCTTACTGATTTACTTGATGAGCTAGTAGGCGTATTGCATTGATTTATGCTTGTTGAAATTATGAATAACATGTTGTTACTCTGACTTGGTGATTGGTTTGGGGATTGTTATCGACTATCTTGGCATATAGGGCTTGGACCTTAGGTGGCAATGAGGTGAGTATGGTCCCACGAGATTGTCCCGTCTTTCGAGATGTTATAAAGTGGCAACGACCAATAACTGTCCTCTCTTCCTGTTTTACTGGACCAAAAATCCTAGCCGGAAGATCTATGTTTCTTTCGAAGCTTTGGAAAGTTCTGAGCGAGGGGTCGCCATGTATCTCCAATCATTGCCCACTTTTTCTGGTCCTGATTTGATTCAGGCGTCCAAGAATGACACCGTGACTCAATTTTTTAGTAAGTTGTTGTTGGTCAATTTGCAAGTGTACGAATACCTTCGGGTTTTAAATTATCGAACCACAGGGAATTAGATTGCAAATTCAGTTTAAGATTCAAGATCAAGGTTGAAAAGCAAATAAAATTCAGTTTTTAATAATTGGTTGATTCTTGAGTTTGTAAAAAGACAAGTAGCCAAGTAATAAAGCAATTGAAAAACAGAGATGAGATTGCCTTGGGTTCTTGTTCAACTAATTCAGTTTTAGCAAACCTTCCTATTCAATTAATCCTGAGTCTCTCCTTGATGTTCTAGCCTAGTTAGTTATCTTTCGATGCCTCGCAAAGAAAACCCTTCCTAATCAAAAGATAGGTTCAATTCCTTGATAACCTAAACAATTGCTAGAAGCACTAAGCATACAAATCAGGCCAACAAACCCCAACCCTTCCTCTATTCCTAGCAGCAAGTATAGAAGGAGTAATCTCACAACAAGTCCCAATTCTATAACAAACTATCGTTATGATTATAGAAAAGCATAAAGCTAGCATGCATTCAATCTTGAAAGATAAAGCATAGAAGTGAGATTCAAGGGTTTACTCAGAACTTCATGAATAGAAAAGGATTGAAAGCTCAAACATTCAAAGTCTTACAAAGAACCCAAAGCAAAAAGGGTTTTTAGCCAAACATGGCTATGAAATCCATGCTAGAAAATAAAGATAAAACCTGGAACATAAGACCTAGGGAAAGTTCCCAAAGCTCCAGAACTCAAGCTCTCTCTTCTAACTTATGAAAATATCATAAAATGACAAAAGGTTCCAAGAGAAATGTCTAAAAACCATTTTATAGGCAAAACAGGCGAGACTGGGCGCTCAGGCGCCAATTCAGAGCGCTTGAGCGCCAATTGCATGCAAAATCATGCTCTCTGGACCCTAATTGGCGCCTAGGCGCCAATTCCCAGCGCCTAGGCGCCAATTCCAGCAGCCTGACAAAACATAACTAGCGCCTAGGCGCTCAAGCTCGCTGGAAAAGACTTCTTAGCTTCTTGTAACTCCTCTTCCAAGCCTCTTTAAGTCCTCCTTCAATTCCAAGCTCCTTGGCCTTCTTTCACCTTCAGTTCCTGATCTGCACACTTAACCAACAAGCCAAGGAAATTTCTAGAAGCTCAAAGAGCTTATTAGCACAAGAGATCCTTCAATTAACACAATAAAACCATGCAAGTCCTAAACTTACTTAAAATGCAAGAAAACTCCCTATAAAACTACAAAATTACCAAAACGAAGAAAAGACTCAAAGAAAGATAAAAAATGCATGAGAATGCATGAAACACTACATGAGACTCAACAAAAAGACTCAAAACAAAGAAAGAAATGACCCTAAAAACACCACTAAACAAGGGTCATCACACCACTATACTCAACGACAACTCGCCCTCGAGCGTAAATAACACTCGCTTGCCCTCAAGCGCAAGAAATGGTCCCAAACAAATGCTCTCAACAAAGAATACTTCACAAAAAACAGGGGGACAAAGGAATCACAGCTAGTTCCAAGAGAAAGACCCGACAACCTACTTCATGCGTCTTTTGAAAAGAGAAGAGTGTAGAGTCCATTCATGAGAAGCATATAGAACTAAAAATCCTAGGATGAGATGCTGATTTAGTGCACTGAGCACACAAGCAAGTTCATAGGTCCTGAATGTCATTCACTCAATAGCAACCACGATCAAACATGCAAATATTCAAAGAGACTTTAAAAAGGGCTGAAACATTGGCTAGGAAGAGATGATGGTGGTTGGTCCCTAAGGAAATTCTAGGCTTCAAGCACATTGAGTGTGGTCCAATTCTAAAACCCCTCGGAGCTTTTCACAATAAACTTTTTAGCACAAGTCTCTTGTACCCCCCCTTTTCCAATTTTTTCCTTTTACAACTCCAGCTTTTGTTCAGGAGTTTTTTACTTTTTTTTTTCAATCCTTTTTTTTTTCCTTGGGGCAAGAGACTATTTCACAATTTTTCAGCTCCATACAAATATAATCAAGGACCATCACTCCCCAATATTCCAACCAAACATCCACCCCAATCACTTGGCTACAATAAAATCTCCAAAAAAGCTCAAGTGGGACAACTAAAGACAATATTCAATCAACTAATTCTGAATCTCAAGAAATCCTATAAGTCTCAAGAATAAAGCAAGAATCACAAAGCATGCTATGAGTGAAATTAAGGCAGAGCCAAGAATTGCAAGTGAGTCAGGATCCTCCAGGGAAAATTTATGGTGAAGGGTCAAAGATAGACCCTTATGGACTCACACCAACTCTATTCTTAAGAAACACTCGGAAGACTGAAGTCTCCTCCTCTCTTCC
Source organism: Lotus japonicus (assembly GCF_012489685.1). Classification (NCBI taxonomy): domain Eukaryota; kingdom Viridiplantae; phylum Streptophyta; class Magnoliopsida; order Fabales; family Fabaceae; genus Lotus; species Lotus japonicus. The sequence goes on from NC_080046.1 coordinate 39,525,936, forward strand.
CCAAGCATGCAATCACTCATCCCCAAAAGACAACACAAGTATTCACAAAAACATTTTCAAAACTAGCAACATGTTAGAGAGCATAACTACGGGCAAAAACATGTGAGTACAGGGAGAAAAAGACCCAAAAACGACTCTACCAAAACAATGCATGATTAAAAGAAAAATAAAAGCTACAAAAGGAAGATATGTAAAGATGCATGAGCTAAACTAAGGGAAAGAGTTGACCTTCTTTACCAATTACCATGGAGGCCTTAGAGTCACCTCCTACTCTAGAATTTAGGCTCTCAATCCCTGCAAAATGCAACAAACAAACAAGCAAAAAAAAAAACAAAACTTGGGTTGTCTCCCAAGCAGCCCATTGTTATAGTCTTAGGTAGACTATCCCCCTTGTCAAGGAGGTTTGAAAAACATGGTTTCCAACTTCAGCACCTCACCACCTTGGTACACCTTCAATCTCTGCCCATTCACAGTGAAAGTATTCTTGGTCTCTGGGTTTTCAACCTCAACAACACCATGAGGAAACACCCTTTTGACCACAAAGGGTCCAGACCATCTAGACTTAAGTTTCCCAGGGAAGAGTCTCAATCTAGAATTGAAGAGCAGCATCAATTGCCCTGAGACAAATTCCCTATTCAAAAATTTCCTATCATGCCACTTCTTTGTCTTTTCCTTGTAGATGCTAGCACTCTCATAAGCTCGGAGTCGAAACTCATCAAGCTCATGCAATTACAAGAGTCTCTTCTCGCTAGCAACTTTCCAATCAAAATTCAATTTCCTTATGGCCCAATAGGCCTTGTGTTCCAATTCCAAAGGTAAGTGACACGCTTTCCCAAAAACTAAATGGAAAGGAGAGGTACCAATCGGAGTTTTAAAAGCGGTTCGGTAGGCCCATAAAGCATCGACAAGTTTCCTTGACCAATCCTTTCTGGAAGAATCTACCACCTTTTCGAGAATACGTTTTAACTCCCGATTAGAAATTGTGAGACCCAAGTTTTTAAGCTTAGAATAAATCGAATAAAATTCCTTTTCACGATTAATTTGATGTAACGTGAAGGAAAATCTGAACTAGTGTTTATTGAATGGAATCAATTTGTGAAGGAGAAAGTTCAGGAAAAAGCTAAGGATTGTAACAAAGTCGATAAAAGTTATAGCACGATTAGTACTCGCTTAAACCTAGGACAAGAACCTTAGGAAAGAAAACTAAGTTCCACCCTTGGAACACTATGGGAATAAATTCCAAAAATCTTCTAGAGGAATATAAGACTTTCTCTTATTCCTTTCCATAACAAGCGTTTCGATACGAAACCCTGGAATGTACGAACGACAAATTCCAATACTCGGAAGTTTGCCGAAACCGAAACCCTGATAGTTTAGAAACCCTAAAATCAACGGACGATGAAAACTTTTTCTATTCGGAACTTCAAATAAATATTTTATCCGCGCACGCCTACTCTAATCGACGTTCCGAATCTTTCTTCAGAAGGAAGTTTCTGCATCCGAGGTCAAAACCATAAAGTGCATTTTAAGCCGGTACACATTAAAAACAAGCCTCGAAAACCAAAAATCATACTAATATTTCTTTGAAGAATTAGAAGATTCAGCGGGAAGAATATCGTGTCTAAAATACGTTGGAATCAATAGGAAAAATCGGAATCGCGAAATTCTCATTTTTCCGCAATTTCCATTTCCTATATATAGTATGAAAAATGAAAAAAAAAAAACAAAAAAATCACAAACCCACACACACGGCCGAGAGCTTCTTGGAGGAAAGGAGGAGAAAAGTGATTTTTCCAATTCTTGACCGATCGTCGTTCCGTTCGTTGCTACGCGTAGACCTCGAGGTACTGATGCTTTTCCCTACATCTGATCGTAAATTCTGTCGCTTTTCTCTATGTCTTTCTATGCTCAAAGTTTTGAGCTTTTTGTAAAACTGTCCAAATAAGTTGATTTCAGTGTCTAAACTTATTGCCTACGTGCTCTAGAGCATGAATATCCGGTTGTTTTCTGCTGAATCTCGCCGAATTGCCGCCGAGTTTCAATTCTGCTCAAAAACCCATTTTTATGCTGAGGTTCCGCTTTTTGGATCAAAAACTCTCGACTGAGCTTAGCTTTAGTAGGATTAGTTGTTATAAATGTCGTTAGGATCGACCCCATCTAATTTGTTTTTCGAAATTCTGATTTTGAGTTTCCGAGCTAAAAATATTGACCAAAATACCCCTGCGACAGTTTTCGACCCGATAATTTTTCTGAGAGTTTCCCTGGCCTAGATATCGCCTAAGAATACCTAGGAATTGATTTAGATCGAAGAAAAAGTTCGAAAACCCTATTTTCCATAGTGGCCGAAACCTATTTGCTTGGGTACCGTGTCCAAAAATAATTTTCGAGTCTCTATGACCTGAGCCATTGCGTAGCTCTTTCAATTGTCGAAATTTTTGCACCGGTTTCGTGTCATTCCGAGTTCTGTAGCTCGAGTTATGCACGTTTTAGCGAATAAAGTGTTTTTGTACAAAACTTGAATCGAGTCAAAACTCATCCATTCGGGGAAAGTCCTTTCATACGTGCCTAAATGTTGTATTCTGAAGCTCCTTGAGCTTTGTCTGACGTTAGTTAGTATTGTTTCGAGTGTATCGACTTATTTTGATTGATTTTTGCTTTGTTTGCTCTAAGGTTCGTTTGTGGAAACCTTAGACTTGACTGAGCAAGCTTGGGAGTGTGACTTACACTGTGATTCTGGAAGAACTAGAGGTAAGGGCAACTTACACTGCTAGCTAATGCTTTAGGCGTCGATAACTTCGACTTGCTTATTTATGTTTCTTTATCGCTTTGACTGGAGAAAATGTTTTCAGGCTTCGGCCGTGTGAAACTAATATGAGACGTGTGTCTCCGTTTTCTGAGAGGCCTCGGCCGTTTACTGGTTTCTGTATTACTGCTTCCTAGTGGATAGGACAGGGTTATGTTTTACCGCAATTACTTAATTCACATGCCATACTTGCTAAGTGATTAAATGGTTAATCTTAGGCTATGTGAATACTTGTGCACATTATTCTGGAACATGCAATTATTATTGGAAAATGCTGACCATATTGTGCAACGTATATCGGTTATTCGTGGACTAACCAAATGTGAGGAATAACAGTTAGTTATGCCCCGTTGGTGGCGAACTCTTAAAGGTTTATTTCGACATGACGAACTGAGGTTCATGCTCTTGTCTTCTTTTGTGGTTTCAAGACCTTCTCATGGGATTTTGGGGATATCGGGATCTTTTGAACTTGTAGTTTTGGAAAGAAAATATTTTCATGAGAAATTCCATAATGCTTTAAACAACATTCAAACTCTTTTAATTAAATGTTAATGATCTCAAATGAACTTCTAGGATTTGGATATTAGTTTTGGAAAATGAGAAGTGTCGCCGAATCGAAGTTTTGGGGAAGCTCATAAGTTTCTGAGTATGTGTATACTCTTTCGCTCGCTGAGCAGTTTTTGACCATCGAAATTTGATGAGTCAGATGACTCAAGAAGTCATCAAGGGTGATTGCACTCCTTTCATAATTAATTGTCTTTTGTCGCCGAATCGACATTTACCTTAGGGTACAGTAGAGCCAATAAACTCTAACACTTTTGCTGATTAAGCAAGTTTTTGGTCAATGACAACCTTATATACCTTCGGGTACAGTATATGCCTTCGGGTACTGTATATGCCTTCGGGTACAGTATATGCCTTCGGGTACAGTATATACCTTCGGGTACAGTATACCTTCGGGTACAGTTTATACCTTCGGGTACAGTTCATGCCTTCGGGTAACTCGGGCATTCGATGGGGGATATGATCGACCGTATGGTTAGGATCGACCTGTTGATTGTCAGGCATAGCGGAGGGAAAAGTCGACCCACAGGGTTAGGACTAATCTGGCTATGTCAAGGTTGTAAGTGACACTCGAGGGTTATGGTCGACACAATGCCAGTGTTAGGACCGACTCGATCGTGCCCAGCCTACTTCTTCCGGAACCTTTCGAATTGACGTTGCATTGACATAACATGCACTCTAACTATATTTGGTGAGATCTTGATGATTTGATGTTGATAAACATCGTTATGAGTTTTTGATGATTTGATATTGGTGAACATCGTTATGTTATTTGTTGAATTGTTGAGATATTAAATATTGTGTTGTTACTAGAGATTAGATAACATGCCATGTATATACCTTAGGGTAGGCAATGCAGAACTTATATGTATATATATACAACATATATAGATACCCCTTATATTTTACCTGTTGTCTTGTATTCTCTATACTATATTCCGTAATTTGACCCTTGCGCGTGCTACCTGTGTTTGGGGGGCTATATATGCCCTTTTTGTCAGATGTCGTTGACGGATCGTTTCGTGATGCTTCGTCGTTCGGGGAAGACCCGGAGCGAAATGACTACTACTGAGCCTTCGACGTGGACCCGGACTTCATGCAGGATCGGATGAGGGTCGATGCTAGGGGTGTAGTATATCTGTTTTCGTTGTCATATCTCTGATTTTCATTTCTTATTTTGGGGCAGGGTAGGTCCCCGACTATTAGCTTTTTCTGTGGTTCCCTTCCATGAGGATCACAGGGAGTTTGTCGGACGTAGGAGGTCTTTTGGGAGCCGTTATGGGCTAACTTACTTTTTGGAGGACTGTATTTATAAAACTTATGACTCTATCTATGGGTCGCACTTGTTTGTCGTTGGGCAATACTTTTAGTTACTAGGTGTTACATTCCGTCACTAGAGGACACTCGTGACGATGATTTTGGTTGCAGCGAGGGCTGTGCTTTTATTGTATGTTAGTCGCTTTTAATCGCGATTGGGTTGAGTCTTTTTCGAGAAGTCTTTTTATTTAAAAAGAAAACGAAAAAAAATACCTGCTTTTCCGCTTTATTTTATCTTTGGTTACTAAAGTGACGCCACCGAAATCGAGGTGTTACATTGTGGTATCAGAGCTTGTCGAGTCTTTCGGGAGTCTTTGGGGAATAGGTCTTCTGTGTTAGGTTGTGTGACTCTGCAAAGAGTAAAGGTTGATTGTCTGCCGAGCGATTTTTCGCTCGAAATTGATTGAAGTTGCTACCTAATCATATTGTATAGCTATGCATAATACTATCTTATGATTGGTACTGACTGTTTGCTAAACGAATACATAACATGGTGAACGCGAACCAACTTGCTGAGATGGTGGCCACTTTGGTCCAAGCAATGACTGTACAAACGAATGACAATGCACATAGGCGTGTTGCTGAGGATGCACGTGAGCTACACCGGCTTCAGAGAGAAGCAGCCCTGGACCAGAACAGGGGACTGAATGATTTTAGAAGGCAGGATCCACCCAAGTTCACGGGTGGGACTGACCCGGACAATGCGGATCTATGGATCCAAGAGATTGAGAAGATTTTCGAAGTACTGCAGACTGTTGAGGGGGCCAAGGTGGGCCTGGCAACTTATCTGCTGCTGGGCGATGCTGAGAACTGGTGGAGGGGTACCAGAGGGATTATGGAAGCTAACAATGAAGAGGTGAACTGGAACTCTTTCCGTGCTGCATTTCTGGAGAAGTACTTTCCAACTAGCGCTCGAGACGAGCGGGAGGCACAATTTCTGACCCTTTGTCAAGGGAGCATGACCATACCTGAGTATGCTTCCAAACTGGAATCATTGGCTAAGCACTTCCAGTTTTTCAACAACCATGTTGATGAACGCTACATGTGTAAGCGGTTTCTGAATGGGCTGAGAGCAGACATCGAAGATTCAGTGAGGCCGTTGGGAATTATGCGGTTTCAAACTTTGGTTGAGAAGGCCACCGAGGTGGAGCTGATGAAAAATAGAAGGATGAATAGAGCAGGAATTGGGGGACCGATGAGGTCGAGCTCCCAAGACAACAAGGGAAAAGGAAAGTTTCAGGCGAAGAAGCCTTATCAGCGTCCGATAGGGGAAGGTTTAACCCCGGGACAGTACAAACCGATGACCATTGCTACTGGAGGTGCAGGGAATCAAACCGGCAACAAGGGTGTGATATGTTTCAGGTGTGGGAAGACTGGACATTTTGCTGACAAGTGCTCAGCGACTGGACCAAGATGCTTTAATTGCAACCGAGTGGGGCATCTAGCCGTGGACTGTAAGGCGCCCAAGAGGGAGCCATCCGTTAACACTGCAAGGGTAAAGCGCCCTGCTGCTAGAGGAAGGGTTTATATCATGGACGGTGAAGGAGCTGAGGGGTTAACCAGAGGAGAGCGCAAGAACGATGGTAACCTTCTAACTATTCTTTCTCATTCTAGTACAACATGCTCTTCATTACTCTCGTAGAATGTGCAACACGCCTAACTTGCTTTTACTGTCTGAGTTTTGACCTTATAGTTATTACACCTATTAAGACTTTATTTAACTATTGCTCGTGTTTAAACTATAGAGGTACACGAGGTTTAGAACAACACGTTAAGCCTAGAAAGTAGTCTTGCACCGATACGTTTAAAAGGAAGCTAGAAGCTGAAGATTGAATCTTAGAGAGATTCCTTATGGGTAGTATACGTGTTATGTTGAGGGTGTGTAGTTCCGTAGCGGAATCATTTAAGGATTTAATATCAGGATATTTGTGACTACTGGATGATAGGAACTCATTGACTGTTCCAGTGGGTTTTTCTAAATTTCCACCTTCGATGTATTAGGCCTGATCAACTTAATATTGAGGGGGTGATATTCGGAATCACAGCTGGCTATGGACTTTGATAGAAGGATTGGTAAGATTAACTTGATTGGATCGAAGATTAGTCGAGTTTGGGAGGAAAGTTCGTGTTAAGTAATTGATTTTCTTTGGGAAAGAGTTGTCGTTTTAAGAAATGAATATTCATTTAAGAGGTGTTAGAGAGTTAAAGGATATTAGAGGTCCAAACTTAGTGAAGGTTTAGATTTTAAGCCAATCAATTTGATCACGAACGCGTGAGACATGAAGTCTTGTCAAGTTTTGATCGAGAGACTAAGTATTGGAATGATTGGAGGATGATCAAGTTACAGAAAGGAAAGTGTTAGTATCAAGATGAATACTTGAGGTTTTTATATTTGGACAAGTTTCGTAGAGTCTAAGAGTGAATGGAACTTTGTTATGGATTTTGATGATGCATATTAGGGTTAACAAGTGAATTTTACTAAGTTGAATGAGAATCCTAGGGCTAAGGTTGACCTAGTGAGCTGAGATTCATGTACGCATAAGAGATTTAGTGGTATTAGCGGTTACGTCAGTTAAATCTCGGAAGGTTGGACGATCGGATGATAAAATGACTAGTTAAGTCCCTTGAGGTATAGTTATGATTTGATCTTCTAGGGGATGAGTCCTTATTTGTGTGAAGTGTTAAGGATTTCAGTAAGTGTAAATTGGTTTGAGTGAGGAAAGTTGTAAGGAAGGAAATGACAATAATTGATTGTTAGATATTAAGATGATGATTAACTTATCAGTTGTTTATGAATTGATGTTAAGGGGAATGAGTCTAGTGATGCACAAGGTATTAAGACTCAAGTCGAGTTTTAATTTGAATCGTGACTAAGTGGAAAATTGATTTCATGGTGCGAATGAGGATAGTTACGAAGTTAGAGGTAATGATTAATGGACTAGTGGACTCCAAGGGATAGTTTGTCTAGGAGTGACCAAGCGATCGAGTTGAGTTTTGGATCATGAGTGAACATCACGAGGACAAGTTGAGCATTCACTCCAGAACATGGAGATGTACCGAGTTTCTAATCAGAGTTTTGGACGAACAAAAGCAAAGGAGTAAGTGGTTAAGGTTGTGCGAATGCACGGAATGCCAACAAATACTATTACCAACGTAGACTAAATGCAAGTGGTCAAGCTGGACAACATAGAGCTAAAGGATGAGATGTCTTTTGAGACGCCGTCGGTCAACATTAGGGCTAGAAAGTGAAACAATCGAGAGGAAAGCAGAGTGCTGTAGTGAAAGTTATTTGGAACAAAGACACGGACGATGCTATATGGGAGTGAGAGGAAAAAGATCAAGGAATAATATCCGGAGCTTTTTGCTGAACCTTAAGTTTCGAGGACGAAACTTTCTTTTTGGAGGGTAGTAATGTGAGACCCAAGTTTTTAAGCTTAGAATAAATCGAATAAAATTCCTTTTCACGATTAATTTGATGTAACGTGAAGGAAAATCTGAACTAGTGTTTATTGAATGGAATCAATTTGTGAAGGAGAAAGTTCAGGAAAAAGCTAAGGATTGTAACAAAGTCGATAAAAGTTATAGCACGATTAGTACTCGCTTAAACCTAGGACAAGAACCTTAGGAAAGAAAACTAAGTTCCACCCTTGGAACACTATGGGAATAAATTCCAAAAATCTTATAGAGGAATATAAGACTTTCTCTTATTCCTTTCCATAACAAGCGTTTCGATACGAAACCCTGGAATGTACGAACGACAAATTCCAATACTCGGAAGTTTTTCCGAAACCGAAACCCTGATAGTTCAGAAACCCTAAAATCAACGGACGATGAAGACTTTTTCTATTCGGAACTTCAAATAAAGATTTTATCCGCGTACGCCCACTCTAATCGACGTTCCGAATCTTTCTTCAGAAAGAAGTTTCTGCATCCGAGGTCAAAACAATAAAGTGCATTTTAAGCCGGTACACATTAAAAACAAGCCTCGAAAACCAAAAATCATACTGATATTTCTTTGAAGAATTAGAAGATTCAGCGGGAAGAATATCGTGTCTAAAATACGTTGGAATCAGTAGGAAAAATCGGAATCGCGCAATTCTCATTTTTCCGCAATTTCCATTTCCTATATATAGTATGAAAAATGAAAAAAAAAAAAAAAAATCACAAACCCACACACACGGCCGAGAGCTTCTTGGAGGAAAGGAGGAGAAAAGTGATTTTTCCAATTCTTGACCGATCGTCGTTCCGTTCGTTGCTACGCGTAGACCTTGAGGTACTGATGTTTTTCCCTACCTCTGATCGTAAATTCTGTCGCTTTTCTCTATGTCTTTCTGTGCTCAAAGTTTTGAGCTTTTTGTAAAACTGTCCAAATAAGTTGATTTCAGTGTCTAAACTTATTGCCTACGTGCTCTAGAGCATGAATATCCGGTTGCTTTCTGCTGAATCTCGCCGAATTGCCGCCGAGTTTCAATTCTGCTCAAAAACCCATTTTTATGCTGAGGTTCCTCTTTTTGGATCAAAAACTCTCGACTGAGCTTAGGTTTAGTAGGATTAGTTGTTATAAATGTCGTTAGGATGGACCCCATCTAATTTGTTTTTCGAAATTCTGATTTTGAGTTTCCGAGCTAAAAATATTGACCAAAATACCCCTGCGACAGTTTTCGACCCGATAATTTTTCTGAGAGTTTCCCTGGCCTAGATATCGCCTAAGAATACCTAGGAATTGATTTAGATCGAAGAAAAAGTTCGAAAACTCTATTTTCCATAGTGGCCGAAACCTATTTGCTTGGGTACCGTGTCCAAAAATAATTTTCGAGTCTCTATGACCTGAGCCATTGCGTAGCTCTTTCAATTGTCGAAATTTTTGCACTGGTTTTGTGTCATTCCGAGTTCTGTAGCTCGAGTTATGCACGTTTTAGCGAATAAAGTGTTTTTGTACAAAACTTGAATCGAGTCAAAACTCATCCATTCGGGGAAAGTCCTTTCATACGTGCCTAAATGTTGTACTCTGAAGCTCCTTGAGCTTTGTCTAACGTTAGTTAGTATTGTTTCGAGTGTATCGACTTATTTTGATTGATTTTTGCTTTGTTTGCTCTAAGGTTCGTTTGTGGAAACCTTAGACTTGACTGAGCAAGCTTGGGAGTGTGACTTACACTGTGATTCTGGAAGAACTAGAGGTAAGGGCAACTTACACTGCTAGCTAATGCTTTAGGCGTCGATAACTTCGACTTGCTTATTTATGTTTCTTTATCGCTTTGACTGGAGAAAATGTTTTCAGGCTTCGGCCGTGTGAAACTAATATGAGACGTGTGTCTCCGTTTTCTGAGAGGCCTCGGCCGTTTACTGGTTTCTGTATTACTGCTTCCTAGTGGATAGGACAGGGTTATGTTTTACCGCAATTACTTAATTCACATGCCATACTTGCTAAGTGATTAAATGGTTAATCTTAGGCTATGTGAATACTTGTGCACATTATTCTGGAACATGCAATTATTATTGGAAAATGCTGACCATATTGTGCAACGTATATCGGTTATTCGTGGACTAACCAAATGTGAGGAATAACAGTTAGTTATGCCCCGTTGGTGGCGAACTCTTAAAGGTTTATTTCGACAGGACGAACTGAGGTTCATGCTCTTGTCTTCTTTTGTGGTTTCAAGACCTTCTCATGGGATTTTGGGGATATCGGGATCTTTTGAACTTGTAGTTTTGGAAAGAAAATATTTTCATGAGAAATTCCATAATGCTTTAAACAACATTCAAACTCTTTTAATTAAATGTTAATGATCTCAAATGAACTTCTAGGATTTGGATATTAGTTTTGGAAAATGAGAAGTGTCGCCGAATCGAAGTTTTGGGGAAGCTCATAAGTTTCTGAGTATGTGTATACTCTTTCGCTCGCTGAGCAGTTTTTGACCATCGAAATTTGATGAGTCAGATGACTCAAGAAGTCATCAAGGGTGATTGCACTCCTTTCATAATTAATTGTCTTTTGTCGCCGAATCGACATTTACCTTAGGGTACAGTAGATCCAATAAACTCTAACCCTTTTGCTGATTAAGCAAGTTTTTGGTCAATGACAACCTTATATACCTTCGGGTACAGTATATGCCTTCGGGTACTGTATATGCCTTCGGGTACAGTATATGCCTTCGGGTACAGTATATGCCTTCGGGTACAGTATATACCTTCGGGTACAGTATACCTTCGGGTACAGTTTATACCTTCGGGTACAGTTCATGCCTTCGGGTAACTCGGGCATTCGATGGGGGATATGATCGACCGTATGGTTAGGATCGACGTGTTGATTGTCAGGCATAGCGGAGGGAAAAGTCGACCCACAGGGTTAGGACTAATCTGGCTATGTCAAGGTTGTAAGTGACACTCGAGGGTTATGGTCGACACAATGCCAGTGTTAGGACCGACTCGATCGTGCCCAGCCTACTTCTTCCGGAACCTTTCGAATTGACGTTGCATTGACATAACATGCACTCTAACTATATTTGGTGAGATCTTGATGATTTGATGTTGATAAACATCGTTATGAGTTTTTGATGATTTGATATTGGTGAACATCGTTATGTTATTTGTTGAATTGTTGAGATATTGAATATTGTGTTGTTACTAGAGATTAGATAACATGCCATGTATATACCTTAGGGTAGGCAATGCAGAACTTATATGTATATATATACAACATATATATATATATACCCCTTATATTTTACCTGTTGTCTTGTATTCTCTATACTATATTCCGTAAGTTGACCCTTGCGCGTGCTACCTGTGTTTGGGGGGCTATATATGCCCTTTTTGTCAGATGTCGTTGACGGATCGTTTCGTGATGCTTCGTCGTTCGGGGAAGACCCGGAGCGAAATGACTACTACTGAGCCTTCGACGTGGACCCGGACTTCATGCAGGATCGGATGAGGGTCGATGCTAGGGGTGTAGTATATCTGTTTTCGTTGTCATAGCTCTGATTTTCATTTCTTATTTTGGGGCAGGGTAGGTCCCCGACTATTAGCTTTTTCTGTGGTTCCCTTCCATGAGGATCACAGGGAGTTTGTCGGACGTAGGAGGTCTTTTGGGAGCCGTTATGGGCTAACTTACTTTTTGGAGGACTGTATTTATAAAACTTATGACTCTATCTATGGGTCGCACTTGTTTGCCGTTGGGCAATACTTTTAGTTACTAGGTGTTACTTTCCGTCACTAGAGGACACTCGTGACGATGATTTTGGTTGCAGTGAGGCTGTGCTTTTATTGTATGTTAGTCGCTGTTAATCGCGATTGGGTTGAGTCTTTGAATTCGACAAGTCTTTTTATTTAAAAAGAAAACGAAAAAAAAAATACCTGCTTTTCCGCTTTATTTTATCTTTGGTTACTAAAGTGACGCCACCGAAATCGGGGTGTTACAGAAATCTCAACTTGCCCACTAGTTTGGGGGTGATAGGGGGTAGACACTTTGTGCTTTACACCATATTTTTCCAAGAGAGACTCGAAAGCTCTGTTGCAAAAGTGGGTACCCCCATCACTTATAATCCCCCTAGGAACACCAAACCTAGTAAAAATGTTCTTTTTTAGAAAAGCAACCACCACCTTAGAGTCATTTGTTGAGAGTGCAGCGACTTCAACCCACTTGGAAACATAATCCACAGCCACTAAAATATACTGGCAACCAAAAGAAGGTGGGAAAGGTCCCATGAAATCGATGCCCCAGACATCAAACAACTCGATTTCCAAAATATTTTTTAGGGGCATCTCATTTCTCCTTGAGATGTTACCAGTTCGTTGACATCTATCACAACTCTCAACAAAAGCTCTACTATCCCTATGCAGCGTAGGCCAATAGAAACCACTTTGGAGAACCTTAGCAGCAGTCCTCTCCCCACTAAAATGTCCACCATAACTTGATCCATGGCAATGCCAAAGAATTTTCTCAAAATCAACTTCTGGGATACACCTTCTAATGACTCCAACAGAACAAACTTTGAAAAGGAAAGGGTCATCCCAGAGGTAAGATTTCGCATCATGCAGAAATTTTTTCTTTTGCTGCCATGTCAAGTCATGGGAAATAAGTCCAGCAACACGGAAATTAGCAAAATGTACATACCAGGGTAGGGGTTCCTCGGTGGAAACAACTAGGAGTTTCTCATCCGGGAACTCCTCTTGAATAGGTATTGGGCTGCTCGCCCCACCTTCCAATCTTGACAAATGGTCCGCCACGCCATTGTCCTTGCCTCTCCGGTCAATAATCTCAAGGTCAAACTCTTGAAGGAGTAAGACCCATCGACCTCGGCTTAGAGTCCTGTTTAGCAAACAAATGCCTCAAAGCAGCATGGTCAGTATGAACAATTACTTTAAAACCCAAGATGTAAGGCCTAAACTTTTCACAAGCAAAGACTACACCCAACAACTCTTTTTCAGTTGTAGTGTAGTTCCTTTGGGCCTCATTCAACACTCTACTTGCATAGTATATCACATACAACACTCTTTCTTTCGTTTGACACAAGACAACCCCTAAAGCTAGATCACTAGCATCACACATGATTTCAAATGGCAGAGACCAATCCGGAGCAACAATTACCGGGGCTGTCACCAAACTCTTTTTAATAGACTCAAACGCTTTCAAACAATCCTCATCAAAAGTAAAAGGTGCTTCCTTCTCAAGCAAGTTGGTCATAGGCTTAGTTAATTTTAAAAAGTCTTTAATAAACCGCCTATAAAACCCAGCATACCCGAGGAAACTCCTAATACCCTTGATGTTAGTCGGGGGAGGGAGCTTTTCAATGACTTCAATCTTAGCTCTATCAACCTCAATCCCCTTTTCGGACACCTTGTGTCCAAGAACTATGCCATCCCTAACCATGAAATGGCATTTCTCCCAATTCAAGACCAAGTTGGTCTCTTGACATCTTTTCAGAACCAAGGCTAAATTCCCTAGACAAGCATCAAAATTTGGACCAAAAACAGAGAAGTCGTCCATAAAAATCTCGATGCAAGTCTCTATCAAGTCAGAGAAAATAGCAAACATACACCTTTGGAAAGTAGCTGGGGCATTGCAAAGCCCAATGACATTCTCTTATAAGCAAACACGCCGTAAGGGCAAGTGAATGCCGTCTTCTCTTGGTCTTCCGGTGCAACACAAATTTGGTTGTACCCGGAATAGCCATCAAGAAAACAGTAGTATTGATGCCCAGCCAACTTATCCAGCATTTGATCTATGAAGGGCAAAGGAAAGTGATCCTTTCTAGTTACCGAATTCAGCCTTCGATAGTCAATACAAACCCTCCACTTCGTCACTTGACGAGTGGGAATCAAACCATTGTTCTCATTGGCAACCACAGTGATGCCTCCTTTCTTGGGAACCACTTGAACGGGACTCACCCATTCACTATCCGAAATTGGATAAATCACACCTGCATCAAGCAATTTAATTATCTCTTTCCTCACCACATCCTTCATGGAAGGGTTAAGTCTTCTTTGAGGTTGGACTATAGGTTTGTAATTTTCATCTAACAAAATTTTATGCATGCATATCGCAGGGCTAATGCCTTTGATATCATCAATAGTCCAACCCAAAGCTGACTTATGCTCCCTCAAAACTCTGAGGAGTTTCTCCTCTTCCAAGGGGGTGAGAGCACTACTCAAAATAACAGGTTTATTCTCACCTTCCTCAAGATAAGCATATTTGAGAGAGGAAGGGAGTGGCTTGAGCTCACTCTTCTCCTCAATTGGAATCTCCTCATCCCTAGTTAATTCTTCTTTCCAAATGCTTTTGGTGGCAAGAGATGAGACAGATTCTAATTGAGATAGAGTAGCATTCACCTCATGGTACAAAGAATCAAGTTCTCTCTCAAGATTTTGATCCTCTATCTCTAACCCCTCCATGATTGTTGTTTCCAAAGGGTCTTTAATAGATATCCTAAAAAACTCTTCACACACAAGCTCATCAACCACTTCACACCGAAAAACTTCATCATCCGCTCGGTGTTTCAAAGAGTCAAAAATATTGAAGAGGACCTCATCTTCACCTACTTTCAAAGTTAGAGTTCCCTTAGCCACTTTAATCTCAGCCTCACCAGTGGCTAAGAATGGTCTCCCCAATATGAGAGGAACTTTAGAGTCCTCTTCCATGTCTAAAATGACAAAATCCACTGGGAAGACAAACTTGTCCACCTTAACCACAACATCTTCAATGATCCCGTAGGGAGTTTTTAAGGACCTATCTGCCATTTGCAAAGAAATCATAGTTGGGGTAACCTCTCCTAAGTTCAACCTTTTAAACATACTAAGCGGCATCAAGTTGATACTCGCTCCTAAATCACACAAGGCTTCTACCACAGTTAACCCCTCTATCTCTACCGGAATAGTAAAGCTCCCGGGGTCTCTCCTCTTTTTGGGCATCTTTCTTTGCAAAATGGCACTACGCTCTTCGGTCATCAAGATAGTTTCATGGACCTCACTCAACTTCCTTCTCTTACTGAGGATATCTTTCATGAACTTAGCATAGATTGGCATTTGCTCCAAGGCTTCGGAGAAAGGAATATTAATATGGAGTTTCTTAAAAACTTCCAAGAACTTAGAAAATTGTTTATCCAAATTTTTCTTCACCAAAGCCTTGGGAAATGAAATCTTGCGGAGTTCAGGAGTATGGGTATTTACAACTCTAGTCCTAGTGGGCTCTCTAGCTCTTTCCTCCATAACACCCTCATCTCTTTCTACCTCAGCTTCTCCATTTTTCTCTCCCTCAACTTTTTTCTCTGGCTCTTGTAACACCCTTCCACTCCTAGTAGAAACAACAGCAGCATTTTCTTGCTCGGTTAAAGTTAAAGTTTCAGAAGAGAACTTACCTTGGTGATTTTCGGACATTTGTTTCGCTAGCTGTCCCAATTGACTCTCCAAGCTTTTTATAGCCATCTCATGGCTCTTGTAATTGCTCTCTGTATGATCAATAAATCCTTCAATCAGCTCTTCAAGACTCTTCTTGCCAACCGTCTTCACAACAATTTGCGGCTGGTCAAGAGGACCTTGTTCTGAGGTTGGAGTTTTTCCTCCTTGAGTCAATGTTCTGACCTTGCTAACATCATCATTGACAGTACACTGATTACTATCATGCGATTCACCACAAAATTTGCACTCCAAACAAGTTACTCTTGCTCCAATTGACTTGGTCTCCTTTATATGCTTTCGGATTTCCGCTACTTCCTCGGAGAGTTGCTTGTTAGAGGCTATGAGCTTGTCATAAGTTTCCACTTCAAAAGAACTTCTTCGGATTTGGCGTTCATTCTCGGAGTTCATGGCTCTCATCGCCATTTTCTCTATCAAATTATACCCCGCTTGTGGGGAAAGAGCATCGAACTCCCCACTTGAAGCCGCATCCAAGCCAAACCGTGATGAATATAGTAACCCATCATAGAACTTCGCCACACATTCCGCTTGGGTGAGATTGTGTTGAGGACATTTCCTCAAAAGCTTCTTAAAGTGCTCCCAAGCCCCATAAAGATTTTCATCTGTGGATTGTGCGAAAGTCATGATGTCATGCTTCAATTTCCTCAAGAGGGACCTTGGGAAGAACCTCGTTGTGAATTTTTGTGCAAGGTCTTCCCAAGTAGTGAGACTCCCTTGAGGTTGTAAGTTCAGCCAATCCTCTGCTGCGTCCTTCAAAGAGAAGGGAAATAGGCTCAACCGGATTGCTTCCGAAGGAACGTTCATCACCCGATATGTGTTGCAATTACGGATGAACCTTTCCATATGAGCATGAGGATCTTCCGAGGAACCTCCACTATATTGGCTTTGGCTCACCATGTTGATGAATGCCGGTCTCAACTCAAAGTTCCCCACTCCTTCGGGAATGACAATACTTCCGGGATAGTCAAAGCTCATGGACCCCGAAGTTAGTTCCCAAAGAGTTCGGTTGGCATTCTCAACTTCTTGTTCACGCAAGCGGAGGGTGATACCCTCTTGGATCTTTGCCTCAATGTGGGCTTGCATCTCCTCCTCTGTCATGCGGCCACCCATGGTGGTGCCTCTCTTCAAAGCAACCTACGTATGACACTCAACAGAGAAAGATTAGTAGCACCAATTCTAGACAAGTTAAAACTTAAAACTTAAACCAAAAATCGCAAAACAATCCCCGGCAACGGCGCCAAAAACTTGTTGGTCAATTCGCAAGTGTACGAATACCTCCGGGTTTTAAATTATCGAACCACAGGGAATTAGATTGCAAATTCAGTTTAAGATTCAAGCTCAAGGTTGAAAAGCAAGTAAAATTCAGTTTTTAATAATTGGTTGATTCTTGAGTTTGTAAAAAGACAAGTAGCCAAGTAATAAAGCAATTGAAAAAAAGAGATGAGATTGCCTTGGGTTCTTGTTCAACTAATTCAGTTTTAGCAAACCTTCCTATTCAATTAATCCTGAGTCTCTCCTTGATGTTCTAGCCTAGTTAGTTATCTTTCGATTCCTCTCAAAGAAAACCCTTCCTAATCAAAAGATAGGTTCAATTCCTTGATAACCTAAACAATTGCTAGAAGCACTAAGCATACAAATTAGGCCAACAAACCCCAACCCTTCCTCTATTCCTAGCAGCAAGTATAGAAGGAGTAATCTCACAACAAGTCCCAGTTCTATAACAAACTATCGTTATGATTATAGAAAAGCCTAAAGCTAGCATGCATTCAAGCTTGAAAGATAAAGCATAGAAGTGAGATTCAAGGGTTTACTCAGAACTTCATGAATAGAAAAGGATTGAAAGCTAAAACATTCAAAGTCTTACAAAAAACCCAAAGCAAAAGGGGTTTTTAGCCAAACATGGCTATGAAATCCATGCTAGAAAATAAAGATAAAACCTGGAACATAAGACCTAGGGAAAGCTCCCAAAGCTCCAGAACTCAAGCTTTCTCTTCTAACTTATGAAAATATCATAAAATGACAAAAGGTTCCAAGAGAAATGTCTAAAAAGCATTTTATAGGCAAAACAGGCGAGACTGGGCGCTCAGGCGCCAATTCAGAGCGCCTGAGCGCCAATTGCATGCAAAAACATGCTCTCTGGACCCTAATTGGCGCCTAGGCGCCAATTCCCAGCGCCTAGGCGCCAATTCCAGCAGCCTGACAAAACATAACTAGCGCCTAGGCGCCAATTCCCAGCGCCTAGGCGCTCAAGCTCGCTGGAAAAGACTTCTTAGCTTCTTGTAACTCCTCTTCCAAGCCTCTTTAAGTCCTCCTTCAATTCCAAGCTCCTTGGCCTTCTTTCACCTTCAGTTCCTGATCTGCACACTTAACCAACAAGCCAAGGAAATTTCTAGAAGCTCAAAGAGCTTATTA
Organism: Lotus japonicus; assembly: GCF_012489685.1. NCBI lineage: Eukaryota > Viridiplantae > Streptophyta > Magnoliopsida > Fabales > Fabaceae > Lotus > Lotus japonicus. The sequence continues at coordinate 39,543,943 of NC_080046.1, forward strand.
GCACAAGAGATCCTTCAATTAACACAATAAAACCATGCAAGTCCTAAACTTACTTAAAATGCAAGAAAACTCCCTATAAAACTACAAAATTACCAAAACGAAGAAAAGACTCAAAGAAAGATAAAAAATGCATGAGAATGCATGAAACACTACATGAGACTCAACAAAAATACTCAAAACAAAGAAAGAAATGACCCTAAAAACACCACTAAACAAGGGTCATCAGTTGTTTTATGTTTTTGAGTGTTGCACTTTTCCTTTCGCCATCTTTTAGTATCTAACTTTGATCATTTCTTTATACAGCTAAAATGGGTAGGGGCAAAGCTGACGCCAGTGCCTTAAACATGAAAGAGTATCTCGCCCAAGTTGCTCCTGATCTCGAGAACAAGAAGGCGGCGGCCGAACTTGAGAAGAAGACGAATCAAGATTCTCGTCTTGAAGGTACTGCTGACGTTGGCCACGAGCGAGATCCTAAGCATCAAAAGACTTTTGGCGGTTCTGAGAAGTCTTCGGATAAGAAGAGCTCTCAATAGAAGAACTTGGGCCAAACTGGTCCCCCCCGAAGTCCAAACCGGTTGCTGAGAAAAAGAAGGGAGATGCTAATCTCCCGCCACCCCATCAAGATCCAAAAATCGCCATTTCAGTTGATCGCCCCCTGACACCATTCATTCATGCTGGCTCTAGTTCAGCTATTGGGGGCGATCTTTCGCCTGTCTTACTAAACCTTTCCGACCCTCACTTTAACAGTGTAACACCCCGATTTCGGTGGCGTCACTTTAGTAACCAAAAATAAACTTAATGCGGAAAAACGTGAATATTTTTTTTTTTATAATAACTAAGACAAGACTGAATTAAATAAAACCCAAATGCGAAAAGCAATAGAACTAATATACAATATATAAACATCCCCCGCTGTAAGTAACAACCTCGTCACGAGTAAACCTCCAGTGACGGTAATAGAAGAGTAGCGCCCGTAGGCATTATGTACAAACCGAATATAAAGGTAAGTGTCCGCAACACTATCCCTCAAAACTGAGAATAAGCTGACCCAATGGCCTGAAAATAAGACCTCCTAAGTCCAACCAACTCTCTGTGATTCCCATAAGGAAACCACACAAAAAGCTATAGGCGGAACTACCCTGTCCCCTAAAGAAGCAAATGAAGCAAGACTGTCAGAGCTAAACTCTACTCCTACACTAATCCTAACTCGAGGAGCTCATACCAACACTCAAAACTATGTGCTAGCATGATCGTCGTCTGAATCAGAATCCAGAACAACTAAGTCTACCAACCCTATCCGTCCTCCCCTCGCAACCGCAGTGCGCTCCGATGCTGGACTCACGGGCTTAGGGCCCGAACCCTGATCATCAATGACCGCTACGTTGGGTGCACTAGACCCTGCCGAAGGCACTCCCACTGGCTCCTCCTCTGAGGGATCCTCCTCGTCTGAAGACAACGGTGGTGGTGGTGGTCCTCCAAGTCCTGGTCCACAGTGAAAGCCCGGTGGCAAGTTGAAGCTGACAGAGCATCTCCTCAACACTCCTGACCTCAGGAGTCCTCCACTATCTACGTGGTCCTCCATGATACGCCCCGAATACGTCGCTCGATGGCTCGCGGGGTCAACCACCCACGACCCGGGGTCGTCCTGATCGATCATCTCGTACCTAATCCCCCCCGAAGGGTGGACCATTGTGAACCAGTCCGCAATGGACATCTGACAAAAGGCGTTGTCCGCCAAAACACACACAGAAGACGCGAGGGTCAACTCTAAAGAACTATGTAGATAATAAACCCAATAGGTACAGATAATAAAATAGCCACTTAGGCTTATAACTAGAGATAGCATCCTAGGGTTTCATGTTCCATAATGAACGTAAATGACAACAATAACAAATAGCATGTTCCAAATAGGATTAACAAATAACAATCACACTCGACAACTAAATTAGTATGCATGTTGCATGATATGCAATGCAGGTTAACCCAATCAACCAATATGCATTCCGGAACGGATGGACATCATCGGATCAGCCCTAGCACCAGCCACGGTGGGACCATTTCGGCCCGTGTGCCTCTTACTCCAACAACAACATGTAGTCAGATCAGCATAAAACCCGAAGGACTGCCATTTCGGTCTGCTACTAAGAGTCACCTAGCAGCGCTCTTACGCGGAAATCCTGGTCTTATAACCAATTTTGGAATCCGTCATGGTCCGGTATCTCACCGTGTTTAAACCACTTAATGAGTGCATGCAATGCAGTGATTAGCCAAACAACGTCTCCGACCTCACTCGACACGTCGCCACGTGTTCTAGCTAAATTAATGTCTCTAAAAACTTACCCTAAGGTAAAGTCGATTCTGCGACAAAAGACACTTCTTCACATCAACATAGTAACTCATGATGATCTCCAAATCACCCGACTCATCTCAATCCGATGGTCACCACTGCTCAACGAGCACAGAGTATCACACTCTCGAAAACTAACGGTTTCCCGGACTTATCCCCAGGATAGCCCAACAACATAGCTGCTCCAACAGCACAACAACAAACGCTGCTCCAACAGCACAACAACAACACATGCTCAACGTCTCTCAATTTCTCAACCCTCGGATCCGACGACACTTCTCGTTTTCCAAAACTAAGATTTGCATCTGAAGTTTCCTTTCGAGTTTGTTATCATTACTTAAAGATTTAGAGGTTGTTTAATGTCTTATGAGTTTTCTTTTCAAAATAATATCCTTTTTAGTCTTATCGCAAATCCTATCAGTTCTCGGGATCTCCAAATCCCCAAATGACTCCAGAGAATGTCTCGATCCATAAACATCATAACAAGGCCCGAATCTCATTCGTCCTATCAAACTTTCTCAAAACTCTCAAAATAAAATCGGCATGACCTGCCCGCTATTCTCACTATACAGAATCTCAGATCTCATTGCATAAGTATAAATAACTCAGCACAACCAATCAACATGTCATATATCAATATATTAAGCAATAACCACATAGCACTTAGCATATAAGGCATGCACCACACATCCTAGATTACCCAATTAGCACTTAGCATGGAGATTCAATCTCAAAAGCATTCAGTAGATGCATCATCTACATTGTCAGCCGAAGCCTCAGAAAACGTTTTTCCAATCAAACACAAGCAATTGCATAAACAATAAACAATGTCGAAAGCATCGACCCTAAGCATTAACTAGAGATTCAGTGAGAAGCCCTCACCTGTAGGTTCTCCAGAGTGATCTCCTAAAGCTCCTTCACAATCAAAGCCTTGCTCCGCTGGAAATTCCTCAAAATCACCTTTAGAGCAAAACCACAGAAATCAATCAAAATCTATCGGAAGCTAAGCTATCATTACTTACTAAGGTTACACGAAGTAGTTCATACTCTAAGGTACGATAATCTAGCGCGAAAGACAAGTTTTCGGAAAAGGAAATTTTCCTCCTCTCCCCCTAATAGGTTCGGCCACTTTTCACAATTAGGAGACTCGATTTTTCTTCGATCAAACTTGGTTCCTATGCTATCATTAGCCGTAACTAAGGGTATTCTGAACTCGGAAAAATTATCGGATCAAAAACTGTCGCAGGGGTATTTTGGTCATGATTTTTAACTTAGGATTTTCAAAACTGAAATCCCAAAAACCAAATTTGACAGGGACGTCACCAACGACGTTTATGACAACTAATCCTACTAGCACTAAGCTAAGGCGATAGTTTTCAGCCTAAAGGTTGAAGCTTTACTCCAAAAACTCCAAAAATGGGTATTTAAGGCTAAAATTGATTCCGGCGGAATTCCGGCGACATAACGGAAAATCTAACCCGGCAGAAGTGATCTTGGGCATGTAAGGAAGAGGTTTAGAATCAGAAATGAAATATTCAGGATAGTTTTGCAAAAACCTCAAAACTATCAGCTCAGAAAAGTCTACAGAAAAGCTATGGAAAAAGCGATCAGAGGTAAGGATTAGCGACTATACCTCGAAACCTTGAAGCAGCAACTAACGGATCAACGATCAAGCAAGTAATGAAGAAAACTCTTCTTCCTTCTTCCTTGTTGAAGCTCGCGGCCTTGGAGAGAAAAATGGAGGAGTTTTGTGTTTTTTTCTCACTTGCTTGCTATATATAGAAGATGGAAATTCGCGGGAAAATGAAAGTTTCGCGAATCTGATTTTTCCGGCGTCATTCTCCGTGAATTAATAGATATGTTTTGGCAAAAGAATTCCAAAACTATAAAGAGGCCTCCTTGTATTTTTGGCAACTAATGCATAGTCGGTATAAAACTATTTTACCCGATAAGTTGCTTTTTGCATCGAATGTCGGAATAGAAAACTTCCTTCTGAAGAAAGATTGAAATCATCAAGAGAAATGGGTGTACGCGTGTAGAATCTTCGTTTGATGTTCCGAATAGAAAAAGTCCTCATAGTCGGGAAATTCTAGGGTTTTGAAATACCAGGGTTTCGGTTTCGGCAAACTTCCGATGATTGGAATCGGACGTTCGTAGATCCTAGAGTTTCGCCTCGAAATGATTGTGATATATGGAAAAAGGGAAGTTCTAACATTTCTCTGAAGATTTTTGGGATTAACTTCCATCGTGCCTAAAAGTGAAAATTAGCTATATACTAGGGTTTCTGACCTAGGTTAAGCGTATAACGATCGTGCTATAACTTTTATCGATCATAATGCAATCCTTGAACTTTTTCTGAACTTCCTCCTTCATAAATATATTTCATTTAATGAACTTTTGTTCAGGTTTCCCTTCACATTACATCAACCCTAATCGTGAATAAGAAATTTATTCACTTAGCATAAGCTTAAAAACTTGGGCCTTACAAACAGCCTGGACTTCATGAATTGGACTTTCGACAACAGGCTGCATAAAGACATTGCTGGCCAGGGTGCCCCGAACATTGCTCCAATGGAAATTCATCGCGCCTTATCCGCTGCGAGCAATGTGGCGGGTATGGTCCATTATGTGAAGGATATGCACTCCGCCAAGCACCGTCTCGAGAAGAAGGTGAATTAGCTGAAGACTTCTTATTAGAAGTTGAAGAGTGATTCTGAGACTGCTAACAAGAGGACCTCCCTGGCCTTGAAAAGTGCTGAGGAAAAAGCTACCAAGGTGGCAGAGTAGTTGGCTACTTCTGAATTGCTCCTTCAAAAGACTAAGTCTTTGAAGGAGACAATTGACAAAAAACATACTGCTGCCCAGCTGAAGTGCAAAAATCTGGCGAGTAAGTATCAGCGCTTGAAGGCGTCCATCCTCGGGTGAGCTTCACATCAATTTTCTCAAGGCTTTGTTAAGGCCAAAGAGCAAATAAGTGTTGTTTATCCAGGGTTCGATCTTTCTCGAATAGGGTTTCTGAAGGACATCAAAGATGGCCAAGTTGTTGGTCGAGATGATATTGATCTTGATCTTTTTCCGAAATTCAATTCGGAGAGCGACGCTGAGGAGGAAGATGATGAAGAGGGAAATGAGAATGAAGAGGAAAGGCAGGATTCTAACGCTGCTTTGGATCAAGGTCTTGACCAAAATGATCAGAATGTTGCCTAACTTTTTATTTTTCTTTGTTGCTTTGTAGTTGGGCCTCGCCCTTTTCGTTTTGTTGTGACTTTGTAATTGGTTCTCGCCCCTCTCTTTTTAATGAATTATGTGCTTCCTCATTTCATTGTTGGTTTCATGCTATTTTTCGTTGTTTTTACTTACTGAGTTTAAATGGCTCGGATTTTTATGTCGAGGCTTAGGTTTGTTTAACCTTAGTCGTTTTACCGACAAGGCTTGGTTTCTAGTGGCCACTAGAATTGCCAAGGCTTTGATTACTCAGTGGCGATGCTTTCTTATTCTGAAAGACTTATCCGCGGTAGCTTGTACCTTAAGGCGATTCACGCCATGAAATATTCATGAATGCTTGTGTAGTTGTAATAAGTATTGTAACAAATATTAAACGTAAAAGCAGTTGTAATAAACATGAAACTTAGAAAAAATTTCATTAATTTCTAAACTTGGGAAGCTATCGTCCCTTCTTGGTTGTTTCTTTTAACTGAAATACTGCCTCAAGTGTGAGGCGTTCCATGTTCGGGGTATTGTTTTGCCATCCAATTGTTCAAGTTTATAGGTTCCATTGCCCATGTCCCCTATCACTCTGAAGGGCCCATCCCAATTTGGAGAGAATTTGTTGTGCTTTGTGGACATTGTTATTTTTCGAAGCACCAAATCTCCCGCCTTCATTGTTCTTGGCACCACCTTCGTTGCATATTTTCGGGCGATTCGTCCCTTGCCTGCTTCATTTCTTATATGTGCCTTTCTTTGTTCCCCGGGAAACATGATTAAGCAGGCGATCAAATTTTCCCCATTTTCTGCTTCGTTAAACCTAGACACCCGCCAACTCTGATTTTCAATTTCCACAGGTAACATGGCGTCAGTTCCATACGTTAGCCCATACGGCATTTCTCTTGTACTCGTTTGTTCAGTTGTATTGTATGCCCACCACACGCCAGGTAATTCTTCGGCCCACAGACCCTTTGCCTCATCAAGCTTCTTCTTCAAACAATTCAAAATTACCTTGTTAGCTTATTCAGCTTGCCCATTAGTTTGAGGATGCTCTACAGACGCAAACCTCATCTCAATTCCGAGAACCGCACAAAATTCTCTTGTCATATTACTGGTAAACTGAGTTCCATTGTCCATTACAAATGCCATAGGAACGCCAAATCTGCATACTATTCTGCGCCATAGAAAGTTTCTGACCTTGGCGATTGTAATGGTCGCTAATGCTTCAGCTTCTATCCATTTGGTGAAGTAGTCTACCGCCACCACAATGTATTTCATTTGTGCCTTTGCTATTGGAAAGGTTCCTAAGATGTCCGTCCCCCACATGGCAAAGGGCCATGGTGCCATCATGGTTGTCAAGTGCTCTAGCGGGGCTTTATGCAAATCAGAGAAGACTTGGCACTTATCATATCTTTTGACATATTCCAAACAGTCCTTTTTGATTGTTGGCCAGTAAAACCCAGCTCTTAGTACTTTTACTGCTAAAGATCGTCCGCCTATTTGACTAGAGCACACGCCTTCATCAACCTCCGCTATGATACCTTGGGTGTCTTTATCATCTACACATTTGAGTAATGGTGACATTATTCCCCGTGTCTACAATTCATCGCCCACCAGTGTGTAGAAGCTGGCCTCTCTACGTTTTTCCCGTGTATTCAAATTGTCTTCCTTTAGTGGGTTCCGGAGGAACTCTTTGATTGGTTCCATCTAAGAGGGCTCTCCTTCTGTTATTGCTTCTATTGTTCTCACCTTTATCTCAACTAAGTCGGTACTTGGGCGAGGAAGGGTTTCTTGTATCACAGTTTGATAATTACCCAACCGACCCGTGCCACCTTTATCATTTTTACTTCTTGAGATATGTTCTATCCTGACCTCCTTGATTGCCAGCATTAACCGATGCACAATTTCCAGGTATTTACAAAGTTGTGGGTCTTTCACTTTATATTCTCTTTTTACTTGTTTCACCACTAACTGAGAGTCGCCTTTTATAAATAATTTTTGGACTCCTAACTCAATGACGAGTCTTAGTCCGGCTATTAACGCTTCATATTCTGCTTGGTTATTGCTTGCCCTGAACTCAAATTTTAGTGATTGTTCTATTGTCACCTTGTACGGGCCTTCTATGGTTACCCCTGCCCCACTTCCTTTGTCATTTGAAGATCCATCAACAGATAAAATTCATTCACCGCTTATTCCGTCGCCCTTTGAACGCATCATTTCGGCGACAAAGTCGATCAAACTATGAATTGTGACGACTCCCCTGGGCTCATACTGGATGTCATACTCCGATAGCTCCACTAACCAACTAACTAATCGCCCTGACAAATCGGGCTTTTGCAGTACTTGCCTTAATGGAATATCGGTTTTAACCTTCACCTGGAAACTTTGAAAGTATGGTCTGAGTCGCCTTGCTGTCTTTAAGATGGCCCAAGCCGCCTTCTCAATCTTTTGGTACCTTATCTCCGCGCCTTGTCAAGTATGACTTACAAAGTAAAAAATATTGTATTTCTTCTTTTCTTCTTGAAGTATGACCGTACTGACCGCCTTATAAGTGACCGTCAAATAGAGAATTATAGGAATGTTTGGAGTTGGCTTAGACAAAGCTGGCGGTGTTGCCAATAATTCTTTCAACTTGTTGAATGCTTGCTCACATGATTCGGTCCACTGAATTGTTGAATTCTTTTTTAAACAAGTGAAGAAGGGGGCTGCTTTATCGCCTGCCATGGGCAAAAACCGAGATAAAGCAGCCAATCTCCCTGTTAACCTTTGTACCTCCCGAACATTGGTGGGACTTTTCATTTCCAAAATTTCCTTGCACTTGTCCGGATTCACCTCAATTCCCCTTGACGTGATCATGAACCCTAAGAGTTTTCCTCCTTGAATTCCAAAAGAACACTTTTCAGGGTTCAATCTCATGTTGTATTTTCTTTGAATTCCAAAAGAACACTTTTCAGAACACTTTGAGCATAGAAAGACATAGAGAAAAGCGACAAAATTTACAATCAGAGGTAAGGAATAACATCAATACCTCGAGGTCTACGCGTAGCAACGAACAGAGCGACGATCAGGCAAGAATCGGCAAAAATCTCCTTCTCCCTCCTTCCTCTTGAGCTCGCGGGTTTGGCAATAGGAATGGTGAGAAATTTTGATTTTTCTTGCTATTTATAGAAGATGGAAAACGCAGGAAAATGAAAATTTCGCGATTCCAATTTTTCCTGTGTGTTCCTCTATGAATTATAAGATAGGATCCGGCGACAGAATTCCAGAACTCGAAACAGGTCTCTTGGAATTTAAACAAACGATTCACTAATGGTGTTAAACGATTTAACCCGAAAAGTTACTTTTTGCAGTTGGTGTCGGATGAGAAAACTTCCTTCAGAAGAAAGATTGGAAACGTCGAAAGAAATGGGTGTAAGCGTGTGGAATCTTCGTTTGAAGCTCCGAATAGAAAAAGTCTTCATCAACAGTTTACTTTAAGGTTCTTGAGCTATCAGGGATTCAGTTTCGGAAAACTTCCGAGAATTGAAATCGATCATTTGTACATTCCAAAGTTTCGTGTCAAAACACTCGTCGTGGAAAGGAATAAGATAAATTCTTATATTCCTCTGAATATTTTTGAATTTTGTATCTACAGTGCTTTAAGAGCAGATTAGCCATTTACTACCGCTTTCGCCCCAAGGCGGAAGTGAATAAGACTCGTGCTACAACTTATAGCGACTTTAATACCATTCTTAGTCTTTTCCTGAACTTTCTCCTTCATAAATTTATTCAATTTGGTAAACACTTGTTCAGGTTTCCTTCACGATACATCGAAACCTAATCGTGAGTATGAATTTAATTAATTTATTCTAAGCTTAAAAACTTGGGTCTCACATTACTACCCTCCAAAACGAAAGTTTCGACCTCGAAACTTAGGGTTCAGTAAAAAGCTCCAGATATTGTTCCTTGATCTTTCCCTCTAACTCCCATATAGCACCGTCCGTGTCTTTGTTCCAAATAACCTTCACTAAGGCACTCTGCTTTCCCCTCGACTGTTTCACTCTTCTATCCACAATGCTGACCGACAACGTCTCAAAAGACAGATCATCTTTCAGCTCTATGTTGTCCGGCTCGACCACTTGCGTCGGGTCTCTGTTGGAAATAATATTTGTTGGCATTCCGTGCAATCGCACATCCTTAACCACTTGCTGCTTTACTTTTGTTCGTCCGAAATTCTGCTTAGAAACTCAGTACATCTCTATGTTCCGGAGTGAATGCTCAACTTGTCCTCGTGATCTTCATCCATGATCCAAAAGTCAACTCGATCGCTCAAAAACTCCTAGACGAACTATCCCTTGGAATCTACTAGTCCATTAACGTCACTTCCAACTTCGTAACTATCCTCATTCGCACCCTAAAATCAATCTTCTACTTATTCACCATTCAAATTAAAACCCGACTTGAGTCTTAATAACTTATGCATCACTAGACTCATTCCCTTTAACATCAATTTATCAACAACTCATAAGCTAATCATCATCTTAATATCTAGCAATCCATTATCGTCATTTCCTTCCTCAAAACTTTTCTTACTCAAACCAATTTACACTTATCGAAATTCCTAACACTTCGTACAACTCGGGACTCATCCCTTAGAAGATAAAATCATCACTATACCTCAAGGGAATAAACTACAACTCTTTCGCAAGGAAAAACAAATACTCAACACGAATTTTCCTCCCAAACCCGACTAATCCTCGTTTAAATCAAGTTAATCTTACCAATCCTTCTATCAAAGTCCATTGCCAGCTGTGATTCCGAATATCACCCCCTCAATATTAAGTTGATCAGGCCTATTATATCGAAGGTGGAAATTTAGAAAAACCCACTAGAACAGTCAATGAGTTCCTATCATCCAGTAGTCACAAATATCCTGATATTAAATCCTCAATGATTCCGCTACGGAACTACACACCCTCAACATAATACGTATACTACCCATAAGGAATCTCTCTGAGATTCATTCTTCAGCTTCTCGCTTCCTTTTGAACGTATCGGTGCAAGACTACTTTCTAGGCTTAGCATGTTATTCTAAACTTCGTGTGCCTCTATAGTTTAAACACGAGCCACAGTCAAATAAAGTCTTAATAGGTGTAATAACTATAAGGTCAAAGCTCAAACAGTATAAGTAAGTTAGGTGTGACGCACCCGTTTTGAGAGGAATGAAGTAAGTTATACTAGAAATTAGAAGGAATAGTTTGAAGGTTACCATCGATCTCGTACTCTTCCCTGATCAGTCCATCATCCCCATCAGCTCCCTCGCCCTTCATGACATAAACTCTCCCCCTTGTAGCTGAACGCTTTCCTTTCACAGCATTAATAGTTGGCTCCACCTTGGGTGCTCTACAATCGACGGCCAAATGCCCTGGCTGGTTGCAATTGAAACATCGAGGCCCTTGGTTCAGACATGCATTAGCATAGTGTCCAGTCTTTCCACACCTGAAATAGGTCACCTCTGGGTGTGCGGATTGGCTTCCTGCCCCTGGAGTGGCAGTAGTCAAAGGCTTATAAGATCCTGGGGTAAAACTTCTCCCCTCCGGATGCGGATACAACTTCCTCTGTTGGAATTTACCTCTCCCCTGGTAGTCTTGAGAAGCCGACCTCATTGGTCCTCCAGTTCCAGCACGGTTCATCCTCTTGTTCTTCATCAATTCCACCTCTGTGGCCTTCTCAACAAATGACTGAAAACGCATAATCCTTAGTGGCCTCACAGAATCCTCAATATCAGGTCTTAGTCCATTCACAAAACGCTTACACATGTAGCGTTCATCCACATGGTTGTTGAAGAATTGGAAGTGTTTGGCCAGAGACTCCAGTTTAGAAGCATAGTCAGGTATAGACATGCTCCCCTGACGGAGTGTCAGAAACTGTGCCTCCCGTTCATCCCGAGCACTAGTTGGAAAATACTTTTCCAGAAATGCAGTTCGAAAGGAGTTCCAATTAATCTCCTCATTATTAGCTTCCATAATTCCTCTGGTTCCTCTCCACCAGTACTCAGCATCACCAAGCAGCAGATATGTGGCCATGCCTATCTTGGCACCTTCAGCAGTCTGCAGCACATCAAAAATCTTCTCAATCTCTTGGATCCAAAGATCCGCTTTATCAGGATCAGTTCCACCAGTGAACTTAGGAGGATCTTGTCTCCTAAAGTCATTCAGTCCCTTGTTCTGGTCCAGAGTTACTTCTCTCTGACGCTGGTGTTGATCACGTGCTTCCTCAGCAGCACGCCTCATAGCATTGTCATTAGCCTGTGTAGTCACAGCTTAGGTCATAGTGGCCATCATCTCAGCTAGTTGGTTAGAGGTCACCATGTTCTGTTAAGTAAAACAAACAGTTAGTACTCATCATAAGATAACATCTAGCATAACTATACAATATGATTAAGTAGTAACTTCAACCAATTCAAAGCGAAAAATCGCTCGGCAGACAATCAATTTTCACTCTTTGCAGAGTCACACAACTTAGCACAGAAGACCTAATCCCCAAAGACTCCCAAAAGACTCGGCAAGCTCTGATACCACAATGTAACACCCCGATTTCCGGGTGTCACTTTAGTAACTCAAAAATAAAATAAAGCGGAAAAGAAGGTATTTTTTTCTCGTTTTGTTTAAATAAAAAGACTTGTCGAAATAAAGACTCAATCCAATCGCGATTAACAACGACTAATATACAATATAAGTACAACCCTTGCAGTAACTAAAAACATCGTCACGAGTGTCCTCAAGTGACGGAAAGTAACACCAAGTAACTAAAAGTAGTGCTCTCAGGCAAATAAGTGCGACCCATAGTCAGAGTCATAAGTTTTATTAATACAGTCCTCCAAGAAAGTACGTCAGCCCAGAACGGCCTCCAAAAGACCTCCTACGTCCGACAAACTTTGTGATCCTCATGGAAGAGAACCACACAAAAAACTAATAGTCGGGGACCTACCCTGCCCCAAAATGTGAAATGAAAATCAGAGCTATGACAACGAAACCCCATATACTACACCCCTAACATCGACCCTCATCCGATCCTGCATGAAGTCCGGGTCCACGTCGAAGGCTCAGTAGTTGTCATTTCGCACCGGGTCCTCCCCGAACGACGAACCATCACGAATCAGCTGTTGAACGTCTGGCAGCAGGCCGACCGCCCAAAGACAAACATACACACAAAGCCACAACGCGAGGGTCATCTCACCGAATATAATAGATAATACAAGCAACATGTTAAGAATAGGGGGTATATATATGTTGGTAAATCCGCAAGTGTACGGAATCCACCCGGTTTTAAATATCGAACCACAGGGATTGTGAGTGACTAAATTCAGTTTAAGCTTTGAGTTTGAAGGTTGGTTTTATTGAATAAGAGATATGTTGAAGTAGTAATAAGGAAAAAGGAAAATAAAAAGACAATTCAGAAAATAACATGCTTTGGGTTCTTGTTCAACTAGTCAATTTAAGCACATCATTCTATGCACATGCTCTCATGGATCTCTCCTTGATGATATAGTCTAGTTACTCACTTATTGATTCCTCACATAAGCAATTCTCTCATACTAAAAGCTAAGCCCAATTCCTTGTGTACTTAGTCATTTATATGAGGTTTTAGATCATGCAATTTCAGGCCATCAAACCCCAACCCTTCCTCTATTCCTAGTAGCAAGTATAGAAGGGGTAATCCCAAATCGGTTCCCTAATCTATAACAAACTTCCGTTCTGATTATAGAATAGTATAAAGCAAGCATGCATACAAGCTTAGATTGAAATTCAGAAAATGAGATTCAAGGGAAGAAGAAGAACATGTGGGAAAGAACTTAAGATTATAACTCAAATATAAAAAGTCTTACAAAGAAATCCAAAGCAAAAGAAGAGAGATTAGCCAAGCTTAGAAGCCCTCTCACACTCTCCTAGATGCTCCTCTACCTCTGAGTTTATGTAAAAATGAAAGTAGTATCAAAGATTACAAAAGAAAATGACTAAAATCCTATTTATAGGCAAAAATCCCGAGTTTGGGCTGTTCCGGGCGCTCAGGCGCCAATTCAGAGCGCCAATTCCATGATGAAAAAGTGCCTCTGGAATGTAATTGGCGCCTAGGCGCCAATTCAGAGCGCCTGAGCGCCAATTCCACAGCGCCTGAGCGCCAATTCAGAGCGCCTAGGCGCCAATTCCAATTTCTGGAACAGGGCAATTGACGCCTAGGCGCCAATGGAGCATGCCTAGGCGCTCAGACTCGCTGGAAAGTCCCTTGATCTTCATTTTAACTCTTCTTTATGCCTCTTTAAGCCTCCCTTCAATTCACCAAGCTTCTTGACCTTCCTTCTTCTTCAGTTTCAGACCTGATTACTCACATCAAAGCTCAAGGAAAAATATCAAGAATACCAACCATTTAATTGCACAAGGGACTCAAAACTAATGACAATTAACAAAAGACTCAAACTATACTAAAATGCAACTAAAGCCCTTATAAAACTACATAATTACTAAACTAATGCAAATGCATAAATAAAAGTAAAAATGCATGAGAATGCATGAAACACTACATGAGACACAAGAAAAAGACTCAAAACCTACAAAGAAATGACCCTAAAAACACTACTAAATCCGGGTCATCAATATATATGTTATATATATACATATAAGTTCTGTATTGTCTACCCTAAGGTATATACATAGCATGTTTATCAACATCAAATCGTCAAGATTCATAACGATGTTTATTTTAACATCAAATCACAAATAACAATTAGATCTTCAACACATCAACAAATATAGTTAGGTGCATGGCGTGACAATGCAATGTCATGCTCAAAAGATGATCCGGATATAACGTCACCATCTTGATGGATGGGACAAGCCAAGCATCTCGCTCCGCTAAAGCATCTCGCTTTTATGAAGCATCTCGCTCCTGTGAAGCATCTCGCTTCAATGAAGGATCTCGCTCCGATGAAGTCCGATCTGAGATCGTCCTTCGGAAAGCAGTACACTTCCCAAGAAATGTATGCATGAATGCTATATGGTTAGCCAAACAAAGAATCTTCCTCACCAAGGTACGCGTGTCTAGCTAGAGTACATTGTCTCTACAATACCCTAAGGTAAACAAACAAGTGCTAGTCGCACTTGGTAACTTTCCTAGTCACTTTGGCTCACCGTCTCGATGGCCAACCAAACTGCTCAACGAGCAAAAGAATGCATCTCGCATTCAGTGACTTTTCAAGTTACTTTGGCTCACCAGCTCGATGGCCAAATGGGTTGTTCGACGAACAAGGAGAATGCTGCTCGCACTCAAGTGACTTTTCAATTTACTCAGGCTCATCAGCTCAATGGCCGAAAGGCTGCTCAATGACCAAAGATGGTGCACTCGCACTTGGGGACTTTCCAATCATCCCTAGCTCATCCTTTGGATGGTTAAATAACCGCTAAAGGAGCAAAAGGTGCTATCGCACTCAAGGTTTTCCTCACACTTAGATTGTCGACCCTTCCCGTTTTCCAAACCATTTTCAGATCCTAAGTCTTTTCCAAGAGATTATCATCATTATTTAAAAGTGTTCTATCTTTGATTAGTGTATTATAAATTTCATTTACAAATCAAGTTCTGGTTTCGTTTGTTTCAAAACTCTATAAGTCGAAAGATCCCAATAAACCCAAATAAATCCCGAGAAGGTCTCAATCCTAAAATGGCAATGACGTAGACCTCAGGTTAGAGCCTGCCTAACATTTCCCAAACCTCGTCATTAGCATGGGATAACATCACGTTTTCCCACACTCCGAAATCATATAATCATGTACTATCTCAATTCAATACAATTCAATAGAGCATATGCAAAACATCGAAAACTCAACATAAGTAATGGCACATAGCTCAATTCAATATTCAAACATAACAACAATCAAATCATAAACACATATATCAACACATCCTATGATTAACCATTTAGAACATAACATGTGAATCAATCAACAACAATCAAAACGATAAGTATATCTCAATCGACAATGTCAGCCGAAGCCTCAGAAAACGGAGACACACGTCTCAATTAGTTCAATCGGCCGAAGCCTCCAAAAAACATTTCCCAGTCAATCAACAATCAAGTGCATAAACAATAAATCAAGTCGAATTGATCGACACCTAAAACATTAGCTAGCAAGGTAAGTTGTCCTCACCTCTAGTTCCTCCAGAATCACGGTGTAGGTCACGCTCACAAGCTTGCTCAGTCAAGCCCAAGGTTTCCACAAACGAACCTTAGAGCAAACAAAGCAAAAATCAATCAAAATAAGTCGGTACAATCGAAACAATACTAACTAACGTTAGACAAAGCTCAAGAAGCTTCAGAGCACAACATTTAGGCACGAATGGAAGGCTTTCCCCGAATGGATGAGTTTTGACTTGATTCAAGTTTTGTACAAAAACACTTTATTTGCTAAAACGTGCATAACTCGAGCTACAGAACTCGGAATGACACGAAACCGACGCCAAAATTTCGACAATTGAAAGGGCTAGACTATAACTCAGGTCATATAGACCCAAAAATTATTTTTGGACACGGTACCATACCAAATAAGTTTCGGCCACTATCAAAATAGGGTTTCCCAAACTTTTTCTTCGATCTAATTCAATTCATAGGTATTCTTAGGCGATATCTACGCCAGCAAAACTCTCAGAAAAATTTTAGAATTCGAAATGCGACTAGGGGTATTTTAGTCAAGATTTTTAGCTCGGAAACTCAAAGTCGGAATTTCGAAAAACAAATTTGATGGGGTTGTCCCTAACGACGTTTATGACAACTAATCCTACTGGCACTAAGCTTTAACTTCTTTCATTCTCAGTTTCTCATCAAATTTCTGTATTCAAAGTGTTGTTTCACTCAAATCATCATGTCTGAAGCATCAGGGAAGCACGATTCTGTCAAGGCCAAGGTTGAAAGAACTCCACTTGGTGTGAAATGCATGGGCCTCAAGAGTGGTTCATCAGATTCAAAGAAGAAGTTTGTGAAGAAGACGACCAAGACTCCGGCAAGAAAGGTGTATCAGTCTCAGGCTCGTGATAAGACTCCCTCAAATGCTCCTATTATTGAGGATGTCACAGATGAAGAAGAGCTTTCTGCGGAAAACTCTCCCATTGGTTCCAATCAAGATGTTGTGCCCGATGTTCCTGATCAAGAAACTTCTGGGAAGGAATCCACTGCTCGTGAAGATTCAGGTGTACCCACTCATTCTGATGGTTATTCTTCTCCTTCGAAAGAGGATGACCAGTGCATGTGACCATTGATGATTCTCAGTCCAAGGAATCAAGTCAGGCTCCTGCCTCTGTTTAGAACATCTCTGATGATGACTCTGAAGATGTTCCTTTAACTGCTTCTCTGCTTGATATTGTTGCTGCCAGGATCAAGAGAAAAAGAAGGGTTCTTGATGTTGAAGAATCTCCTGTTCCAAAGAAGAAGACCAAGTCCACTCCAACAACTTCCAAGTCTAAGCAAAAAGATGTGAAGGGAAAAGGTAAGCAACAGGAAGATAAATCCAAGAGTGTCAAGAAGAAGAAGGTTCCAGTTGCTGCTGAGGAATCTGGGTCAGATGTGGAGGTGGATGTCGAGGACATCTTGCCTTATGAGAAGAAGAAGTATGCAGGAAAACGCATTCCTCAGAATGTCCCTGCTGTTCCTATTGACAATGTGTCCTTTCATGATGAAGGTAATGTCCAGAAGTGGAAGTATGTGTGTCTTCGCAGAGTTGCCAAGGAAATGGAAGTTGGCTCTGATGTACTTGAGTGCAAGGAAGTGGTTGCACTTATTGAAAAGGATGGACTGATGAAGACCATTCTCAAGGTGGGAAGGTGTTATGAAAAACTGGTGAGGGAATTTTTGGTGAATCTATCTGTGGAAGTGGGACTTCCTGAAAGTATTGAGTTTAGAAAGGTGTTTGTAAGGCCACAATGTGTTGAATTCTCCCTTGCTGTGATCAACAAAGCACTTGGTAGAAGTGTTGTTGAATTTGGTGCTGAGGAGTTGTCCTTGGATGTGATTGCCAAGGAGATTATTGCTGGCCAAGTCAAGAAGTGGCCCATCAAGAAGTTGATGTCTACAGGAACACTGAGTGTGAAGTATGTCATCCTTAACAGGATTGGGGCTGTGAATTGGGTTCCTACCCAACATACTTCTGGAGTTTCAACTTCTCTTGCCAGATTGATCTACAAAATTGGCACTTCTACTAATTTTGATTTTGGGTCTTTTGTGTTTGAACAGACTCTGAAGCATGCTGACCCTTGTGCTGTGAAGCTGCCCATATCATTTCCATCTCTTCTTACAGAGATTATTCTTCAACAGCATCCTCAGATCATCAGGGCTGATGAGGTTCCTGTGCCCAACGGTGTTCCTATTACCCTGGATCAACGATTGTTTATGGAGCCACATGTCATAGACATTGTTGTGCCATTTAGCAGGACTTTTGCCCCTGCTCCTGTGAGTGAATCTAGTACTAAGGTCATTATTGCTGAATTAATGGATGTTTCTAAGGCTCTACAGGAGACTATTAGGATCAGCACTGCAAGAAAGCTAAAGGTTGATGCTTTGCTTCTCAAGCTTCAAGAGGAAGAAGGTCAAGAGGGTGAGCCAAGTGGTGGTGTTGCTGCTCCTCAGGATGCCAGCACTGAAGAAGAAGGAGAATCTGAAGAGAGTATAGAAGAAACTGAAGGAGACTCTAGTTCTGAAGATTAGTTTGTGTTTCTCGTTTTTCTTTTGGCTGTAGTTTGTGTACCCTTTGCCAAATTTGTGTTAAAAAGGGGGAGTAGATCTGTGTAACTGTGAAAACTATGTATTTTGTTGTGTTGATGGCTTTGGTCTGTAATAATTTGAAGACAAATTCAAGACAGAGGCAAGTAATTGACTGGTTGTTTAGCTACTGTATGTCTCTTGATGCATTTGGTGATTAGCTTTTGTTCACATTGCTTCTGGTTTGTTGGTTTGCACTTGTTGGATAGTTAGTACGTTTCTGCTGCCCTGTTCTTTGCTCCAACTGTGCTTTATGGAGTGTGCTGGTTGTTAATTGGATGCATCATTTGAGGGGGAGTCTGCTACTAAGAGGGAGCTTTGGTTCTCTTTGTTTACCCTCTCTTCATTAAGTTGTTTTAGACAAAATTTGACAAAGGAGGAGATTGTTGTTACTTTGTTGTCTTGCATTTTGTCAAAAACAACCGGATGTCGAAGCTGATGCCGTGGCATCTGCCTTTGTGTTGCTAGGACATCAGTCCTTTGTTTGGAACGTTACTTGTGGGCCCTTGTAGATTTTAGGAAGATATATTTTTGTAGTTACTTGAGGAACAAGTAGCTGTACCAGAAGGGTTTGATTTGTGGGTTGTTATTTGTTGAAACAATCTTTGATAAAAGATTGGGTTTCTATCTTCACGTTTGAATTTTGCAACAATATCTTGGAGATTCAGTTTTGATTTGTTGCTGCAATCTGTTGCTTCAGCCCAAGCAAACCCTATTGCCCAAGCCACCGCTGCTGAAGTCTATAAAAGGACAAAGACCTAAAGCTTGAAGACCACCGAAGCTGATAGAGAGATTAAGTGTTTTAGGATTGTTATTGTTCTTTGTTACTTGTGATCATACCTTGCTCACTAATTCTATAAAGCAAGGTAATGATCTGTGTTGTTTGCATCTGCAAACTCTGATTGTTGATTGTCAGTTACCAGTCACTAAGGCATTGATTGAGAGAAAGTGAGAGGGGCTCTCATACTTAGGTTGAGATACTAAGTAAAAATACACTGGGTAGATTAGAAAGTGAACTGTGAACTGTGGTGTTCATGAGTGTTTGTAATTCCTGAATCTTGAGATAGTGGATTTCCTTTCTTTGGGTGAAAACCCTCCAGACGTAGGTGAAGTTTTTCACTGAACTGGGTTAACAATTCTTGTGTCTTGTTTACTTGTGTTTTTATTTATGGTTGTTACTGTTAGTCGATTGTTGAACCTGTTGTCCCAGCATCGTGTAGGACATCTGGTCCAAGGGAACCTGAATTTCACTTCAAATATGATTCTTTGAGTCCCAAACGATCAAATGCGTCGCAGCAAATGATGTCCGCCGAGGACCCTTGATCAAGGAACACATTTTTTGGTTTTGTAGTTGTTGATCCTGATTGTGACCACAATGGCGTCATTGACATGCGGAATCACATGCGTAAAATCTTGTGGCGTAAATGTGATTGGGGAATGATTTAACCAACATGCTCCCTCAGACGCCTTATGTACTGAATGTACCGTCGCAACATGTCTTTTCCTAGCTTTGCTTGAAAGCTCTTCTCCGCCAAATCCCCCTGCAATGGATGAACACTCCCCAATAGGATCACCTAATTCCTCTACCACTTCTTTGCCTTTTCCCTTGTCACCCTGAGCCACCTTGGCGGGCTCCTGTACAGAGGCATCTTTGATAAAATTTGCCAAGTGTCCTGCCTTATTTAAGCGATCAATTTCTCGTCGCAAAGTCCAGCAATTGTCAGTAGTGTGCCCCTGAGCTTTGTGAAATTCACACCACCTGTTAGTGTCCACATTAGTCGGGGGCCGCCTAGGCGGCGGTGGATATTGTACCACGTTTGTTTGACCAACCGCTCGTAGGATCGTACTTAGTGGGGCATTCAGCTTTGTTAATGGTGATGTATTTGGTGATGAAGCTGGTTGTGCCGCTTGTCCGAGGGAAATTCCCTGGTTGTTCCTATGCCAAGTATTTCTTTGAAATCTTGACTTAGCATGTTGGTAAGGTCTAGGTCTAGGCTGGCGAGGGGTAGGCGCCGGCCTTCAATCTTTTCCCACCTTAGGTTTTTCCGACGGAATGTCTCCTGGCTGAATGTTCTTCCTCAAATCCTCTTTTTCGTTTTTATTTTGATCATCCTGCTCGATCAGAATAAATTCTTGAACTCTCGCCCTTAAATCCATCATGTCGCGAGCTGGGCGCCTTGTCAATTCTCGATTTAACGCCCCTGCCCTGAGCCCGTTTTTAAAGGCAGCCACGCATACGTCGGGACTGTCTTCCTCTAGTTGGACCGCCATCTTGCTGAATCGCGCCATGTAAGTCTTCAGTTTCTCGCCTGATTGTTGGTGTATATTGATCAAATCAAAGATGGTTGTCTTTGTAGTTTGATTGGCCGAGAATTGAGTCAAGAATTTTGTAGACAAATCAGTGAAATTATCTATTGAAAATGGTGGCTGCTTTATAAACCACGCCATCGCCATACCCTTGAATGTTGATGGCAATAACCTACATTTCACTGCATCAGTCGCCCCCCAATAACCATCTTGGTATTGAAATACCTTAAGTGCTCCATGGGGTCAGAATCGCCAGAATAGGCGTCCAAAGTCATTGTCTGTAGATGTTCCGGTATCTCTAAGGCCGTAACGGCGGGCACAAAAGGTTGGAACTTGTTCTAGTCTAAGGTATAACAATAGGAATAAAGTACTCTTGATAAACCCTAGCAGAGCTAAAATAGTGTAAGTAATATGTATATAAGGAAATTATCTCATAAATGGTAAAAAGGTACCTAGTACAAGGTGAGGACACCCCTTTTTATAGTAGGAGTGGTCCTTATCTAGAATGTTCATGGATTTGGGCCTTACATGCAGGGCCCAAATCCCTATGTTGAATAGGACAAATACATATGTGTACAATATAACAAGACAAAATAACTCGGACCCACATCTTCCAGCTAGGACCTACGTCCTTATCTGCCAAATGTTGGCCTTACCGGGCGGGTCAACGGGCTTGTAATGACCCGCCCGGTCCAGAACTCAACTATGTCTTCAGCGTCCACGCGTTGTCCCCGCCTAACGTCCTTCATTTGATTTAAGTATTCCACCTGAGCTTGCAAATGTTCATTCTGGAGTTGAACGTTTTGCAGGGTATCCAACATATGTTTCAAAGCTACTGGCGTGATGCCTGTTATGACCTCGTTTTCTTTCACAGGATCTTTCGCCTTCACATCGTCCAAATTGATGTGTACAGGCTCCGGTTGACGCCGCCGGAGACCGGGATCATACTTAGCAACTAGATCTGAGGGTTTACCCGGAGTAGGCTCAGATGCCGGAGAGGGGCGCGAGCGCGCCACCGACTGAGCATCCTCCGAGGAAGCCTCCTGTTCTGGCTCAGAACATAGCACCTGATGTTCAATCCGATCTCCGCCACGTCCGTTGTGACGACCACCACCATGATGGTGGTAATCACGATGGCCGACACCACACGATCGAGTTTCCATCAGCTAAACTCCCACCTCTCTACGTCAGAAGTAGATCTAGGTCAGAGCCACAGACGACGTCAATGTTCCGTACTAGAGCTTACTTGGGTATAAAAGATATGATGACTAAACTCTAGCAGAGCACAAATATCAGAATGATGGAACAATAAGGAATATTCTCATTAATGGTCAAAAAGATCGTTTGTACAAGGTAAGAACCTTCCTTTTATAGTGGAGAGGTCCTTGTTCACTTTATTACTTTATTTGGGCCTTACAATCAGGGTCCAAATCCCTATGCGAATAAGACAAACCCAAAATAATCTCATAGCTGGCAGGTAGGGCCATACATAAGTCAATCGTTGATTCGTCCTACTAGTCCTGCCAAATGCCTACTGGTGTTGAATCTCGCCTTAGCCTGCCAATGTTTCAGGGCGGTCATTAAGTTCTATAATGCCCACCCAGTCCAATAGCTTTCATTTCATATAAGTGTAAAAAAATTAAGACTTATTTTCTCTTAAAACACCCATCGGAAAATATGTTAAAGCATTATCCATCTACAGAAACCAATTCCCTTAACAATAATCCTAAAATGAGTAAAGAAAGGTCGAGAGTTGCAAATAAATAGAAAAAAAAAGGAAAAATTGGAGAAACATTAAAATTGATACACTGTTTGATACACTGCATGTTGGAATGCAACATATGCCCACAAAATTGGAATACAACACATGGGGTAGGAACTTTTGATTTCGAAGACTCACTTTGGATCAGGTTGAGTCCTGAGAAATTTCGTCTCACTTTCCCTAGCTAGTCGAGTCACGACTCTCCCTATAAGTACCCGTTTAACTGCTCATCAAAAAAAAACAAAAAGGTACCCCTTAAACTAGCTACTGCATGTTTTCCTCTTTCACCTCAGTTCAGTTCTGAATTGATTATCCTTATGGACAACGCCAGCGCCAGGTACACTTTCCCCATAACCTTGTTATCAACGTAACTTTGATTTCAATTAAATACGGGGGTTCTAATACCAATCCTTTTAAACAACATTGCTAGCTCTTCTCATGGCCATTTCTTCTCATGCTGTGGCCGCCACATCCGCAGCAGCAGCTGGCCCTGGAGAGTTACTTCAATTGTGTTCCACTTGTCCGGTGTAGCTGCTTGTGAGCTGTTGCTGTGGATTCTCCTCTCTGACTTTTGGTTTACCATTATCATCAACCTGCTCCTTTCACTGCAGCTTCTCTTGCCCAGTTTCGTTAACTGCATCAGTAGTAACATTAACATTAACATCAGACAGCTCCTCCGTCTTGATGGTGATGGTGATGGTGATGGTGATGGTGATGGTGACACGGCTCAATTCCAAAATACAGACGATCCGGAATACAGACGATCCGGTGTAATGATGCGAGTGCTTTATATATATGTGCTTGAGAGGGCCATGATCTGCCAAGTGTAATGACTAATGAGTAATGACATTATATAATTGCTATACTTGTGCTTTCTTTTTTTTATTACAACTATACTTGTGCTTTTAGCTTATATGGATAATCAGAAGAATATGCACCTATATTTTTTCACATTACTGTATTAGCATTTTTGTTGAAATTAAAAACCCCTTTTTGGGTCGGCTTCGAATCACTTATTACGGACAGTTACGTTATGATTATGAAGAATCCTTAAGCTCTGTTTGGTTTAGGATATAAAAGAAAAGGTTTTGAAGGCTGGCATGAACTAAATATTGGGGCTCATATATATTCCGCTCATGGATGAAAATGATTTAAATGAGTAAAGAGTTTTGATATGTTCACACCTTTATTTTTCTTACATATTATTTTTACTTTTTTTATCCCTCTTAACTATTTTTATCACATTACTTATCATAATATCACTAAATTTTCTTTCCTTTGTTCCTATCTCTTAAAGGAAAAAGGTGGAGAGGTGTAGAGAATTATTTTATAAAAAAAACAAGTATGTGACGAGAACATTAATTATATATGAGTACAAGATGTTTGAAGTTTGAACATTGCCATTCAGGGAGGGACCAAGCGTCATCTGGGCCCCCACCTCCAACCCCGCCCTGGGGACGCTCACAACCAAGTTTTCAACTTGCACCTCAATGTGTGCCCTCACAATCTTTGGCGAGTTGTTGAACCTTTGGGTAACTTAAACCCCCCAATTACCCTCCTCCTTCACCTTTGTGAGATCTGACTTTTTTGTGTCTAATTTCTTTATGTATGCGTTTGATTCTGAAGTGAAATGTCCTTATCTCATTCTTCTCTCTCTACTTTCTTTCCACTCTTTTGGCGATTTAATTTACAAGTAATGCGCCATGGACAAAGAAGCAGAACGAAGATTTCTCAGAGAGTTTGACAAAAAATTACGGGATTAAATCGTGGCGTGTGTCTAATTTTATGTGTATTGACAGAAAGGGGGACACAAGACAGATGATTTTTGTCCTTCTCAAAGAGTGGAAGGGAAGTAGGAGGAAAACTAATAGAGGGCATCCTTTTCACATTAGAGTATCTTAATTTGGGACCTATACTCACATTTGCCCCTCATTCACATTCGAGTAACCTAACACTTGTGAGCATAAAGCTGACAAAAACTCTACTGCAGCAAACACCTCAAGAAAACCACAGGAGCACGAAAACGTGTTTAATACCATTGACATACATTTATAATAATAAAAAATAAATAGAGATTAAAAGCGGAAAACATATCTACTACATCTTATTCTCGAGTTACTATTCATAAGAAACAACCAATGAGAGTCTGCCACCTGTCGTTTTTCATTTATACCACCAATTGTTTTTTTTTTAAGAATCATCTTTGGCTGACGACGTCGTTTCCACTTGAAGTTTGTTTCAGAAGGGCATACGACGTCGTTCCCCACCTAACATGTCTGCTTCGCTTCGCTCAATCAACCCTAGCTGGCAATTGCGTGTGAGTTCTCCTTCTCTACCTACTCCGCCCCTCTCTCAAATCAAACCATAGTTGGCAATGGCGTGTTCCTTTCCCTCTGCACTGTCTCTCCCCTTCCTTGGATTTCCTCTTATCCCTCTATTACGAACCCTAGATTTCTTTCCGTGTTCAACTTCTTTTTTCCACCCACTATCGACCATGCCATCACGTTCTATGATCTGATGATTCATTACCGTCGCCGTCCTATACTGTTCATGAGTCATGTTTTTCCATCAGAACGTGAAGTTTTGGGTTCCAATGCATGTTCAGACCTTGATCTGTGTTCAAATGGTCAGTATCAATTCAAATCTCAGTTAATTTTCTACCACTTACACACTTTTGTATGATGATTACCTACATGTGGGGTATTGTTCGTGTAGTTTAGAAACTTTCCTATAAATACCCCCTTGATGTGAACTTCCATTCATCACAGTTGCCCCCCTCTAATTCTGTTTCAAAAATTTCAAAAAATTTTCTTCATTTCCTTTGTTTCCATTGATTTCACTGATTTCTCCTTTTTCTTTGTACCCATGTCTGGACACATGAGTTCCATTCGAAGCTTATGTCCTGGTAGACAAGCTTGGAAGATCAAAGCAAGGGTTATTAGGAGGTGGGAAATGGCCCCTGCTGCTGAACCTTCCAAGCCATATGCATTGCAACTTGTCCTGATTGATTCTGAGGTAGTTTAATCCTTTCAATCAAATTTATTTATGTATGTTTTTCATTATTAGGTATGTTTTGGTTCATTCAAATTTATGTTCTTTCTTATTTTTTATTTGACAGGGTTCCAAAATAGAGGCTACCATCAAGAAGTACCTGATCAGCAAGTTCCAAAGGGATGTTGTTGAAGGCAATGTTTATAAGTTTACCTATTTCGTTGTGATTGACAACAATGGATCATATCGTGCTGCTGATCATGAGTACAAGATTCTCTTCAATAGTAGGACGAAGGTTCAAGTTGACCAGTGTGAAAGCATTCCCAGAATGGGTTTAACATTGAAAGATACCGCTGAAATTCACATGACTATGGGAGAGTCTGATTTCTTGATAGGTATTTGTTTTTGTTTAGTGTTCTCATTGGTGTTTATGTTTTGATCTTATCAATCTTTTGGAGTATTGGATAGCAGTTTTTAATATATCTTTTCATTTTTTTTGTTAGATATTATTGGATTGGTTACAGCTGTTTCTGCTGAGCAACAATTTACCAAGTCTGGAAATGTTCCTAGAAAGATTGAGTTGGAGATAACTGATCATAAGTATGTCATATCTAACATATCATTTATTTCATACTCACTGTATTCATTATTGCGATTTTTGATGCTGTTTAGTTTAAATTTTATTGACAGGGGAAAGATAAAGATGGCTGTGTTTGGGAACTATGTTGATATTGTTCAAGGTTTTCTTGCTGTTGGTGGTGTTGGGCTTGCGGCCATTGTTGTTCAGTTTGCCAAAATTAAGACATATAGGGGTACATTCTTTGCTTTGAGTACATTATATTATGCTCCCATATTCATTGTCTTTATAAAATCCTAACTCTTGCTGCTAATTATAAATCCTAACTCTGATTTAGTTTGATTCCACCAATTGTAGGAGATGTTGGGATCCAGAATGTTATGCAATCTACTAGGCTATTGTGGAATGCTGAAATTCCAGAGGTTGCTTTATTTCGTGATGGGTAATTTAACTGAGCTTCAGCATATTGTAGATTTTGTTATTTGGTAGTTTGGTAGATGAGCTAATTTGACTTTTTTCCATTGCTTTTTTAAGTTTGGCTTTGAATGGTATTGATGCTGATATTCCTATTGGTCATATTGGTGGTGCATTCCCTAATATCCCTACGAATGAGGAGTTTATTTCAATGTTTCCTAGAAAGAGTATTGTGGAACTTCATGATACAGCTGAGGTATTTTCTAAAATCATGAACTGATAATCTAAGGCTTTTTACTTTCATATCCAGTCCTAATAATACTTTTTATTTGTGTTCTCAATATAGGAGGGTTTGTTTATAGTTTTAGCAAATTTTAGTGGTTTAGTTGAGGGGGAGAAGTGGTGGTACACAGCTTGCCGCTGCCACAAAGCTGTGAATATTGAAGATGGGATATATTATTGTGCTGCTTGTTGTTCTCCTGTCCTTGATGTGATTCCTAGGTGTTTATATTTCAACAATCAAGTCCTTCATTATTTGCTCTATTTTTTCTTAGGTTTTTTTTTATACTGATTTGTGATTAAATTTTGTTTATTATTTATTAGATATCACATCAAATTGGAGGTTTGTGATGGAGATGAGGTTGCAACTTTTGTACTCTTTTGAGATTTTTGTATACCTTGAACTTCAATTGATTTAATTTAATATTTTGTAGGGCAAATCTGTTGATGAATTCCCTGATGATATCAAGTCAATCATTGGCAAGGAGGTCCTCTTCAAAGTTGAAAAGTCCATTGATCATGGTATGAAGTTTGATGACTCATACAAGGTGAAAAAGATATGTGATGATCTGACCATAATTGAGCTCTTCAAGGACAAGGCAAAGATTCAAACTCCAACCACGATATTTGAACGTTTAGTTTGTTCAATTTTTTTATCTATTTGTGCTTCTTCCTAACTGCAATATTGTATTTTCTATTTAACTATACTAATATTCATTTATTATTTTTCCAGTAAATAGCTGACCTATTTGCTGCAAAATCTTCATCTGAGGAAAATTCTTCTCTATTCAGTGAGCAATCAATTGGTTGCTCTAGCGAGGTTTCTGCTGTTGCTGATACCAGTGTCTCTCTTGATGACCTTTCTCCATTTGAAGGTGCATCAGTTTGTTCAATTGCTGAGGAACCTGAGAGTCATGCTCCAACATTAACCAAACCTGGAAGAAAGAGGAAGTTGGTCAGTGTGAAGACTGAGAAGTGATTATCACCTAGCTGCTGTGGACATTTTAGATGTAATATTTTGGTTGTGACTTAATGCCTATCAGAGTATATTTTGTGTTTGTAAACAATGAGCAAGATCTTACATTAGTAGTCTTTGCTTTCAAGGATACTCAATCAAACATTTTTTTGTTTGGGTATTAGCTATTATAAGTCTATTAAATGTCTAGGTACTAGGTTTATGTGGTCTATAAGTTGTAATTCTCTACCTATGTGTTAATTTCCAGACTATGTTAACTTGAGGACTTATTTTAACTCTAATTTTATTTTCCTGTTTTTTTATATTGTCTTTATTTTGTTATGTATTTATATTTATTAATGTTTTCAATTTGAATATTACTATTACACCTGTTTTCACTCCAACGATAGTTCTTCATTCTAGAATCTAAACCTTAATTTGTTTCCTGCTTGACTTTATCTACTTAGGTAGTTACAATTCTATTCAAAAGTTTCATATTTCGTTTCCAAAGCACTGTGTACATGTGAATTCTGATCAATTCCAACTTCCAATACCTCTTCACCAGTCGTGTTCATATACAACAATTAATTGTAACTTTCACTATAAGAGGTTTATTGTTTGTAACGCCCTTTTCCTGGATGTAAATGGACTTGCTGCCAAATATCAAATACCAAAGATTCTAACCGTCCATTCCAACCAATTACATAATCTTGAGGACCTCCCACGTTTAACTTAACAACTTTTTTTTTTCAAAACAGCTTTTTCCAGTCATTGAAATTGATGTTACTTTTGTCTATTTTCAAGTTTGAATGATTCTTTCTCCCTAGACATTTTTTCCATTTATATTTCCATTAATTTGTTTTCTCTAAGTTACTTACTTATTACTCTTAAAGTATATTTATTTAGGATTTCAAAAGAAAGTCAAATACGGACTAATTTCGCAACTGACTATAAGTTAGCATTTCTATATAATATTTTCTCATTTCAATTTTCAACCTACTACAAATTAGCTTTTCTATCGCCATTGACTTTTACTTTATTTTTGGAATTTCGTATCATTACTCTGATTTAGGTTTCTATACATGTGTCATATGTTTATATTTTTATTTTGATGTTGATAACTTCACTCTATAAATACATCCTACAGCAAACATTTCGAAGCACTCCCCATTATCTCCAAATATTGTATCCAAATTATTCTGCAGGAACCCTTTTTTGTTCCATATATATCACTCTTGATGGAACCAAATGTATTTTCAGATTTGGAGAACACTAACAACACATTCATCAAACCTCTATACCTGGACAGGGTTTGATACTTATGTTTTTAAATGACTCTTAAACTATAATTTGTTCTTCCAATCTTTTCTTAAGAAATTTGTTTCTATGCAGGAACATATTGTTGTCCCAAGGAGGTTCTTAAGAAACTATCCACAGGTCATGCAGCATCCTTTTGCTGATCTAACTGATCCAATTCGTAATGTGTTCCAAACTAAAGTGAGGTCTCATGACAATGAAATTTGGTTTGAAGGAGGGTTTGATAGGATGCGTGGTACTCATGAATTGGAGGGTACTGCATACATACACTTCACACACATTGAGGGATCCTCTTACAATATTCACATTTTCCATGATAATGAGGTTGAGATTGAGTATGCAAATCCTGTGCCACAACACCTCAATGTGGAACACCAGCTTGCGTGGACTTCTCAGCTGACAACCCCTCTTTGTACTGGCAATCAAGCTTTGATAATTTACATTTCATTTTCTCTATGTATGTATTTATTTTATTACTAACTAAAATAACTTTTTTTTTCAGCCCATTCCTACAGGAGTTTTAGATGATTACTTCAACCACCGTCCCGCCACAATCCACATTGTCTTACCAAATGGTAGTATGGAAGAATGGCAACTGATATGGGATCGTAAGAGGCCACGACAATGCTGCATTAGACATGGCTGGTATCAGTTTTGCAGAACCAAGCATCTTCGTTCGAATAATCAAGTTCAGTTCTACAAAGATCCACAAGCTGATACCTACGTGGTTGTAGTTGTGCAAGTATAAAATTAATTCTCAGTTGATGTGTTAGCTTTTTATTTTGATATGTTTCCCTATTAACTAGACTCTTTGATGAAATTGTTGTTTGAGTATCCATGTATTTTGTCAGTTTCGTATTGGGTGTTGTTTAAGCTATCTAATGAGATGTTTTTCTTATTTTTCCCCTTCTCAAATATGAAATACAGTGACTTATTAAAACTAATAAATTTGCTATTAGTAGTTAACTTAAGAATGTATATCATTGTTATTTAAAGTTCTATTATGAAATTTTTGACGTGCAAATCTGCTTATCGATTTATGAACTATTCTAATTTTACTCAATTCTAAATAACTAATGAATTTTTTAAACACATACTGTTTTATAATGCTGGAGAGTAGTTTTTGGAAAAAAAATGTTGGAGAGTAACACTTAATTTCATATTTGAAGTTCATCAATATTCATTAATTCTGTTAGTGTTTTGAATTTTTTCACCCATTTTTTTCTGGCTTTGGAATAGCATGTTTTATGTTTTAATCTATTTGGGCCTCTTATATTTTTTTTTATTGGATTAAATTGGATCTCTTTTACTTTAGGTAAAATGCCCACCATTTACCAATTTGTTACTTTATCTAACAATCTGTTGCTGATCCCATTTGGACGTATTGTTTTTGGGTTTCTACAATACCGTTATTTATCATCCAATTTATAATTCCCTTACCTATTACAAGGAGTCCTCTGACATTCAATCCACCAAAGCAAGTGAAAATCCAATCTGTAATTGTAACTTTTCTAGGGTACTGATTATGTATTGAAAATTATGTCCGTTCTTAACATGTGCTTTTGCATTTGCCATTGGATTTTATCAATCTCCTCCCTCACTATAGAATATCAGTTTTAAATTTATTCATACTATCATATCATGTTTCCACAACTAAACAGTACTTTCAATCACTTTTTTAATAAGTTAAGCATCTAGATAACATCAACAAATGATTGATTTCTAAGCACAAGTTAAACCAAAACTTTTGCTTTTATTCTAGATAGCTATGATATATCATCTATAGGTGGTATGAGATACTATAAAGTAGACAATCACTGTACTTTTAAAAGTGACCAATCTTCTTTTATCTTTTAAATGAACTTTCATTTGATGATAAAATGTTCAAAGATGATAATTTACTCTTTTCTTTATTCTTAGATCGGAAAAAAAAATCATCTGATAAACAATATTTTTGTACGATTACTATTTATTTCATTTTTTTGATTTATTTAAAAAATATTTTTCTAATAAATCAATCATGTATTTAATAAATTGATAATTTCCTATTTTACCTGTAAATAATTATTTGCTTTCTTTGCTTATGAGTTCAGTTTTCACGAGACTAAAATATAAAATATTAGTTTGTTCCTTCATAGTATTAATTTGGTTATAAATATTTGTCTTCAATATGAAGATTATCGCTCAAATTTTACATCAATATGATATTTAGTATTTTTCAAAATTAGTAGCTATTTAGATTTGTTATTGTTATATTTAGATTCGTTATTGTTATAAGTTGAATATTGAGTTGGTATTATATATACTGACTTGATTTTGATTTTATTTTAAAATAATAATCTGGCTTTTTGGTTTAAACCTAATTAATAATGTCCTTCATTTCAAATAGTATGATTGAGTATATTTTGGTCCAAATTTTGTTAACGTGTCTGTTAACACTCCACTGGAAATCCAACTAGATTTTTAAGTCAGATTTAGTGTATTTGAAACTTCAAATTTGAAAATTGATTTAACTAGAAAATATTGATTTGGTTTTGATATAGAGTAACAAGGAGTTGTTGATATTAGTTGGCAAATCTTTCTGAAGTCATCATTGTTTTTTCATTCACTTGCCTGCCAAGTGAAATCTTTTTCTCTAATTAAGCTTTTGTGAGAGTGGTTTGTCATGTCTATCAACAATTTCATCAACTTTTCTGTACTTAAGGGATGGCCATGTTGTACTTTAAAGTAATTGACAATTAAAATACTATTTTCATTTGTCTATATAAGAAAGTCTTAGGATTATTGATTGTATCATTACCCACCACCATTGTCTCTAACTTGCTCACACGTAGGAACCATGACTCAGTCTGCTCTGTTAGAGTTTCATAACAGTCGTGAAATTTCAAAGAAGGACTATCAATGGAAGCTTAACGCTCGAGTCATATCATTGTGGAATGTTCCTGAACATATGTTGCCTTTATCTTCTTCATCAATGGACTTGGTTCTCATTGACAGAGAGGTAAAGTGCATTTTCTCATTATTCAAGGGTAACTAATACTAATGCATTTTGAGAGTATGACCTTTGTTTATTCAGGGGAAATCACTCTTTTGGGTACAATATTTCAAAGTCCCACACTGATAAATATTTTTTTCCTTCTTATGATGATAGGGAATGAAATTTGAAGCTTCTATTTGCAAGTCTCACCCTATTCTTCCTAAGATTGTGGAAGGTTGTGTGTACCAGATATCTTTTTTTAGGATCATTGACAACATTGGCCCTAAACGTTTCACAAGCACTAAGTACAGGCTCTTTTTCCATGCATGCACCAAAATTTATCCTGTTGTTAATCATAAGATTCCTAAGAATGGTTGGGATTTTTTCCACATGGATCATATCAAGTACTATGGGAATACATTTGGATACTTAGCAGGTAATAATTTTTTGTCATTCAGAATAAAATTTCTATCTATACCTGTGTTCCAAATATTATTATGTACTAACACTGCTCTTCTTCCTTTTGTTGTTCTGTTTGGTCCATGTAGATGTTGTTGGTATTTTGAGTGCTGCTTCTTCTGAAAAACTTCTTATTAAGGATAGTAGGATATATAAGTCTATGGACAAAAGGTATCTTATGCCTTCATGCTACTTCATTTTTTGTTGCAGTACTTATTTCTTTATTGCAGACTTCATTCTGGAAACTCATCTAGCTTCCTATTCAATTGTTATGTAGTGGCATGAACAAATGTTTCTTGGTTGGTGATATTGTTGACACTATTTCTGAGTATCTATGTTCCAATTGGGTTACCAGACCTGTTGTTGCACTTCTCTTTGTTGAAGTCAGGAAGAATAATGGTGAACCAATTTTCAAACTTTATCATGTTGGTTCTCTCAGAAATCTTAGTGCTCACATTGTTCACAATCTGGAAATCATGTGTAGGTGTCACCCAAGTACATGTTGTTCCTTATGTAACTAAGATCCTAATCAATCCCAAGTTTGAGGAAGATTCGGTGCTTGCTGATCGGTACCCTTTAATTTTTTATAATAGTCCTATATTAGTGGAACATTAGTACTTGAACTCCAATTTAATGTATTGAGTAAATTGTCTATATAGATTCGATGGGATGAACTCCAATTTACATGTTGACTTTATCTCAAGTACTGATAAGAAAGTGGATATTCATGCTGAGTTGCTTGAGTTGCATCCCAAGAAAACTATCCCTGAACTTCTCTTAACTAAACAGGTTAGTATCTGTTAGTATACTATATTTTTCATATAATGTGTTTTTTAATTTGTTTCTATTTGTCTAAACTAAGTTATTGTTATCAATTTCAGAAGGGTATATTTGTTGTTCATGCTGGCATTGTCAGTATGCTGAAAGATAGTGCATTTTTCTATCCATCATGTCGCTGTTTTACTGAACTTGAACGTGGTGATGATGTTTATAGATGTAATCGTTGCTTCCGTGTAATTGAAAAATTTATACACAGGTTAGTAAATGTAGATGCTATCCCTTTAGTCTTTGTTAACTTACTTATGTTTTTTATACATTCTGAATTCATAGATGTGTACTTCATTCACCTTATTTACATTAACCTTTAGTAAGTGATAAATGAGTATTAACGGTTACATGTTTCTTTCCATAGATACTCCTTCAAACTGGAAGTATATGATGGTGTTGATAGTTGTGTCTTTCTACTCAAAGATCATGAGGCAGTGCAACTTATTGGAATATCATGTGAAGAGCTGATGAATTCAAAGGAGGTTAATCAGATCTCATTTCATCATTTGGTTGCATATAAAATTCTTTCTTTTCATGTTAGTATGTTAGGTCATTGCTGATCTTAATTTATTGTTCATTTGCTTAAAGAACCCACTAGATCGTGAGTATCCTGCTGAACTTGAGGATAAGATAGTAGGGAAGGAGTTATTGTTTAAAATTCGTGCTGGTTTTGGCATCACATACAATTGTCAAGAAATCTATGAGGTATTGATGATTTCGGCTGATTCTGATATGATACAAAGCTTTCATTCTGAGAAGATGTTCACCACACCTTTGAAGGTCAAATTTAATTCATCATAGTTTAGCCACTTTATATCTGAAGTTAACAATATACTTATCTAATTCATTCTTCTATTTTTACTAAGTCTATCCCGGTTGTTCCTTAGGCCAAGTTTGCTCCCCCATTCACACAATTACAAGATGTTCATGACAGTACAAAGGTTGAAGAAAAGCATGTTGCCAAGCACAAGTATACATCTTCTGTTGCTGCCAGGTTTAATATGGGAATGAATTCATATGTTGTTGTTGGTCAGAGTTCCTCCACTACTGTTATTCATTCCTCTTTGAAGAGGAAGCTTGAGGCAGAATTTTGAAGGTATGAAAAACGGTAGAAAGGGGGGGGGGGTTTGAATAACGTTTTCAGAATAAAACTTTCACCTTAAGATTTTGGCAAATCTTTCGAGAACAAATAAAGTGCTTAAGATAAGAGATAGAAAAGCACACAAGGATTTTATCCTGGTTCACTTGATGAATCACTCAAGCTAGTCCAGTCCACCCGTTAAGGTGATTTCTTCCTTCTTAGAATGAAGGCAATCCACTAATCAGATAATTGTTACAACTACACTTGAAACCTACAAGTGACTAACAATACACTGACTTAGCTCACACTAAGATTCACTCTCTTAGTCTTCTCTAGGATCCGATCAACCTTGATCTCCTAAAGGTAAACTAAACAACTGTTTAGGAAATGTTGTTTACAAAGGAATTGCTTCTAAAAAGCTTGTAGTAAACACAATGAATTCAAATGAAGAAAGAATGCTTAGAAGATTTGAATATAGCTTGCGCGTGTGAGATTCTTCCAACCGCATCTTTCAATCTTCAGCCTCTATATATACTCCAAGGATTAGGGTTTGAACACTGCATGGGAATGCTACCGTTGGAGGGCAGATCTGGAATTTCCAGCTTCTGCTGTGGCTGAGTATG
Source organism: Lotus japonicus (assembly GCF_012489685.1). NCBI lineage: Eukaryota > Viridiplantae > Streptophyta > Magnoliopsida > Fabales > Fabaceae > Lotus > Lotus japonicus. The sequence goes on from NC_080046.1 coordinate 39,578,845, forward strand.
TTAGGTTAGGTCGTCAGGATAGTACATTTGCTTTTGTACTTTGGATAGTGACTTGACCTTTAACCTTGTTTGACTTCTGATCAGAGGAATGCTTCGTGTTGGAACTTGTGAAGCTTGTTGATCAGAGTCAGAGGGAAGCATGGATCCTCTGACCGTTGTATCTTCTGATTCTGAACTCAGAGGAGAAGTACTTGGTTTTCAGAGTCATCTTGCTTCTGGGCTTCAGAGTCTCCACTTATCAGCTTCTGGATCTTCAGAGTCTTCTACACCATCAGAACATCTGAATCTTCAGAGTGTCTGGGTTGTCAGAACGTCTGGATCTTCAGAACTTCAAGTGAGCTGAGTCCATATCAGAGCTTGAATAACTTCAGATCTTCTGAAGCTTTTCTACTGTTCAGATTGAACATAGAGATTGCGAAAGCGTTGCTAGGGTCACTCTTTAAGCAAAGTGCTTCTGATTTATGTGAGGTTGGATTAAGGTCAGAGCCTGTAAGAGCACACTCAGAAAAACACGTTAGAGTACCACAATTGTTCATACTAAAATGTTAACTTGTAATCATCAAAACATAGAGTTGTACTACTCGATCAAAACTTGATCTTATATTCTCCCCCTTTTTGATGATGACAAAACCAAGTATTTTGATGAACAATTCTTAAACAATAAACTGAATTCACTCGGAGTTTAGAGAAATAGAATTAGACTTATCCTGATGTGAATGGTTTATTTTGCTCATTCTGAATCCAAGTCACAGCTTGATTCTGAGCTTAGCTAATATTTAGATTCTGAGCTAAATAATATAAGAGTTCAGAGTGAAAACGCATGACATAGATAAAATGAAATAATCAGAGCGCATAAGTATTCAGAGTCACGAGAGGGTATCAGAGTCAACTGAAATCACTTCAGAAGAAGTGAAATGTATTCCTTGTATTTGCCCAGTGACACATCTATGATCATAACAATGGAACTCTTAAATTCTCCACAAGAAAAAGAAATCACACTAACACAGCTTACACATCAAAAACTGGGTGTACTTCCCCTTTTTGTCATAAGCAAAAAGCTTGGGGTGTGAAAAACTTAGTTTGAAGTACAAGGTACTCCCCCTTAAAGAAGGTCTAAGTTTCAAAAAGATGGAGAAGGAAAAGCGAATTAATGAAAAGAATGAATGCATGTAATGAATGTTTACCACCGGCCACGGAAGTAAAGAGAAGCTTCAGTTACCAAGAATTTATCCTCGAGAAACTGCAGCAGCAATAACTTCCGGATAGAAAAGGAGGCTTATATAAAGCGAGTAGAAACGTAGTAAGCTTCACAACAAGATCAATTCCAAATATAAGAAAATGGCATCATACAAGGTTGAATTGGAAGAGCTCAGAAGGAAGGCCTTTGAAGAAGATTTGTTCTTGAATGTCAGGCATCCAGATGGTTCAAGAACCATACAAGAGCTTATCACAACGCTGCTGGAAAAGAATCTTAGTCCGGAGTTGGAGAAGGATCTGAAAGAATTCCTCTGCTTCGTGGAGGAGATTCAGGAGCTGTGCCAGCTGGAGCTGAATCTACTAGAAGAAAGAGAAGCAGTGGAGAAGAGACTCGAGACGATTGAAGATAGTCTGGAGAAGGATGAGCTGAGCAACAGGCTCGACAACATAGAATACACATTGGATCGTCTGGAGAAAGATAGAGCGGAGCAGCGCCAAGAGTGTAGAAGAATGAGGAAGGATCCTCCATTCTAGAATGAGGTATATGTATGATGTAATGTGTAATGATGATATATATATATATATATATATATATATGAATAAAAGGTTTTCAAACAGATGTTATGAAAAAAGCATTGAGAAACATGAAGAAACGAAACAGATATAACATATATAAGCAATTAGCGTAAAGTTATGAAAATAAAGAACTAAAAAAGATCAAATAAAAAAATAAATAGAGATCCTAAAAGCTAGGGGTTTGCAGAGCGACGCAGGAGTTCTTGAAGTGCTTGATTCATGTTGACCAGGAGAGTCTCATGAGAATTGAGACGTTGTTCCAAAATGTCAAGTCTGGAAGAACTTGGCTGTGTAGAAGTAGATGGAACATCCTGAGCAGAGTGAGGAGCTTGAGTGGATTGAGAGGCAGCACTTGTGAAAGGCACTGGTGCAAGAGCTTGACATCTGATAGCTTCAGCTTCAGCCTGTAGCCTTTCAGCTTCTAACTTTGCATTTTCTATTTGTTCAGCTTCTAGGCGTGCAACTTCTTCTGCTTGTTCTTTCTTCTTTCTTGCTTCCTCAATAGCTTCAAATAACTCAACTCTTAACTGTTGTTCATGCATAGCCAACCTTCTATTGAAACGCTGCTTAGCAGCTTCAATCCGCTGATCCCTTTCAGCCGTGAGATGACTCATCATAATAGGAACTTGAGCAATCATCCAGTTACTCAGTTGATTCCAGTCTTCAGCAACAGAGTCAGGATTCTCACTGAGGTCAGTGTGACCTTGCACATTGCGAATCATCAATGATGCTTCATAATTAAACACATTGATGCACTCAAGAAGGGAGTTTGGCTTGAGATAAGTATAGGGAACAATGGAAAGATTGGTTTCAGGAGAAGTGGGGTGGTTACTGCTATTTGCCTCAGAGACACCTTGAGGAGAACCAACATCTAAGGTTTTAACATTTCCAGTGTGGATCTCAAGGTTAAGCTGAGAGGTTTCAACCTCAGGGTTTGGAGATCTAACCGAGGAATGGTTAGATACTGAGTCTTCTGGTTCTGGTTGAGGAGGTTCTTGTTGAACAAGTTCTAGTTGCATGGGTTGAGATGACGGGTCTGCTGCATTCAGAGGGACAACTTGTATAGGGTTATCTGGGTCAACCAGACGTTCTGGTCTAGGTCCAGGGTATCTCCTGGGGCTAGGTACAGTATGGTAGTACTCAGGAATGGCAGACTCTTTTTCTTTTGCAATTTGAACAAATTGGCGAATGGTCTCAGAGTTATTTGAGGGTGAGGAGTCAACAACATGAGTGGGAAAAGATACAGAGGGACAGGGAGTTGTGGTTTCTGTATCAGTTGTTTTGCGACCCTGATGATCTGATGCTCTGGGGACAGAGTGATCAGAGGTTCTGGGTTCAGGTCCAGATTGTTCTAAGATAATGGTTTCAGAGGCTTGTGGGTTGTATTGAATGGTTATGGGAGAGGTAGGTTCAGAGGGTCTTGGAGTCTGAAGCATGTTCCAAAGAGGAGCTTCTTCATGAGAAGGTTGGAAAAATGAAGATCTAGGTGAAGTGGGTGGAGAAGTGGTTTGATCTGCTGGTTGGAACTCTGGAATAGGAGTGAGTGGAGTAGCAGTTCGGTTAAGAAGTGCAGAGATTGGGAGTGCATCAAATGAGCTTAAATCATCATCAATAAGTGTAACAGCAGACTTACTTGATGATCGCACTGTAGACCGAGTAACCCTTGCAGGAGCCTCAGTCCTGATTACTTCAGCAGCTGGTTCCACACGGGTTGGCTTCTCCACTATTCTCACTTGCTTCTTTTTCTTCTTTGGTGGAGGAGCATCATCATCATCACCATCAGATGGAGCATCTGGCTTGGTGGGTTCCTCATGCTTCCTCTTAGGCTTGTCAGCCTTCTTCTTCTTCTGATCAACACCATCAGAAGGATCAGACTCTTCAGAGGATTCCTCTAAAATGATTTTTCTCTTCTTCTTCTTCTTGGCAGGAGAATCAAACTCTGGAGCTGGTGCCAGGGTTTTGAAGAACTCGTCCACATCTATCTCATAACCTTGTTGCCTCAAATCATCTATATAGCACAAAATAGCAGTTGGATCATCTGCTTGGGACCATAGAGGATAATCGGTCAGAGGGACTCTTCTTTGTCTGACTTCATCAGAGGTATCTTCATGAGCGGGTGCAACCTTTGTCTTGATCAATCCCATCTTCTTCAAGGATGTGGAGGTGAAGACATCACCAGCAATAGTCGACAGATCCTCTGTGCATCCTGCTGTAATCAGATCTTCTATAAATTTGCTCTCAATGAAGAGGTCTGAGAGCAGTCTTCCAAAAGGAATGTATCTGATGGCAGACTTTAGAGAAGCAGTGATTCTGGATTTCTTGATGCATTATTTGAGGTAAGAGAACAGGAAGAAGGGAAGGCAGATCTTCTTGCGATCCTGAATGAAGAACAGCATCACTTTCTAACAGAAATTGATGTAGTCTGGAGAGCTTCCCTTTGGTCTCTGATTGGTGCAATGAAGCAGAATCTTGTGCCAAATCCTCAGCTTAGGATGAAGTTCCACTACTTTGTAGTCACTCTTGCCAGGCTTATAGTTTGTATAGAGAGCCTTGTTGGTTTCTTCTTTGGTCCTGGGTTTCACCTTTGATTTCGTCAGTTGGAATCTGTAGCCTGTGCCAGTGTGCTCACCCAGAAGATCAACAATTGACTTTTCCGTGATGATTATTCTTCTGCCAGCAATGTAGGAAACCACTTGATTATCATCACATTCGGCATGTTTCCAGAATTCCTTTACCAACTTGATGTAGACCGGACCACGAATCCTGTTGAAGTACTCTTCCCAGCCTTGAGCTTGAACTTCAGGACGAAGATCATACCCATTTGCAGCAATGTTGTCAAGGTCGAATCCCCATTCAGCAAGAACCTGGAGTTCATCAGGAGAATAGACACATGTAACCGTACAACCCCTTTGTGCAAGAGGAATCATCTGCCCTTGGGCTTGAGCTTGAGCTTCTGGTTGATTTCTCTGATTTGCAGAACCCGATTGACCGGTAATTTGACCTACTACCATGACCGGAAATCTTCTTCCGTCCTCAGTTTCACCTCTGTTTGATTTCACCATCTTTGAAGTGGTTGAAGGTTTGGGTAGAAAGAAAGAGGATGAATAGAGAGAGGGAGAGATATCGTGGGGATTAAGGAATTCTGCAAACCGAAGAGAGAGAGAGTAAATCAGAAGTGATGGAGAACGTGTGTGCATAGTGGTTTTTGAAAGTAACCATTGTTGATTAAAAAGCAAAGTAAAATCAACGGTTGAAAATTAAAGACATCATAGTAACAGTTAATACACATATCACACGATGCAGAGAAGCACATCAACACTCATTACGACAGACTGTCAGCACGGGCACAAGGAACGATGTATCATAGTTACTGACACACGTTTATTGTCTCAGCTTCAGAGTGAGCACCAGTGGGTACTTAAACTCTGATGGAGTTACCTTCTGAACTGGACATCTTCTGATAAAGAAGCATCATAGTCAGAGGTTCTGATCCATCTTCATGCTGGACAAAAGTCCATATTCAGATTTTTCAGAATGAAATTAAATCTATCCTCTACTAAGGGCTTTGTAAAGATATCTGCCCATTGATGGTCAGTATCAACAAACTTCAGAAGAAGTACGCCCTTTTGAACATAATCTCTAATAAAATGATACTTTACCTCAATGTGTTTCGCCCTTGAGTGTAAGATAGGATTCTTACTTAGTGAGATTGCAGCAGTATTGTCACAATAGATAGGGATGTTGCTCTCAAGGATTTGATAATCCTCCAGCTGATGTTTCATCCAGAGCATCTGAGTGCTGCATATTGCTGCTGAGATATATTTTGCCTCTGCAGTGGATGGTGCAATGGTTGATTGCCTCTTGCTTGCCCATGAGACTAAGTTGCTTCCCAGAAATTGACAATTTCCAGAAGTGCTTTTTCTCTCTGTTTTATCTCCAGCATAATCAGCATCACAATAACCTGAAAGCTTATACTCTGATGTTTTCTTATACATCAAGCCAAGGTTAGTGGTACCTTTCAGATACCTTAGGATCCTCTTAACAGCAGTTAAGTGGGTTTCCCTTGGATCTGATTGGAAACGAGCACATAAATGAACACTAAACAGAATATCTGGTCTAGATGCAGTTAAGTATAGAAGTGATCCTATCATACCACGATAGAGCTTCTGACATACTTTACCACTTGCATCTTCTTTCTCCAGAATGCATGTAGGATGCATTGGAGTTTTGGCAACTGTAGATTCCAGCATGTTGAACTTCTTCAGAAGTTCTTTAGTGTACTTGCTCTGATGGATGTATGTTCCTTCTGGTGTTTGATCAACTTGTATTCCCAGAAAGTACTTGAGTTCTCCCATCATACTCATCTCAAATTCAGCCTGCATCATCTCAGAAAATTCTTTGCATAGAGATTGATTAGCAGAACCAAATATAATATCATCAACATAGATTTGCACAATTAACATATCATCTTTGTAAGATTTGCAAAAAAGAGTTGTATCTACTTTACCCCTTACAAACTCATTTTCCAGAAGGAATGAGCTGAGTCTCTCATACCATGCTCTGGGAGCTTGCTTCAGACCATAGAGAGATTTCTTCAATTTGAAAACATGGTCAGGGTTCTTCTCATCTTCAAAACCTGGGGGTTGATGAACGCAGACTTCCTTTGAGATGTAACCATTTAGGAAGGCACTCTTGACATCCATCTGATGAAGAATTATGTTGTGATTCACTGAGAAAGAGATCAGCAGTCTGATTGCTTCTAGTCTTGCTACTGGAGCAAATGTTTCAGTATAGTCTATTCCTTCCTGCTGACTATAGCCTTGAGCAACGAGCCTTGCCTTGTTTCTGACTACATCTCCTTTCTCATTCAGCTTGTTTCTGAACACCCATTTGGTTCCAATCACATGAACACCTTGAGGTTTCTTCACTAGGCTCCAAACATCATTCTTGGAAAACTGATTCAGTTCTTCTTCCATAGCCAGAATCCAGTCCTTGTCTTGAAGAGCTTCATCAATTGACTTGGGTTCAATTAAGGACACCAATCCTTTCATACTAAGCAAGGTCTCTTCAGAGGGTCTGAAGGCTGATCTGGTTCTGACTGGTTCATCTTTGTTATCCAGAATCAGTTCCTTAGGATGAGCCGCAGTGATTCTGCTTTTCTTCTGAGATTGTGAATCAGAGGGACCAGCTTCTTCTGGTTCATCTTCCTCTGGCTCAGCTTCCTCTGGAGCTTTGCCTTTATCAGAAACATTTATGCTTAAATCTGCAAACTTCTCAACTAGCTTTGACTGATCAGAGTCAAGCTTATCGTCAAATCTAACATGAATAGATTCTTCAATAGTTTTAGCATCAGTATTATAAAATCTGAAACCTTTAGATCGATCAGAGTAACCAAGTAATAGACATTTAGAAGATTTAGCATCAAATTTATGCAATCTATCCTTAGTGTTAAGAACATTACAAACACCACCAAAAGGATGAAAATAAGAAATGTTGGGTTTTATATTCTTCCACAATTCATAGGGAGTCTGTAAGATCAAGTTTTGATCTAGTAGTACAACTCTATGTTTTGATGATTACAAGTTAACCTTTTGATATGAACAATTGTGGTACTCTAACGTGTTTTTCTGAGTGTGCTATTTACAGGCTCTGACCTCAACTCAATCTCACACAAATCAGAAGCACTGTGTATAAAGAGCGACCCAAGCAACGCTTTCGCATTCACCATGTTCAGTATGAACAGTGGAAAAGCTTCAGAAGTTCTGAAGTTATACAAACTCTGATGTGGACTCAGTCACTAGAAGCTCTGAAGATCCAGAAAGTCTGATAACCAAGAAACACTGAAGGCTCAGATATTCTGATGGTGTAGAAGACTCTGAAGATCCAAAAGCTGATTAGTGAAATTCTGTTGTCCAGAAGCAAGATACTCTGAAGACCATGTTCTTCCCTCTGAGTTCAGAATCAGAAGAAACAATGGTCAGAGGATCTGGGCTTTCCCTCTGACTCTGATCAACCGGCTTCACAAGTTCCAATATGAAGCATCCCCTGATCAGAAGTCTCCTAGGTTTAAAGGTCAAGTCGCTATCCAAGTACAAAAGCAACTGTACCTTCCTGACGACCTATCTAACAGTCTCAGACACAGCAGAAGCTGGATTTTCCAGAACTGCCCTCCAACGGTAGCATTTCCCATGCAACGCTCAACCCTAATCCTTGGAGTATATAAAGAGGCTGAAGACTGAAAGAAACGGCTAGAAGCATTCACATACGCGCAAGACAAACTTAAATTCTTCTAAGCTTTCTTTCATCTGAAATTCATTGAGTTTACTATTAGCTTTTTAGAAGCAAATCTCTTGTAAACAATTCTTTGATAAACAGTTTGTTTAGTTCCTTTAGGAGATCAAGGTTGATCGGATCCTAGAGAAGACTAAGAGAGTGAATCTTAGTGTGAGCTAAGTCAGTGTAATTGTTAGTCACTTGTAGGTTTCAAGTGCAGTTGTAACTCTTACCTGATTAGTGGATTGCCTTCATTCTAAGAAGGAAGAAATCACCTTAACGGGTGGACTGGAGTAGCTTGAGTGATTTATCAAGTGAACCAGGATAAAATCCTTGTGTGCTTTTCTATCTCTTATCTTTAGCACTTAAGTTCTCGAAAGATTTGTCAAAATCTTTAAGGTGGAAGTTTTATACTGAAAACGTTATTCAAACCCCCCTCTTTCTACCGTTTTTCATACCTTCAATTGGTATCAGAGCGCAAGTTCTGATTACCACACCTAACAGTGTTCAGTGATCCGGGCCGGTGTGAAAAACAATGGCTGCCACCACCAGTGAAACTCAAAGAGATGGTTACAATGCAAAGCCTCCTATGTTCGACGGTCAAAGGTTCGAATATTGGAAAGATAGACTGGAAAGTTTCTTTCTGGGTTTCGATGCAGATCTCTGGGATATTATTGTGGATGGCTACGAGCGTCCAGTTGATGCAGATGGCAAGAAGATTCCAAGGTCAGAGATGACTGCAGATCAAAAGAAGCTGTACTCACAACATCACAAAGCAAGAGCAATTCTTCTAAGTGCTATTTCCTATGAAGAGTACCAGAAGATTACAGATCGTGAGTTTGCGAAAGGCATTTTCGAATCTCTGAAGATGTCTCATGAAGGAAACAAGAAAGTCAAAGAATCAAAGGCATTGTCTTTGATCCAAAAGTATGAATCCTTCATCATGGAGCCAAATGAGTCCATTGAAGAAATGTTCTCCAGATTTCAGTTGCTTGTAGCTGGCATACGACCTCTCAACAAGAGCTACACAACAAAAGATCATGTCATAAGGGTCATCAGGTGTCTTCCTGAAAGTTGGATTCCTTTAGTGACTTCAATAGAGCTCACGAGAGACGTTGAGAATATGAGTTTAGAAGAACTCATCAGCATTTTGAAATTCCATGAGCTGAAGCGCTCAGAGATGCAAGATCTGAGGAAAAAGTCCATAGCCTTGAAATCTAAATCTGAAAAGGCTAAGGTTGAGAAGTCAAAAGCTCTTCAAGCTGAAGAAGAGGAATCTGAAGAAGCGTCAGAAGATTCTGATGAAGATGAGCTGACTCTGATCTCCAAGAGACTCAATCGCATCTGGAAGCACAGGCAGAGCAAATACAAAGGCTCTGGAAAGGCAAGAGGAAAGTCTGAATCCTCAGGTCAGAAGAAGTCCTCACTTAAGGAAGTCACATGCTTTGAGTGCAAAGAATCAGGGCACTACAAAAGTGACTGTCCAAAATTGAAGAAGGACAAGAAGCCAAAGAAGCACTTCAAGACAAAGAAGAGTCTGATGGTGACATTTGATGAATCAGAGTCAGAGGATGTTGACTCTGATGGTGAAGTCCAAGGACTCATGGCTATTGTCAAAGACAAGGAAGCAGAGTCAAAGGGAGCTGTTGACTCTGACTCAGAATCAGAAGGAAATCCTAACTGAGACGATGAAAATGAGGTATTCGCTTCTTTCTCTACCTCTGAACTGAAACATGCATTGTCTGATATTATGGATAAGTATAACTCCTTATTGTCTAAGCATAAGAAGCTGAAAAAGAACTTATCTGCTGTTTCCAAGTCTCCCTCTGAACATGAGAAAATTATTTCTGATTTGAAAAATGATAATCATGCCTTGATCAATTCTAACTCTGTGCTTAAGAACCAGATTGCTAAGTTAGAAGAAATTGTTGCCTGTGATGCCTCTGATTGTAGAAATGAATCTAAGTATGAAAAGTCTTTTCAAAGATTCCTAGCTAAAAGCGTGGATAGAAGCTTAATGGCTTCAATGATCTATGGCGTAAGCAGAAATGGAATGCATGGCATTGGCTATTCTAAACCAATTAGAAATGAGCCCTCTGTGTCTAAAGCTAAATCCTTGTATGAATGCTTTGTTCCCTCTGGTACCATATTGCCTGATCCTGTACCTGCTAAAGTTGCTAAAAACCCTCTTAAAAAGGGATCTTTCTCTATGACTAAATATCATGCAAATATTCCTTTAAAATATCATGTTGAGACACCCAAGGTGATCAGAACCTCTGGGGTAACTAACAAGAGAGGACCCAGAAAGTGGGTACCTAAGGACAAGATTATCTATGTTGCAGATATCCTTGATAGCTCCACTGAAACACCAATCATGGTATCTGGACAGTGGATGCTCGCGTCACATGACGGGAGAAAGGCGTATGTTCCGAGAGCTGAAACTTAAGCCTGGAGGCGAAGTTGGCTTTGGAGGAAATGAAAAGGGTAAAATTGTTGGTACTGGTACTATTTGTGTAGATAGTAGTCCATGCATTGATAATGTGTTATTGGTAGACGGCTTAACACATAACTTATTCTCTATAAGTCAATTAGCTGACAAGGGTTATGATGTTATATTCAATCAAAAGTCCTGCCGGGCTGTAAGTCAAATCGATGGCTCTGTTCTGTTTAACAGCAAGAGGAAGAACAACATTTATAAGATCAGATTATATGAGTTGGAGGCTCAGAATGTGAAGTGCCTTCTGTCTGTTAATGAAGAGTAGTGGGTATGGCATAGACGGTTACGGCATGCCAGTATGAGAAAGATTTCTCAGCTGAGCAAGCTAAACCTTGTCAGGGGCTTACCCAATCTGAAGTTCGCTTCAGACGCTCTTTGTGAAGCATGTCAGAAAGGAAAATTCACAAAAGTCCCTTTTAAGGCAAAGAATGTTGTCTCAACCTCAAGGCCGTTAGAACTTCTGCATATCGACCTTTTTGGACCAGTGAAAACTGAGTCTATAGGTGGCAAGAGATATGGGATGGTTATCGTTGATGACTATAGCCGCTGGACATGGGTAAAGTTTCTAACCCGCAAGGATGAGTCTCATGCTGTGTTCTCTACCTTCATTGCTCAAGTGCAAAACGAGAAGGCTTGTAGGATTGTGCGTGTCAGAAGTGACCATGGTGGAGAGTTTGAGAATGACAAATTTGAGAGTCTGTTTGATTCCTATGGAATTGCACATGATTTCTCTTGTCCCAGAACTCCTCAACAAAATGGTGTTGTGGAGAGGAAGAACATAACTCTTCAGGAGATGGCTAGAACCATGCTCCAAGAAACTGGCATGGCTAAGCACTTTTGGGCAGAGGCAGTAAATACAGCATGTTACATTCAGAACAGAATCTCTGTGAGACCAATTCTGAATAAGACTCCTTATGAATTGTGGAAGAACATAAAACCCAACATTTCTTATTTTCATCCTTTTGGCTGTGTTTGTTATGTTCTCAATACTAAGGATAGATTGCATAAATTTGATGCTAAGTCTTCTAAATGTCTATTACTCGGTTACTCTGAGAGATCTAAAGGTTTTAGATTTTATAATACTGATGCTAAGACTATTGAAGAATCTATTCATGTTAGATTTGACGATAAGCTTGACTCTGACCAGTCAAAGCTAGTTGAAAAGTTTGCAGATTTAAGCATTAATGTTTCTGACAAAGGCAAAGCTCCAGAGGAAGTTGAGCCAGAGGAAGATGAACCAGAGGAAGAAGCTGGTCCCTCTAACTCACAAACTCTGAAGAAGAGCAGAATCACTGCAGCTCACCCTAAGGAATTGATTCTGGGCAACAAAGACGAACCAGTCAGAACCAGATCTGCCTTCAGACCCTCTGAAGAGACCTTGCTCAGTCTGAAAGGATTGGTGTCCTTAATTGAACCCAAGTCCATAGATGAAGCTCTTCAGGACAAGGATTGGATTCTGGCCATGGAAGAAGAATTGAATCAATTCTCCAAGAACGATGTTTGGAGCTTAGTGAAGAAGCCTGAGGGTGTCCATGTTATTGGAACGAAATGGGTATTCAGAAACAAGCTGAATGAGAAAGGAGATGTAGTCAGAAACAAGGCAAGGCTAGTTGCTCAAGGCTACAGCCAGCAGGAAGGAATAGACTACACTGAAACATTTGCTCCAGTAGCAAGACTGGAGGCAATCAGACTGTTGATCTCTTTCTCAGTAAATCACAACATAGTTCTACATCAGATGGACGTGAAGAGTGCCTTCCTAAATGGTTATATTTCAGAATAAGTCTATGTTCATCAACCCCCAGGTTTTGAAGATGAGAAGAAGCCAGACCATGTGTTCAAATTGAAGAAGTCACTCTATGGTCTGAAGCAAGCTCCCAGAGCATGGTATGAGAGACTTAGCTCATTCCTTCTGGAGAATGAGTTTGTAAGGGGTAAAGTAGATACAACTCTTTTTTGCAAGACTTATAAAGATGATATCTTAATTGTGCAAATTTATGTTGATGATATTATATTTGGTTCTGCTAATCAATCTCTATGCAAAGAATTTTCTGAGATGATGCAGGCTGAATTTGAGATGAGTATGATGGGAGAATTAAAGTACTTTCTGGGAATACAAGTTGATCAAACACCAGAAGGAACATATATCCATCAGAGCAAGTACACTAAAGAACTTCTGAAGAAGTTCAATATGCTGGAATCTACAGTGGCCAAGACTCCAATGCATCCTACATGCATTCTGGAGAAAGAAGATAAAAGTGGTAAAGTATGTCAGAAGCTCTATCGTGGCATGATAGGTTCACTTCTATACTTAACTGCATCTAGGCCAGACATCCTATTTAGTGTTCATTTATGTGCTCGTTTCCAATCAGATCCAAGGGAAACCCACTTAACTGCTGTTAAGAGGATCCTAAGGTATCTGAAAGGCACCACTAACCTTGGCTTGATGTATAAGAAAACATCAGAGTATAAGCTTTCAGGTTACTGTGATGCTGATTATGCTGGAGATAGAACAGAGAGAAAAAGTACTTCTGGAAATTGTCAATTTCTGGGAAGCAATCTAGTCTCATGGGCAAGCAAGAGGCAATCAACCATTGCACTATCAACTGCAGAGGCAGAATATATCTCAGCAGCAATATGCAGCACTCAGATGCTCTGGATGAAACATCAGCTGGAGGATTATCAGATCCTTGAGAGCAATATCCCAATCTATAGTGATAACACTGCTGCAATCTCATTGAGTAAGAATCCTATCTTGCATTCAAGGGCAAAGCACATTGAGGTAAAGTATCACTTTATTAGAGATTATGTACAGAAGGGCGTACTTCTTCTGAAGTTTGTTGATACTGACCATCAATGGGCAGATATCTTTACAAAGCCCTTAGCAGAGGATAGATTTAATTTTATTCTGAAAAATCTAAACATGGACTTTTGTCCAGAGTGAAGATGGATCAGAACCTCTGACTATGATACTTCTTGATCAGAAGATGTCTAGTCCAGAAGGTAACTCAATCAGAGTGTGTGTACCCACTGGTACTGACTCTGAAGCTGAGACAGCAACCCGTGTGTCAGTATTTCTGATGCATAGTTCCTTGTGCCCGTGTGACAGTCTGTTATGATTGCGTGTAGATGTGCTTCTCTCCTGTGTGTGATTTGTGTATTTACTGTTACTATCTATCTTTAATTTTCAACCGTTGATCTTAAAGTGCTTTTTGAATCAACAACGGTTATTTGTCAAAACCCACTATACACACACGATCTCGTTCACTTCCGGTTTTTACTCTCTCTCTCTGCTATTTCAAAACCGCTTATCCTCGATTTCTCTCTCGATCTCTCTTCATCTTTCAACCTTCATCTTCTACCTCAAACCTTCAACCGCTTCAAAAATGGTGAGTCAAACCAGAAGAACTACTGCAGATGCAACCCAGTTCCCTCACATGGTAGTTGGTCTGGCAACGGGTCAAAGGGGCCCTGAGAATCCGACACAAGATCAAGGTCAAGCTCAAGAGCAGATTATTCCAATTGCAGAACGGGGTTGTGCCGTTCACTGCGTATATGCTCCTGAGGAACTTCAAGTCCTGGCAGAATGGAGATTCGACCTCGACAACCTGGCTACAAATGGGTATGATCTTCGTCCTGAAGTCCAAGTTCAAGGTTGGGGAAATTACTTCAACAGACTTCGAGGACCGGTGTATGATAAACTGATTAAGGAATTCTGGAAGCACGCCGACTGCGATGATACTCAGGTGGTATCTTACATTCTTGGAAGAAAGATCATCATCACAGAGAAGTCCTTCGTGAACTTGCTGGGTGCAGACACTGCTTTTGGGTATCGTTTCCAACTCACGGAATCGAAGCTGAAACCTAGCACCAAAGATACAATCAACCAGGCCCTGTACACCAATTACAAACCGGGCAAGACGAATTACAAGGTGATGGACCTTCATCCCAAGCTCAGGATCTGGCACAAAATTTTGCTCCACTGCATAAACCAGAGACCAAAGGGCAGTTCCCCAGACTACATCAACTTCAACCAGAAGGTGATGTTGTTCTTCATCCAAGACCAGAAGAAGATCTGCCTTCCCTACTTCCTGTTCTCCTACTTGAAGGAATGTATCCGGAAGTCTCGTACCACTGCCTCCATCAAATCAGCGATCAAGTATATTCCCTTCGGGAGACTTTTGTCTGATCTCTTCATTGAGAGTGGCCTCGTTCAAGATCTGATAAATGCTGGATGCACAGAGGATCTGACCACCATTGTCAGTGATGTCTTCACGGCAAACTCTCTAAAGAAGATGGGCCTAATCAAGAAGAAGATTGCTCCTGCCCATGAAGACACATCTTCTGAGATCAGAAAGCAGAAGGATGCCTCTGAATGACTACCCTCTGTGGACACAGGCTGACAATCCTGACGCCATTAGGTGCTATGTTGAAGACCTAAGGGCTCAAGGATTCGAAATTGATCTCGATGACTTCTTCAGCAGACTGCCACCAGCTCCAGAATTTCCTTCTCCTCCCAAGAAGAAAGTTCAGAGGAAGATGATCCTAGAAGATTCTTCTGAGGAATCAGATGTCCCTCTGATCAAAAAGAAGAAGGCTGGTCAATCCAAGAGGAAGCAAGATGAAACCAGCAAGCCTGATGATGGTGATGATGGTGATAATGAGGATGGTCCTCCTAAGAAGAAGAAGAAGCAGGTCAGAATTGTGGTGAAGCCTACTCAGGTGGAACCAGCTGCTGAAGTGATCAGAAGGACTGAACCTCCTGCCAGAGTGACAAGATCATCAGCACATTCAAGTAAGTCTGCAATTGCTTCTGATGATGATTTGAATTTATTTGATGCACTCCCCATATCTGCCATGCTCAAACACTCTTCAAATCCCCTCACTCCTATTCCTGAATCCCAACCAGCTGCACAAACCACCTTTCCACCACATTCCCCAAGGTCTTCGTTCTTTCAACCTTCCCCTACTGAAGCACCTCTCTGGAATTTGCTCCAGAACCAACCCTCTAGGTCAGAAGAACCAACCTCTCCCATTACCATTCCATACAATCCATTAACTTCTGAACCCATCATTCATGAACAACCAGAGCCTACCCAAACAGAACCTGGACCCAGAACCTCTGATCACTCTGTCTCAAGAGCATCAGAACGACTGACTCTCAGACCTACGGATACAGACTCTTCCACAGCCTTTACACCTGTATCCTTCCCAACCAATGTTGCTGACTCTTCTCCCTCCAATAACTCTGAATCCATTAGAAAATTCATGGAGGTCAGAAAAGAAAAGGTGTCTACCTTAGAAGAGTATTATCTCACTTGTCCAAGCCCTAGGAGATATCCTGGCCCTAGACCTGAACGTCTAGTTGACCCAGATGAACCTATCTTGGCCAATCCTTTACAAGAGGCAGACCCTTTGGCTCAACAAGCTCACCCTGCCCCTGACCAACAAGAGCCTATTCAACCAGAACCTGAACCAGAACAATCTGTGTCTAACCAATCCTCGGTTAGATCACCCCATCCTCTGGTTGAAACTTCAGAACCTCACCTTGGAACCTCTGAACCCAATGCTCAAATGCTTAACATTGGCTCTCCACAAGGTGCCTCTGAAGCCCACAGCAGCAATCACCCAGCCTCTCCTGAAACCAACCTCTCCATAATTCCTTATACTCACCTCCGACCCACATCTCTCTCTGAGTGCATCAATATTTTCTATCATGAAGCCTCTTTGATGCTACGCAATGTGCACGGTCAGACTGACCTAAGTGAGAATGCTGAACGTGTGGCTGATGAGTGGAACAATCTGGGCACTTGGCTGGTGGCTCAAGTTCCAATTATGATGCAGCTCCTGCATGCAGAGGGAAGTCAGAGGATTGAGGCTGCAAAGAAAAGGTTTGCTCGAAGGGTGGCTCTTCATGAACAATAACAGAGACATAAGCTTCTTGAAGCTATTGATGAAGCCAAGAGAAAGAAAGCTCAAGCAGAAGAAGCTGCACGTCAAGCAGCGGCTCAAGCTGAACAAGCCAGATTAGAGGCCAAACGACTTGAAGCTGAGGCTGAAGCTCTTAGATGCCAAGCACTTGCACCAGTAGTGTTTACTCCTGCTGCTTCTGCTTCCATTCCAGATCCTCAAGCTGCTCAGAATGTTCCTTCCGGTTCTACTCAGTCAAGCTCATCCAGACTCGACATCATGGAACAGCGTCTTGACATTCATGAATCCATGCTAATTGAAATGAAGCACATGATGATGGAACTTCTGCGTCGAACTGATAAACCCTAGTTTTAGGATCTCTTCGTTTTTCTTTTTCTTTCACGTTGTTTTATTTTTGTTAACTTCTGTTTCTGTTTATTTTATTTATTCTACTTTGTTCGTTTGTGATTATCTATGCATATCTATATATATTTGTGTCACATATGTTTGCAACAATCTTTTTATTCATAATATCTTTATGTTTACATCATACATTCTTTCCCTAAAGTCTAGAATGGAGGATCCCTCCTCATTCTTCTGCACTCCTGGCGCTGCTCTGACCTATCCTTCTCCAGACGCTCCAGTGCATGCTGGATGCTGTCGAGCCTGTCCTTTAGCTCATCCCTCTCCAGAATCTCTTCTGAAGTCTTGAGCTTCTCTTCCAAACTCTCTTTTTCTTCCAGCAGCTTGAGTTCAAGCCGGCTGAGTTCTTGCACCTCCTCCACGAAGGCAAGAAATTCCCTCAGGTCTCTCTTCAACTCTGGACGCAGGTCCTCCTCCAGCAGTGTCCGTGTTAGCTCCGAGATGGTCGTTGTACCCTCTGGATGCCTGATGTTAAGGAACAAGTCCTCCTCGAAGGCCTTCTTCCTCAGCTCTTCTAGTGCTACGATGTATGATACCATTTTTTTCCTTACTGAAAATTGTTCGAGGTGTGAAGCTTACCTCTCTCTCCAACGCTTTATATAGGCTTCACTTTCTCTCTGAAAGTTAATGCTCCTACAGTTTCTCGAGGTTAAGTTCTTGGTAACTGACCCTTCTCTTTACTCCCTTGACCGGTGGTAAACGTTCTTCTCTTGCATTATCTCTTCTATTTATTTCGCCTAACTCTGATTCTTGCATCGTTTTCATTTTCTTTAAACTTAGACCTTCTCTAAGGGGGAGTACCTTGTACTTCAAGCTAAGTTTTTCACACCCCAAGCTTTTTGCTTATGACAAAAAGGGGGAGTACACCCAGTTTTTGATGTGTAAGATGTGTTAGTGTGATTTATTTTTTCTTTTGGAGAATTTAAGAGTTCCACCTTCATGACCATAGATGTGTCACTAGGCAAATACAAGGAATACATTTCACTTCTTCTGAAGTGATTCTAGTTGACTCTGATACCCAAGACTCTGATACATTGTCCGTGACTCTGATTACTTATGCGCTCTGATTACTCGATTTTCATCTATGTCATAAGTTTTTCACTCTGAACTCTTATATCATTTAGCTCAGAATCTAGACTTTACTAACGTTTTCATCAAGTATTAGATTCAGGGGGAGCTAAGCTCAGAATCAAGCAGTGACTTGAATTCAGAATGAGCAAGATAAACTATTCACATCAGGATAAGTCTTATTCTATATCTCTAAACTCTGAGTGAATTCAGTTTAATGTTTAAGAATTGTTCATCAAAAATCTTAGTTTTGCCATCATCAAAAAGGGGGAGATTGTAAGATCAAGTTTTGATCTAGTAGTACAACTCTATATTTTGATGATTACAAGTTAACCTTTTGATATGAACAATTGTGGTACTCTAACGTGTTTTTCTGAGTGTGCTATTTACAGGCTCTGACCTCAACTCAATCTCACACAAATCAGAAGCACTGTGTATAAAGAGCGACCCAAGCAACGCTTTCGCATTCACCATGTTCAGTATGAACAGTGGAAAAGCTTCAGAAGTTCTGAAGTTATACAAACTCTGATGTGGACTCAGTCACTAGAAGCTCTGAAGATCCAGAAAGTCTGATAACCAAGAAACACTGAAGGCTCAGATATTCTGATGGTGTAGAAGACTCTGAAGATCCAAAAGCTGATTAGTGAAATTCTGTTGTCCAGAAGCAAGATACTCTGAAGACCATGTTCTTCCCTCTGAGTTCAGAATCAGAAGAAACAATGGTCAGAGGATCTGGGCTTTCCCTCTGACTCTGATCAACCGGCTTCACAAGTTCCAATATGAAGCATCCCCTGATCAGAAGTCTCCTAGGTTTAAAGGTCAAGTCGCTATCCAAGTACAAAAGCAACTGTACCTTCCTGACGACCTACCTAACAGTCTCAGACACAGCAGAAGCTGGATTTTCCAGAACTGCCCTCCAACGGTAGCATTTCCCATGCAACGCTCAACCCTAATCCTTGGAGTATATAAAGAGGCTGAAGACTGAAAGAAACGGCTAGAAGCATTCACATACGCGCAAGACAAACTTAAATTCTTCTAAGCTTTCTTTCATCTGAAATTCATTGAGTTTACTATTAGCTTTTTAGAAGCAAATCTCTTGTAAACAATTCTTTGATAAACAGTTTGTTTAGTTCCTTTAGGAGATCAAGGTTGATCGGATCCTAGAGAAGACTAAGAGAGTGAATCTTAGTGTGAGCTAAGTCAGTGTAATTGTTAGTCACTTGTAGGTTTCAAGTGCAGTTGTAACTCTTACCTGATTAGTGGATTGCCTTCATTCTAAGAAGGAAGAAATCACCTTAACGGGTGGACTGGAGTAGCTTGAGTGATTTATCAAGTGAACCAGGATAAAATCCTTGTGTGCTTTTCTATCTCTTATCTTTAGCACTTAAGTTCTCGAAAGATTTGTCAAAATCTTTAAGGTGGAAGTTTTATACTGAAAACGTTATTCAAACCCCCCCCCCCCTTTCTACCGTTTTTCATACCTTCAGAGTCTTATTCAGAATTAGTCTCACAGAGATTCTGTTCTGAATGTAACATGCTGTGTTTACTGCCTCTGCCAAAAAGTGCTTAGCCATGCCAGTTTCTTGGAGCATGGTTCTAGCCATCTCCTGAAGAGTTCTGTTCTTCCTCTCAACAACCCCATTTTGTTGAGGAGTTCTGGGACAAGAGAAATCATGTGCAATTCCATAGGAATCAACCAGACTCTCAAACTTGTCATTCTCAAACTCTCCACCATGGTCACTTCTGACATGCACAATCCTACAAGCCTTCTCATTTTGCACTTGGGCTATGAAGGTAGAGAACACAGAATGAGACTCATCCTTGCGGGTTAGAAATTTTACCCATGTCCAACGGCTATAGTCGTCAACAATGACCATCCCATATCTCTTGCCACCTATAGACTCAGTTTTCACTGGTCCAAACAGGTCGATATGCAGAAGTTCCAACGGCCTTGAGGTCGAGACAACATTTTTTGCCTTGAAAGGGACTTTTGTGAATTTGCCTTTCTGACATGCTTAACAAAGAGCATCTGAAGAAAACTTCAGAGTGGGTAAGCCCCTGACAAGGTTAAGCTTACTCAGCTGAGAAATCTTTCTCATGCTGGCATGCCCTAACCGTCTATGTCATACTCATTGCTCCTCATTAACAGAAAGAAGGCACTTCACATTCTGAGATTCCAACTCAGATAATCTGATCTTATAAATGTTGTTCTTATAAATGTTGTTCTTCCTCTTGCGGTTAAACAGAACAGAGCCATCGATCTGACTTACAGCCAGGCAGGACTTTTGATTGAAAATAATATCATAACCCTTGTCAGCTAATTGACTTATAGACAATAAGTTATGAGTTAAGCCGTCTACCAATAAAATATTGGCAATGCATGGACTACTATCAACACAAATAGTACCAGTACCAACAATTTTACCCTTTTCGTTGCCACCAAAGCCAACTTCGCCTCCAGGCTTAAGTTTTAGCTCTTGGAACATACGTCTTTCTCCCGTCATGTGACGCCAGCATCCACTGTCCAGATACCATGATTGGTGTTTCAGTGGAGCCATCAAGGATATCTGCAACATAGATAATCTTATCCTTAGGTACCCACTTTCTGGGTCCTCTCTTGTTAGTTACCCTAGAGGTTCTGATCACCTTGGGTTTCTCAACATGATAGTGTAAAGAAATTTTAGCATAATACTTAGACATGGAGAATGTTCCCTTTTTGAGAGGGGGGTTAGCAACTTTGACAGGTAATGGCTCAGACAATATAGTACCTGAGGGTTCAAAGAATTCATATAAAGATTTAGCCTTAGGCATAGGAGGCTCATTTATATTGGGTTTAGAATAGCCAATGCCATGCATTCCATTTCTGCTTACGGCATAGATCATTGAAGCCATTAAGCTTCTGTCTACGCTTTTGGCCAGGAATCTTTGAAAGGATTTTTCATATTTAGATTCATGTTTACTATCAGAGGCATCACAAGCAATTCTTTCTTCTAATTTAGCAATCTGGTTCTTAAGCAAAGAGTTGGAATTCACTAAAGCATGATTATCATTTTTCAACTCAGAGACAATTTTCTCATGTTCAGAAGGAGTCTTAAAAGCAGCAGAGAAATCCTTTTTCAACTTTTTATGCTTAGTCAATAAAGAGTTATACTTATCCATAATATCAGACAAAGCATGTTTTAGTTCAGAGGTTGAGAAAGAAGCGAATACCTCATTTTCATCGTCTAAGTCAGGATCTTCTTCTGATGCTGAGTCAGAGTCAGTTTCATCTTTTGACTCTGCTTTTTTATCTTTGACAATAGCCATGAGCCCTTGAACTTCACCATCAGAGTCAACATCCTCTGACTCTGATTCGTCAAAAGTCACCATCAGACTTTTCTTTGTCTTGAAGTGCTTCTTTGGCTTCTTGTCATTTTTCAGCTTTGGACAGTCACTCTTGTAGTGCCCTGATTCTTTGCACTCGAAACATGTGACTTCCTTGATTGAGGACTTCTTCTGGCCTGATGAGGATTCAGACTTTCCTTTGGCCTTTCCAGAGCCTTTGTACTTGCTCTGCCTGTGCTTCCAGATGCGGTTGAGCTTTTTTTATATCAGAGTCAGCTCATCTTCATCAGAATCTTCTGATGCTTCGTCAGATTCTTCTGCTTCAGCTTGGAGAGCTTTTGACTTCTCAGATTTTAAGGCTATAGATTTCTTCCTCAGATCCTGCATCTCTGACCGCTTCAGCTCATGACATTTCAGAAAGCTGATGAGTTCTTCTAAACTCATATGCTCAACATCTCTAGTAAGCTCTATTGAAGTCACTAAAGGCATCCAGCTTTCAGGAAGACTTCTGATGACCCTTATGACATGATCTTTTGTGGTGTAGCTTTTGTTGAGAGGTCTTATTCCAGCTACAAGCAACTGAAATCTGGAAAACATATCATCAATGGACTCGTTAGGCTCCATGATGAAGGATTCATACTTCTGGATCAAGGACAGCGCCTTTGATTCTTTCACTTTCTTGTTTCCTTCATGAGACATCTTCAAGGAATCAAAGAGGCCTTTGGCAAACTCACGATCTGTAATCTTTTGATACTCTTCATAGGAAATAGAACTAAGAAGAATAGCTCTTGCTTTGTGGTGCTGTGAGTAAAGCTTCTTTTGCTCAGCAGTCATCTCTGATCTGGAGATCTTCTTGCCATCTGCATCAACTGGACGCTCATAGCCATCCACAATGATATCCCAGAGATCTGCGTCGAAGCCCAGAAAGAAACTTTCAATTCTGTCTTTCCAATACTCGAATCTTTGACCATCGAACATGGGAGGCTTTGCATTGTAACCATCTTTTTGCGTTTCACTGGTGGTAGCCATTTGTTTTTCACACCTGCCCGGATCACTGAACACTGTTAGGTGTGGTAATCAGATTTGCGCTCTGATACCAATTGAAGGTATGAAAAACGGTAGAAAGGGGGACTTCCACCTTAAGATTATGGCAAATCTTTCGAGAACAAATAAAGTGCTTAAGATAAGAGATAGAAAAGCACACAAGGATTTTATCCTGGTTCACTTGATGAATCACTCAAGCTAGTCCAGTCCACCCGTTAAGGTGATTTCTTCCTTCTTAGAATGAAGGCAATCCACTAATCAGATAATTGTTACAACTGCACTTGAAACCTACAAGTGACTAACAATACACTGACTTAGCTCACACTAAGATTCACTCTCTTAGTCTTCTCTAGGATCCGATCAACCTTGATCTCCTAAAGGTAAACTAAACAACTGTTTAGGAAATGTTGTTTACAAAGGAATTGCTTCTAAAAAGCTTGTAGTAAACACAATGAATTCAAATGAAGAAAGAATGCTTAGAAGATTTGAATATAGCTTGCGCGTGTGAGATTCTTCCAACCGCGTCTTTCAATCTTCAGCCTCTATATATACTCCAAGGATTAGGGTTTGAACACTGCATGGGAATGCTACTGTTGGAGGGAAGATCTGGAATTTCCAGCTTCTGCTGTGGCTGAGTATGTTAGGTTAGGTCGTCAGGATAGTACATTTGCTTTTGTACTTTGGATAGTGACTTGACCTTTAACCTTGTTTGACTTCTGATCAGAGGAATGCTTCGTGTTGGAACTTGTGAAGCTTGTTGATCAGAGTCAGAGGGAAGCATGGATCCTCTGACCGTTGTATCTTCTGATTCTGAACTCAGAGGAGAAGTACTTGGTTTTCAGAGTCATCTTGCTTCTGGACTTCAGAGTCTCCACTTATCAGCTTCTGGATCTTCAGAGTCTTCTACACCATCAGAACATCTGAATCTTCAGAGTGTCTGGGTTGTCAGAATGTCTGGATCTTCAGAACTTCAAGTGAGCTGAGTCCATATCAGAGCTTGAATAACTTCAGATCTTCTGAAGCTTTTCTACTGTTCAGATTGAACATAGAGATTGCGAAAGCGTTGTTAGGGTCACTCTTTAAGCAAAGTGCTTCTGATTTATGTGAGGTTGGATTAATGTCAGAGCCTGTAAGAGCACACTAAGAAAAACATGTTAGAGTACCACAATTGTTCATACTAAAATGTTAACTTGTAATCATCAAAACATAGAGTTGTACTACTCGATCAAAACTTGATCTTACAAATTTGAGCCATATGTTTCTGAAATATCTGATGACCTTGATGCTATTGAATCTATTATGAGGAAGAGTGTCAATGATAGGTATGGACTGAAAGATGAAGCTGAAATTTCTGGTGTTAAAATTGCAAAATCAGATTCCAAAAAGGCTGCTACTGAGGTTGTACTTCAGAACACTGCAGCTGTTGTTGATGAGAAGCTAAATGGTTCTAAAATTCAACCCAACCTTGAATCTGCTGAAGTAGTTGATCTTACAATTACTGAAGACGAATTTGAGATTTCCCCCACTCAAGTGGCAACTATCAGTGAATCAGTTGATATAATTGACTTAAGCAAGGTGAATGAGGATGCTGAAGTTTCATCTAAAGAATTTATTGATTTAACCAAGGTTATTGATGTTGAGGTTTCATCTGTTCAGAATGTTGAAGAGGTGGAGGTTTGGGAAGTTGTTGATCTCTCTACATGAGAGAATAATGTCCTTTATGTGTTTAGTACTTTCATATTATTATGTGTGGTGGTTTAATTTACTAGGACTCTTATTAGTCTATAATGTGGACTCCCAATATTATGTGCTGAAATTGGACCATGTTTTGTTTGTTTTGTAACATGTGTATCACATAGACTAGGAAGAGTCCCTGTAGTGTTGTTTGTCATTATTGTTGTATTGTGTTTGAACTGTGGTGGAATCTATCTAATGAAGAATATATTTATGGTATTTTTGCTTTTCCAGTTATACTATCCAAAGTAACATGATTTATGGTATTAATATATTTTTCTAATACAATTATACTGAAAATTCTAAGTCAATCAATCAAATTATATGTTTTGAACATAAATTTATTTGATCTTCATAAAGTATATCAGGCTCTTATTATTTTTTACATTATTTGGTCTTGAGAAATGTATACTTTTTTTTCTGGGAAGTAAGAAATCTATACTCATGGCTTTTCAATTTAGTCAATACCATTTAATAAAAGTTTCCTGTTTTACTTTGTCTTGAACTAAAACTGACCAAAATCTCAAACGTTCATGTAACTTTTGTGTTCATTCCCATTAAAAATTATATTAAACTAAATTAACAATCAGATATGTAACCAAAAAAATATAGAAGAAGATATGATCAAATAAAATAAAACAAATCAAATATGTATTTTCATTTAGCCTTTTCTCATATTCCATATTTCCACACTATATCTAAGCTAAATATTAACTTTTTACTGTTGTAGATATTTTGTAGTTATAATATTCTATGCTAAAGAAGAAGGAAATAAAATTTCAAAACCTTTCAATTTCTCATTCATGAGACACGCGTTCATGACCTCCCAATCAACAGCTTTAACGTTTCATTTCACTTTTCCATAAGCATCCACATTCTATCATATAAGAAATTGCCAATTCCAAAACCAGTGCACTCCAGATCTCTCTCCTTCACGGCTTGCTTCCTATTCCATCTGAGGTATGTCTTCCAAATACATTGTAAATGAATCTCTTTTAATGGTTGGCATTGTTTGTCTTCCAATATCTTCAAGGAGCAAACTGTAACACCCCGATTTCCAGGTGTCACTTTAGTAACTCAAAAAAATAAACTTTACGCGGAAAACATGTATTTTTTTTTGGTTTGATTCCTTAAGATTAAAGCGATATAAAATAAAGACATAACCCAGCAACTAAACTAACCGATGTACAAACATATATACATGTACAGCCTCAGCTGCACGTCAACGTCACGCGCACTCGCAATGACCCCAAAGTAGTATACCCGTAGGCAAATATGTACAGAACCAGTAGTGTAAGTAAAAAGTTTAACATACAGTCATCCAAGAGAAAGTCGGCCCCAAAATAGCCTAAACAAAAGACCCCTATAGTCCGACAGACTCTCTGTGATTCGTCATCAAGAGAACCACACAAAAAGCCATGCATCGGGAACCTACCCTGTCCCAAAAGTAAGACGAATCAGAGCTCTACACAAAATATGACGTTGCCTAACCTACCCTCCCAGTATCGCTCATAGCTCCTCCTCCTCTCCCTTGTCGCTCGGCGAGTAGCTGTCCACGTCGGTGTCGGAGTCAGAGTCGGAAGCCACCGTGATCATCTCCGTGTCTAAGTCCACGACCTCCCTCCTAACTGTCCTGCGCACAACCCTAGTCGAGCCCATCTCAACATCTACCTCCTCAGTAAGAACATCCTCCTCCACCACCCGAACCAGGGGTTCCACACGGTAGCCGCGCGGTAGGGTAAAAGGAAAACGGCGAGAGGCAGATGGAACAACAGACTCCCTCTTCGGCTCCACGAGCCTCGAGGACGACGCCACGTCGGTAGGGTCAACAACAGTAGTAGGAGGCGGCACAACAGGTGCATCAACATCAGCCTCGATCTCGGATGGGTCCTCGTCATCGGAAGAAGATGAAGTCGGAGGTGGTGCAGGTGGTCCTCGACCAGTACCTGGTCCACAGCGAACTGAAGGCGGCAAGTCAAAGCTCAGCTCCATGCGTCGTAGCTGTAACACCCCGATTTCGGTGGCGTCACTTTAGTAACCAAAATAAACTTAATGCGGAAAAACGTGAATATTTTTTTTTTTGATAATAACTAAGAGAAGGCTGAAATAAATAAAACCCAACAATAACAATAATCAGAACTAATATACAATATATAAACAGCCCCCGCTGTAGAAGCAACCTCGTCACGAGTAATCCTCCAGTGACGGAAAGAAAAGTGTAACGCCCGAAGGCAAATGGTACAATCCACAAGAAAGGTCAAGTGTCCGCAACACCATCCCTCAAAACTGAGAATAAGCTGGCCCATCGACCTGAAGCAAGACCTCCTAAGTCCAACCAACTCTCTGTGATTCCCGTAAAGAAACCACACAAAAAGCTATAGGTGGGAAACTACCCTGTCCCCAAAGAAAACAAATGATGTTCAGAGCTAAGACTCTACTCCTACACTAATCCCATCTCGAGGAGCTCACCCCAGCACTAAAACCTACATACTAGCATGATCGTCGTCCGAATTCGAAATCCAGAGCGACCTAGTCTATGTACACCATCCGTCCTCCTCTCGCTACCACGATGCGCTCCTGTTCCAGCATCTCAACTCTAGTTCCCCCCGAAGGGTGAACCATCATGATCTAGTCCGCCATGGACATCTGACAAAGGGCGTTTGTCCGCCAAAGCACACACAGAAGACGCGAGGGTCAACTCCAAAGAATTATGTAAATAATAGCATCGATAGATACAGATAATAGCATAGCCACTTAGGCTTATAGCTAGGGATAACATCCTAGGGTTGCATATTCCATAATGAACATAACAGCAATAATAACAATTAACATGCTCCAAATAGGATTAACAAATAACAATCACATTCGACAACTAAATTAGTATGCATGTTGCATGATATGATATGCAGGTTGACCCAGTCAACCACATGCATTCCGGAAAGGGATGGACATCAAACGGATCAGCCCTAACACCAGCCACGGTGGGACCATTTCGGCCCGCGTGCCTCTTACTCCAACATGGGTAGTCAGATCAGCAGTAAACCCGTAGGTCTGCCATTTCGGTCTGCTACAAGAGACGTCTACAAACGCTCTTTCACGGCATTCCGGGTCTTATGACCATTTTGGAAACCGACGAGGTCCAGAGTACGTCCTGTGTTAATACCCCATTAATGTTGCATGAATGCAGGATGATTAGTCAAACAACGTCTCCGAATCTCACTCGACACGTCGCCACGTGTTCTAGGTAAATTAAAGTCTCTAAAAGCTTACCCAAAGGTAACGGTCGATTCTGCGACCAAAAGACACACTTCACAACAACACATAGCTGCTCCAACAGCACAAGAGTATCACATACTCGGGAACTATCAATTCCCCGGACTTATCCCCAGGATAGCCCAACAACATAGCTGCTCCAACAGCACAACAACAATAGCTGCTCCAACAGCACAACAACAAACGCTGCTCCAACAGCACCACAACATCTACATACTCGAAGCCTCTCAACTTTCTCAATGCTGGGATCCGACGACACTCCTCGTTTTTCCAAAATTAAGATTTGACTTCCATAGCCTTCCTTCGAGGTTGTTATCATTACTTAAAGATTTAGAGGTTATTTAAGGTCTTATGAGTTTTCTTTATAATATAGATTCCATTTTGTCTTATCGCAAGTCTTATACATTTTCAGGATCTCCCAATCCCAAGTCGCTTCCAGAGAATGTCTCGATCCACTAAACAAAATTAAGGCCCGAACCTCGTTCGTCCTATCAAACTTTCTCAAAACTCTCAAAATAAAATCGGCATGACCTGCCCGCTATTCTCACCATTCAGAATCTCAGATTCCAGTGCAAATCATATTTAAATCATCACAATCAACAACATGTCATATATCAATAAATCTCATTATAAACACTTAGCACTTAGCATATAAAGCATGCACCACACATCCTAGATTACCCACATAGCACATAGCATGTAAGTCAATCTCAAAAACATTCAGTAGATGAATCATCTACATTGTCAGCCGAAGCCTCAGAAAACATTTTCCAATCACACACAATCCAGAGCATAAACAGTAAACAATGTCGAAAACATCGACCCTAAGCATTAACTAGAGATTCAGTGAGAAGCCCTCACCTGTAGATTCTCCAGAGTTATCTCCTAAAGCTCCTTCCCAATCAAAGCCTTGCTCCGCTGGAAATTCCTCAAAATCACCTTTAGAGCAAAACCACAAAATACTATCAGAATCTATCGAAAACTAAGCTATCCATACTTACTAAGGTTACTCGAAGTAATCTATACTTTAAGGTACGATAATCTAGCGCGAAAAGACAAGTTTTCGGAAAAGGAAATTTTCCTCCTCCCCCCCTAATAGGTTCGGCCACTTTAGGTAATTAGGAGACTCGATTTTTCTTCGATCAAACTTGGTTCCTATGCTATCATTAGCCGTAACTAAGGGTATTCTGAACTCGGAAAAATTATCGGATCAAAAACTGTCGCAGGGGTATTTTGGTCATGATTTTTAACTTAGAAATTTCAAAACTGAAATCCCAAAAATCAAATTTTGCAGGGACGTCACCAACGACGTTTATGACAACTAATCCTACTAGCACTAAGCTAAGGCGATAGTTTTCAGCCTAAAGGTTGAAGCTTTACCTCAAAAACTCCAAAAATGGGTATTTTAGGCTAAAATTGATTCCGGCGGAATTCCGGCGACATAACGGAAAATCTAACCCGGCAGAAGTGATCTTGGGCATGTAAAGAAGAGGTTTTGAATCAGAAATGAAAGATTCAGGATAGTTTTGCAAAAACCCATAAACTATCAGCTCAGAAAAGTCTACAGAAAAGCTATGGAAAAAGCGATCAGAGGTAAGGATTAGCGACTATACCTCGATACCTTGAAGCAGCAACTGATTGATCGACGATCAAGCAAGGATTGAACAAAAACTCTTCTTCCTTCTTCCTAGTTCTTGGCCGCGGGTTTGAGGAGAGAAAATGGAGGAGAATTTGTGTTTTTCTTCCTTTATTGGCTATATATAGAAGATGGAAATTCGCGGGAAAATGAAAGTTTCGCGAATCTGATTTTTCCGGCGTCATTCTCCGTGAATTAATAGATATGTTTTGGCAAAAGAATTCCAAAACTATAAAGAGGTCTCCTTGTATTTTTGGCAACTAATGCATAGTCGGTATAAAACTATTTTACCCGATAAGTTGCTTTTTGCATCGGATGTCAGAATGAAAAACTTCCTTCTGAAGAAAGATTGAAATCATCAAGAGAAATGGGTGTACGCGTGTAGAATATTCATTTGAAGCTCTGAATAGAAAAAGTCTTCATTGTCGAGTAATTCTAGGGTTTTGAAATACCAGGGTTTCAGTTTCTGCAAACTTCCGATGATTGGAATCGGACGTTCGTAGATCCTAGAGTTTCGCCTCAAAACGATTGTTATATATGGAAAAAGAGAAGTTCTAACATTTCTCTGAAGATTTTTGGAATTAACTTTCATCGTGCCTAAAAGTGAAAATTAGCTATATACTAGGGTTTCTGACCTAGGTTTAAGCGTATAACGATCGTGCTATAACTTTTATCGATCATAATGCAATCCTTTAACTTTTCCTGAACTTTCTCCTTCATAAATATATTTCATTTAATAAACTTTTGTTCAGGTTTCCCTTCACATTACATCAACCCTAATCGTGAATAAGAAGTTTATTCACTTAGCATAAGCTTAAAAACTTGGGTCTCACAGTAGCACTCCCCTCGTCAAACGTCCACGCTCGTCTGTCCGATCCTCCATGACCCTTCCCGGTACGTCGCTCGATGATCCACAGCATCGATCACCCAAGCGGTGGGGGCATGACGGTCCACCAACTCAAACCTGATCCCCCCCGAGGGAGAGACCATCGAAAACCAGTCCGCCATCGACATCTGGCAGTAGGCCGACCGCCCAAACACAAACATGAAACCAAAGCCAAGGCGCTAGGGTCAACTCACGAAAATAAGTAATTATACACTCAACATGTGATTGGGGTATAGTTATATATGTTGATATATATATATATATAAATAATCCTAGCATGTTATCGGCTCTAACAATGCTTCTATAATTCAAATAGCATACAATTCCAGTCAGAGTGAATGTATGCGTGAAATGCAATTCAATATGATCCGGATAAATCAATTTGGGATGGGCACCACGAGTCTGCACGACACAGGCCTAGTGTCGCCAACTCTGCTCGGGTGTCGCTTACAAACCCATGCATAGTCGGATCAGCCCCAACCACCCTAGGTCGTGCCACTCTGCCCGCTATGCCGAAGATACACCCAGGTGTTCTTCGATGAAGGCATTCCCCAACCTTCGTGAAGCTTTCCCGTTCTTCACCGAGGCCCAATCTTTCGATCGTACAAACCTCGAATGATGCATGATGCAATATGGTTAGCCAAACATCGAATCGTCCTCCCAACGCAAGTGTTTAGCTCAATTCTCAAATTCAAAACCCATGAGTTTAATGCCGACCCTACGACATAACTCCAACAACAAGAGTACCCAAGTACTCGGTGACTTTCACTCATCACCGTGGCTCACCCCCGTGTTGTCCACCAATTCTCCAAAACCCACGACAAAGTCGACTTTTCCCCGTCTTTCGCAATCATTTTTCCTATTGAGATTCCCTATGGTTTATTCGTTAATGAAAACGTTTCGAATTGAATTAGTCAAGTTATGAGTTTATTTCTCGAAGTCTAAGTTTCCTAAAGTCTCTAGTTTTCAAAATTCTATTTTCTTTCTAAGTTTTCCAAAAGCCCACCAAATGTAAATCCCGGGGAAAGTCTAAGTATACCAACGAATGGCTAAGTCTCAAACCCCTGTTTGTACTTGCCTAGGGTTGTTTCCCCAACCCGAAAGATCAAAAGTAACCAGTTCAGTGATTCTCCACTCCACAGTCACGTCAAAACGCACAATTCAATAACATCTCAATATCATAAGTCATGAAAAACATAATAACATTCATCCATCATCATAATCAATATCAACATAAAACATAAGTCGAATTTATCGACGCCTATCATGCAGTCTTAGCTAATAGGTAAGTTGCCCTAACCTCGAGTTGCTCCAGTCTCTTGGTCTAGGTTCTCTTCACACAAATGCTCTGAAAAATCCAAAGTTCCTTCATCTGAACCTCGGAGAAAACAAAGCAGAAATCCAAACCAAATCGATTAGCTCGATCACAATACAGCTAATTAACGATAGACAAAGCATTAAAGCTTCAGAGTACAACAATCGAGCACGAAAGAACAAGTTTTCGCAAACGAAAAACTCCCCCCCCCCCCACTAAAACATGCTCTCGGCCACAAGAGGAAAAAGGCTCCGGCGATTTTTCTTCGATCTAATTTAATTACAAGGTAGTTTTAGGGTAAAACTAGGGTAAAGAAACTGTCGGAAAAATTTTAGAACAACCGGGTCAAAATACGGCTATTCAGGGGCGTTTTGGTCCAAAATAAAAGCTCAAAAACTCAAAGTTAAAATTTCGGAAAACAAATTTGATAGCGATGTTCCTAACGACATTTGTAGCAACTAATCCTAAAGGCACTAAGTCGGATTGCGACTTTTCGACATTAAAGTTTCAATAAGTGCGCAAAAAGGGTTTTTACACAGTTTTTCATATCTCTGACAACTCGATCGAAATCGGCGAACAACGGCGAGTGTTCTAGGTTGTTGGGCAAGTATAGAAGATATCCCAACAGAAAAATCAGGAAAAACGGACAGTTTTACGAAAAGCTCGAAACTTTGAGCACAGAAATAGCTAAAGAAACGCAGTAAAAAGAACGATCAGAGGTAAGAATCAAGCTAGTTACCTCGATACCTTGAAGTAGGGACAAACAGCTCGAAGATCGGTCAAGTTTCGGCGGAATTCTCCTCTCCTCCTTTCTCCCCTCAACTCGCGGCCTCTATGGAAGTTATGGGGAGATATTTTGATTTTTTTACTATTTATAGGAAGGTGAAATCGCGGGAAAATGAAAATTTCGCGATTCCGATTTTTGCAGCACGTTCATCGGTGAATTCTAAGCGAGATTCTGGCAACAGAATTCCAGAACTCAAAACAAATCTCTAGAATTAGGGAAAAACGATCCAAAAGCGGTGTAAGTTAAATTGCCCCGAAAAACTACTTTTTGCTGTGAAGGTCAGACGACAAAACTTCGTTCTGAAGAAAGATTGGAAACGTCGAAAGAAATCTGGCCATGCGGATGGAAACTTCGTTAAAAGCTCCGAATAGAAAAAGTCTTCATTCAATGATTGAATTTAGGGTTTTTGAAGAAAAGAAATTAGCGTCGTCGGACTTCCGAGAAGTGAATCCTATCGTGCGTACAGTCCAGGGTTCCGAAATAAAACACTGGTCGAAGGAAAAATAAAGAGAACTTTTTATTTTTCCAAGGATTTGAAATTTCGCTTAGACATTGTTCTAGGAGCGGAATTAGCCTATTCTGGACACTCTCGCCATAAGGCAGGTGTGCAGACGACTCGCACTAACTCCTAAAACGACTATGGTACTATCCTCAAGCAATTCCTGAACTTTCTTCTTCATTAAACTTTCTCAAACAGCAAACTCCTGTCACGCTGACACTGATCCTACGCGTGAGTCGGAAAAGTAACTAGTTCTGTAAATCAAGGTCTTACACAAACAACTGATTGTCATGCATCATTCATTTTCTTCTTCTTTTTATCTTTTTTTAGTTAAGTTATCTACATATGTGAATTTTTGATGAAAAACCAAGTTTGTGCATGTACTAATGACTCTGCCAATTTGTTTTGATGCATTAGGATTCTTTGAAACCTCATTTTGAATGTTTTCATAAAAAGGCCCAATTTCTGTTCAACCTACTGAACCTGAGTTTGATATCACACAGTCAAGATTATTGAATCAAATAGTCGACCTTATTAAAAGAGTCCTCAATTTGATCAAGAAAGTTACATTTTACATTGTTGATTGTGAGAAAAAATTTCCTGTACTTGGCTTACAAATTATTTCCATTTTTTGTTTTACCTGTTTCTGTAGAAGATTACCTTTTGGAGTAAAATAGCATGTTTTTAATCTTGATTTCAATAAAGTCAGAATGTTATATTTCTCACTTTTAGATGGTGTTGTTCATATGGAATCACTATTTACATGATCCTTTATTGATTGTTTACATGTCCCAATCCGTTCTCCAATGTGACATCCTCTATGTTTACATCTCTATTTAAATTTTATAATATGAATCATATGTTTAATACTTGAAATATTTGATATCTATAGCAGTTGAAATCCAACACTTATTAAAAATTAATTTATAATTAGATTATGATCAGCAGAATGACTATCTTTTTTAATTTCGATACTAATAATTTGTCATGTGAGACTATTGCTAGGTTCTCTCGGAGGTACTAAGTTCCGACAAAAATGTATGTTCTTCGGTTGTGATCCCCTCACTCCAATCCTAGGATTTTCATTAGACCACTCCATCCTTTGATGGTATTTAACTTATTTTGTACATTGATACCTAATTATTTTACATGTTTATCTTTTTATAAATTATTTGCATTCACTGGAATATGTGTTCAATGTATAGGTTTATGTTCTTGTGCCAAGGCGATTTCATGATGCTGTTGGACATGAAATCAATGGTGCAGTTCAACTTCGAGACCCTATTGGCAACAGACTCAACTTTTCATACTACGACAACCATGGCGAGACTAGAATTGGTGCTGGATTTGTGGCGTTGCGTGCAGTTCACCATCTGGAGATGACTGTTGTGATACATTTCATCTATCGTGGCAACTCCATATTTGACATCCACATTTATGACCCCATGGGAAGAGAGATTGTATACAATACTGCTCCTCCATTAGTTGGTCAAATAAATCCTAATGTTCTTGGTGTGGAAGACAATAATGGTGTTGATTTTTCCAGCGATGATGATTCAGATGATGGATTGGATGACGCTCCATGGATGGAGAAAATTTGGGAGGCTACTATCAATGATGCTCACATACTTGGCCGTCAAACTATGGTTTGTTTAATTTGTTAAGTAATATTAAATTGTAAATTTTGATTTCGGTGACATTAATTTTTTATATTGCCTTTTTGTAGACTATTTCAAGCCGTATCCAACAAATATTTTTCCCTCACTTGCCTTCTGTGATATCTGTTCGTCTGCCTGATTACACCTTCACACAGTGGCACATCACATGGCTTCCTGCACGGAACTCAATTGGAAGTTTATTTGGTAGTGGACCGAGGGTTGGTTATTTGGCTGCTGGGTGGTGTGACTTCTATCAGAGTGAGTTTAGAAGACTTCGGAATTCCTCTCGAGTTCACAGGATTGAGTTGTGGGAGCTATCTGATTCTGATTCCTACATGGTGGAAGTTTATACTGTGTAATCTGATTAGAGCCTTCAAATACTATTTGCACTAGGTTATTTATTTTTACTTGAGTTTTTGGGACTATTAGTTGTTTGTTGGAGTTGTTTATCAGCAGTATGTACAAGACTATGTTGGATGTCTAATTTAAAGTATGTTTCCAGTATGTTCTGTTTCATTCCCTAGAAACTTATTGGAATTTCGAATTTGGACCTTATATATGGAATATAATGATAAGGAATGTAATATTTGCTTACGAAGTTTCCAAGGCTGAGAATTCTAACTATCAAAGAGCAATGAGCATACCTAGGTTTGTCCCTTTATAAGTTCATATTCATGATCGTTTTTGTTTGAAAGTATTTATTTTTTAGACTACAAGTCAAGAATGTTAAGTAAGAATATTTTTTGTTGTTTACAACACTGTTGAGTACCAACTATTTTTTATTGTCCTCAAAGACAAAATAATTCACGTTTGAACATTCAGATAAAAGTAAATTTACTTTCTTTTCTATTTATGTGTTTACTTTTAGTCAACTTTATTCCTATATATTATCTTAGTTACAATGCCTTTGAACCATTACATGAGATTTTTCAACTAATAACTCTTTATAAAAATAAAAATAATAAAGATAAGATACATTATCAAAATTAAAGAGGTATAATTACACTAATGTTAAATCTTTTTGTTGTTCAACTTATGACACAGACTATAAGTTCACACTCAATGATAATCTTTTAAAACCTTTTTTTGAATCATCTTAATCATTTGGTCAACATATCTACAAAATTTTGAATCAGTCAAAATCTGTTCTGAATCCATATCTCTTGATTGTGGTTTAAATCATCCATTTATTTTCATCAAAGTGAAATATTGAGACATGATGTGGTACTTTACTTATTTAACACCGTTTGAAAAAATTGGAGTGCTCATGTAGGTTCAATCTATTGCTTCTTCTTTCATCAATCTGATACTATGAGATGATATCAGTTGAATGACAATGAGATGGTTTAGTTAATGTCATGATGTGAGTGCATTTAATGCTTATGAGATGGGTGCATGTTACTTCACCAATTTTACTTCTACTTTTTAGGTTAGTATCCAGTTTCAGTGTATTATAATATATTATATTCTTATTACCTTGCAAATTCTTCTTTAAATTGACTGCCCAGTATATTTTCTTTCATGCTAGAGTGATGGACACACAATGTGGTTTGCATCCATTATCAAGTACTTTGCTAAACTATTTTACATTCATCACACTAAACCCATACTTTGTCCTTTTTTTTGTTATAAACTATTTTACATTCATCACGTTTTGTTCACCAACCCTCTATTGTATACCCAGTTGCTTTTTTTCTGCTAGAGCAGTGAAACACTTTCATAATCTTGAGTTCATCCTCTATATAAGGGCTGGAATTCAACTCTGAGGTTCTTTATAATTTGTATCCTTTTTACTCACAAGCTCATTCCTACAAGCACTAACTACATGGATGCTCCTCTTCAAGGTACTAATTCCTCAGTCGTTAATTACGTTCATTATTGTATACCCAGTTACTAAATTGAAATTGCTTAATCTTGGTTTTACTCTTCGCTTATATTATATTAAATAAGGTAAGTAAATAATTGACTTTAGGATTATATTGTAGGGATAGTTGTTTTTTGTTTTTATCCGCAGACTGCTAGCAATAGAAATAGTATGTTTTGATGCCTTTTTCTTTTCTTACTCACCAATTATATTTAGAACAATGTTTTAGTTTTTTTTGTAGATCAAGAAAAAATGTTGACTCTAACTTTTTTTGTATGCATAATATAGAGTTGTGATATTTTAGAAATTATTGTTTTTATTTCTGGAACATATTGTATTCTTTTTCTCTTATCATGTCCTCTCTATTTTTTTTGTAACCACATAAATTACTAAATATTATCCGTGTATTTCTCATATGCAGATATCTCTAATCAAATCCAAGATGTCTCGGAGGATAAAGCGAAGAGTACTACCGGTATATTTTATTTTATCTTAACATCAATTTAAATATAATTTTGACAATAACTTAGTTCCAACATGTTTACAAGTGTTAGAGACTATTGAAAAGAGGTATAAACGTGGGCATGCTCCAAGAAAACCTAATTTACAACGTCCTAAAAAACAGAGGATTAGTAAGAGTAACTATTTTTGTGTAATGGATTATGTTTTTTCCCTCAATTATGATAAGTTATATATTTGATTTCATTAATACTAATAGCTCCAAGGTTGTTTTTTTCCAGTGTCATCATGGACTCTCTCAGGTGAAGGCTCATCAAATAATCCATCTCAATTCAATGTAGATCTAAATACAGGTAGGTCTTAGTACTATATATATCATCCACACACTTATATGTATAGGTGTTCTCATGTCTTTAATTATAGTAATTTATTAGTAGTCAATGAAATGCATGTTGAAGCACATAACAGTTTAATATACTCGAATATTCTCAAATTTATTGAGTTAAAATTAATGTAAAGAATAATGCTACCAATAGTCAAGGGAAGCAGAATTTCTTTTTTGCTTGATATATATGCAGTTAAAAAAGTTAAACTAAATATTATTTTGTGTTTAATTTTTATTTATTTGATTCAAGCTGTTCCTTATTAAATTAAATTATATATGTTTCTTATTAAATTAAATAATGCCACTATTTGATTCTTATTTAATTCTCTTTATTTCTTTAATATTATATAGGATCCAGCAACAGTCCTTCATCTGTCAAGCTTGCTTCAAAGGAATTTCATACCAAATTCAATTTACTTGATGTTGAAAAACAAAGTAAGCTTTGATTGATTTAAGATACATAAAAAATAATCAATCTACTACATGTTTACTTTTATTATTCAATTACGCAGCTTATGTTGATCTTGGGGAAATGGATATGATTTGTAAGTGTTGTGGAGTAACATTATAGCATGAAGAACTAGCTGAAAAGACTAAATCTTCAATTGATCCAGTTGCCTCTATTTGTTGTTCGAAAGGGAAAATTTCCATTCCTTACTTGAAGGATCCCCCTCAATTACTACTAGATTTACTTACAAAAAATGATCCAAGGAGTCAAAATTTCCTGGACAATATTCGGTCATATAATAGTATGTTTGCATTCACATCTATTGGTGGTAAAATTATTTCCAATGTTAATGATGGCCACGGTCCTCCTCAGTTCATTATTGGTGGCCAGAATTAACATCGTATAGGTAGTTTGCTCCCTGATGAAGGTGCATCTCCCAAATTTGCTCAGTTGTATATATACGACACAAGGAATGAAGTTGAAAATAGATTGAAACATTTCAGGTACTTAGCTCTAATTACTTTTATATTTTATTTATTCTCTTTGTTTGTTTATATGTCTAAATAGTTAATTTCTTATTAATGATGTCTGATTAAACAGTAACAATGGAGATAGTAGTCTTGATCCTGCACTGGTTGCTGATTTGATCAAAATGGTTGATGAATTTAATCGTTTAGCTCAAACGTTTAGAAAAGTCTGTGATTATGTCGAACAAGGTGATGCTGAGAATGTTTCTTTGAGATTATTCAGGAGTTGTTTAGTTGATCCCAACATATACAATCTTCCAAGTGGCCAATCTTCCAAGTGTTTAGTTGGTGATTTTGATAGTTCTGATTGTGGGCGTGATATTATTCTTCGTACCAAGAATGGCCATTTTCAAAGGATTTATGAGAATCATTCTTCCTTCCTTCCCTTGCAATACCCGATTCTTTTCCCATACGGTGAGAAAGGTTTTTCTGATGATATTGATTTTGCAAATGCTTATAATGTGAACACAGACCCTAGGCGTGATAACATTTCATTGCGTGAATGGGTTGTATTTCGGCTCTTTGAAATGCGGTTTGAGTGCAAGAGAATATTCTTATCTAAACGGTTGTTCCAACAATTTGTGGTTGACTGCTATTCAATGGTTGAGTCTCAGAGATTGTATTACTACCGCAACAACCAAACAAGTATTAGAAGACATTTTCTTGAAGGAATTGAAGAAGCAATGACACGTGGTGATACTTGCTCATCAACTGTTGGATCAAAAGTCTACCTTCCTGCATCTTTTAAGGGAGGCAAGCGTGATATGTTCAACAATTGCCAAGATGCCATGGCTATCTCCAACACTTATGGGTATCCTGACCTTTTTTTGACAATGACTTGCAATCCTAAATGGCCAGAAATTGATAGACATCAGATCGACCCGACTTAGCCTGTCGTGTCTTCCATATGAAGTTAAATGCATTAATCATTGATTTAAAGAATGGTGATTTCTTTGGAAAGGCTATTGCAGGTATGTTTTAAGTCAAAGTTATAGTATATAATAAGTTATATGACATAATATAATATTCAATTATGTTATGTTGGATTTTTTTAGTGAATGTATAAATGGTCTATCATTTAAATGCCACCACTCTGGTATTATTTTTAGGCACATATAATATTGAGTTTCAAAAAAGAGGATTGCCTCATGCTCATATTCTACTGTGGCTTAGCACGGAAAACAAGTTACGCTCTCCTAATATGATTGATTCTGTTATTTGTGCTGAGCTGCCTGATCCTGAGCGTTTTCCAAAATTGTTTGAGTGTGTATCCAACTATATGGTTCATGGTCCATGTGGATTGAGTAACAGAGATTCTCCTTGCATGAAGAATGGTCATTGCTCGAAATTCTTCCCCAAAACATTTGTAGGAGCAACAACGTTCGATAGTGATGGTTATCTGATATATAAAAGAAGAAACACTGGTGTAGACACTATCAGGAAAGGAGTTCCTTTGGACAATAGATATGTTGTTCCTTACAATCCAAAGTTGTTGATGAAATATCGTGCACATATTAACATTGAGTATTGCAATAAAGCCAACTCCATAAAATATTTATTTAAATACATTAATAAGGGAGTTGATCGGGTCACAATGTCAATGTCTGTGCCCCCAGCAAACAAGGATCGAGAAGAAGAAGTGGATGAAATTAAACAATACTATGATTGTAGATATCTCTCACCATGTGAAGCTCTATGGAGATTATTTGGATTTGAAATCCATTACAAGTGGCCACCTGTGAAGAAACTCATTTATCACTTGCCCAAGAAACAAGTCGTCTTATTCAAAGAAGAACAACCCCTTCGGAACGTGTATCGAAAGAACAAATTGAAGGATAGCATGTTCACTGCGTGGATGGTCTCAAATGCGAAGTATGCTCAAGGAAGGCACTTGACATATGCTGAATTTCCAGCTGCATTTGTATTTGATGAAAAAAGGAAAGAATGGAAACCAAGGCAACAAGGCTTTACTATTGGTCGGATTAACTTTGTCGCTCCGGGATGCGGTGAGTTATACTACTTGCGACTTTTATTGACTTTTCAATGAGGTTGCATAAGCTATGATGCTTTGAGAACACATAAAGATCACACCTATGAGACTTATCGAGATACATGTGATGCAATGGGTTTGTTAAAAGCTGATCGGGAATTCATTGATGCTATAAACAATGTAGCTACAATATCCTCAGCCGTGCATGTAAGGAACTTATTTGCTACGTATTTACTGGGTAACACACTAAGTAATCCTTTGAATGTCTGGAATAAAACATGGCAAGAACTTGCCGATGATATTCAGTATGATCTCCGAAAGACTCATAGCAAACCAGGTATTAATGTTGTGCATTAAACTTATTTAATTTTGTCATATATATTTAGTGTATGTTTGATTGTTATACTAGATTCCATATTCCTAAGTTTGAAGATTTTATTTCTTTAAAAGAGATTTAGTTATTGCATTTATGAAATTATTGGTAGATTTGGTTATTGAAGAAAATCGTCTTAAGGACCTGTGTTTAATGGAGATTGAAAAGATTTTAATGGTCAATGGAAAATCCCTTAAGGATTTTTCTGGGATGCCTTGGGTTGAAGCTAACACCTTGGTTGAGTATGGAAATGTGTTGCTTCTCAACGAGCTCAATTTTGATGCCGTAGAGATGAGTCGGTTGCATGAAGAATGTTTTGGCAAGTTGAATGATGGCCAATCCAAAATATATGAGGAAATTATTGCTGCTGTAAATTCAAAAAATGGTGGCTTTTTCTTTGTGTATGGATATGGTGGAACTGGGAAAACCTTTTTATGGATGACTTTGACGTACAAACTAAGGTCTGAGAAGAAGATTATATTAAATGTTGCATCAAGTGGCATTGCATCCCTTTTACTACCAGGTGGTAGGACAACTCATTCATTATTTTCCATTCCGCTTGCTTTGAATGAGGACTCCTGTTGTGGGATACCATTAGGAAGTCCTAAAGCCGAATTGTTGGAACTTGCTAGCTTAATCATTTGGGATGAGGCACCAATGGTTAGCCGGTATGCTTTTAAGGCTTTAGATAGGACTTTGAGGGATATAATGAAGTCCAAAATCAATGGCAATTCTAATATTCCATTTGGGGGGAAGGTTGTTGTTTTGGGCGGTGACTTTCGTCAAATTCTACCCGTCATTCCCAAAGGTAGGCGAGCAGAAATAGTTATGTCAACAATTAACTCCTCACGTTTGTGGCGCTTTTGCAAGGTGTTGACTTTAACTGAGAATATGAGGTTGATGACCAATAAATGCTCTCCAGTTAATGACGAAATTAAAGATTTCGCAACGTGGGTTTTGGATGTTGGTGATGGTAATTTGGGTTATTATAATGATGGTCAGTCTGACGTTCGAATTCCTAATGATTTGTTAATCCAACAAACTTCGAACCCTATTGCAGATATTGTTCAATTAATGTACCCTGATATTCTTCAAAATGTTGGTTCTGTAGAATACTGTTCTGATAAAGCAATTCTTGCTCCAACTCTAGATGCTGTTGATTCAATCAATCAATATGCATTGTCATTATTTCCCGGAAATGAAAAAACTTATCTTAGCTCTGATTCAGTATGGAAAGTCAATGAAGAAATTGGAATTGAAGCTGATTGGTTAACCACTGAATTTTTAAATGGTATTAGAAGTTCTGGGATTCCTGATCACAAGTTGGTTCTTAAAGAAGGTGTACCTGTTATGCTCATGCGAAATCTAGACATTTCTACTGGTTTATGCAACGGTACAAGACTTATTGTTGACTACCTTGGTCCAAATGTAATTGGTGCTACCGTTCTCTCTGGGACACTTATTGGAAAGTTGTTTATATCTCTAGGATGAATTTGATGCCATCTGATGAAAGAATGCATATTAAGTTCCAAAGAAGACAGTTTCCTTTAATTGTGTCTTTTGCGATGACCATTAACAAAAGTCAGGGGCAATCATTATCTCAAGTTGGTGTCTATTTACCAAAGCCAGTGTTTTCTCATGGGCAATTGTATGTTGCTATTTCCAGAGTTAAGAGTAGAGATGGTTTGAAGATATTAATATGCAATGAAGACAGTAGCCAAGGAGATGTTACTAAGAATATTGTCTTCATAGAAGTTTTTCAAAAGATTTACAATTATTAGTTTGTATCTTTTTCTGATTTCTTTTTCTAATATGGTGTGGTTTTCATATTGCTTCAAAGTTGACCGAAATCTATAATATTTTTTTATATTCCAATTTGTGTAAGCTCTCATATTGATTTTCTCATTACTGATTGTGGAGAACAATAGTGAAAATTATGGGTGAAATATAGTTAGCATATGTAAGCAACACTACTAAAAAAAAGAGATTTAGCGACGGATTTTAGCGAGGGAAACAAATCCCTCGCTATTAGCGACGGACCGCGACGGAATTAGCGACAGATGCATGGTCTTGGAACTAAAAACGTTATTTTATAATATAGCGACGGATTTAGCGACGGATGATTAACCTCGCTGTTAATCCGTCGGTAATTCCCTCGCTAATATTATTTAAATATTTTATCTTGCAATTTAGCGACGGATTTTAACCGTCGCTGATGTCCTCCCGTCGCAAATTCCCTCGGTGAATTTTGTAATATGTTAGCGACGGAAGCTCACGGAAATTCCGTCGCTAAATATATTGTTTTTAAAAATAAACAATTGTGTTCCTTGATTCGAACCCGGGACTTGTCTTCAGAACAGAAGCCTTAGCCATTTGAACTAGTATACATTTTATGTTAT
The DNA here is from genome assembly GCF_012489685.1 of Lotus japonicus. Classification (NCBI taxonomy): domain Eukaryota; kingdom Viridiplantae; phylum Streptophyta; class Magnoliopsida; order Fabales; family Fabaceae; genus Lotus; species Lotus japonicus. Next base: position 39,621,387 of record NC_080046.1, read on the forward strand.
ATGATGAAATATATATACATTTTCAACTATACAAATACTAGTTGGTTAAAAATTTTCAAGTCCAAACACAAATAATCCATTCACTCATACTCTCTCAGAAAAACCCTAACACTCTATCTCTCTTTAGCAGGTACTTCTTCTTCTTCTTCTTCCTTCACAATTCACATCGCTCTCCCTCTGATTCTAAGTTCGATTTCTCGATCTCTCTCTCCGTTCATCGTTTTCGCGTGTTCGTTCTGCATCGTAGCTCTCCTCTCGGTCTCCAATCATGGCCAAAGGCGTGATATCTGAAGAAGAAGGTAAACCCTAGAAATCCCCCCAATTCCTCTTTGCTATTACCCTAATTTCACTTCATATTGCATCTTGAAGCTTATTGAAACCCTAATTCGGTTTTTTTTTCTTTTTTGGCTTCTGCAATGCGTGCAGACGAGGTTGAACTCGACGAGAATGAGAGGGAACTCGTTGATGGGGAAGAATTGGAGGGTCGTGACATGGACGATGACGACGAGGATGAAGAAGAAGGTATGAAAATTTTGCCCCTTGATGGTTTTTTGTTTGTTTGTTCCAAATTCTCTGAAGTGTTGGCTGTGTTTCTGGGCATTTTTAGAAAACTAGGGTTTCGACCTCTAGATTGGGTTTTGCTCATGTTGTACTGTTTGGCGGTTGGGAAGAATCGTGGTCCTTGTTAAATGCAGAAACAGTTCAATTTGTTAGGTTGATGGCGTGTGTTTAGAAACGAAAACTAACTTGTGCATTTGTTAGGTTGATGGGTGGGGGTCAATTCTTCTCATAGACTAAGGGAGCAATAATTATGATTTTCAAGATCTCACCTTACCAATTGGTCAGTGTTCTTTTAATTTTATTGCTCTGTCTTTTGATTTGTATATTTGAAAAGCCATAGCCTTGCTGTTGATTGATTCCAAGTTTATGCATCTTTGATGATTCCATTGCCATTGTCTTGCACAGGCTTCAACTGTAATTTTGATAGTTTGCATCAGATGAATAACTTTATAACATTGCAGATTAAGGTTCAAAATATTTTATAGTTGTCATTTTGATCTATTTCGTGTGCTGGATCTTATCAAAACTCATTTTTGGTCTTGATTATGTGCTTAATTAGGAGGACATGGTCTTTAATTTTCAGCCTTAGCTATCTCTCATTCTCAATTACGTTCTAAGGATGGGATTAGGAGAAAGATGTTCAGCAGGAGACTCACAAATATGGAGAATCCTAACTTCATCTACTCAGTGGAGGTCATGGAACCTAAAGGGGTAAAGGTGATTGTGAAACCCAAAAGTTTGGTATTTAACCAAACAAATAAGAGGTTGGGTTACATGGTGCATTTTTTTGTCAAGAAAAATAGTACAAAAAGGTGCTGATATGATGAGCTTTGCAAAAAGGTTGCATACTGAAACTGCAAATGACATTCATGACACTAGAGCAAAAACAGACTGAATATTTGCTCTTCAGCTAGCCCTTAGCTTGGACCATTTTTCTGGTGATCAGATAAATTTAGATGCAAAAACATACTGAATATTTGCTCTTCTTTTTCTGGTATGAGCAAAAGTTTATGTATTAAAATGCTGGCATCACTGTCTTAGTGTGCAGACCTTAAAATAAATGCTCCAAGCTTCTAAGATTAATCAGGCATTATATGCATTTTTTTTAACACTTATCACTTTTTCATTCACAAAACCTTATCTGATTGAACACAAGGTGGACTGATTTTATGCAGGGTTTAAGTTCTTTAGTAGCATGCTGGAGATGTGAAAGAACATGTGGATGCTCTTTAGATCAAATGGGGAGTTTTTTGATTCAAAATGAACATAGTTGGAATAGAGGTACTCTTTTTCCCTTCTATTCTTGCTACAATGGCCTGCATCCTTCTACTGATTGAGTTACGTTTATGTTGCAGAGGAAAACATGTATTTAGAGACATTGGAACCATCAGATGACATTGGTGCCACAAGCGTTAGGTATTTGTTGTCAATTTACACACTTCTCAGATGTTAACTTGTTAGGGATTTATGGTGTTTTTTGAGATTTTTTTGGTTTGTTTCAGACTTAGGAGACCGAATCAGATTGGATTTGTTGTTTTTCTATTATTATTGTGCCTGTGTTTCAAACTGTGCTAAACTAGTGCTGAATTTGTTCTTTTTTAGAACAAAAACATGTGTATTTGGACATCAGATTGATTTTGTTGTTTTAGTGCACAGTTTTTAATTTTTGTTTCAGCACTGTTATAAGAATTTCGAGTTGTTCTTTATTTAGTTTTTTTATCATACTGTTATGTTTTAGATTCTCTCTTTATCAAGTGTTAATTTGCTCATATTTTGATTCATTTGGGTGCTGTTAAAAAAAAGTAAGGCAGCGGTTCTGTTCAATTCCTTCATACAGGAGGATCCATTCCTTCATCTGAGCACTTTAGGAGATTAGTAAGTAACTCTTACCTTAATTTTTTTTTGAGACAAATAGTGTCTCTTGGATATGTGCGATGTTACAAGTTTACATTTTTTATGCAGGAAAAATCAAGTGAAAAGAAACCTGATAATTGGGAATTATTTGAAATCACTCACAAACTAAAAAATGATCCCACAAAATGGGTTTCCCCAGTAGCAGAGAAGATTGCGGTAAGTTACTATATCTTTGTTCTTTAATTAGCCATCTTTATCTAACATTTTGTGGGATGCAATTATATGTTATAAGTTGCTGCAATTTTTGTGTTCCCTGCCTGTTTTTGGTCTAGCTACTGTTAGTTTTGCACAGCCCTGTTGATTCTTTAATTAGCGGCGGATTTTGTCCCTCTCTAACATTTATAAATTAGAGAGGGAACTTTACAGGAAGTTAGCGACGGAAATATACGTTCCGTCTTAAATAGCGACGGAAAGGTCCGTCGCAAATAGCGACGTCATATATATTCCGTCGTAAATAGCAACGGAACCATCCGTCGCTAATAGCGACGGAAACATGCCTTAGTCATGTAAACACATTAGCGACGGAAAGAAATAAGTTTGCGACGGTATATTTCCGTCGCTAATAGCGACGGATATCATATTCCGTCGTTAATTTTTTAGCTACGCCCTTTTGCACGGCGGATTCAGATCCGTCGCTAATTCCGTCGCTAAATGTTTAGCGACGGATTTTTGCTTATTTAGCGACGGATTTTGCCCGTCGCTAAATAGCTTTTTTTTAGTAGTGCAAATTAATATGAATATTTTCATATAAAGATTGTACCATAAGACATAAACGGTATATAGCAACATAATGGAGTGGTTTTCTAACTAAAATTGCATTGTATAGTCAAGCAAGATAGTCAATAAAATGTGATTTAGTTTTATATGTCATTTCTCGCTCAACATAGTTGGCATACAAAATTATCATCATTCAAAAGCAGAGGAAAATAAGTTGTGGTTTATTATCATGAATGATATCTAAAATATCATAAGTCTAGATCAATTTGCTCAACTTCCAAATACATGAAAAAAATTCCTTTATTTAATTATCAGACGGAAAACAAGAAGATAAAGAAGCCAAAGATGCAAAGATCCAATACATGTCAGATTTTTCATCATGGTACTTAACTACCCAAGAATTGAAATAAAAAACATTCTTTAAATTGTCTCTGAACTATCTATACTTGAAATGATTTCCTCCTCATTCTTTCGTTTGTAGTTGTACTGCACCTCATTTTCATTCTCATCACAAATTCTTATATCATACATCCTTGTCCCCCTCCTTGAGAAGCAGATGTAGATATTTTTCTTTAGCTTAATACTTCGACGAATTTCATAAAAACATCCTGCATAACGTGGATTTCCTTTATGAAAACCCATCTAAGCTTCGAAAATATTCCCAACAGGGTCCATCAATTCTATCTGATACTCCTGAAGTATTTCTGGATGAGTGTTAACAAACCATTCAGGAACATTGATATAGTCCTGCAAAAAAGAAGTTCAACTATAGATTTATTCAAAAGAAATTTATGGATGATACTTAAGAGTTGTCATAGAAACTAACCTTGCTCTCCTTCAATTTAACAATGAATGATTCTTCGTTGTCCCAGAATTCTCTTATGGTGTTATTCTTCATTTTGCAATGTTCTGGAATTTGCTCTTTTTCCACTGGAAGAAGCAGATGATATGGAATGGGTTTCTGATTTCCAATACCTCCCTATTTATACAGGCAAACATCTATTCAGTTTTAGTTTCAAAACAAAATTGAAACAAATAAAAAATCTGGTCAACAAAGAAATAAATTATTGTACTTATACTTAAATTACGGTCAAAAATCTACATAGGACAGTTCAAGTTTTTTTACTGATTGATTTTGAAATTGAGAAGGAATTAAAAATATTAATAAATACAATAATGATTTGTTTTTTAAAAAATATTTGGTGTATATAATATTTTAATACTAATCAGTAATAGAACAAGAATCTTATCATTATGCTGTTGAACTCAATCAGTTTCCATGTTCACCCCATGTAAAGCTGTTTGCATTGTGGCAGTGAATATATTTGGAACACAGTGCTGCTGGTCAATACTTCATAATTCCCATGGTTATCACAAACTTTTTGAATTTTGTTTTTTCTCATAACTATCCCCCTATACCCCTGCATGCAAGGCACCATCCAAGGGTTTCTGTTTTTTTTTTCTTTTGGTCAAAGTCTCATTCTCATTAAAAGGAGCCTAAGTGCACTCGAGCCAAACCGGCCCATTCATCCAAGAAAGGAAAACTGGCCATTTTTTAGCGCCTCCTGATTGACAAATAAAAAACACCTCCTGAAGATTAAAAATTCATTGTATCCATTTCATTACTTTGGTGGCCTTTTTTGGTTTTTAGCCCAAGGTAAATTCTGCAATCTCTAACCAAAAACATTCTGCTACCAGCTATCCGTAATTGGCCCAATAACTTTTATTTCATATGTTATATTTATATGTGACTTTACTTGCCATGTACATCCAATATTGTGCATAATATCATTCATATAAAGGGTGTAGCTATTACAAACTTGAAAACTATCCGAATAATCTCCACGTTGAAGGTGGGATGTACAAACATCGATGGAAAATAACTACGATCAGTAACTACGTTTTATTGCAGTATTCCATATATATATCAATACTCATCTAAACTCAATTATAATGATTAGTGGTTAATTCAAACGAAAATTCCCCGTGCATCGCACGGGTAAACGGGCTAAATACTAGTAATTATTAAAATGGTTGCTAACTTACACTCTCACTTAATTTTATGGAGGATAAATTAGCACTCAACACCTTTTATTTTAGAAAACAAACTTCAACACTCTTTTATTAAAACCAATTTAAATTAAAGGATATTTCTATAATTTTGTTTTTACATTTTTAAATTAAAATAATTAATTTATCTCTCATCATTACATTTTCGTTCAACTCCTTCTACACATTTCTCATTTCTTTTTCTTCAATCAATATTATCTTTACTTTATAACTAGAAATTAAACTCGTGCGTTGCACGAGTTTATTTTTAAGTTATGTGTCTATTATTTGTAAAATTAATATATGTAATATGAAAAAGTTATTGAATAGTAGATAATTAAGAATATGATAATTAAATTGAAATGTAATTCAACTTTTTTATACACTTCATTTCCACATATATTTATCTCTATATCTCTTCTCTTATCATTTATCACATCTCATACTTTCTCTCTCTTACTTTTTTTTTTCTATCTCTCTCCTCCTAGACCTCTTTCCACCTCATTTTGAGGTGTGAACAAATAATTATTCAATGTAATTGCATTAATAAAGTTTGATAAAATATTAATTGTACACTAATTTTTTAGTATATTAAAGCATATCTTTTTAGGGTTTAATAATAAAAATTATTTTCAATTAATTTGGTGATCAATGTTTTAATAGTAATTAATGCACTTTCAATAATAAGTAAAGCGAGGAAAATAAAAAATTATAGCTGAATAATTTAGTCCGTGTTTGTGTAAAATCTTATGTAAAAGTAAAAAGACTTCTATAAAGTGGTATTTATCTCTTGCTTTCATGTTTTGGCTATTAAAACAGTTTTTCGTTGAAACTTTATGGGAAGTGTGCTAACGAAAGTTTGATGTTGAAACTTATTCTTAGTGACACGTATAAAAATCATATTATTTATTCCATAATGAGTATTTAATTAGTAGTTAATATGCAGTTTGTAAGAGCATTTACTTTTTAACTCAATTATAATTTAAGATAATAATTTATCTTATTTGATTAAATTTTATAGTTTTACAGAAAGTAAAATATTGTAAAACTTCATAAGCACAATTTACAGACACAAATTGTTCAACCTAGTGAATGCATATTACAGTGGTTAAAATTAACTCTTTGAATCCCTGAAATTTAGTCTTTAAGGATTTCACTTTATGATAGACCTTCAACTTTCGCCACACTTAAGTAGAGCATGATTTCCTTAGTAAAGGATTCATGTGGTTAACGCAAAGAAATTGTAAGGACTTAGTTAAAACAATTCTTATACTCGTGTGCTATGATTATAGTGATATTAATGTGCAAAAGTGGAAGTTGGTTAAAAGTCATTCTTATTTTTTATTAATTAAGAAACATTTTAGCTATATCGAATAAACTTCATAGTATACTAAATTTTTAGCCTATTTTAGGTGAGTGCAACAATGATAAACCGCACATGAGGTTATAAACTCATATTAAATATTATTAACAAACATATTTTAAATTCAAATTATTATTATTATCAACCAAAATTTTTAAAATTATACAATTTTAACAAATAAATGTAATTAATTTTTTCTATTACTTTTTTATAATTACCATGTCATGCATAACATATTTGATATATATCTCCTAATTTAGTGACCTTAGTTTTTAATCTATTTAATTTATTTATTATCATATACGCATTTATATAGGAAAATTATTCTTTGATAATATTCAGTAACAATAATTACGGCTTAAATGGTTAATTGTCCCTATAATTGTAAAGGGAATCAGTCCTGGTCCCTGTAAAATTTTCGCATCAAATTGGGTCCCTAGAAAAAAAAATTAATCCAATTAAGGACAAAGGCTGCCAGACTTCAATTTTAGCGTACTCAGCTTTTCCACGTGAAATTTTAATTTTTTTTAATTGAAAAATTCTAAAACTTAATTTTTTAATTCCAACTCAAATATTAAAGCATAAATTTAATTTAAAAAGTTAACCTAATCTTCTGAAAATAATCACAATTGTTCCTTCTCTCCCTCTCTTTATCCCCTTTCCACCACTGTCCACCGCCTCTCTGTTTCTCATTATCTATGAAACCATATCATCATTCATGATTTCTTCTGGGTTTCTTAGAAAATTATGAAGAAAAAAAATCAATCTAATTGTTGGGTTATGTTTCTTTTGCCTTAGATTTGTGAAAAGTAGAAAAAAAAATTGTAACTTTAATTTACCATTTCCTTATCAATCAATTTATATTTTGCTTTTTCGAAAAAAAAAAACTTTAATTTACCATTTATTTGAGTGTTTGGGTTTGGAATTGGAAACCCTAATTCCCCAAATTGAAGAAGAAGCTTTTGTTTCATGGCGGAGCAGTGTGTGTTCAACGCCGCACCCTTGCCTGCACGCTTCCTACGACTATGAAGTGGAGTCAAGATCTAGCTCGCCGGCGTCGACAGCTACTGCTTCGACGTCGCAGAAGTCGTGCTTGTTTTCGTCTCCGACGGCGGTGGTGAAGCACGCGCCGTTGTCGTCGAGCTTCTGTGGCACCGCATATGAGGATGAATTGAAGGATATGAACAACTCCGTCTCGTATTCGTCGAGCAAGTTTGGTGGGTTGTCTTGAAAGAGTGTTTGGGAGGAGATGGAAAATCGAAAGAGAAAACTGGGCTTGGGTTTTCTGCTTATGGCTTTGGTTGTTGTTGCTGAAGATGAATGGAGAAGATGAAGACTTGTCTGAGTTTTGTTCTTGAGATGGAGATTGAGGAAGAGTGATGAAGATTAGAGATTAGATTAGGTTAACTTTTTTAATTTATGCTTATGAGTTGGAATTAAAAAATTAAGTTTTAGAATTTTTAATTAAAATAAATTTAAAATGCCACGTAGAAAAGCTGAGTAGGCTAAAATTGAAGCCATATCTCCGTCTGGCACCCTTTGTCCTTAATTGGATTAAACAAATATATTCTATGAACCCAATTTGATGCGAAAATTTTATAGGGACTGATTCACTTTACAATTACAAGGACCAATTAACCATTTAAGTCATTATTTAATAACAAATATAAAAAAGATATTAAGAAGAATCATAGCAATATGTATTAAATATAGAAACTCAATTGTGCTTTGCTTTACTCTATGATACAATATCCGTGCGTTTAAATTTGCGGGTGTTGTAGCTTCTCAAAATTGTGCCTGGTGTTGGTGTTTATAAATCGTGGGTGTGGATGATTTGAGGCAATGGATTTTTGAGGTGATTAGGGGATGTTATGACAAAATGTGTTCATCTTAAGAATGTGGTCCTCTTTTTTCTTACTCGATTTTTATCCCAATATGTTTATCCTAATAAGATTTTAATGAGGCTCAATCTTAGAATTACGTTATAAGTCGTATTGCGGGCATGTCTTTTGGGGTGGTGGTGGGATGCTTTGCTGTTCATTTTTCTTGTACCTTGTACTTGCCTTGAGGTGTTCTTTTTCTCATGCTATTTATTTTAATAGTAATACTTTCATTTTCAAAAAAAAAAATACACATGCGTTGCACAGATTTATTTACAATATTTTTAACATATATAAAACTATAATAGTTTAAATAAATATATACAAAAATAGATATAATTATAAAATATAAAATTAAAAAATAATAACATCACTCAAATTTATTAATTGATATTTAATAATTAGAATTGAATTAATTTTAACAATTTAATAATATTATAAGGCCTTGTTAATTTGAAATATTTTAAATGAGTTATGATACATCCACACCTCTCACTTCTTTTCCACCTTTATTTTCTATTTATTTCTCTCTTCTTTATCAATTAAATCATCTATCACATATTTATTTTCTCTCTCTTATTCATATCTCTCTTCTCCTCCACCTCTTTCCACATCTACTTTGAGGTGTGAACCAAACATTATTCTATTTTAGATCAAGTAATAAGTTATTAATATCATTAGATACGTTGTAATAACATTTTATATATTTTTACTTAGGAAGGTCATTTGTTTGAAGATACAGCTGCAATTTCCAAACAGGTTTAACCTGCCAAGACTAAGAACAATTTAGTAATTTTAAATTTTAGAGAGTGTAAAATATTGTTGAGTCTAATTATTATGCTCTGACAGTGTAAAAAAAATTACACAGATATCCAATTAAAATCCACTAATTTTCCATGTCATAAATTGTTCTTGCTATGAACACTCAAGAAAGGGGTAGCCCCTAGAGAGTAGAGAGAATAACTGAATTTCATGTGTATAGATTGATCAATTGAGCAAAAAAATCATTTACAATTGGTAACCGTCCCCTATTAATAGGATGGAGGTTGGATTTCCCGCGTAACACCCCTTATTGGGCCTTACTAGCCAAAGCTCAACTAACTGGCTAGGCGCCCGCCACTTGGCGGGGACCCCTATGGGTGTAACCCCTATAGGAGTTCACCCAGTCCACGAGTCTACAAGACACTGAGCTCGAAGCATGAGAGCAAAATGTGTATTTAAAAATAAAACAGCTACAAACACCTTTCAACACATGCAAAAATTTAGGTCGCCGACATGGCGTGCGAGTAACAAACATTTTGTGCCTACCCTGTCGCTGGACACGGTTGAGCGCCTTAGTTAGAGCTGTCAATATGGGTTGGAACCCGCGAGCCAGCCCAACCCAACCCGGCTCGTGACAGGTTGGGTTGGGTAAATATCAGCCCATATGGAACCTGGGCCAGCACAACCCGGCTCGTTTAACCCGCGGGTTAAACGGGTCAGCCCGCGGGTTGAACGGGTCAGCCCGCGGGTCAGGTGCTTTTTTACTTTTTTTTTAAATGTTTTGTTTGGATAAGCCCAAATCCCAATTAGAGTTGTTATATTATTAAACAATGTTGGATGTTGATTTGTTAAATCATGTTAGATTTGGAATAGTTGTGTTTTATATTTTGAAACTGTGTTAGTATTTTAATTAAACTATGTTTGATGTGGATTTGTAACCTATGTTATATTTGGAGTTTGAACTTGACCTATAATGTGTTAAACTAGTACTGTTAATTCAAATCCACTACCACTACTATTACTTCATTTACTTGTTTATGTGTTAATACAGTATTTTAATAGCTTTTTTATAACATTTTCTTTTTTGAAATATTTTTATCCAATTTTTCAGATTTTATTTATTTATGAAACATAACAAACGAGCCAGCCCGCGAACCCGCGAGCCAACCTGCGAGTCGGGTTGGGTTCATATTTCTCTAGCTCGTCAAAATATGGGTTGGCCTGACCCAACCCGTTTCCAACCCAACCCGTGACGGGCTGTCCCGTATGGGTCGGGCCAGCCCATATTGACAGCTCTAGCCTTAGTCCACAAGCCCCGCGCCACATCATCAGGCGAGCGCCCGCACGAAACATAACTCGCCGCATGATCTAGCAGTCCAAAAAGGAAAACGAAAAGTCAGCGTATCTATGAAAATATCTGACACGTTACGTCAAGTCACATTAAAAGTCTAATCATCGGCCCTTAGCCAATCAGGTTTAATAACGTTCTTCAATGCACCGCTTGCCTTCCCAAGGCAATCATCACGTCCCGTCATCGTGAGGCCTGACTTTTCATTCCCCCCACGCGACCCGCATGTAACGCCCCGATTTCTCGAGTGTCACATAGTAACCAAACGTCATGAATTTCATAAAGAATTTTCGTCAGTTAATTAATTAATCTTGAATTAATGACAAAAGTTCAATTTTGCGAAACTCTTGAAACTGAACATTTCCAAAAGCACGCGGAAGTAATAAACATCGCAACCCTTTTAAAATAAACAACTGGAATAAGTATGAAGCATATGTCTGTAAAACCCAAGTGCATTACACCAAATTTTATTATCCAGAACGAAATCAAAATAAATAGTTCAATGCCCACTCTCGTTAACTCTCAACCCAAAAGAAAATGATTGCCTCTCAACCCAAGCCTTTTCCTTAGCCTCTTCCTCTTCCTCTTCTTCTTCCGACGTGTAGTCGTCATCTGGCAATGGCTCGTCGGTGAATTCCCTCAACAAATGATTCCTCAGACCTCGATAAATTTAGTCATTCTCCTGGTAATGTTGATTGACTAACAGTCTAAAGAAACTCTGGGCCTTCTGCTTGTCTTCATCTGGGTCCTTCAAGATCCAAGGCTCCCGTTGTAGTGGTGGAAGTTCCTCCTCCTTCACCTCAGCCTTCGGTAGGTCCTCGAGTTCCACTAGTGGTTCACTCTTCTCTACCGACATCTCTTCAGATGGATCTGGCTCCGACTCCACCTCTTTGTTGGTAGATTGCTCTGGTTCCAAGTCTGTAGGTGTTTGGAAATGAAAGGATGTGAATGGTAGTTCCACCCTTCCAGTATGCAGTTGAGACTCAATCCACTCTCCCTTCCTGTTGGTGCCCCGAAGAGTAGCATTGCCGATATATATCCAGCGGACCTGGTGCGCGTCGGTCACCCAACCCTCGTCCTTGTGCTCGTCACGTAGTATCAGCTCCCAAGAATGCACCGTGCTCTTGATCAAAGTCATCTGCCCTCCCCCCCCCAAGAACAAACAGATAACACATAATAGAGGGTCAGTTCCCATGCAAAAGTCACAAATAAAAACAGTTCATGATAATCATACAATGAATATTAGTCTCATATTCTCACATCTAGAGTTAGCAAACCTATGAAGGTATGAAAAACGGTAGAAAGGGGGGGGGGTTTGAATAACGTTTTCAAAATAAAACTTCCACCTTAAAGATTTTGACAAATCTTTCGAGAACTAAGTGCTTAAGATAAGAGATAGAAAAGCTCATAAGGATTTTTATCCTGGTTCACTTGATAAATCCCTCAAGCTAATCCAGTCCACCCGTTAAGGTGATTTCTTCCTTCTTATAATGAAGGCAATCCACTAATCAGGTAAATGTTACAACTGCACTTGAAACCTACAAGTGACTAACAAATACACTGACTTAGCTCACACTAAGATTCACTCTCTTAGTCTTTGTAACACCCCGATTTCGGTGGCGTCACTTTAGTAACAAAAAAGAAACTTAATGCGGAAAAACGTGAATATTTTTTTTCGTCGATAATATAAGCAAGACTGAAAGAAATAAAACTCAAACGAAAGATAACAGAACTAATGTACAATATAAATACAGCCCCCGCTGTAAGTACCCAACCTCGTCACGAGTAACCTCCAGTGACGGAAAGTAAAAGAGAGTAACGCCCGTAGGCAATAAGTACAATCCAAAAGGAAAGGTTAAGTGTCCGCAACACAAACCCTCAAAATGCGAATAAGTCAGCCCAGATGGCCTAAAACAAGACCTCCTAGCCTAACCAACTCTCTGTGATCCCCGTAGAGGAACCACACAAAAAGCTATAGGCGGGAAACTACCCTGTCCCCAAAGAAAACAATGACGGTCAGAGCTAAGACTCTACTCCTACACTAATCCTATCCCGAGGAGCTCACACCAGCACTAAAACCTACATGCTAGCATGATCTTCGTCCGAATTCGAAATCCGAACGACCAAGTCTATGTACACCATCCGTCCTCCTCTCGCTACCGCGATGCGCTCCTGTTCCAGCATCTCAACCTAGTTCCCCCCGAAGGGTGAACCATCATGAATCAGTCCGCCATGGACATCTGACAAAGGGCGTAGTCTGCCAAAGCACACACAGAAGACGCGAGGGTCAACTCCAAAGAATTATGTAAATAATAGCACCGATAGATACAGATAATAGAATAGCCACTTAGGCTTATAGCTAGGGATGTAACGACAGTAATAACAAATAGCATGCATCAAATAGAATTAACAGTTATCAATCACACTCAGCAACTAAGTTAGTATGCATGTTGCATGAAATGCAGATGGCGGTTAACCCAGTTAACCAAATGCATTCCGGAAACGGATGGACATCAACGGATCAATCCTAGCACCAGCAACGGTGGGACCATTTCTGCCCGCGTGCCTCTTACACCACACAAAGGTAGCCAGATCAGCAGTGAACCCGAAGGTCTGCCATTTCGGTCTGCTACTAAGAGTCGCCTAATAGCGCTCTTACGCGGAAATCCGGGTCTTATGACCATTTTGGAATCCACCGAGGTCCGGTATCACGCCGTGTATTAACCTCAAAATGTGTGCATGAATGCAAAGTGATTAGCCAAACAACGTCTCCGACCTCACTCGACACGTCGCCACGTGTTCTAACTAACTTATTGTCTCTAAAAAGAATACCCTAAGGTAAAAGTCGATTCTGCGACAAAATTCAATTAATCGTAAAATGAGTGCAAACACTCACGATAACTCTTCGAGTCACCAATGCTCTCACGAAGTCTCACGCCTCAGTGGAGTCTTACACAATCACGAAGTCTCACGCTTCAGTGAAGTTTTATGCTCTCACGAGGTCTCACGCCTCAGTGAATTTACACACTTGCACGAAGTCTTACGCTTCAGTGAAGTTTCATGCTGTTCACGAGGTCTCACGCCTCAGTGAAGATCCATGCTTTTCACAAGGTCTCACGCCTCAGTGAAGTATCACGCATTCACAAGGTCTCACACCTCAGTGAAGCTTCTCGGCTCATCCCTTGGATGGCTAAACAAACTGCTCAAAGAGCGAAGAGTATCAACATACTCAGAACTTACAAACTTCCTCAACACTTGGATCCGACGACACTTCTCGTTTTCCAAAACTAAGATTTGAATCCTAAGCTTCCTTTCGAGTTTATTATCATTACTTAAAGATTTAGAGGTTGTTTAATGTCTTATGAGTTTTACAAAATAATATACTTTTAGTCTTATCGCAAATCTTATGAGTTTTCAACATCCCAATAAACCCCATCAACTCCCCGAGAATGTCTCGATCCACTATAACCATAACAAGGCCCGAATCTCATTCGTCCTATCAAACTTTCCCCAAAATCTCAAAATAAAATCGGCATGACCCGCCCGCTATTCTCACTCCTCAGAATCACAGATATCAGTGCAAGGACATAATTAAATGTAACACCCCGATTTCGGTGACGTCACTTTAGTAACCAAAATAAACTTAATGCGGAAAAACGTGAATTTTTTTTTTTGATAATAACTAAGACAAGGCTGAAATAAATAAAACCCAACAATAACAATAATCAGAACTAATATACAATATATAAACAGCCCCCGCTGTAGTAGTAACCTCGTCACGAGTAATCCTCCAGTGACGGAAAGAAAAGTGTAACGCCCGAAGGCAAATGGTACAATCCACAAGAAAGGTCAAGTGTCCGCAACACCATCCCTCAAAATTGAGAATAAGCTGGCCCATCGACCTGAAGCAAGACCTCCTAAGTCCAACCAACTCTCTGTGATTCCCGTAAAGAAACCACACAAAAAGCTATAGGTGGGAAACTACCCTGTCCCCAAAGAAAACAAATGATGTTCAGAGCTAAGACTCTACTCCTACACTAATCCCATCTCGAGGAGCTCACACCAGCACTAAAACCTACATGCTAGCATGATCGTCGTCCGAATTCGAAATCCAGAGCGACCTAGTCTATGTACACCATCCGTCCTCCTCTCGCTACCGCGATGCGCTCCTGTTCCAGCATCTCAACTCTAGTTCCCCCCGAAGGGTGAACCATCATGATCTAGTCCGCCATGGACATCTGACAAAGGGCGTTTGTCCGCCAAAGCACACACAGAAGACGCGAGGGTCAACTCCAAAAAATTATGTAAATAATAGCATCGATAGATACAGATAATAGAATAGCCACTTAGGCTTATAGCTAGGGATAACATCCTAGGGTTGCATATTCCATAATGAACATAACAGCAATAATAACAATTAACATGCTCCAAATAGGATTAACAAATAACAATCACATTCGACAACTAAATTAGTATGCATGTTGCATGATATGATATGCAGGTTGACCCAGTCAACCACATGCATTCCGGAAAGGGATGGACATCAAACGGATCAGCCCTAACACCAGCCACGGTGGGACCATTTCGGCCCGCGTGCCTCTTACTCCAACATGGGTAGTCAGATCAGCAGTAAACCCGTAGGTCTGCCATTTCGGTCTGCTACAAGAGACGTCTACAAACGCTCTTTCACGGCATTCCGGGTCTTATGACCATTTTGGAAACCGACGAGGTCCAGAGTACGTCCTGTGTTAATACCCCATTAATGTTGCATGAATGCAGGATGATTAGTCAAACAACGTCTCCGAATCTCACTCGACACGTCGCCACGTGTTCTAGGTAAATTAAAGTCTCTAAAAGCTTACCCTAAGGTAACGGTCGATTCTGCGACCAAAAGACACACTTCACAACGACACATAGCTGCTCCAACAGCACAACAACAAACGCTGCTCCAACAGCACAACAACAAACGCTGCTCCAACAGCGCAACAACATCTACATGCTCAAAGCCTCTCAACTTTCTCAACGCTGGGATCCGACGACACTTCTCGTTTTCCAAAATTAAGATTTGACTTCCACGCCTTCCTTTCGAGGTTGTTATCATTACTTAAAGATTTAGAGGTTATTTAAGGTCTTATGAGTTTTCTTTATAAAATAGATTCCATTTTGTTTTATCGCAGGTCTTATACATTTTCAGGATCTCCCAATCCCAAGTCGCTTCCAGAGAATGTCTCGATCCACTAAACAAAATTAAGGCCCGAACCTCATTCGTCCTATCAAACTTTCTCAAAACTCTCAAAATAAAATCGGCATGACCTGCCCGCTATTCTCACCATTCAGAATCTCAGATTCCAGTGCAAATCATATTTAAATCATCACAATCAACAACATGTCATATATCAATAAATCTCATTATAAAAACTTAGCACTTAGCATATAAAGCATGCACCACACATCCTAGATTACCCACATAGCACATAGCATGTAAGTCAATCTCAAAAACATTCAGTAGATGAATCATCTACATTGTCAGCCGAAGCCTCAGAAAACATTTTCCAATCACACACAATCCAGTGCATAAACAGTAAACAATGTCGAGAGCATCGACCCTAAGCATTAACTATAGATTCAGTGAGATACCCTCACCTGTAGGTTCTCCAGAGTGATCGTCAAACGCTTCCTCGCAAGCAAAGCCTTGTTCCTCGGGAAACTCTTCAAAAGCACCTTTAGAACAAAACCACAGAAACCAATCAAAATCTATCGGAAACTAAGCTATCGATACTTACTAAGGTTACACGAAGTAATCTATACACTAAGGTACGATAATCTAGCGCGAAAGACAAGTTTTCGGAAAAGGAAATTTTCCTCCTCCCCCCCTAATAGCTTACGGCCACTTTTGGTAATTGTAAGGTTCGGTTTTTCTTCGATCAAACTTGGTTCCTATGCTATCATTAGCCGTAACTAAGGGTATTCTGAACTCGGAAAAATTATCGGATCAAAAACTGTCGCAGGGGTATTTTGGTCATGATTTTTAACTTAGAAATTTCAAAACTGAAATCCCAAAAACCAAATTTTGCAGGGACGTCACCAACGACGTTTATGACAACTAATCCTACTAGCACTAAGCTAAGGCGATAGTTTTCAGCCTAAAGGTTGAAGCTTTACTTCAAAAACTCCAAAAATGGGTATTTTAGGCTAAAATTGATTCCGGCGGAATTCCAGCGACATAACGGAAAATCTAACCCGGCAGAAGTGATCTTGGGCATGTAAGGAAGAGGTTTAGAATCAGAAATGAAAGATTCAGGATAGTTTTGCAAAAACCCATAAACTATCAGCTCAGAAAAGTCTACAGAAAAGCTATGGAAAAAGCGATCAGAGGTAAGGATTAGCGACTATACCTCGATACCTTGAAGCAGCAACTGATTGATCGACGATCAAGCAAGGATTGAACAAAAACTCTTCTTCCTTCTTCCTTGTTCTTGGCCGCGGGTTTGAGGAGAGAAAATGGAGGAGAATTTGTGTTTTTCTTCCTTTCTTGGCTATATATAGAGGTTGGCAAAACGCGGGAAAATGAAAGTTTCGCGAATCTGATTTTTCCGGCGTCATTCTCCATGAATTCTAAGATATGTTTTGGCGAAAGAATTCCAAAACTAAAAAGATGTCTCCTTGTATTTTTGGCAACTAAAGCATAGTCGGTATAAAACTATTTTACTCGATAAGTTGCTTTTTGCATCGAATGTCGGAATAGAAAACTTCCTTCTGAAGAAAGATTGAAATCATCAAGAGAAATGGGTGTACGCATGTAGAATCTTCGTTTGATGTTCCGAATAGAAAAAGTCCTCATAGTCGGGAAATTCTAGGGTTTTGAAATACCAGGGTTTCGGTTTCGGCAAACTTCCGATGATTGGAATCGGACGTTCGTAGATCCTAGAGTTTCGCCTCGAAACGATTTTGATATATGGAAAAAGAGAAGTTCTAACATTTCTCTGAAGATTTTTGGAATTAACTTCCATCGTGCCTAAAAGTGAAACTTAGCTATATACTAGGGTTTCTGACCTAGGTTTAAGCGTATAACGATCGTGCTATAACTTAAATCGACTTCGATACAATCCTTTGACTTTTCCTGAACTTTCTCCTTCATAAATTTATTTCATTTGGTAAACTCTAGTTCAGGTTTCCCTTCACAATACATCAACCCTAATCGTGAATAGGATTTTATTCACTTAGCATAAGCTTAAAAACTTGGGTCTTACATTAAATCAGCACAATCAACGAACATGTCATATATCAACACATACTAAAATAACCACGTAGCACTTAGCATAAAAAGCATGCATCACACATCCTAGATTACCCACTTAGCACGTACCATGTAATTCAATCTCAAAAACATTCAGTAGATGAATCATCTACATTGTCAGCCGAAGCCTCAGAAAACATTTTTCCAATCAAACACAAACAAGTGCGGAAACAGTAAATCAAGTCGAAGTATCGACACCTAAGCATTAACTAAGGATTCAGTGAGAAGCCCTCACCTGAAGATTGTAAGACCTGGATTTTCAGAACAAGTTAAGTTTCCGACTCACACGTAGAATCAGTGTAAGCGTGACAGGAGTTTGACATTTGAGAAAGATTAATGAAGAAGAAAGTTCAGGAATTGCTTGAGGAATGTTGCGTAGTTGTTTTCGGAGTTAGTGCGAGTCGTCTGCACACCTGCCTTATGGCGAGCGTGTCCAGAATAGGCTATTTCGCTCTTAAAGCAACGTTTTGAGTGAGCTTTCGAACTCTCGGAAAATTTAAAGATTCTCTTTATTTTTCCATCGACCAGCGTTTCATTTCGGAACTCTGGACTGTACGCACGATAGGTTTCACTTTCCGGAAGCTCGACGACTCTAATTTCTTTGCTTCGAAACCCTATTTTCGAGCAATGGATGAAGACTTTTTCTATTCGAGACTTCTAACGAAGATTCCGTCCACGTTGCCAGACTTGTTTCGACGTTTCCAATCTTTCTTCAGTAGGAACTTTTGTCGTTTGAGCATCACAGCAAAAAGTAGTTTTTCGGGACAGACTAACTTACACCGCTTTTGGCGTTTTGGATATCGTTTTTCCCAAATCCTAGATATTTGTTTTGAGTTCTGGAATTCTGACGCTAGAATCTCTCTTAGAATTCCTCGGTGATCGTGCTGCATAAATCGGAATCGCGAAATTTCCATTTTCCCGCGATTTCACCCGCCTATAAATAGTGCGAAAAAGCAAAATCTCACCATTCCACACCCATTGGAGCCGCGAGTTTGGGGAGCTTGGGGGAGAAGGAGATTTTCGCGAAAACTTGACCAATCTTCGTGCAGTTCGTCCCTACTTCTAGGTAGCGAGGTAACTAACACGATTCCTACCTCTGATTGTTGTTTCTGTTGCGTTTCTGAAGTCGTTTCTGTGCTCACAGTTTTGAGCTTTTTCTAAAATTGTCTGTTTTCTTCGATTTCTTGCTTGGGTTATGTTCTCTAGGTTCCCATGAGCCTAAAACCTCTGTCAGTAATCGCCGATTGTGATCCAGTTGTCCAGGATCTGAAAAACTGTTTCAAAACCCTTTTTGTCTCACATTTCGAAACTTTATTGTCAAAAAGACTTAATCTGACTTCGTGCCTTTAGGATTTGTTGTCACGGATGTCATGAGGATCATTGCTGTCAAATTTGTTTTCAGAACTGATAACTTTGAAGTTTTGAGCCTTTATTTTGGACCAAAATGCCCCTGGATAGTCGTATTTTGGCCCGATTGTCCGAAAATTGTTCTGACAGTTTCTTTGCCTTAGTTTTACCCTAAAACTACCTTGTAAACTGATTTGATCGAAGAAAAAGAGCCGAAGCTCTTTTCTCCTTATGGCCGTGGGCTATTTTCTAAGGGGGGGGAGTTTTTCGTTTTCGAAAACTTGTCTTTTCGTACCTGATTGTCCTATTCTGAAGCTTTAATGCTTTGTCTATCGTTTATGTATTGTTTTGCGATGGAACTAATCGATTTTGTTTGGATTCTGCTTTGTTTTGCTCCGAGGTTCAGTTGAGGGAACTTTGGAAGACTCAGAGCAATTGTTTGAGGAGAACTTTGTTTGCGAAGCTGGAACAGCTCGAGGTTAGGGCAACTTACTATATATTAGCTATGAATGCATGATAGGCGTCGATCAATTCGACTTATGCTTTACTTTGATGTTGATTATGTTGATGAACTGATGTTGTGATGCTGTGCTTTGTTGGATTGTGCGTTTTGACGCGACTTCGGAGTGGAGATTCATTGATCTGGTGATCTTTGATGTTTCGGGTTGGATGAGCAACCCTAGGCAAGTTCAAACGAGGGGCTTGGGACTTAGCCATTTGTTGGGATTCGTTGGTTTACTTAGACTTTCCCCGGGAAACTTCTTTTGGGTGGTTGGTTTTCGGAAAACCTAGAATGAATAGAATTTCGAAAATTAGAGACTTTGGGAGACTTAGACTTTGAGATATAAACTCATAACCTGACTAATCCAATTCAAAACGTTTTACTAAACGAATAATCATAGGAGAACTAAAGGGGAAAATAATTGCGAAAGACGGGGAAAAGTCGACTTTTGTTGTAGGTTTGGAGAGTTATTGGAATTGGGGAAAGCCACTAAGGTGAGCTATGGTGATGATTGAAAGTCACCGAGTACTTTACGTACTCTTGTTGATGGGGTTGTGTTGTATTGACCGACACTAATCCCTTGGGTTCTCTTGTTGTTGGAGCGGTGTTGTATTGACCGACACTTAGCGCTCTTGTTGTTTGGGCTGTGTTGTATTGACCGACACTAGACCCTTGTGTATTCTTGTTGGTGGAGCAGTGTTGTATTGACCGACACTTACTCCGAGTTGTGTTGTATTGACCGACACTAACTCATGGGTTTGTTGAGATTGGGTTGTGAGCTAAACACTTTCGTGGTAAGGGCGATTCGTTGTTTGGCTAACCACGTTGCATTCAATCGGGTGAATAACGGGAATGGTTCACCTGTGCATATCATGGTGAATAACGGGAATGGTTCACCTTGCATAAATGATGAATAACGGGAATGGTTCATCATACGGTGAATAACGGGAATGGTTCACCAAGGATGAATAACGGGAATGGTTCATCCAGGATGGATAACGGGAATGGTCCATCCATAGTGAAGAACGGGAATGCTTCACTTGTGGCGAACGGGAACGCGTCACAAATCCGGATTCATATTGTGCATTTCACGCATACATTCATGCTGACTGAGACTGTGTGCTGTTTGTTTATTGAAGCAATGTTAGAGCCATAACATGCTAGGATTACTTATATGCTTATATAACAACTTATATATATACCCCGTCACATGTTGAGTGTATATGTACTTATTGCTGTGAGTTGACCCTAGCGCCTTGGCTTTGTTTGTATGTTTGTGTTTGGGCGGTCGGCCTGCTGCCAGATGTCGATGGTCGACTGGTTCTCGACGGTCTCTCCCTCGGGGGGGATCAGATATGAGCTGCTGGATCGGGATGCCCCCACCGCTTGGGTGATCGATGTAGCTGGTCACCGGGCGACGTATCGGGGAAGGGTCATGGAGGACCGTACTGACGAGCGTGGACGTCTGACGAAAGGAGTTCTATGGCGCATGGAGTTGAGCTTCAACTTGCCGACTTCAGATCGTTGTGGGTTTGGCACTGGGAGGTTAGGTTTGGGCAGGCGTCATGTTTTGTGTAGAGCTCTGATTCGTTTTGCTTTTGGGATCGGGTAGGTTTCCGACGCATGACTTTTCGTGTGGTTCTCTTACTGAGGGATCACAGTGAGTCAGTTGGACCATAGGGGTCTTTGCTTAGGCCATTTGAGGCCGACTTTCTCCTAGTGGTTTGTAATTATAATTTTCTCACTTACACTTCTGGGTCTGTATATATTTGCCTACGGGCACACTGCTTTGGAGTCACTGCGAGTGCGCGTGACGTGGGAGTGCAGCTGAGGCTGTACATGTTTATATTTGATGTATGTTGGTTAGTTTAGTAGTTGGGTTTTGTCTTTACTTCCTTATCGTTTTGATTTAAAGGAAAGAAAACGGAAAAAAAAATTATTACCTGTTTTCCGCGTAAAGTTTATTTTTGGTTACTAAAGTGACACCTGGAATTCGGGGTGTTACATTGTGGTATCAGAGCTTAGTCGAGTCTTTTGGGAGTCTTTGGGGAATAGGTCTTCTGTGCTAGGTTGTGTGACTCTGCAAAGAGTGAAAATTGATTGTCTGCAGAGCGATTTTCGCTCTAATTGTTTGCGTTACTACTTAATCGGATTGAGTGGTTTGTCTAGTGCTACCGTATGGCTAGTACTAATCGGACGTTTGATGAGATATAGGATGGTGGACCTTAACCGGATGGCGGAGGCAATAGCTACACTGATCGAGGCAATGATGAACCAGGCTGCGGAAGACGCTTATATGCGCGCTGAAGAGGCTGCACGTGAGCATCACCAACGACTGATGGCGACAGCGATGTATCAACAAAGAGGAATGAACCGAACAGGAGCTGGGGGACCAATAAGGTCAGGATCTCAAGGCTACAACAGAAGGGAGAGCTACCATCAGTGGGGACCGTATCAGCGTTTCAAGGGAAGAGATCTTATCTCAAGAGTCTACAAACCAACGACTGCTGATACTGGAGGGGAGCCAGTTGGTGACAAAGGTGTGACATGTACTCGTTGTGGAAAGTTTGGGCATTTTGCTAACAAGTGCTCAGTGACTGGACGGAGATGCTTCAAGTGTAACCGAGAGGGGCATCTAGCTCTGAACTGCAAGACACCCCAGGAGGAAACGTCTGATAGTAAGATGAAAGGGAATGATGCTACCGAAGGGACAGGAAACAAGACTTCGGGAAGAGCAGTGACGTGTTACAGGTGCAGGGAAGTAGGGCACTATGCTAGTAAGTGCAAGATCAAGGGAAAACTATGCTTTAATTGCAACCAACCGGGACATTTCTCCAGAGATTGTAAGGCACTCAAGGGCGAATCATCAAGGAATGTTGGGAAAGGAAAACAACTTGCTACAGAGGAAAGGATTCATATCAAGGAAGGAGCAAGAGTTGAGGAGTCGAACGAGGAAGAACGTGGGAACGATGGTAATATTTTAACTGTTCTCGTATTCTAGAATAACTTAC
Source organism: Lotus japonicus (assembly GCF_012489685.1). Lineage (NCBI taxonomy): Eukaryota > Viridiplantae > Streptophyta > Magnoliopsida > Fabales > Fabaceae > Lotus > Lotus japonicus. Next base: position 39,644,138 of record NC_080046.1, read on the forward strand.
TCTTTTATATTCAAGCGAGTGTGACGCGCCTGACTTGTATTTACTACTTAGACTATGATCCTATGATTATTATCCCTAGTAGGACCTTATTCGAAGTTGCTCGTGATTTAACTATAGAGGTTACACGAGATCTAGAATAGCACGCGGAGCTAGGGAGTTGTTTTACCGAGGCATCGATAAGGAAGCTAGGATCTCAGGGGAATTCCTTATGGGTACGATACGTAGGATTTTAGGGCGTTTAGTTTTGAAGCGGATTCGATGGAGGATCTTTCGGCAAAAGGATTCATTCGACCAAGTGTATCACCGTGGGGAGCGCCAGTGTTGTTAGTCAAGAAGAAGGACGGAAGGTCGAGATCGTGGGTGGATTATCGACAATTGAACAAGGCGACGATAAAGAACAGATACCCGTTGCCGAGGATAGATGATTTGATGGACCAACTACGAGGGGCTACCGTATTTTCCAAGATAGATTTGAGGTCAGGCTATCGTCGGATCAGAGTGAAGATTGAGGATATACCGAAGACTGCTTTCAGGACACGTTAAGGACACTACGAGTACCTAGTGATGCCGTTTGGAGTGACGAATGTACCTGCTGTTTTCATGGATTACATGAACCGCATCTTTCAGGAGTTCTTAGATCGGCGTGTGGTGGTGTTTATTGAGGACATATTGATCTATTCGAAGGACGCGAATAAACATGAAGGACATTTGCGCCAAGTTTTACAAGTGTTGAGAAAGAAAAAGCTGTATGCGAACCCTTCCAAGTGTGAATTCTGGCTGGAGGAAGTCAATTTCTTAGGCCATGCTATCTCGAAGGAGGGCATAGTTGTGGATCCGGCGAAAGTGGAGACTGTTTTGGCTTGGGAGCAACCGAAGATAGGGACTGAGATCAGAAGTTTTGTGGGTTTAGCTGGATATTATAGACGCTTCATTGAGGGATTTGCCAAGATTGTTGGACCCTTGACTCAACTGACGAGGAAAGATTAACCTTTTACATGGATTGAGGGTGTGTGGTTCCGTAGCAGAATCGTTAGGAACTTGATATCAGGATATTTGTGGTTACTGGATGTTAGGAACTCATTGTCTGTTCCAGTGGGTTTTTCTAAATTTCCACCTTCGATGTATTAGGCCTGATCAACCTAATATTGAGGGGGTGATATTCGGAATCACAGCTGGTTATGGACTTTGATAGAAGGACGGGTAAAATGAATTTGAATTGATTGAGGATTAGTCGGATTTGGGAGGAAAGTTCGTGTTAAGCATTTGATTGTAAAAGATTAAGATTTGAATCTGTGGAAGTCGATGAGTGTCGTATAGACATTGATTGGTTAGTTCGTGTGATTACTCCAAGTAGAGGTAGACCAAGTCAAGAGATTTAGTGCTGGAAAAGTATTAAGTAGTTTCTCGGAAGTTATGAAGTTATAGGTTATGTGATTGCTGAGTGGAATTGTTAGAGACTAAATAAGTTGGATTTAATCAGGTTTTAGATGATAGCTTGATGGTAGCAAGAGTGAGAAGAATTAACTCTGAACTAGATTGTTATAGTCGAGTTCGAGCAATAAGTTTCGCTAAGCGTTTGATTAATATGTGGAGACATTATAGTCTTAAGAGATGAATTTTCATTTGAAAAGTGTTGAATTAATGATTAAGTTGGAGAAAGAAAGTTTTAGCATAAGTTGAATACTTGAGGTTGGTGATATGAATTCCAAGGAAATATGCTGAGATTACTAAGTGAGATTTACTAAGTTGGATTGAAATCTTAGGGTTAAGATTGAATCTTGAGAGCCGAGAATCACGTACGAGTAGGAGATCTTATGGTTGTAGGTGTGACAATAGGAGTTGAATCTTAGAAGATTGAAGACCTGAAGGTGAGTTTCGGGTTAAGACCATTGAGGTGTAGTATAAGAGAGATCTTGAAGTAAGGGAATTCTGGGTTGTGTGTGTAACACCCCGATTTCGGTGGCGTCACTTTAGTAACCAAAATAAACTTTCGTTCAGGTTTCCCTTCACATTACATCAACCCTAATCGTGAATAAAAAGTTTATTCACTTAACATAAGCCTAAAACTCGGGCCTTACATTACTACCCTCCAAAAAGAAAGTTTCGACCTCGAAACTTAAGGGTTAGTAAATAATTCTGGATATTGTTCTTGAATCTTTTCCTTCAGCTCCCATGTCGCATCACCAGTGTCTTTGTTCCAAATGACCTTCACAAACTCGATCTCTTTCCCTCTCAGCTGTTTTATCCTGGTGTCACCAATGCTAATTGGCGGTGTCTCGAAAGACAGATCATCCTTCAACTCAATGTCATCCAGCTCGATAACATGTGTCGGATCCGCAATATATTTCCTCAGTTGTGACACGTGGAATACATCATGAATATTTGATAGAAATGGAGGTAGTGCAATCTGATATGCGACTGGTCCAATTCGACGAGTGATCTGATACGGTCCAATAAACTTGGGCGTAAGCTTCTTTGACTTGATTGCTCGACCAACTCCCGTCGTCTGAGTAACTCTCAGAAATACATGATCTCCTTCTTCGAACTCCAGAGTTCTGCGCCTCTGATCTGCATAACTCTTCTGTCTACTCTGAGAAGTCCTCATCTTCTCTCTGATCTGCTTGATCTTCTCAGTGGTCTGTTGCAGAAGTTCCGGTCCTATCAACAGATTTTCTCCGTTTTGGTACCAACACAAAGGTGTTCTACACTTGCGGCCATACAAAGCCTCATACGGTGCCATACCAATGCTCGTATGAAAACTGTTGTTGTATGTGAACTCAACCAATGGCAATAAGGTATCCCAACTGCCCTTGTTGTCTAATACGCAAGTGCGTAGCAAATCCTCCAACGACTGAATAGTTCTCTCAGTCTGTCCATCGGTCTGCGGATGATAAGCAGAACTTAGTCTCAGCCTCGTTCCCAAAGCTTCCTGAAGAGCTCCCCAAAAATGTGATGTAAACTTCGGGTCTCGATCTGATACAATACTTGTCGGTACTCCGTGAAGTCGTACAATCTCCGATATGTAAATCTCTGATAGTTTCTCCACGTTGTACGTAGTTCTCACCGGTACGAAATGAGCCGACTTTGTCAGTCGATCCACGATTACCCAAATAGAATCGTATCCCTTCTGGGTTCTTGGCAAAGCCACGACGAAATCCATCGATATGCTATCCCATTTCCACTCTGGTACGTCTAAGCTTTGTAACATACCTGAAGACTTCTGATGCTCCACCTTTGCCTTCTGACATGTCAAACATGCGGCTACATACTCAGCCACTTGTCTTTTCATTCCTGGCCACCAGAAATTCACCTTCAAGTCCTGATACATCTTCTTCATTCCAGGATGAATACTTAACTTGCTCTTGTGACCTTCATCCATAATTAATCTTCTCAAGTCAGGGTTGTTAGGTACACAAACCCTATCCTTGCACCGTAGGATGTTGTCACTTCCTACCTTGAATTCTGGGTCTTTACCTTGACTTACCAAATTTCTCTTCCCGAGCAGAAACTCATCTTGTAACTGTTGGTCTCGGATTTCTTCCATCAATCCATTGGTAATTCTGACCATCCCAAACTTCAGTTCTCCCTTGGATAATCTCACATCCAAGCTCAAATCCCGAAATTGTTCCAACAGTTGCAGCTCCTTCACCATCATCGCCGAGATGTGCATCTTCCTGCTCAAGGCATCAGCAACAACATTCGCCTTTCCAGGATGATATTGCAGAGTGAACTCGTAATCTTTGAGAAATTCCATCCACCGACGCTGTCTCATGTTCAGCTCCTTCTGCTCAAACAAGTACTTCAAGCTCTTATGATCACTAAATATGGTGAAATTGCATCCATACAAGTGATGTCTCCAAATCTTCAGCGCAAATACGATTGCAGCTAGTTCCAAGTCATGAGTCGGATAATTCTTCTCATGCACCTTCAGTTGTCTTGAAGCATAAGCAACCACCTTCCGATGTTGCATCAGCACACATCCCAAACCTTGATGCGAAGCATCACAGTATACCTCATAAGGTTCCTCCGGTTGCGGTAAGACGAGTACAGGTGACGTCGTCAACCGTTCCTTCATCGTCTGAAAGCTAGTCTCGCACGCTTCAGTCCATGCAAAAGGTTGGTCCTTCCTCGTCAGTTGAGTCAAAGGTCCAACTATCTTCGCGAAGATCTCGATGAAACGACGATAGTATCCCGCTAAACCGACAAAACTTCTGATCTCCGTCACTGTCTTCGGCCGTTCCCACGACAATACGGTCTCTACCTTTGCTGGATCCACAGCTATCCCCTCCTTAGAGATCACATGGCCTAAGAATTTTACCTCCTTGAGCCAAAATTCGCACTTAGAAGGATTGGCATACAACTCCTTCTCGCTCAGCACTTGTAAAACTTGTCGCAAGTGCTCCTCATGGTCTTCAGCATTCTTTGAATAGATCAGAATGTCGTCGATAAACACCACGACGAATCGATCCAGGAAGGTATGGAAAGTCATATTCATGTAAGCCATGAATATTGCCGGCGCATTTGTCACCCCAAATGGCATCACTAAGTACTCATAATGTCCATAACGGGTTCTGAATGCCGTCTTCTGGAGATCCTCGGTCTTGACCCTGATTTGATGATAACCCGACTTCAGGTCGATCTTCGAGAATATTGTAGCTCCTCGTAGTTGATCCATCAAATCATCAATCCTAGGTAACGGATACCTATTCTTGACGGTTACCTTGTTCAATTGTCGGTAGTCGACACATAACCTCGACTTTCCGTCCTTCTTCTTCACCAATAAGACTGGCGCTCCCCAAGGTGAAACGCTTGGTCGTATAAATCCCTTCGACAGAAGATCCTCGAGTTGGGACTTCAGTTCCACTAGCTCCGCAGGTGCCATACGATATGGTGCAATCGAAATCGGCCCTGTTCCCGGTACGATGTCTATCGCAAACTCAATGTCGCGTACAGGCGGCAAACCAGGTACATCGCCAGGAAAAACATCCGTGAATTCTTTCACCACTGGAATACTGCCCACTTCCGGGATCCCTTTGCTCTCCAAGCTCAGCAAAACAGAATACTCCTGAGATCCCTCGTTCAAGGCGACGCTGATGTGATTGGCAGATAGATACTCGGAAAGATCCGAATCAGGGAATACCACTCTCTTTCGGTTGCAGTCCAAAAGACAATGATAGCGGGACTACCAATCCATTCCTAGGATAACATCTAGGTTCTTAAGAGTTAGGCATACTAGGTTAGCATGGTAGATCCTATTGTTGTATGTTATCGGACAATACATGCATGCTGAATTAGCAAGTAGAGTCTTGGCAGGAGTAGCAACTATCAGATCGAAGCTCAAAGCAGTAATAGGGAGTCTTAATCTGATTGCACAATCTCTAGAGATAAATGAATGCGTTGCTCCGGAATCAAAAAGTACGGATAGAAGGTTACCGTCTATCCCGCAGTCGCCTCTAATCAGTCCATCGACTCCCTCAGCATCTTCACCATCCATGGTGTAGACTCTCGCCTTCGCAGCAGGACGCTTTCCTCTAGCAGTGTTGACGGTTGGTTCCGCCTTTGGTAGCCTGCACTGTGCAGCAGTATGCCCCAACTTGTTGCAATTGAAGCATTGAGGCCTCATGTCGGGACAAGCACGAGCAAAGTGCCCCGGCTTCCCACACTTGAAGCACGTCAGTTCCCTGTTCTGAGTCTGACCTCCAGAACCTCCAGCAGCACCCACCATGGGCCGGTAAGATCCTGATGCAAACCCTCTATCAGCAGGACGCTGATACGGCCTCCTGTTCTGAAACCTTCCCTTGTTCTGATTATTCTGAGAGCCCGACCTCATCGGCCCTCCAGTTCCAGCCCGGTTCAACCTCCGGTTCTTCATCAGCTCCACTTCAGTGGCTTTCTCCACCACTGATTGGAATCGCATGATTCCCAGTGGCCTCACTGAGTCCTCAATATCCGGCCTCAGTCCATTCACGAAGCGCTTGCACATGTAGCGCTCGTCAACATGATCATTAAAGAATTCGAAATGCTTCGCCAAGGACTCCAGCTTCGAAGCAAATTCCGGTACAGACATACCTCCCTGACGGAGTGTCAAAAACTGCGCCTCCCTCTCATCCCGGGCACTTGTCGGAAAATACTTTTCCAAGAATGCGGTCCGGAACGAGTTCCAGTTAATTTCTTCATGGTTGGCTTCCATGATCCCCTTGGTGCCCTTCCACCAGTATTCAGCATCTCCTAGCAGAAGATAAGTCGCCATGCCCACCTTGGCACCCTCTACAGTCTGCAGAACGCCGAAAATCTTCTCGATTTCCTGGATCCAGAGATCCGCTGCGTCTGGATCAGTACCACCAGAGAACTTTGGTGGGTTTTGCCTCCTGAAGTCATTGAGGCCTTTGTTCTGGTCCAGAGTGACTTCCCTCTGGCGCTGATGCTGTTCACGTGCTTCTTCAGTAGCACGCCTCATGGCATTATCATTTGCCTGTGCTGTTACCGCTTGGGCCTGCGCTGTTACCGCTTGGGCCATAGTGGCCATCATCTCAGCTAGCTGGTTAGTATTCACCATATTCTGTTAAAGGAAGCAAACAGTCAGTACTTATCATAAGATGGCATCTAGCATCACTATACAATATGAGTAAGCAATAACTTCAATCAATTTTTAAGCGAAAAATCGCTTGCAGACAATCAATTTTCACTCTTTGCAGAGTCACACAACCTAGCACAGAAGACCTATTCCCCAACAACTCCCGAAAGACTCGACCGTGCTCTGATACCACAATGTAACACCCCGATTTCGGTGGCGTCACTTTAGTAACCAAAATAAACTTTCGTTCAGGTTTCCCTTCACATTACATCAACCCTAATCGTGAATAAAAAGTTTATTCACTTAACATAAGCCTAAAACTCGGGCCTTACAGTGTGGAGTGTTAAGGTTGGTGATCGATTGATGTTGATTATGAGGTTGCGGACATAATGACCATGTGATAAGATTTGAATGATGTTAGCATAATAGGTTATGATTATGGATAGCAGGACCAAGTGGTGAGTGTGGAAGCATGACGACACTTATCAGGTCGTTTGGGTAAGTGAAGGAGTTATAGTTTTTAAGAAACGGATATTCATTTAAGAAGTATTGAAGGATTAAAGGTCATTAGAGGACCAAACTTGGTGTAGGTTTAGGTTTTAAATCTATGAATGTCTATCTAAGGTGTGTAAGACTCGAAGGTTGTCAGAATTTGATTGAGAGATTAAGAAGTTGAGTGACGAGATGGTGATGGAGTGACAGAAAGGAAGGTGTTAGTATTAAGATGAATACTTGAAGTTATTATGTTTGGACAAGTTTCTTAGAGCTTAAGAGTGGATGAAACTTTGTTATGGATTTTGATGATGCATATTACGGTTAACAAGTGAATTTTACTAAGTTGAATGAGAATCCTAGGGCTAAGGTTGACCTAGTGAGCTGAGATTCCTGTACACATAAGAGATTTGGTGATGTTAGCGGTTACGATAACAGTTAAATCTCAGAATGTTGAAGGATCGGATGATGAAATGGCTAGTTAAGTCCCTTGAGGTATAGTTATGATTTAATCTTCTAGAGGATAAGTCTCGATTTGTGCGAAGTGTTAGGGATTTCAGTAAGTGTAAATAGGTTTGAGTGAGGGAAGTTCTAAGGAAGAAGACGATAATACTGGATTGTTAGATATTAAGAAGAGGATTATCTTATAAGTTGTTGATAAATTGATGTTGAAGGGGATAAGATTAGTGAAGGACAAGAAATAAGGACATAAGTCGAGCTTTAATTCGAATAGTGACTAAGTAAAAGTGTGATTTCTTGGTGTGTGTAAAAATAGTTACGAAGTTAGAGGTGTTTTAATGGACTAGCGGTTTCCAAGGGGGAGGATTCGTCTAGAAGTTATCGAACGAACAAGTGGAGTTTTGGACTGTAGATGAAGATCACGAGGACAAGTTGAGTATCTACTTTGAGATGACAGAGAGGCACTAAGTTTAAGAAGAATTCCGGACGACCGAAAGTAAAGAAGTAAGTGGCTAAGGTTGTGCGACTGCACGGAGTGCCAACCGGTATCATTTCAAGCAGAGGTCCGACGCAAGTAATCGAGTCAGACGACATGAGGTTGAATGATGTTTTTTCTTTTGAGACGCCGACAGTTAGCAGTGGGGATAGAAGAGTGAAACAGTTAAGGGGAAAGCAGATTGCTTAAGTAAAGATTATGAGGAGCAATGACACAGGCACTACTACATGAGAATTGGAAGATAAGATCGAGGAACTGTATTCCGGACTTTTCGCAGAACTCTGAGTTTCGAGGACGAAACTTTCTTTTTGGAGGGGAGTATTGTAAGACCTGGATTTTCAGAACAAGTTAAGTTTCCGACTCACACGTAGAATCAGTGTAAGCGTGACAGGAGTTTGACATTTGAGAAAGATTAATGAAGAAGAAAGTTCAGGAATTGCTTGAGGAATGTTGCGTAGTTGTTTTCGGAGTTAGTGCGAGTCGTCTGCACACCTGCCTTATGGCGAGCGTGTCCAGAATAGGCTATTTCGCTCTTAAAGCAACGTTTTGAGTGAGCTTTCGAACTCTCGGAAAATTTAAAGATTCTCTTTATTTTTCCATCGACCAGCGTTTCATTTCGGAACTCTGGACTGTACGCACGATAGGTTTCACTTTCCGGAAGCTCGACGACTCTAATTTCTTTGCTTCGAAACCCTATTTTCGAGCAATGGATGAAGACTTTTTCTATTCAGGACTTCTAACGAAGATTCCGTCCGCGTAGCCAGACTTGTTTCGACGTTTCCAATCTTTCTTCAGTAGGAAGTTTTGTCGTTTGAGCATCACAGCAAAAAGTAGTTTTTCGGGACAGACTAACTTACACCGCTTTTGGCGTTTTGGATATCGTTTTTCCCAAATCCTAGATATTTGTTTTGAGTTCTGGAATTCTGACGCCAGAATCTCTCTTAGAATTCCTCGGTGATCGTGCTGCATAAATCGGAATCGCGAAATTTTCATTTTCCCGCGATTTCACCCGCCTATAAATAGTGCGAAAAAGCAAAATCTCACCATTCCACACCCATTGGAGCCGCGAGTTTGGGGAGCTTGGGGGAGAAGGAGATTTTCGCGAAAACTTGACCAATCTTCGTGCAGTTCGTCCCTACTTCTAGGTAGCGAGGTAACTAACACGATTCCTACCTCTGATTGTTGTTTCTGTTGCGTTTCTGAAGTCGTTTCTGTGCTCACAGTTTTGAGCTTTTTCTAAAATTGTCCGTTTTCTTCGATTTCTTGCTTGGGTTATGTTCTCTAGGTTCCCATGAGCCTAAAACCTCTGTCAGTAATCGCCGATTGTGATCCAGTTGTCCAGGATCTGAAAAACTGTTTCAAAACCCTTTTTGTCTCACATTTCGAAACTTTATTGTCAAAAAGACTTAATCTGACTTCGTGCCTTTAGGATTTGTTGTCACGGATGTCATGAGGATCATTGCTGTCAAATTTGTTTTCAGAACTGATAACTTTGAAGTTTTGAGCCTTTATTTTGGACCAAAATGCCCCTGGATAGTCGTATTTCGGCCCGATTGTCCGAAAATTGTTCTGACAGTTTCTTTGCCTTAGTTTTACCCTAAAACTACCTTGTAAACTGATTTGATCGAAGAAAAAGAGCCGAAGCTCTTTTCTCCTTATGGCCGTGGGCTATTTTCTAAGGGGGGGAGTTTTTCGTTTTCGAAAACTTGTCTTTTCGTACCTGATTGTCCTATTCTGAAGCTTTAATGCTTTGTCTATCGTTTATGTATTGTTTTGCGATCGAACTAATCGATTTTGTTTGGATTCTGCTTTGTTTTGCTCCGAGGTTCAGTTGAGGGAACTTTGGAAGACTCAGAGCAATTGTTTGAGGAGAACTTTGTTTGCGAAGCTGGAACAGCTCGAGGTTAGGGCAACTTACTATATATTAGCTATGAATGCATGATAGGCGTCGATCAATTCGACTTATGCTTTACTTTGATGTTGATTATGTTGATGAACTGATGTTGTGATGTTGTGCTTTGTTGGATTGTGCGTTTTGACGCGACTTCGGAGTGGAGATTCATTGATCTGGTGATCTTTGATGTTTCGGGTTGGATGAGCAACCCTAGGCAAGTTCAAACGAGGGGTTTGGGACTTAGCCATTTGTTGGGATTCGTTGGTTTACTTAGACTTTCCCCGGGAAACTTCATTTGGGTGGTTGGTTTTCGGAAAACCTAGAATGAATAGAATTTCGAAAATTAGAGACTTTGGGAGACTTAGACTTTGAGATATAAACTCATAACCTGACTAATCCAATTCGAAACGTTTTACTAAACGAATAATCATAGGAGAACTAAAGGGGAAAATAATTGCGAAAGACGGGGAAAAGTCGACTTTTGTTGTAGGTTTGGAGAGTTATTGGAATTGGGGAAAGCCACTAAGGTGAGCTATGGTGATGATTGAAAGTCACCGAGTACTTTACGTACTCTTGTTGATGGGGTTGTGTTGTATTGACCGACACTAATCCCTTGGGTTCTCTTGTTGTTGGAGCGGTGTTGTATTGACCGACACTTAGCGCTCTTGTTGTTTGGGCTGTGTTGTATTGACCGACACTAGACCCTTGTGTATTCTTGTTGGTGGAGCAGTGTTGTATTGACCGACACTTACTCCGAGTTGTGTTGTATTGACCGACACTAACTCATGGGTTTGTTGAGATTGGGTTGTGAGCTAAACACTTTCGTGGTAAGGGCGATTCGTTGTTTGGCTAACCACGTTGCATTCAATCGGGTGAATAACGGGAATGGTTCACCTGTGCATATCATGGTGAATAACGGGAATGGTTCACCTTGCATAAATGATGAATAACGGGAATGGTTCATCATACGGTGAATAACGGGAATGGTTCACCAAGGATGAATAACGGGAATGGTTCATCCAGGATGGATTTCATCCAGGATGGATAACGGGAATGGTCCATCCATAGTGAAGAACGGGAATGCTTCACTTGTGGCGAACGGGAACGCGTCACAAATCCGGATTCATATTGTGCATTTCACGCATACATTCATGCTGACTGAGACTGTGTGCTGTTTGTTTATTGAAGCAATGTTAGAGCCATAACATGCTAGGATTACTTATATGCTTATATAACAACTTATATATATACCCCGTCACATGTTGAGTGTATATGTACTTATTGCTGTGAGTTGACCCTAGCGCCTTGGCTTTGTTTGTATGTTTGTGTTTGGGCGGTCGGCCTGCTGCCAGATGTCGATGGTCGACTGGTTCTCGACGGTCTCTCCCTCGGGGGGGATCAGATATAAGCTGCTGGATCGGGATGCCCCCACCGCTTGGGTGATCGATGTAGCTGGTCACCGGGCGACGTATCGGGGAAGGGTCATGGAGGACCGGACTGACGAGCGTGGACGTCTGACGAAAGGAGTTCTATGGCGCATGGAGTTGAGCTTCAACTTGCCGACTTCAGATCGTTGTGGGTTTCGCACTGGGAGGTTAGGTTTGGGCAGGCGTCATGTTTTGTGTAGAGCTCTGATTCGTTTTGCTTTTGGGATCGGGTAGGTTTCCGACGCATGACTTTTCGTGTGGTTCTCTTACTGAGGGATCACAGTGAGTCAGTTGGACCATAGGGGTCTTTGCTTAGGCCATTTGAGGCCGACTTTCTCCTAGTGGTTTGTAATTATAATTTTCTCACTTACACTTCTGGGTCTGTATATATTTGCCTACGGGCACACTGCTTTGGAGTCACTGCGAGTGCGCGTGACGTGGGAGTGCAGCTGAGGCTGTACATGTTTATATTTGATGTATGTTGGTTAGTTTAGTAGTTGGGTTTTGTCTTTACTTCCTTATCGTTTTGATTTAAAGGAAAGAAAACGGAAAAAAAAATTATTACCTGTTTTCCGCGTAAAGTTTATTTTTGGTTACTAAAGTGACACCTGGAATTCGGGGTGTTACAAAGATTCTCCAGGGTTCCCGTCTAACGTTCCCTCACAATCAATGCCTTGCTCTTCAGGAAATTCCTCAAAAGCACCTTTAGAGCAAAACCACAGAAATCAATCACAATGAGTCAGAAACTCAGCAAACAATACTCACTAAGGTTACACGAAGTAGTTTATACTCCGAGGTACGATAATCTAGCGCGAAAGGACAAATTTTCGAAAAAGGAATTTTCCTTCCTCCCCCCTAGGGTGCTCGGCCACTATTGGTAATTAGGTGGGTCGATTTTTCTTCGATCAGACTTGGTTCCTAGGTTATTATTAGTCGTAATTAAGGGTATTCTAAACTCGGAAAAATTATAGGATCGAAAACTGGCGCAGGGGTATTTTGGTCAATATTTTTAGCTCAGAAATTCAAAACTGAAATCTCAAAAAGCAAATTGGATGGGGACGTCACCAACGACGTTTATGACAACTAATCCTACTAGCACTAAGCTAAGGCGATAGTTTTCAGCCCAAAGGACGAAGCTTTGCCCCAAAATGGGTATTTTAAGCAGAATTGAAACTCGACGGTAGTTTTTCGAGAATCGGCGCAGTATTATTAGCTAAACATGCTCTTGGGAATGTAGGGAAGATGTTTAGAATCAAAAATGAAGTTATCAGGATAGTTTTGCAAAAACCTCAAAACTATGAGCACAGAAAGACATAGAGAAAAGCTATGGAAAAGACGATCAGAGGTAAGGATTAGCGACTATACCTCGATACCTTCAAGCAGCAACTGTTGAATCAACGATCAAGCAAGAAATGAACAAAATCTCTTCTCCTCCTCCTCCTCCAAAGCTCGCGGGTTCAAGAGAGAAAATGGGTAAGATTTTGTGATTTTTCTCATCTTTCTTGCTATATATAGAGGATGGAAAAACGCGGGAAAATGAAAGTTTCGCGATTCCGATTTTTATGGCTTCATTCTCCGTGAATTCTAAGATAGGTTTTGGCGACATAATACCAAAACTCAAAAGAAGTTTCCTTGTATTTTAAGTAACTAATGCAAAGTCGGTGTAAAACTATTTTACCCGATAAGTTACTTTTTGCATTGAATGTCGGAAGAGAAAACTTCCATCTGGAGAAAGATTGAAATCATCAAGAGAAATGGGTGTACGCGTGTGGAATCTTCATTTGAAGCTCCGAATAAAAAAAGCCTTCATTATTCGTTGATTTTAGGGTTTCTGAACTATCAGGGTTTCGGTTTCGGCAAACTTCCGAGGATTGGAATCGGACGTTCGTACATGCTAGGGTTTTGCCTTGAAACGATTGTTATAAAAAGGAATAAGAGAAAGTCTTATATCCCTCTTGAAGATTTTTGGAATTATTCCTATAGTGTTCCAAGGGTGGAACTTAGTCTTTTCCTAAGGTTCTTGTCCTAGGTTTAAGCGAATCGATCGTGCTATACCTTTTATCGATTTTGATACAATCCTTAGACTTTTCCTGAACTTTCTCCTTCATAAATTTATTTCATTTGGTCAACTCGCTTTCAGGTTTCCCTTCACGATACATCAACCCTAATCGTGAATAGGATTTTATTCACTTGACATAAACTGAAAAACTTGGGTCTTACAGTCTTCTCTAGGATCCAATCAAACTTGATCTCCTAAAGGTAACTAAACAACTGTTTAAGAAAGAATGTTTACAAAGGATTTGCTTCTGAAAAGCTAATAGTAAACACAATGAATTCAGATGAAAGAATGCTTAGAAGGTTTTGAATATAGCTTGCGCGTGTGTAATTCTTCCAACCGCATCTTTCAATCTTCAGCCTCTATTTATACTCCAAGGATTAGGGTTTGAACGCTGCATGGAAATGCTACCGTTGGAGGGCAGTTCTGGAAATTCCAGCTTCTGCTGTGGCTGAGAATGTTAGGTAGGTCGTCAGGATAGTACATTTGCTTTTGTACTTGGATAGCGACTTGACCTTTAAACCTAGTAGACTTCTGATCAGGGGAATGCTTCATGTTGGAACTTGTGAAGCCAGTTGATCAGAGTCAGAGGGAAAGCACAGATCCTCTGACCATTGTATCTTCTGATTCTGAACTCAGAGGGAAGTACATGGTCTTCAGAGTCATCTTGCTTCTGGACATCAGAGTTTCCACTTTTCAGCTTCTGGATCTTCAGAGTCTTCTACACCATCAGAACATCTGAACCTTCAGAGTTTCTTGGTTGTCAGAACGTTTGGATCTTCAGAACTTCAAGTGACTGAGTCCATATCAGAGCTTGTATGACTTCAGATCTTCTGAAGCATTTCTACTGTTTAGTGTGAACATAGATGTTGCGAAAGCGTTGCTTGGGTCACTCTTTATGCACAGTGCTTCTGATTTGTGTGAGATTGAATTGAGGTCAGAGCTTGTAAATAGCACACTCAGAAAAACACGTTAGAGTACCATAATTGTTCATACTAAAATGTTAACTTGTAATCATCAAAACATAGAGTTGTACTACTCGATCAAAACTTGATCTTACAATCTCCCCCTTTTTGATGATGACAAAACCAAGTATTTTGATGAACAATTCTTAAACAATAAACTGAATTCAATCAGAGTTTAGATATATAGAATAAGACTTATCCTGATGTGAATAGTTTATTTTACTCATTCTGAATCCAAGTCACAGCTTGATTCTGAGCATAGCTCCCCCTGAATCTAAGACTTAATGAAAACGTTAGAAATGTCTAGATTCTAAGCTTAATTATGTAAGAGTTCAGAGTGAAGGCGCATGACATAGATGAAATAAAATAATCAGAGCGCATAAGTATTCAGAGTCAACGATAAGTGGTATCAGAGTCAAATAGAATCACTTCAGAAGAAGTGAAATGTATTCCTTGTATTTGCCCAGTGACACATCTATGGCCATAAAAGTGGAACTCTTAAATTCTCCAAAATAAATCACACTTACACATCAAAAACTAGGTGTACTCCCCCTTTTTGTCATAAGCTAAAAGTATGGGGGGTGAAAAACTCAGCTTGAAGTATAAGGTACTCCCCCTCAGAGAAGGTCTGAGTGAAAAGATGGAGAAATAAACGCTGTAGGAATGAGAGTTACGCGAATTAAGGTAGGGAGTTAATGCAAAATAAGAACGTTTACCACCGGCCACGGGAGTAAAGAGAAGCTTCAGTTACCAAGGACTTAACCTCGAGAAACTATAGGAGCAATAACTTCCAAGGAGAATGAAGCTTATATAAAGCGATTTAGAAGAGGGTAAGCTTCACAACTCAATCAATACCATAAAATGAAATGGCTTCATACATGGTTGCACTGGGAGAGCTCAGAAGGAAAGCTTTTGAGGAAGACATGTTCCTTAACATCCGGCACCCTGATGGTACACGAACAATACATGAGCTGACGAAGACACTGCTTGACGAAGACCTTTGTACAGAGCTGAAGAAGGATTTGAAAGAATTCCTTGCCTTCGTGGAGGAAATTCAGGAATTCAGCCAGCTTGAGCTGAATTTGCTGGAAGAGAAGGAAGCTATGGAAAAGAGACTCAAGACGATAGAAGATAGTCTGGAGGGGGATGAGCTGAACATCAAACTCAACAACATCCAGTATGCATTGGATCGTCTGGAGAAAGAGAGGGTAGAGCAGAGGCAAGAATGCAGAAGAATGAGGAAGGATCCTCCATTCTAGATTTAGGGACAAAATGTATGATGTAATAAACATAAATTATCATGAATAAAGAGAAGAAAATTTGCAATCACAAAGTTATAGATATATATATGTATGTGCAATGATAAACGACAACTAACAAAGCATAGCAAAGAATGCAAATTAAACAAAATAAAGTAGAAATAAAAATTAAATTAAGTTAAGAAAAACGAAAGAAATCCTAAAACTAAGGCTTGTGAGAGCGACGCAGGAGTTCTTGAAGTATTTTCTTCATGTCCATCAGCAGAGTCTCATGAGAATTGAGACGTTGTTCCATGATGTCAAGTCTGGAGGAACTTGGCTGTGTAGAGCTAGAAGGAACATTCTGAGCAGATTGATGAGCTGGAGTGGAATCAGAAGCAGCAGGAGTAAAGACCACTGGTGCAAGAGCTTGACATCTAAGAGCTTCAGCTTCAGCTTCAAGTCTCTCAGCTTCTAATCTTGCATTTTCAGCTTGGACAGCCGCTTGACGTGCAGCTTCTTCTGCCTGCTCTTTCTTTCTTCTGGCCTCTTCAACAGCTTCAAGTAGCTTAGTTCTTTGCTGTTGTTCATGCAGAGCCACTCTTCTATCAAACCGCTGCCTAGCAGCCTCAATCCTCTGATCCCTTTCTGCAGTGAGATGACTCATCATAATAGGAACTTGAGCTACTAACCAAGTACTCAGACGATTCCATTCTTCAGCAACAGAGTCAGCGTTCTCACTCAGGTCAGTGTGACCTTGCACATTGCGTAGCATCAATGAAGCTTCATGATTAAAAACACGGATGCACTCAGAGAGAGAGGTTGGCCTGAGGTATGTGTAGGGAACAATGGAGAGGTTGGTTTCAGGAGAGGTTGGGTGGTTGCTGCTGTTTGCCTCAGAGGCACCTTGAGGAGAGCCAATATCAAAAGTTTGGACATTTGGTTCAGAGGCTCCAAGGTTTGGTTCAGAGGTTTCAACCTGAGGATGTGGTGATCTAACCGAGGAGTGGTTAGACACAGAGTTTTTGGTTCTGGTTGAATGGGCTCTTGATGAACTTGGTCAGGTTGGACTTGTTGGGCTAAAGGGTCTGCTTCATGCAAGGGGTCAGCCTAGATAGGATCATCTGGGTCAACTAGACGTTCTGGTCTAGGTCCAGGGTATCTCCTAGGGCTTGGTACTGTGAGGTAGTACTCTGGAATGGCAGACACTTTTTCTTTCCTGACTTCCATAAATTTACGAAGTGACTCAGAGTTATTGGAAGGTGAGGAATCAGCAGCGTTGGTAAGAAATGATACAGAGGTATAGGGAGTGGAAGAATCTGTATCAGCAGTTCTACGATCAGGACGTTCTGATGCTCTGGGGACAGAGTGATCAGACGTTCTGGGTTCAGGTTCTGGTTGTTCAAGTTCTGGTTGTTCAGGAATGATGGGTTCAGAGGTTAATGGGTTGTATTGGATGGTAATGGGAGAGGTTGGTTCAGAGGGACGTGGAGTCTGAAGCATATTCCACAGAGGTGCTTCTTCTTGGGAAGGTTGGAAAAAGGAAGACCTTGGAGAATTAGGTGGAGATGTGGTTTGGGCAGCTGGTTGAGACTCTGGGATAGGGGTGAGTTGGGTGGCGGTGCGGTTAAGAAGAGTAGAGATGGGGACTGCATCAATTGAATTTAAATCATCATCAGATTCAATGACAGCAGACTTACTTGATGTACGCACGACAGACCGAGTCACTCTGGCAGAAGTCTCCATTCTGATGACTGCAGCAGCAGGTTCCACACGTGTAGGCTTCTCCACAATTCTGACTTGTTTCTTCTTCTTCTTGGGAGGAGAAGGACCATCTTCATTATCACCATCATCACCATCATCAGGCTTGGTGGTTTCATCATGCTTCCTCTTAGGCTTGTCAGTCTTCTTCTTCTTCTTCAGAGGAACATCAGACTCCTCAGAAGATTCCTCCAAGACCATTTTTCTCTGAACTTTCCGCTTGGGAGGAGAGTCAAACTCTTGAGCTGGTGGCAATCGTCTGAAGAACTCATCTACATCAATCTCAAACCCTTGTTGCTTCAGATCGTCAATGTAGCACAAAATGGCTTCTGGGTTGTCTGCTTGGGTCCACAGAGGGAAATCATTCAGAGGCACCCTTCTTTGTCTTACTTCATCAGAAGTATCTTCATGAGCAGGGGCTATCTTCTTCTTGATCAATCCCATCTTCTTCAAAGATGTGGATGTGAAGACATCACTGACAATTGTAGACAGATCCTCTGTGCATCCTGCCTTGATCAGATCTTCTACGAATTTACTCTCAATGAAGAGATCTGAAAGCAGTCTCCCAAAGGGGATGTACTTGATGGCAGACTTGATGGAGGCAGTGGTTCTGGACTTCCTGATGCATTCTTTCAGGTAAGAGAACAAGAAGAAAGGAAGGCAGATCTTCCTCTTATCCTGAATAAAGAATAGCATTGCCTTCTGGCAGAAGTTGATGTAATCAGGAGAGCTACCCTTTGGCCTCTGGTTGATGCCGTGAAGCATAATCTTGTGCCAGATTCTGAGCTTGGGATGAAGATCCACCACCTTGTAGTCGCTCTTGCCAGGTTTGTAGGTGGTGTAAAGAGCCTTGTTGGTTTCATCCTTGGTTCTGGGTGTCACCTTTGACTCCGTCAGTTGGAATCTATACCCAGTTCCAGTGTGTGCACCCAGCAGAATCACAATGGACTTCTCAGTGATGATTATCCTCCTTCCAGCAATGTAGGAGACAACTTGTGTATCATCACAGTCCGCGTGTTTCCAGAATTCCTTGACCAATTTGTCATAAATTGGACCTCTAAGCCTGTTGAAATACTCTTCCCATCCCTGAACTTGAACTTCAGGACGCAGGTCATACCCATTTCAGCTATATTATCCAGGTCGAATCTCCATTCAGCAAGCACTTGGAGTTCTTCCGGAGCATAAACGCAGTGAACGGCACAGCCCCGTTCTGCAATCGGAATCATCTTCTCTGAAGCTTGACCTTGATTTGGAGTTTCAGGACCCAATTGGCCTGTAGCTTGACCTACTACCATATGAGGAAATCTGGTTGCACCTGCAGCTTCGTTTCTGGTTTGTCTCACCATCTTGAAGTTGGTTGAGGTTTTGGGTTGAAGGAGAAGGATGAATAGAGAGAGAAAGAGATCGTGGGTATAAGACCCCTATATTTATTTGATGTATTTGTGTGTGTATTGTAATGTATTTTGTAATTTACATATATGAAACCTACGACGATTGATTTCTCAGTCGGATCGTTTACCGTCAGACTGTTCGTCGTTTACCGATTTTTCAGTTTATCGGTAAACGAAAGGAAAATTATTACTATGTTAAATATTTTTGGAAATACTTTGGAAAACCTAACCATAAATACCTATATTATTTTTAGAATTTTTCTAGGGTATTTTGGTTGATTTAGGATTTTTGGTTAATTTTTAATGATTTTACCTTTGGTAAATAGTTAAAAATTCAAAATAAATGGTAGATGGTAAAAGTAAATTATGGAAAAATAATTCTTAAACCCTAATTATTATTCCTGAGTGCCCTGGGCCAGATTAGGTCTTGATTGATTCGAGTTTGGCACCATTTGATCATTATTGAGTTTTAAATCAATTTATTTCATCTTCATGGCAAACATCTTGACCCTACATTCATCATCAAGTTTCTCTTTACTCATTCAGTGGATTTGGCTGATTCAAGGCTTTAATTAACCCTTCCCACTTCCTCTATCTGAACCAACAAGTTTCACATTCAGATCATCTCCCAATCTCTCTAACCAATCTCACTAAGTTGCCTACTTGATCATGTTATAGAAAGTTCACCTAAAACACAAATTTATTTTTTCTAGCCTTCAAATTCAAAATTGGGCTTCGAGGTTGTGTTCATAATCATCCTAGGAGTCTCCCATAAAAATTTCAGCTCAATTGGAGGTCCCTAACACTAAATCTGCTCAAAACATCAAACTGTTCTTCTTGGTGTTCTTCAGTTTTCCAGATTCCGGTGAGAAATCCAAACTTTAATCATGTTTTTCTCTCTAACCACTGAACCAAATTTGATGATTCTTGAACCTATGTTCATGTCTTGAAGAGCTGAATCCAGTGGTGGTCTCCTCTCCCTCTCCGCCGCCAGCATCGCCGCCAGCTCCGCCGCGTGGAAGCCATCGCCGGCGAGGAGCTTCTGAAATTTCCAACTCGCGTTTTAGCGCGATTCAAGGTCGGTTTTTCATCCCTCTACCTCCTAAACTCATAATCTAAGCTTCCTTATACATCATGGAACATAACCCAATACCTTTGGTAGCTCGGATCAACCTCAAACTTGATCTTCAAATTTCAAGTTTTGGAGTTTCTGAACTTTTTCAAAGGAAGTACCATTTATACTAATCACTTGGACTTGAAACTTTTACTGTATGATCATGATGCTGTGAGATAATATCTGGCAAAGTTTGAGAAGTTTTGGAGCACTAGATTAATTACTACAATTTTTGCATGATAACTGGACTTTTAATTGGTTAGAAAATATGGAATATGTTATACAATTTGTTAGAGCCTGATTTAGGTCATGATAATTACATAGAGCTTCAGTATAGGTCTAATATCATCCCTGGAAGTTTTATAAATTATTTCACCAATTTTAGTAATTTATGTGATTTTTAGTTAATTAAATAAGTAATATATGTTTTAAAATGTTTAAAAATAGAATAATATTGTAAAATAAATTTTACAGTGATCAAGTATGTTCATATAGTTTATGTAGGTGTTCTTAAATTTTCCAGAGACTTAACTCACTGATTTAGTAATTTTAAGTATTTTTAGTATAATAATAGACTTTTTAGGATTATTTAATGGTTTAAGAATAGTTTAATAGTTCCAGAAAATCAATGAAAATTTTCCAGAGTCACAAAAGAGTTTATAAACAAGTTAGAGCACTGAAAATCATTTATTGATATTTTTCTTATAAATTAGCTATTTTTAGGTGTTTTTCTTTAAAATGGTTAATTAAGTTTTTACATTTAAAAATTGGTAATACGTTTTAAAAATATTTCCAGAGGTTAGAAAATATTTTTTATATTATAACTGAACTTAGGAGCATAAAGATTAATAAATTTGAACTTCATAACGTTTTTATTGTTTTAATAGCTATTTTAAGTAATTTTGTATAAATTGGTTAATTTAGTAATTAGTTAAAAATGGTTAGTTGGCTTAATAATTTTTCCAGAAAGTAGAAATTTTTTTAATGATGTAATCTGACTTAGAAAAATTCAATTTATCATTTTTAACATTTTTAGCATTTTTATATGTTTTTAAGTATTTATTTGCTATTTAATTTGTTAAAAAGGACAAAACGGTAATTTCACATGTCTTAAGGGTATTTCTGGAATTTTGGGCAAACTTAAGGACTCCAGATTAAAACCTATAATGAAGGACTAAAATAAATATTACCTTTATTAATTAATTTAAGTTTTAAAAGGATCATTATTTAATATTATGCAGTGCCGTTTGACGATTGATCCGTTTCCGATTATTCACGCGGTTAAAGGTTAGGGTAACTCCGTCATTTACTTTCAGATAGCATGACTTTATTCATTATCTGTTCCACCTATTATTGATGGATTGATGGAGTATTATTATCTTGGTTATCTTATTGATTATGATGAACTGAGGTTCACTTTTATCGTTGATGAATTGGAACTTTTATTGGTTATGTTGAATTGAGGTCACTCTTATTATTGTGTGGCTAACCATATCATTTCATTAGGAGTGGCGGGTTAGTCGTCTCGACCACGCGCCATCCCGTCCTACGGGGCGTTACACTTCAAGCGGCGGTTTCTGTTTTCGTTCAGTTACTGTCCCACCTTTCGAGGTGCAATTGTTAATGTTATTATTATTATCAAGCGGCAGCCGGAGACTGTCCCACATGTGCAAATTTTTTTAAGTGGCCCCAACGGTTATCGTTCCGTTGTTACCCATCGGGGTATTATTATTATTATTATTATTGATCGATCCATTTTGTAGAGAGCATATAGACATTTAGGAAGACTAACCCTTATTTGCTATATGCTGCTTCTTTATTTAACTTGCAATCTGATTTATGTTTAATGCATGAGTTAACCCTTTCATTGTTGCTTGTCTTGTTGTTTTTGGCGTTCGTCTGCCATTAGGTGCGGATGCGGATGAACAGAAGTGATGACTTGGTTTTCTGTTATGGCGGATTTGAATAAAGGACCTTATATTTTATTTTCTTGTTGTTGTGTAATAATTATAACTTATTCGGGATACTGGGTATGTAATATTATTATTGTATCGTGTTAAGTTTCTCGCGAGGTTTTTGAACTTATAACTGTTTGTTTTCAGAAAAAATTTCCGTGGTTCCGTGAACCTTAGTCGATCGTTAGGTTACCTAATGCGACGTCCCAGTTACCTTAATTGGGGCGTTACAGTGGGTAGGAGGTTTTGAAAAACTAAAGAGAGAGAAGGTAAAACCGTAAGTGTAGGGGAACGTGTGTGTATAGTGGGTTTTGACAAATAACCGTTGTTGATTCAAAAAGAATTTAAAATCAACGGTTAAAAATTAAAGATAAGATAGTAACAGTAAATACACCTATCACACGCAGGAGAGAAGCACATCAACACTCATTACAACAGACTGTCAGCACGGGCACAAGGAACTATGTATCATAGATACTGACACACGTTTACTGTCTCAGCTTCAGAGTCAGCACCAATGGGTACATAAACTCTGATAGAGTTACCTTCTGGACTAGACATCTTCTGATGAAGAAGCATCATAGTCAGAGGTTCTGATCCATCTTCATGCTGGACAAAAGTCCATATTCAGATTTTTCAGAATGAAATTAAATCTATCCTCTGCTAAGGGCTTTGTAAAGATATCTGCCCATTGATGGTCAGTATCAACAAACTTCAGAAGAAGTACGCCCTTCTGTACATAATCTCTAATAAAGTGATACTTTACCTCAATGTGCTTTGCCCTTGAATGTAAGATAGGATTCTTACTCAATGAAATTGCAGCAGTGTTATCACAATAGATTGGGATATTGCTCTCAAGGATTTGATAATCCTCCAGCTGATGTTTCATCCAGAGCATCTGAGTGCTGCATATTGCTGCTGAGATATATTCTGCCTCTGCAGTAGATAGTGCAATGGTTGATTGCCCCTAAGTTGCTTCCCAGAAATTGACAATTTCCAGAAGTGCTTTTTCTCTCTGTTCTATCTCCAGCATAATCAGCATCACAATAACCTGAAAGCTTATACTCTGATGTTTTCTTATACATCAAGCCAAGGTTAGTGGTACCTTTCAGATACCTTAGGATCCTCTTAACAGCAGTTAAGTGGGTTTCCCTTGGATCTGATTGGAAACGAGCACATAAATGAACACTAAACAGTATATCTGGCCTAGATGCAGTTAAGTATAGAAGTGATCCTATCATACCACGATAGAGCTTCTGACAAACTTTACCACTTGCATCTTCTTTCTCCAGAATGCATGTAGGATGCATTGGAGTTTTGGCAACTGTAGATTCCAGCATATTGAACTTCTTCAGAAGTTCTTTAGTGTACTTGCTCTGATGGATATATGTTCCTTCTGGTGTTTGATCAACTTGTATTCCCAGAAAGTACTTGAGTTCTCCCATCATACTCATCTCAAATTCAGCCTGCATCATCTCAGAAAATTCTTTGCATAGAGATTGATTAGCAGAACCAAATATAATATCATCAACATAAATTTGCACAATTAAGATATCATCTTTATAAGTTTTGCAAAAGAGAGTTGTATCTACTTTACCCCTTACAAACTTATTCTCCAGAAGGAATGAGCTGAGTCTCTCATACCATGCTCTGGGAGCTTGCTTCAAACCATAGAGTGATTTCTTCAACTTGAACACATGGTCTGGATTCTTCTCATCCTCAAAACCTGGGGGTTGATGAACGTAGACTTACTCTGATATGTATCCATTTAGGAAGGCACTCTTAACATCCATCTGATGTAGAATTATGTGGTGATTCACTGAGAAAGAGATCAACAGTCTGATTGCTTCTAGTCTTGCTACTGGAGCAAATGTTTCTATGTAGTCTATTCCTTCCTGCTGGCTGTAGCCTTGAGCAACTAGCCTTGCCTTGTTTCTGACTACATCTCCTTTCTCATTCAACTTGTTTCTGAACACCCATTTTGTTCCAATTACATGGACACTTTGAGGCTTCTTCACTAGGCTCCAAACATCATTCTTGGAAAATTGATTCAATTCTTCTTCCATGGCCAGAATCCAATCCTTGTCCTGAAGAGCTTCATCAATTGACTTGGGTTCAATTAAGGACACCAATCCTTTCAGACTGAGCAGGGTCTCTTCAGAGGGTCTGAAGGCTGATCTGGTTCTGACTGGTTCGTCTTTGTTGCCCAGAATCAATTCCTTAGGATGAGCTGCAGTGATTCTGCTCTTCTTCTGAGTTTGTGAATCAGAGGGACCAGCTTCTTCTAGTTCATCTTCCTCTGGCTCAGCTTCCTCTGGAGCTTTGCCTTTGTTAGAAACACTTATACTTAAATCTGCAAATTTCTCAACTAGCTTTGACTGGTCAGAGTCAAGCTTATCATCAAATCTAACATGAAAAGATTCTTCCATTGTTTTAGCATCAGTATTATAGAATCTAAAACCTTTAGATCTCTCAGAGTAACCAAGTAATAGACATTTAGAAGACTTAGCATCAAATTTATGCAATTTATCCTTAGTATTAAGAACATAACAAACACAACCAAAAGGATGAAAGTAAGAAATGTTGGGTTTTATATTCTTCCACAATTCATAGGGAGAACACGCTGTGTTGGTCTCACAGAGATTCTGTTCTGAATGTAACACGCTGTGTTTACTGCCTCTGCCCAAAAGTGCTTAGCCATGCCAGTTTCTTGGAGCATGGTTCTAGCCATCTCCTGAAGAGTTCTGTTCTTCCTCTCAACAACACCATTTTGTTGAGGAGTTCTGGGACAAGAGAAATCATGTGCAATTCCATAGGAATCAAACAGACTCTCAAACTTGTCATTCTCAAACTCTCCACCATAGTCACTTCTGACACGCACAATCCTACAAGCCTTCTCGTTTTGCACTTGGGCTATGAAGGTAGAGAACACAGCATGAGACTCATCCTTGCGGGTTAGAAACTTTACCCATGTCCAGCGGCTATAGTCGTCAACAATGACCATCCCTTGCCACCTAAAGACTCAGTTTTCACTGGTCCAAATAGGTCGATATGCAGAAGTTCCAACGGCCTTGAGGTTGAGACAACATTCTTAGCCTTGAAAGGGACTTTTGTGAATTTGCCTTTCTGACATGCTTCACAAAGAGCGTCTGAAGAGAACTTCAGAGTGGGCAAGCCCCTGACAAGGTTTAGCTTGCTCAGCTGAGAAATCTTTCTCATACTGGCATGCCCTAACCGTCTATGCCATACCCATTGCTCTTCATTAACAGACAGAAGGTACTTCACATTCTGAGCCTCCAACTCAGATAATCTGATCTTATAAATGTTGTTCTTCCTCTTGCTGTTAAATAGAATAGAGCCATCGATCTGACTTACAGCCCGGCAGGACTTTTGATTAAAGATAACATCATAACCCTTGTCAGCTAATTGACTTATAGACAATAAGTTATGAGTTAAGCCGTCTACCAATAAAACATTGTCAATGCATGGACTACTATCTACACAAATAGTACCAGTACCAACAATTTTACCCTTTTCTTTGCCACCAAAGCCAACTTCACCTCCAGGCTTAAGTTTTAGCTCTTGGAACATACGCCTTTCTCCCGTCATGTGACGCGAGCATCAACTGTCCAGATACCATGATTGGTGTTTCAGTGGAGCTATCAAGGATATCTCATTTTCATCGTCTGAGTTAGGATCTCCTTCTGATTCTGAGTCAGAGTCAACAGCATCCTTTGACTCTGCTCCTTTGTCTTTGACAATGGCCATGAGTCCTTGGACTTCACCATCAGAGTCAACATCTTCTGACTCTGATTCATCAAAAGTCACCATCAGACTTTTCTTGGTCTTGAAGTGCTTCTTGGGCCTCTTGTCCTTCTTCAATTTTGGACAGTCACTTTTGTAGTGCCCTGATTCTTTGCACTCAAAGCATGTGACTTCCTTAATTGAGGACTTCTTCTGACCTGAGGATTCAGACTTTCCTTTGGCCTTTCCAGAGCCTTTGTACTTGCTCTGCCTGTGCTTCCAGATACGGTTGAGTCTTTTAGAGATCAGAGTCAGCTCATCTTCATCAGAATCTTCTGATGCTTCTTCAGATTCTTCTGCTTCAGCTTGAAGAGCTTTTGACTTTTCTGCTTTAGCCTTCTCAGATTTGGATTTTAAGGCTATTGACTTCTTCCTCAGATCTTGCATCTCTGATCGCTTCAGCTCATGGCACTTCAGTATGCTGATGAGTTCTTCTAAACTCATACGCTCAACATCTCTCGTAAGCTCTATTGAAGTCACCAAGGGCATCCAGCTTTCAGGAAGACTTCTGATGACCCTTATGACATGATCTTTTGTTGTGTAGCTCTTGTTGAGAGGTCGTATTCCAGCAACAAGCAACTGAAATCTGGAAAACATTTCTTCAATGGACTCATTTGGCTCCATGATGAAGGATTCATACTTTTGGATCAAAGACAATGCCTTTGATTCTTTGACTTTCTTGTTTCCTTCATGAGACATCTTCAGGGATTCAAAGATGCCTTTTGCATACTCACGATCTGTAATCTTCTGGTACTCTTCATAAGAGATAGCACTTAGAAGAATTGCTCTAGCTTTGTGATGTTGTGATTAAAGCTTCTCTTGATCTGCAGTCACCTCTGACCTTGGGATCTTCTTGCCTTCTTCATCAACTGGACGCTCATAGCCATCCACAATAATATCCTAGAGATCTGCATCAAAACCCAGAAAGAAGATTTCAAGTCTATCTTTCCAATATTCGAACCTTTGACCGTCGAACATGGGAGGCTTTGCATTGTAACCATCTTTTTGAGTTTCACTGGTGGTAGCCATTGTTTTTCACACCGGCCCGGATCACTGAACACTGTTAGGTGTGGTAATCAGAACTTGCGCTCTGATACTAATTGAAGGTATGAAAAACGGTAGAAAGGGGGGGTTTGAATAACGTTTTCAAAATAAAACTTCCACCTTAAAGATTTTGACAAATCTTTCGAGAACTAAGTGCTTAAGATAAGATATAGAAAAGCACACAAGGATTTTTATCCTGGTTCACTTGATAAATCCCTCAAGCTAATCCAGTCCACCCGTTAAGGTGATTTCTTCCTTCTTAGAATGAAGGCAATCCACTAATCAGGTAAATGTTACAACTGCACTTGAAACCTACAAGTGACTAACAATTACACTGACTTAGCTCACACTAAGATTCACTCTCTTAGTCTTCTCTAGGATCCGATCAAACTTGATCTCCTAAAGGTAACTAAACAATTGTTTAAGAAAGAATGTTTACAAAGGATTTGCTTCTGAAAAGCTAATAGTAAACACAATGAATTCAGATGAAAGAATGCTTAGAAGGTTTTGAATATAGCTTGCGCGTGTGTAATTCTTCCAACCGCATCTTTCAATCTTCAGCCTCTATTTATACTCCAAGGATTAGGGTTTGAACGCTGCATGGAAATGCTACTGTTGGAGGGCAGTTCTGGAAATTCCATCTTCTGTTGTGGCTGAGAATGTTAGGTAGGTCGTCAGGATAGTACATTTGCTTTTTTACTTGGATAGTGACTTGACCTTTAAACCTAGTAGACTTTTGATCAGGGGAATGCTTCATGTTGGAACTTGTGAAGCCAGTTGATCAGAGTCAGCGGGAAAGCACAGATCCTCTGACCATTGTATCTTCTGATTCTGAACTCAGAGGGAAGTACATGGTCTTCAGAGTCATCTTGCTTCTGGACATCAGAGTTTCCACTTTTCAGCTTCTGGATCTTCAGAGTCTTCTACACCATCAGAAAATCTGAACCTTCAGAGTTTCTTGGTTGTCAGAACGTCTGGATCTTCAGAACTTCAAGTGACTGAGTCCATATCAGAGCTTGTATGACTTCAGATCTTCTGAAGCATTTCTACTGTTCAGTGTGAACATAGATGTTGCGAAAGCGTTGCTTGGGTCACTCTTTATGCACAGTGCTTCTGATTTGTGTGAGATTGAATTGAGGTCAGAGCCTGTAAATAGCACACTCAGAAAAACACGTTAGAGTACCATAATTGTTCATACTAAAATGTTAACTTGTAATCATCAAAACATAGAGTTGTACTACTCGATCAAAACTTGATCTTACAATCTCCCCCTTAGTTAGGCTAACGTCCTCACCATCACACAACCACCTCAACACCTTGGATTCAATCTCGATCATCCGCAGATGAACAACACCAGGGGACCAACACAGTCAACCCAAGCCACGTGGAGACCAACACAGTCAATCCAAAAGTTCTCAAGGAGACGAACACAGTCAATCCTTATCCCATGACTAAATCATGGTTATCACGTGGAGACCAACACAGTCAATCCACAAATTCTCCCTCGCGTGCAAGCAACCGTTTGTCTCTAACGACACCATCGTTCTCATGGTCCATAGCCTATACCCTAGCACTATAACCATATCATTTACTACTTACAAGTGAAGTTCACCTCTCTAGGTTGGCTACTAATGAATGGTTGAAGAAGATGATCAACTCTCCTCCCTTCCCTTGCTTCTTAGGAGTCTTCTTCTTCTCCCTTGCTTCTCACAAGCTTCTTCTTCTTCCTCCTTGCTCTCTCTCTCTCTCTCTCTCTCTCTCTGCCTCTCTCTCTCTCTTTTCTCTCAAAGCCTTTTTCTTTTCTTTTCTCTGAAACTTACATGAATAGGGATGTATTCTTACCTTTCTATTTTCCACTTCCTTGACTTGAGAAAGAAAAGAAATTTCCCCCTCTTTACCCTACTATAGCCGCGACTCCTACACTCTAGGATTAGGGTTTTCAAAAATTTTATCCAAGCCCACTTAAACCTAATAATATCTCTTAATTATTTGAAAGAAATAAACGAAACCCCCCCCCCCCTTTTTCCTTTAAATGTGGTCAGCGGCCACTAATAACCCATACTAGGGTTTTGCAAAATATTTTTCCTATCATTAATATTTGAAAAAAACATTAAATGCTTCACCTTTTTTAAAAAAAAAAACTGAATAAATATCATAATTATGAAGTGTAACTCCCCTTCTATAAATAAAACCCTTATCTTTGCATTTAAGCCCAATTTCTCCCTCAAATCAAGCAAAACAAAATCAAAATAAATCTCCATTTTATCACTTTCTCTTGAAATTCGGCCATCACCCTAGAATGACACAAGAAATTCGCCCAACATCACCTTGAGGCCCAAGCCTCATAAAATTAAATTATTTTCCACACACAAATATTATTATTTTCAAAAATAATAATATTTTCACACAATTTGTAACGCCCCGATTTCTCGAGGGTCACTTTAGTAACCTTTTTCCAAAAACGTGTGTAAATTTTCGTTGAAATAAAACTTTTCAATAACATTGCTTACAAATAAAAATTAGTAACTTGAGATATAGACTGAATAATTCATTTTATTAATAAAAGCTTTGGAAGCGTACAATGATTCTTTCAAATTAAAACATAATGATTAAACTAGTGTTCGACCGCTCCCGAGCCAACACAACAAGAAGGTCTCTAGGTTAGGTTCGAACCCTATAAACAAACTCAGCTCACCCCTAAGTACAGACTCAAGTATCACACTCAATACCCGACTCATAGGTCGTGTGCCTTCCAAGGCCTCCTCCAACGCTCGCATCATATCGTCTCGCATTCTCTGCTCTCGCCAATCCCATAGCTGAACCATCAGTTGCACGGTCGATGTCTCGAGCCTGGCCGCCGTCCACAGCAAGCAGATATAGGGTCGCATCTCGACTGATCACACGCATGCTTGTTGTCTAGGTGTTAAGTGCCCCAAACAACAAACAGCAAACAAGCAAACAAGCAAGGGTCAACTTCTAACACACACATATCACAAGTAGGGTATACTACCCTATCAATCACAAGTCCTTCACTAAGCTAACATTCACAAATATGGGAACTATATTAAGTTCTAAGGTTCACAAGTATAGGGAACTATCTCATAATTCTAAGTTTCACAAGTATAGGGAACTATCACATAGTTTATTGTTAGTCAATGTTTGTGCACATGCATGCAGACGCTTTGGATATCCATAAGCCAATCCCTCATGGAAAGGTTGGACAAACACGACTCCACGATCGAGGTTGGACCTCTCCAACGCACCGCTGCCCAACAGCTTGATGATCGGGGTTGGACCTCTCCAACACACTGCCGTTTCACGTTCGTCCTTATTCAGGGCCTCCCCTGAATGTCACCATCGACTAGCCCAGTCCAGGTCACTAGCCGTGGCCAACCAAGCCCAATCCAGGTCACTTGGTCCACAATGCATGCCATGCAAGTCAGTCATCATCACTAGGCCCTAAGCCCGTCACGTTCATCTCATATGAACAAAATATCATAACATAGTAACTTGCATGCATATCAATAAATGTAGCTAACGCCCTAGGCATATAGGCATGATCATAATAATACTAGCTAACATTTATTGCATTATCATTATATAACATATCTAGCACATATATCATCGATAGTCCTAGTATCATGCTTTCTAACAGTCACAATCAATCATAGCCGAAGTGCCCTTACCTCAAAGGTACGCTTTCCTAGAAGTCTCGGGTTGCTCCTTGAAGCTAGGTCTACACTTGGAAATTTCCTACCGACGAACGGATAGAGTAACGTTACTAATCGGACAATCGAATCGATCATAAGCCCATCCCCTTATTGATCACGAAATTCCCCCAAAAACCTTGAAAATCCGAAACCATTTCTTTCATAAGATAAAACATTCTTTTCTAAAACATTTTGCTTGAAGAACTTTCGAAGAAAAACATAATTTCGCATAGATTCAATCCTCCCAAGATCAAAACCTCATTTATCAAATCCTTTGTTTGAAGGTCGTAAGAACAAAATAAGAACATCAAGAACTTCTTTAAGAAAAACCCTCAAATTGATAAACATCTCTAAGCAACTTGATTAAAATCATTCTCTTCTGGATTTGGCAGATCAGCTTAAGCTGCAACCACAGAGCATATTGAGAATGACCTTGCTCAAGGCTTAGAAACTAAACTAACCTAAGAACAAGAAAAATAAAAGAAAGACTGGAGAGGGAGAGAGAGCTCACGCAAATGCAGAGGAGAGGAGAGCTCTTGGTGTGAAGAAATGAGAGGGGGAAATGCTCTATTTATAGTGAGGGGTGAGAGCCAAGCATTAAATGATTTTCTTTCTCCCCAAGGAGAAGCCCAAACCCACGAAATACTCAGCCCATATTAGGGTTTCTAGAGCTTTCCAAGCTCCCCTTATTCAGCCCTCAAATTTAGGTTTATTTCCTAATTAAACCCTTAAGAAAATTGCATTTAAATCCCAAATCATTTAAAATATTCAAATCTGAATCCAAAGGGTTTTAAATCAGATGTGAAAGGATCCTTGGAGGTTTTAAAAGTTTAGAAATCAATCCCCCATTAATTGAAAGTCAAATAATCAAAATCCCTAATATCTCTCCTTCATAAAACCTAGCTAGAAAAGGAAATTACTTGAAAAATTCTCATCTTCCTTCCTCCACAAGCCTTGGCCGCCCAACACACTCTCCATGCTCAGATTTTCTCCACAAATTTTTAAAATAATAATTTAAATAAAAACCCCAAAATAATTAATGCATTAAATGCATCATTTCCCTCCTAAATGCATCAAAACTTCAAATTTTAAAATCAAAAATCCTTATCAATAATTTTTGGCTCCAAAAATTCGTGCATCAGCTCCATAATACCTCAAAAATATTTTCAGAATTAATTTTGATATTAAACCATAGGTTAAAATTATTTAAATGCATTTTATTTAAATAAAACCCCATTTTATTTAAATAAAACCTTCAAGCACCTCCCCATAAGGTGCGACCCACGAAATCGTCCTCGTCGACTCGATTCGCTAACTCATCGCTGTTGTCGGGTCGATTTTGACCTAGAAGTCGCCGTCGCCGAACCCTAGCAATATTATACTCAAAATACTCGTATCGTCGCGCACATCAACGTCTAGAGGTTTCTAAGACTGAATATTGCTTCTAAAAATCAATCACCCTTTTTAAAAGGCATAATATCACATAGAGCACAAGAAATTCACAGAATATTATTTAATATTATTATTAAAATTATATGCCATAAAACCGGGTCTTACAATACCATCCTCCTTAAAATAGTTTCGTCCTCGAAACTACTATAAGAGGACACACCACGCTTCCATTGCGCACTCTGATACTTTCCACGAATTTTCAGTCGTCTCGACGCATAGGTTTTCCTCCTTAGTCTCATCTTTCAAGTCTTCAGGTGACTTCTCTAGTGGTCTGGTTCCACATCATTTCCACAAAGGGAATCCGTCTCTCCTTAACGTTCCTTTCAAAGTCCTTCACCAACTAAGATTCCTATCACCATTTTCCAATATTAAGTTGATCCGGCTCAATATCCAAAAGATGGAAATTAGAAAAATAACTGGTAAGGATGTTCGAGTTACTCACACTAATCTGTCTATGACCTAGACACTCGTCGTAGAACCTTACGAAACTCTCCCGTAAGAACACGACCCAGACTGCCTCATTGCAGTCACACAAAAAAACAAAAGTTTAAGTCAAACAGGTGTTATGCTCATGCCGGTACACACTGGCTGGCGTCCCGTCCAGGTGATCCAGATGCAACATCAACAGCTCAGACATGGGAAAACAAACTTTCCGGACACCGAGCTCAAAGGTTCCGTCCACCAATTCACTCGTTTAGTGGTTCCATCCACCATCTAGTCCATTCGACAGTTCCATCCACCATCTTGTTTGTCCGATCTATGGTTCCATCCACCATTTATGATCGTTGGTTCCATCCACCAATCCCGTCTTTCCTGATGGTTCCATCCACCATCTCGGTCTGACCAATGGTTCCATCCACCATTCCTTCTCAACCGATGGTTCCATCCACTATCTCATCGATCTGACAGTTCCATCCACCATCCCGATCGATGCCCTCCGATCATTGGCTCCATCCGCCATCCTTCCTTAGTTGACGGTTCCTTCCACCATCTCCGCTAAGCGAGGATAATCGAGAGTGTATCGCAAACACATAAGACATCCCAAAAACTCAGGAAAGACATTGACTCGATCAATGTGCTTTCCCGCTCTATGACTTCATAATGAGTCGTTAACACACCAAGTTACATAACGCACATTAGGCACAAAAAATTCACATAAAATAATACTAAATATCATTTATTTGACAGAGTCTGACACAGTACCACCCTCCTTAAAATAGTTTCCTCCTTGGAACTACCACGAAAAGGCACACCATGTTTATGTTGCGTACTCTGATACTTCTCGAAACCCGACATGCTATTCTTGTGTTGACTCCTCAATTGTCTCAACGCATAGGAGACTGCCTTCTTTTGTTGCATCATCACACAGCCAAGTCCATAGTGAGATGCATCACAGTAAATTTCATAAGGTTCATCTGCTTTTGGCAACGCTAACACTAGCGCGGTCGTCATAAATTTATTCCATTCAGTAAACACTTGTTCAGGTTTCCTTCACGATACATCGAAACCTAATCGTGGTTAGGAATTTAATTAATTAATTCTATAACCAAAATTTTGGGTCTCACAAGCAGCAAGCACGAAAAGAAACCAAAGAAAAACTCTAGTCTTCTGGAGGCGAGTGACAAGGGGACACTCGGGAGTGCTGGTCACGACTGTCGGCCGAAGAGTTATCCTTGAAACAAACCTTGATGTAACTAGAGCAGAACAACATGAAGACTGTGAACACCTAATTTTGTCCTACCTTAATAATATTAAAATTAGCCCTTAAAATAATAATAATAATAATAAATTAAAAATTTTCAGAATTTATAAAATTATTAATTAATTAAATACTAAAATAATAATTAAATACCAAAAATAAATTACGTGATTCTAGGTCAAGTATTTCTTTTTCCCCAAGATTGGTTTCAAAGAATATTCTAGTTAAAGATCAGGAGTGGTGAGCAAGAAACCCTAGATTATAAATAGATGAGCTTCTTTGTGGTAGAGGCAGGTTCAGAAAGAGGCCGAGAGAGAGAGAGAAAAAAAACAGTTAAGTGATTTTTGTGAATTGTGGTTCCATCTTTGAGCCATAGTTCTAAAAGTAATTCATAAAATGTGAGAGTGGCAGGAAGAAGAGGGACGATCAAAATACCAATAGAGGAATATAGCAAAGGAACTGCCAAGCATAACCCAAAAGATTGTCGAAGGGAAGGACCTCTACGGTGCTCCAACCAGGTAACCTTCTCTCTTTCTCTAGTTTATGTAATCCAGTGCAAATACTAGATGGTCCCTCTCTTATTTAACTGCAAGCGAGTTTGAATATTAGACAAGTGAATCAATTTCAAAGTTTTACAAATGCCTTTTAATCAATAAAAAATAAAACTACATCATGCTGCACAATTTCAGTTTTGTACAATAACTGTTAACAACATGCACTCTCAAAACTTTATAATGCAGAATCATTCATTAGCTTCCTCATATTTTATATATGTCCTTTGTCAATGAAATCAACTTGGCTAAAGCAAGTAGCTTTTTGTTCGTGTACGTCCCTTTAGCTAATGGTGTACCTGATTATTTTCTCTTTGTGTGACATCTCTAAATTGGTGAGGGGTTATATACATAAATATCATTATGATTTTTTCCCACGAGGAGATATATACAAGGGACATATATTGAAACTGGAATGGAAGCACCGCTCTTGCTATTGCATTGCAGGCTAGGTTTTTGTCGTTAGGCATTAACTAGTTTATTAGGTTAAGGTAAAAAAAAAATGCTTTCTCCTAGGGCAAAAGTCTTTCTGTAACCGCTAGTTTCAAGCCGAAACCGCCCTGGAATTGCTTGTACGACGTCTCCTATGCTCTGGTCCGACATCAAATTTTCTCCTGAGTCTGTCGCTGCTTGTGGCTGGTTCTAGATGTTGGTCGCCGCTCCTTGAGGCGTCGCTTTTGCGTTCTGTTTCTCCTCTGTTTTTTGTAAACTTTGTTCTGGCTTGGTTGAGCGTCTCTGTAACCGCTATTTCCTGAGATGTTGGCGTCGCCCTCTATGCTTACTCTGGCAGCGTTTTTCATCTCTATCGTGTGTAGGTTCTGGTGTGTGTTCTTGCAAGACTCTGTCATGCTTGTGCCCCTGTTCGCTGGTAACCGTTTGGAACTGCATTTCGTTTAAGCTTTTCCTGGTGCCGTCGTTTCTTGTGACCGATTTTGATTGTTTGGACCTTGTTCTCTATTGCGTTTGGCTGTCGTGTTGCCTCTGTTTCACTCCTGTTTTCGTGGTGGTTTGTGTGTGTAACACCCCGATTTCGGTGGCGTCACTTTAGTAACCAAAAATAAACTTAATGCGGAAAAACGTGAATTTTTTTTTTTTTGATAATATAAACAAGACTAAAATAAATAAACGCAAATGCGAGAGATAGCAGAACTAATACACAATATATATTACAGCCCCCCCCCCCCGCTGTAAGTAGCAACCTCGTCACGAGTAACCTCCAGTGACGGAAAAAGAAAGATGTAACGCCCGTAGGCAATATGTACAAACCAAATATAAAGGCGAAGTGTCCGCAACACCATCCCTCAAAACTGAGAATAAGCTGACCCAATGGTCTGAAAATAAGACCTCCTAAGTCCAACCAACTCTCTGTGATTCCCGTAAAGAACCACACAAAAAGCTATCGGTGGGAAACTACCCTGTCCCAAAGGAAACAAATGACAGTCAGAGCTAAGACTCTACTCCTACACTAATCCAATCTCGAGGAGCTCATACCAGCACTAAAACCTACATGCGAGCATGATCGTCGTCTGAATCCGAATCCAGAACGACCAAGTCTATGTACACTACCCGTCCCCCTCTCGCCACGGCGATACACTCCGGTGCTGGACTCTCGGGCTTAGGGCTCGATCCATGATCATCTGTGACAGCAACGGTGGGTGAACTGGACTCTGCCGAAGGCACTCCCGCAGGCTCCTCCTCTGAGGGGTCCTCATCATCCGAAGACGACGGTGGTGGTGGTGCTCCTCCTAATCCTGGTCCGCAGTGCACACCAGGTGGCAAGTTGAAACTGACAGTGCATCTCCGCAGCACTCCTGACGTCAAGACTCCTACCCTATCTACATGGTCCTCCATAATCCGCCCCGAGTACGTCGCTCGATGGCTAGCGGGGTCAACCACCCACGAACCGGGGTCGTCCTGGTCAATCATCTCGTATCTAATCCCCCCCGAAGGGTGGACCATTGTGAACCAGTCCGCAATGGACATCTGACAAAAGGCGTTGTCCGCCAAAACACACACAGAAGACGCGAGGGTCAACTCCAAAGAATTATGTAAATAATAAACCCAATAGATACAGATAAGAAATAGCCACCTAGGCTTATAGCTAGAGATAACATCCTAGGGTTGCATATTCCACAATGAATGTTAACAGAATAATAGCAAGTAGCATGCCTTAAATAGGATTATCACTTATCAAACACACTCAACAACAAAGTCAGTATGCATGTTGCATGAAATGATACGGCGGTTAACCCAGTTAACCAAATGCATTTCGGAACGGATGGACATCAAACGGATCAGCCCTAACACCAGCCACGGTGGGACCATTTTGGCCCGTGTGCCTCTTACTCCAACAACAACGGTAGTCAGATCAGTCGTAACCCGTAGGTCTGCCATTTCGGTCTGCTACAAGAGTCGTCTACAAACGCTCTTACACGGAAATCCGGGTCTTATGACCATTTTGGAATCCGACGAGGTCCAGAGTATGTCCTGTGTTAATACCTCATTAATGTTGCATGAATGCAGGATGATTAGTCAAACAACGTCTCCGATCTCACTCGACACGTCGCCACGTGTTCTAGCTAAATTAATGTCTCTAAAAACTTACCCTAAGGTAACAGTCGATTCTGCGACAAAAGACACCTCTTTCAACAACACACATAACTCATGATGATCTCCAAATCATCCGACTCATCTCAATCAGATGGTCACAACTGCTCAACGAGCAAGAGTATCAACATACTCGGAAACTATCAATTTCCCGGACTTATCCCCCGGATAGCCCAACAACATAACTGCTCCAACAGCCCAAGAGTAACAACATACTCAGAACTTATCAATCTCCTCAACACTTGGATCCGACGACACTTCTCGTTTTCCAAAAATAAGATTTGCATCCTAAACTTCCTTTCGAGTTCATTATCATTATTTGAAGATTTAGAGGTTGTTTAATGTCTTATGAGTTTTCTTTACAAAATAATATCCTTTTAGTCTTATCGCAAAATCTTATAAGCTCTCGGGATCTCCAAATCCCCAAATGACTCCAGAGAATGTCTCGATCCATGAAACACCATAACAAGGCCCGAATCCCATTCGTCCTATCACACTTTCTCAAAACTCTCAAAATAAAATCGGCATGACCTGCCCGCTATTCTCACTTCTCAGAATCTCAGATTTCATTGCAAGAGCATAATTAATTCAGCACAATCAACCAACATGTCATATATCAACATATTATACAATAACCACGTAGCACTTAGCATATAAAGCATGCATCACACATCCTAGATTACCCACTTAGCACTTAGCATGTAATTCACTCTCAAAAACATTCAGTAGATGAATCATCTACATTGTCAGCCGAAGCCTCAGAAAACATTTTTCCAATCAAACACAACCAAGTGCATAAACAGTAAATCAATGTCGAAAACATCGACCCTAAGCATTAACTAAAGATTCAGTGAGTAGCCCTCACCTGTAGATTCTCCAGGATGGTCCTCTAACACTTCCTCACAGTCAAAGCGTTGTTCCTCAGGGAAATCCTCAAAAGCACCTTCAAAGTAAAATCACAGAATTCTATCAAAAACAATCGGAAACTAAGCTATCAATGTTCACTAAGGTTACCCGAAGTAATACATACTCCGAGGTACGATAATCAAGCGCGAAAGGACAAGTTTTCGAAAAAAGAATTTTCCTCCCTCCCCCTTAGAGTGCTCGGCCACTTTTGGTAATTGTAGGGTTCGATTTTTCTTCGATCAAACTTGGTTCCTATGCTTTCATTAGCCGTAACTAAGGGTATTCTAAACTCGGAAAAATTATCGGATCAAAAACTGTCGCAGGGGTATTTTGGTCAATATTTTAGCTCAAAATTCAAAACTGAAATTTCGAAAAGCAAATTGGATGGGGACGTCACCAACGACGTTTATGACAACTAATCCTACTAGCACTAAGCTAAGGCGATAGTTTTCAGCCCAAAGGACGAAGCTTTGCCCCAAAATGGGTATTTTCACCAGAATTGAAACTCGACGGTAGTTTTTCGAGAATCGGCGGAGTATTATTAGCTAAACATACTCAGAAGAATGTAGGGAAGATGTTTGGAATCAAAAATGAAGTATTCAGGATAGTTTTGCAAAAACCTCAAAACTATGAGCACAGAAAGACATAGAGAAAAGCTATGGAAAAAGCGATCAGAGGTAAGGATTAGCGACTATACCTCGATACCTTGAAGTAGCAACTGTCGAATCGACGATCAAGCAAGAAATGAACAAAAGCTCTTCTTCCTTCCTCTTCAATGGAGCTCGCGGATTTGGGAGAGAAAATGGTGAAGTTTTGCCATTTTTTCTCCTTTTCTTGCTATATATAGAGGTTGGCAAAACGCGGTAAAATGAAAGTTTCGCGATTCTGATTTTTCCGGCTTCATTCTCCGTGAATTCTAAGATAGGTTTTGGCGAAAGAATTCCAAAACTCAAAAGAGGTCTCCTTGTATTTTTGGTAACTAATGCAAAGTCGGTGTAAAACTATTTTACCCGATAAGTTGCTTTTTGAATCGGATGTCGGAATAGAAAACTTCCTTCTGAAGAAAGATTGAAATCATGGAGAGAAATGGGTGTACGCGTGTAGAATCTTCATTTGAAGCTCTGAATAGAAAAAGTCTTCATTGTCGGTTGATTCTAGGGTTTTGAAATACCAGGGATTCGGTTTCGGCAAACTTCCGATGATTGGAATCGGACGTTCGTAGATCCTAGAGTTTCGCCTCGAAATGATGGTTATATATGGAATAAGAGAAGTTCTAACATTTCTCTGAAGATTTTTTTGGAACTTATTCCTACAGTGTTCCAAGGGTGGAACATAGTCTTTTCCTAAGGTTCTTGTCCTAGTTTTAAGCGAATCGATCGTGCTATACCTTTTATCGATTCGGATACAATCCTTAGACTTTTCCTGAACTTTCTCCTTCATAATGTTATTTCATTTAATAAACTCTTGTACAGGTTTTCCCTTCACAATACATCAAACCTAATCGTGAATAAGATTTTATTCACTTAACATAAGCTTAAAAACTTGGGTCTTACATTACTACCCTCCAAAAAAGAAAGTTTCGACCTCGTAACTTAAGGGTCAGTAAAAAGTTCTGGATACTGTTCTTGGATCTTCTCCTTCAGTTCCCATGTCGCATCGCCGGTGTCTTTGTTCCATATGACCTTCACTAACTCGATCTCTTTTCCTCTTAACTGTTTTATCCTGGTGTCACCAATGCTAATTGGCGGTGTCTCGAAAGACAGATCATCCTTCAACTCAATGTCATCCAGCTCGATAACATGTGTCGGATCCGCAATATACTTCCTCAGTTGTGACACGTGGAATACGTCATGAATGTTCGATAGAAATGGAGGTAGTGCAATCTGATAAGCGACTTGTCCTATTCGACGAGTGATATGATAAGGTCCAATAAACTTCGGCGTAAGCTTCCTTGACTTAATTGCTCGACCAACTCCCGTAGTCTGAGTAACTCTCAGAAATACATGGTCTCCTTCTTCGAATTCCAGCGTTCTGCGCCTTTGATCGGCATAACTCTTCTGTCTACTCTGAGAAGTCTTCATCTTTTCTCCGATCTGCTTGATCTTCTCCGTAGTCTGTTGCAGAAGTTCCGGTCCTACTAACAGATTTTCTCCGTTTTGGTACCAACACAAAGGTGTTCTACACTTGCGGCCATACAAAGCCTCATACGGTGCCATACCAATGCTCGTATGAAAACTGTTGTTGTATGTGAACTCAATCAATGGCAACAAGTTATCCCAACTGCCCTTGTTGTCTAACACGCAAGCGCGTAGCAAATCCTCCAATGATTGGATTGTTCTCTCAGTCTGTCCATCAGTCTGAGCAGAACTTAGTCTCAGCCTCGTTCCCAAAGCTTCCTGAAGAGCTCCCCAAAAATGTGATGTAAACTTCGGGTCTCGATCGGATACAATACTGGTCGGTACTCCATGAAGTCGTACAATCTCCGCTATATATATCTCTGATAGTTTCTCCACGTTGTACGTAGTTCTCAAGGTATGAAATGAGCCGACTTAGTCAATCGATCTACTATTACCTAAATAGAATCATATCCCTTTTGAGTTCTTGGCAAACCCACTACAAAATCCATCGATATGCTATCCCATTTCCACTCTGGTACATCTAAGCTTTGTAGCATACCCGAAGATTTCTGGTGTTCCACCTTTGCCTTCTGACATGTCAAACATGCAGCCACATACTCAGCCACTTGTCTTTTCATTCCTGGCCACCAAAAATTCATCTTCAAGTCCTGATACATCTTTTTCATTCCAGGATGAATGCTTAACTTGCTCTTGTGACCCTCATCCATAATCAACCTTCTCAAGTCAGGGTTGTCAGGTACGCAAACCCTATCCTTACACCGTAGGATATTGTCACTTCCTACCTTGAATTCTGGGTCCTTACCTTGACTTACCAATTTCCTTTTCCCGAGCAGAAACTCATCTTGTAACTGTTGGTCTCGGATTTCTTCCATCAATCCATTGGTAATTCTGATCATTCCGAACTTCAGCTCTCCCTCGGACAATCTCACATCCAAGCTCAAATCTCGGAATTGTTCCAGCAATTGCAGCTCTTTCACCATCATCGACGAGATATGCATCTTCCTGCTCAAGGCATCAGCAACAACATTCGCCTTTCCAGGATGATATTGCAGAGTGAACTCATAATCCTTGAGAAATTCCACCCAACGTCTTTGTCTCATGTTCAGCTCCTTCTGCTCAAACAAGTACTTCAAGCTCTTATGATCACTGAATATGGTGAAATTGCATCCATATAAGTGATGTCTCCAAATCTTCAGCGCAAAAACGATTGCAGCTAGCTCTAAGTCATGAGTTGGATAATTCTTCTCATGAACCTTCAGTTGTCTTGAAGCATAAGCAACTACCTTCCGATGTTGCATCAGCACACATCCCAAACCTTGATGCGAAGCGTCACAATACACTTCATACGGTTCCTCTGATTGCGGTAGAACGAGTACAGGTGACGTCGTCAAACGTTCCTTCATCGTCTGAAAACTAGTCTCGCACGCTTCAGTCCATGCAAAAGGTTGATCCTTCCTCGTGAGTTGAGTCAACGGTCCAACAATCTTGGCGAAATTCTAGATAAAGCAACGATAGTATCCCGCCAAACCGACAAAACTCTTGATCTCAGTCACTGTCTTTGGCTGTTCCCATGACAATACGGTCTCTACCTTTGCTGGGTCCATAGCTATCCCCTCCTTAGAGATCACATGGCCTAAGAATTTTACCTCTTCGAGCCAAAATTCGCACTTAGAAGGATTGGCATACAACTCCTTCTCCCTCAGTACTAGTAAAACTTGACGCAAGTGCCCTTCATGATCCTCAGCATTCTTTGAGTAGATCAGAATATCGTCTATAAACACCACGACGAATCGATCCAAGAATGTATGGAAAGTCCTGTTCATGTAATCCATGAATATTGCAGGTGCATTTGTCACCCCAAATGGCATCACTAAGTACTCATAGTGTCCATAACGGGTTCTGAATGCCGTCTTCTGGATATCCTCGGTCTTTACTCTGATTTGATGATAACCCGACTTCAGATCGATCTTTGAGAATATCGCAGCTCCTCGCAGTTGATCCATCAAATCATCAATTCTAGGTAACGGATACCTATTCTTGACGGTTACCTTGTTCAGTTGTCGGTAGTCGACACACAATCTCGATTTCCCGTCCTTCTTCTTCACCAATAAAACCGGCGCTCCTCAAGGTGAAACGCTTGGTCGGATAAATCCCTTCGACAAAAGATCTTCTAGTTGGGACTTCAATTCCACTAATTCCGCAGGTGCCATACGATATGGTGCAATCGAAATCGGCCCTGTTCCCGGTACGATGTCAATAGCAAACTCAATGTCGCGTACAGGCGGCAATCTAGGTACATCGCCTGGAAAAACATCCGTGAAGTCTCTCACCACTGAAATATTATCAACTTCCGGATTCCCTTTACTCTCCAAGCTCAGCAAAACGGAATACTCTTGAGATCCCTCATTCAAAGAGACACTAATGTGATTGGCAGATAGATACATGGAAAGATCCGAATCAGGAAATACCACTCTCTTTCGGTTGCAGTCCAAAAGACAATGATAGTGGGACAACCAATCCATCCCTAGGATAACATCTAGGTTCTGTTAAGGCAATCAAACAGTTAGTACTCATCATAAGATAGCATCTAACATGCTATACAATATGATTAAGCAATAACTTCAATCAATTCTAAGCGAAAAATCGCTTGCAGACAATCAATTTCCACTCTTTGCAGAGTCACACAACCTAGCACAGAAGACCTATTCCCCAAAGACTCCCGAAAGACTCGACAAGCTCTGATACCACAATGTAACACCCCGATTTCGGTGGCGTCACTTTAGTAACCAAAAATAAACTTAATGCAGAAAAACGTGAATTTTTTTTTTTGATAATATAAACAAGACTAAAATAAATAAACGCAAATGCGAGAGATAGCAGAACTAATACACAATATATATTACAGCCCCCCCCCCCCCCCCCCCGCTGTAAGTAGCAACCTCGTCACGAGTAACCTCCAGTGACGGAAAAAGAAAGATGTAACGCCCGTAGGCAATATGTACAAACCAAATATAAAGGCGAAGTGTCCGCAACACCATCCCTCAAAACTGAGAATAAGCTGACCCAATGGTCTGAAAATAAGACCTCCTAAGTCCAACCAACTCTCTGTGATTCCCGTAAAGAACCACACAAAAAGCTATCGGTGGGAAACTACCCTGTCTCAAAGGAAACAAATGACAGTCAGAGCTAAGACTCTGCTCCTACACTAATCCTATCTCGAGGAGCTCATACCAACACTAAAACCTACATGCTAGCATGATCGTCGTCTGAATCCGAATCCAGAACGACCAAGTCTATGTACACTACCCGTCTCCCTCTCGCCACGGCGATACGCTCCGGTGCTTGACTCACGGGCTTAGGGCCCGATCCATGATCATCTGTGACAGCAACGGTGGGTGAACTAGACTCTGCCGAAGGCACTCCCGCAGGCTCCTCCTCTGAGGGGTCCTCATCATCCGAAGACGACGGTGGTGGTGGTGCTCCTCCTAATCCTGGTCCGCAGTGCACACCAGGTGGCA
This sequence comes from Lotus japonicus, assembly GCF_012489685.1. NCBI lineage: Eukaryota > Viridiplantae > Streptophyta > Magnoliopsida > Fabales > Fabaceae > Lotus > Lotus japonicus. The sequence continues at coordinate 39,687,389 of NC_080046.1, forward strand.
AGTTGAAACTGACAGTGCATCTCCGCAGCACTCCTCACGTCAAGACTCCTACCCTATCTACATGGTCCTCCATAATCCGCCCCGAGTACGTCGCTCGATGGCTAGCGGGGTCAACCACCCACGAACCGGGGTCGTCCTGGTCAATCATCTCGTATCTAATCCCCCCCGAAGGGTGGACCATTGTGAACCAGTCCGCAATGGACATCTGACAAAAGGCGTTGTCCGCCAAAACACACACAGAAGACGCGAGGGTCAACTCCAAAGAATTATGTAAATAATAAACCCAATAGATACAGATAAGAAATAGCCACCTAGGCTTATAGCTAGAGATAACATCCTAGGGTTGCATATTCCACAATGAATGTTAACAGCAATAATAGCAAGTAGCATGCCTCAAATATGATTATCACTTATCAAACACACTCAACAACTAAGTCAGTATGCATGTTGCATGAAAAGATATGGCGGTTAACCCAGTTAACCAAATGCATTCCGGAACGGATGGACATCAAACGGATCAGCCCTAACACCAGCCACGGTGGGACCATTTCGGCCCGCGTGCCTCTTACTCCAACAACAACGGTAGTCAGATCAGCCGTAACCCGTAGGTCTGCCATTTCGGTCTGCTACAAGAGTCGTCTACAAACGCTCTTACACGGAAATCCGGGTCTTATGACCATTTTGGAATCCGACGAGGTCCAGAGTACGTCCTGTGTTAATACCTCATTAATGTTGCATGAATGCAGGATGATTAGTCAAACAACGTCTCCGATCTCACTCGACACGTCGCCACGTGTTCTAGCTAAATTAATGTCTCTAAAAACTTACCCTAAGGTAACAGTCGATTCTGCGACAAAAGACACCTCTTTCAACAACACACATAACTCATGATGATCTCCAAATCATCTGACTCATCTCAATCCGATGGTCACAACTGCTCAACGAGCAAGAGTATCAACATACTCGGAAACTATCAATTTCCCGGACTTATCCCCCGGATAGCCCAACAACATAACTGCTCCAACAGCCCAAGAGTAACAACATACTCAGAACTTATCAATCTCCTCAACACTTGGATCCGACGACACTTCCCGTTTTCCAAAACTAAGATTTGCATCCTAAACTTCCTTTCAAGTTCATTATCATTATTTGAAGATTTAGAGGTTGTTTAATGTCTTATGAGTTTTCTTTACAAAATAATATCCTTTTAGTCTTATCGCAAAATCTTATAAGCTCTCGGGATCTCCAAATCCCCAAATGACTCCAGAGAATGTCTCGATCCATGAAACACCATAACAAGGCCCGAATCTCATTCGTCCTATCACACTTTCTCAAAACTCTCAAAATAAAATCGGCATGACCTGCCCGCTATTCTCACTTCTCAGAATCTCAGATTTCATTGCAAGAGCATAATTAATTCAGCACAATCAACCAACATGTCATATATCAACATATTATACAATAACCACGTAGCACTTAGCATATAAAGCATGCATCACACATCCTAGATTACCCACTTAGCACTTAGCATGTAATTCACTCTCAAAAACATTCAGTAGATGAATCATCTACATTGTCAGCCGAAGCCTCAGAAAACATTTTTCCAATCAAACACAACCAAGTGCATAAACAGTAAATCAATGTCGAAAGCATCGACCCTAAGCATTAACTAAAGATTCAGTGAGTAGCCCTTACCTGTAGATTCTCCAGAATGGTCCTCTAACACTTCCTCACAGTCAAAGCGTTGTTCCTCAGGGAAATCCTCAAAAGCACCTTCAAAGTAAAATCACATATTTCTATCAAAATCTATCGGAAACTAAGCTATCAATGTTCACTAAGGTTACCCGAAGTAATACATACTCCGAGGTACGATAATCTGGCGCGAAAGGACAAGTTTTCGAAAAAGGAATTTTCCTCCCTCCCCCTTAGAGTGCTCGGCCACTTTTGGTAATTGTAGGGTTCGATTTTTCTTCGATCAAACTTGGTTCCTATGCTTTCATTAGCCGTAACTAAGGGTATTCTAAACTCGGAAAAATTATCGGATCAAAAACTGTCGCAGGGGTATTTTGGTCAATATTTTAGCTCAGAAATTCAAAACTGAAATTTCGAAAAGCAAATTGGATGGGGACGTCACCAACGACGTTTATGACAACTAATCCTACTAGCACTAAGCTAAGGCGATAGTTTTCAGCCCAAAGGACGAAGCTTTGCCCCAAAATGGGTATTTTCACCAGAATTGAAACTCGACGGTAGTTTTTCGAGAATCGGCGGAGTATTATTAGCTAAACATACTCAGAAGAATGTAGGGAAGATGTTTAGAATCAAAAAATGAAGTATTCAGGATAGTTTTGCAAAAACCTCAAAACTATGAGCACAGAAAGACATAGAGAAAAGCTATGGAAAAAGCGATCAGAGGTAAGGATTAGCGACTATACCTCGATACCTTGAAGTAGCAACTGTCGAATCGACGATCAAGCAAGAAATGAACAAAAGCTCTTCTTCCTTCCTCTTCAATGGAGCTCGCGGATTTGGGAGAGAAAATGGTGAAGTTTTGCCATTTTTTCTCCTTTTCTTGCTATATATAGAGGTTGGCAAAACGCGGTAAAATGAAAGTTTCGCGATTCTGATTTTTCCGGCTTCATTCTCCGTGAATTCTAAGATAGGTTTTGGCGAAAGAATTCCAAAACTCAAAAGAGGTCTCCTTGTATTTTTGGTAACTAATGCAAAGTCGGTGTAAAACTATTTTACCCGATAAGTTGCTTTTTGCATCGGATGTCGGAATAGAAAACTTCCTTCTGAAGAAAGATTGAAATCATCGAGAGAAATGGGTGTACGCGTGTAGAATCTTCATTTGAAGCTCTGAATAGAAAAAGTCTTCATTGTCGGTAGATTCTAGGGTTTTGAAATACCAGGGATTCGGTTTCGGCAAACTTCCGATGATTGGAATCGGACGTTCGTAGATCCTAGAGTTTCGCCTCAAAACGATGGTTATATATGGAATAAGAGAAGTTCTAACATTTCTCTGAAGATTTTTTTGGAACTTATTCCTACAGTGTTCCAAGGGTGGAACATAGTCTTTTCCTAAGGTTCTTGTCCTAGTTTTAAGCGAATCGATCGTGCTATACCTTTTATCGATTCGGATACAATCCTTAGACTTTTCCTGAACTTTCTCCTTCATAATGTTATTTCATTTAATAAACTCTTGTTCAGGTTTTCCCTTCACAATACATCAAACCTAATCGTGAATAAGATTTTATTCACTTAACATAAGCTTAAAAACTTGGGTCTTACAGTGTGAGCGGTTACTTGAGTCTGTTTGGCGATTGTGGTGTCTAGGCTTCGTCTATGTTCATCTCTGTTATTGCTGTTGGTAGTGACGGTGTGTCAGGTTCTGTCGTGCAATTTGGACTTTGTTTTCTGGCGTTTCACGGCTGCTTTGATTCTTCACGTTCATTGTTTTGTTGTTCCTGCCGTGATGGATTCCATGGATGTGTGTGGATCGTTGGGTTGTGATGCGGGATTCTCTGGGTTGGACGATGGTCATCAGAGTATGCAGCTTCATGAGGGGGATGCAGTTGGGGGTGTTGATGGTGGTGAGGAAAGCAACCCCGACACGCCGACGGTCATCGTTCTTCCACGTTGTTTCTTGATGGAATTTCGACGACGGTGACTTATAACCAGGTAAGAGCTGTGTTTTCTATTTATGGACGACGGATTTCTGTTTATGTTCAACATCGGCCCAAGCGTGGGAGGAATTCAAGGTTCGGTTTTGTGCGGTTTTCTAATTCGCATTCTGCTTTGGAAGCGCTTTCGGCGGAGCATGGGAGAATCTTAGGTGGTGCTCGTATTTCTGTGTCTATGGCTCGTTATCCTTTCAAACGGCAGCGCAAACTTAATCCTACTGGGATGGAGATGGATAGTGCATCAACTTTGGGTGCGACAGAAGTGGGGTTTGTTGGTGGGACTTCGCAGGTTATGCCAAGCTCTTTCTGTGGGGAGTTGTCTAGGTTTGATGCACTTTCTTCTTCCGGTTTTGTAGGAGAGATGGGCATGCTTTCTGTTGCTAGGCCTTTGGTGTTGGAGGAGCGGGCTCTAGATGCTTTTCTTTTTCCGGAAACTTGTGTTAATGAAGGCGTTTATACGGAATCTAATAATTTGATGGTATCTTCGATTGACGCTGGTGATGACTCTTTGAGGGATGTGGATGAGATTTCTTCGTGTTTGGCGTTATTTGAGAAGTCTCCGGTTGATTTGTGCTTGGTTCGAGGTGTAGGTGAGTCGTATCAGTTTATTATTGATGATGTGGTAAAGTTTTTTGTCGCGCCTGATGCTTCGGTTGTGTTAGATAGAATGGATTGGACTACATATGGGGGTTGGCTACTTTTGCCGTGCTGAAGGATTTTGAGGCTAGAAGAGATGCTTTGCGTCGTGGGGATTATACTACATTTGAGAAGCGTGATGTTCCTTTGTTCGCGAGTGATGTTAATGGTGCTGGTGGTTCCTCTATGGAGATTGAGTGCTCCGTGGATACATGTTTGGGTGGTGGCTCAGTTGATGTTTCAGATTGTGCACTGGTTCATGATTATGTAGTTTCTGAGACAACAGGTCTAGCAGGTCCAGGGATTGCACTTGATCAGCGTATAATGTCAGACCAGGGAGTTCCCTCGTTGATTCCCCTTGGTGTGGTTTTCTCTCGGTTTGAGCCTCTTTCCCGTTGTCCTTCTGTGGAGAAGGCGCCCGTTAAGGGCCAAGGTATTTATGTGGGGAGAAAAAGAGGACGGCCCAAGAAAGTCACTAAGAGGGGAAGGAAAAAACAAGGGCTTCAGGTTGTTGGTTCTGATGCCGTAGTTACATCGGATGTGTCTGACACTGTGTCTGGTAGGGTGGATCCTATGGATTTGGCGTCTTCTCAGTCTCAGGATTGTGTTTATGAACGAGCATGTAAGATGTGGTCGGTTGGTAAGGAGCTACGGCTTGTTTGGAATGGTTCTGATGAGGAGGCCATTGAGGGTTGTGTGCAGCATCTCAAGAGTACTCACCCGAATAAGTATGGGTCATCTTGAGGTTTTTACCTTAGTTTTTTAGATGGTTTTGGCTTTGCTTTGGGGTTTTTTTACTTGTCTTACTGTGGTTAGGTTTGGGTTGTTATGTTTTGTTGTGTAGGTGTCTTATTTGGCCCTCAAAGGTGTTTCTCGGGAATGTTGTACTCTTTTTCCTTCACTAGGGTTTTTTCCACTGGGTTTTTTCCTAGGAAGGTTTTAATGAGGCACGTTCCTTGTGTATCATCTTTGGGGTGGTCATATTTGGTAGGGTTTAGGTTATTTGTCCTATTTATGAGAGGGTTGTTCTCATGGATTACTTGCTCATTATATATACATATATATATATACATATATATATATATATATCTTTTGCTTTCAAAAAAAAGTTAAGGTAATAATAAAATAAAATAAATTAAAAAATGAAAGATGTGCAGCGGCGCTGCCCTCTTCCATTTAGACTAGGTTTTTCCTTTCTATTCAATCTTTTTAAATCATGCAATCAATTGGTTAATCACACATCTACCAAAAATTAGTTAATTACGTACAAACAGGTCATAAGTAGTAAAACCCAAATCCATAAGATATAAAATATAGTTAATTATCAAGATACTTTATTTGTTATTAAAAAATCCAAAATATCATTTTCAAATTTAGAAAATCTCTTTAAAAACTTGAATCAAGTTATCAAAACTCACAAAATACTTTCTTTAGTTCTCTCCGGCTTTTCAAGCCTTTCAAATTCAAGCCCTGGCTTCTTTAAGCCTTTGGTGATCAAGCTTCTTCAACCTTTCATAATCAAGCTCAGGTTTCTTCAAGCCTTTTAAATTCTGGCTTCTTTAAGTCTCTCAAGATCAAACTCCGGCTTCTTAAAGCCTCTCAAAATCAAGCTTCTTCAAGCTTTCTCCAATCATTTCAAATCAAGTTTTTTCAAGCTTTCCCTCAGAACTACGTTGTCTGGATATCTCTTTAAAGAGAATACGTAGGCTGGGAAGCGATTCCCGTCAGGCACCCCAAATTAAAAATCTATTAAACCCCAAGAACTACGTGGCTTTGAATTCTCCATCGCACTTTGGAGATACGTAGGAGCGGGCATCAACAACCGTCAAGCCAAATTTGTAAATAAAAACTTTTTTTTCTTAATAAAATATAAACTATTCTTTAATCAAAATCAATCTCTTAGGGTGGAATAAAGAAAAAGCTATTTTCTTTCACACAATTAATTAGGGTAACCATTTATAAATGGACGTGTAGGGTGCTAGTACCTTCCCTACGCGTAATTGACTCCGGACCCGTTTTTTGTTTCGAAGACTATATTCATATGGGTTTTCTAATGTTTTCCCTCTTAAAAAACATTGGTGATGACTCTTCTGAATTCTAATGTTTATAGCGTCGTCCCGCCGCAATCCTGGTTGCGACAAAGACCATAAAGACATCTTAGCTCTTTGACTTCGAGCACAATGTCTTGTGGGCTAGGCGAGCTTAATCCCGTCCTAATCATTCGAAGTAAATGAAGCATCTACAGGACATGAAGACATCTTATTCTTAGATTTCGAGCACAATGTCTTGTGGACTGACTAAGCCCTTAAAACATATCACCACAAATGTTCGGACAAGTCTATAAAACATTAAGGTCTTGTTCGGGCGAGCTTTCTTGGCAGGACAGGGTCGCCTGCATAGGACGATCTCATCCCAACGGACGAGGTTACCCACGCTAATAATGGACTTATGATTATACATTAGTATAAGGAATTGGGCCTTAAATAAAATGCTCAATTACCCAATTAGTTTAAGGTTTTGGGCCTCCCCCACCGTAAAAAGAAGGTAATTTATTGTACTAAGAAACTTTTGACTCATTTATGACATTGTACCTTTATTCTTACATCATATTGTTACATTTGTGCTCTGCTAGGGTTTTCTAGTTGGTCTCTGATTTTAGTTAGATCTAAGTCCAGAACAATGAGTATTTTCTGAAAAGATCTTTATGTTCTTGAAAATTTGAATTTAGCTCCTAAATTTTGTTGGGTTACTAATGTGATCCACGATTGAGAAATTGAGGCATTTATTATCCATAATTAAGGTGAAGGTGGAGTCGGTTTTTCAACGAAACTTTATTCCTTTGATCCTTTCTATTTGCTTCGGTCCGTATCCTCTTTTCTACTCTATTACCTTACTTGCAAATAATTAGAATGATTAAAAATAGAGGTTGACTAGTCTTAGAATAAAGAATCTATATGTCTAACTAGCAGTTTTTGCTAAGGGAGGGAGGCGAGAGGAAAACAAGATCCAAATTTTATTATATTATATAATATGTAATCTACTACTTCTTATTCGTGAGTTGGGTTTTTACTATTCCTACAAGACCTCCAATCATGGCTAGCCACGTGTCCACTTCTTTAACGTATTTTTTTTTTAGCTGGAGCCTAGCAAACGACGTCGTTCGGTACTCTTCACTGTTCCTCCCCTACCATGACGAAACCTAGATTGCTCTGGCATGTCTTCTCCCCATTTCTCTCTAACATTGCACGCTTTGCAAGCCGCCTCCTGTAACACCCCGATTTCGGTGGCGTCACTTTAGTAACCGAAAATAAACTTAATGCGGAAAAACGTGAATATATTTTTTTTTCCGATAATAACTAACACAAGACTGAATTAAATAAAACCCAAATGCGAAAACAACAGAACTAATATACAATATATAATACAGTCCCCGCTGTAAGAAACCACCCCGTCACGAGTAACCTCCAGTGACGGAAAAAAAAGTGTAGCGCCCGAAGGCAAAAGGTATAATCCAAAAGAAAGGTCAAGTGTCTGCAACACTGTCCCTCAAAATAAGAAATAAGTCAGCCCAAACGGCCTAAAACAAGACCTCCTAGTCCAACCAACTCTCTGTGATTCCCGTAGAGAAACCACACAAAAAGCTATAGGTGGGAAACTACCCTGTCCCCAAAGAAAACAATGATGTTCAGAGCTAAGACTCTACTCCTACACTAATCCCATCTCGAGGAGCTCACACCAGCACAAAAACCTACATGCTAGCATGATCGTCGTCCGAATTCGAAATCCAGAACGACCTAGTCTATGTACACCATCCGTCCTCCTCTCGCTACCGCGATGCGCTCCTGTTCCAGCATCTCAACCCTAGTTCCCCCCGAAGGGTGAACCATCATGAACCAGTCCGCCAAAGACATCTGACAAAGGGCGTTTGTCCGCCAAAGCACACACAGAAGACGCGAGGGTCAACTCCAAAGAATTATGTAAATAATAGCAAGGATAGATACAGATAATAGAATAGCCACTTAGGCTTATAGCTAGGGATAACGTCCTAGGGTTGCATATTCCATAATGAATATAAAAGACAGTAATAACAATTAGCATGCATCAAATAGGATTATCAATTATCAATCACACTCAGCAACTAAGTCAGTATGCATGTTGCATGAAATGATATGACGGTTAACCCAGTTAACCAAATGCATTCCGGAAACGGATGGACATCAAACGGATCAATCCTAGCACCAGCAACGGTGGGACCATTTCTGCCCGCGTGTCTCTTACACCACACAAAGGTAGCCAGATCAGCCGTAACCCGTAGGTCTGCCATTTCGGTCTGCTACAAGAGTCGTCTACAAACGCTCTTACACGGCATTCCGGGTCTTATGACCATTTTGGAAACCGACGAGGTCCAGAGTACGTCCTGTGTTAATACCTCATTAATGTTGCATGAATGCAGGATGATTAGTCAAACAACGTCTCCGAATCTCACTCGACACGTCGCCACGTATTCTAGTTAAATTAAAGTCTCTAAAAGCTTACCCTAAGGCAACAGTCGATTCTGCGACAAAAGACACATCCCTACAACAACACATAACTCATGATGATCTCCAAATCATCCGACTCATCTCAATCCGATGGTCAAAACTGCTCAACGAGCAAGAGTATCAACATACTCGGAAACTATCAATTTCACGGACTTATCCCCAGGATAGCCCAACAACATAGCTACTCCAACAGCACAAGAGTATCCCGCATTCACAAGGTCTCACGCCTCCGTGAAGCTTCATGCTGTTCACGAGGTCTCACGCCTCAGTGAAGATCCATGCTTTCCACAAGGTCTCACGCCTCAGTGGAGTATCACGCATTCACAAGGTCTCACGCCTCAGTGAAGCTTCTCGGCTCATCCCTTGGACGGCTAAACAAACTGCTCAACGAGCGAAGGAGTATCAACATACTCAGCACTTCTCAACTTCCTCAACACTTGGATCCGACGACACTTCTCGTTTTCCAAAACTAAGATTTGCATCCAAAGCTCCCTTTCGAGTTTATTATCTTTATTTAAAGATTTAGAGGTTGTTTAATGTCTTATGAGTTTTCTTTACAAAATAATTATCCTTTTAGTCTTATCGCAAATCCTATAAGTTCTCGGGATCTCCTAATCCCCAAATGACTCCAGAGAATGTCTCGATCCATAAACACCATAACAAGGCCCGAATCTCATTCGTCCTATCAAACTTTCTCAAAACTCTCAAATAAAAATCGGCATGACCTGCCCGCTATTCTCACTATTCAGAAACTCAGATTTCATTGCAGAAGCATAATTAACTCAGCACAATCAATCAACATGTCATATATCAACATATTAAGCAATAACCACATAGCACTTAGCATATAAGGCATGCATCACACATCCTAAATTACCCAATTAGCACTTAGCATGAAGATTCAATCTCAAAAGCATTCAGTAGATGAATCATCTACATTGTCAGCCGAAGCCTCATAAAACATTTTTCCAATCAAACACAAACAAGTGCATAAACAGTAAACAATGTCGAAAGCATCGACCCTAAGCATTATCTAGAGATTCAGTGAGAAGCCCTTACCTGTAGGTTCTCCAGAGTTAACTCCTAAAGCTCCTTCACAATCAAAGCCTTGCTCCGCTGGAAATTCCTCAAAATCACCTTTAGAGCAAAACCACAGAAATACTATCAGAATCTATCGGAAACTAAGCTATCAATACGTCACTAAGGTTACACGAAGTAGTACATACTCCGAGGTACGATAATCTAGCGCGAAAGGACAAGTTTTCGAAAAATGAATTTTCCTCCTCCTCCCCTATAGGGCTCGGCCACTTTTCACAATTGTGGGGCTCGATTTTTCTTCGATCAAACTTGGTTCCTATGCTATCATTAGCCGTAACTAAGGGTATTCTAAACTCGGAAAAATTATCGGATCAAAAACTGTCGCAGGGGTATTTTGGTCATGATTTTTAACTTAGAATTTCAAAACTGAAATCCCAAAAAGCAAATTTGACAGGGACGTCACCAACGACGTTTATGACAACTAATCCTACTAGCACTAAGCTAAGGCGATAGTTTTCAGCCTAAAGGTTGAAGCTTTACTCCAAAAATGGGTATTTAAGGCTAAAATTGATTCCGGCGGAAATCCGGCGACATAACGGAAAATCTAATCCGGCAGAAGTGATCTTGGGCACATAAGGAAGAGGTTTAGAATCAGAAATGAAATATTCAGGATAGTTTTGCAAAAACCTCAAAACTATCAGCTCAGAAAAGTCTATATAAAAGCTATGGAAAAAGCGATCAGAGGTAAGGATTAGCGACTATACCTCGAAACCTTGAAGCAGCAACTGATTGATCGACGATCAAGCAAGGATTGAACAAAATCTTCTTCTCCTCCTCTCCTCTCAAACTCGCGGCCTTTGGGTGGGTTTTGGGTGAGTTTTTGTGATATTTTCTCTTTTCTTGGCTATATATAGAGGTTGGCAAAACGCGGTAAAATGAAAGTTTCGCGAATCTGATTTTTCCGGCTTCATTCTCCATGAATTATAAGATATGTTTTGGCGAAAGAATTCCAAAACTAAAATGAGGTCTCCTTGTATTTTTGGCAACTAATGCATAGTCGGTGTAAAACTATTTTACCCGATAAGTTGCTTTTTGCATCGGATGTCGGAATAGAAAACTTCCTTCTGAAGAAAGATTGAAATCATCAAGAGAAATGGGTGTACGCGTGTAGAATCTTCATTTGATGTTCCGAATAGAAAAAGTCTTCATTGTCGGGTGATTCTAGGGTTTTGAAATACCAGGGTTTCGGTTTCGTCAAACTTCCGATGATTGGAATCGGACGTTCGTAGATTCTAGAGTTTCGCCTCGAAACGATTGTGATATATGGAAAAAGAGAAGTTCTAACATTTCTCTGAAGATTTTTTTTGGAATTAACTTCCATCGTGCCTAAAAGTGAAAACTAGCTATTTACTAGGGTTTCTGACCTAGGTTTAAGCGTATAACGATCGTGCTATAACTTTTATCGATCATGATGCAATCCTTTGACTTTTCCTGAACTTTCTCCTTCATAAATTTATTTCATTAAATAAACTCTTGTTCAGGTTTCCCTTCACGATACATCAACCCTAATCGTGAATAGGATTTTATTCTCTTGGCCTGAGTTTAAAAACTTGGGCCTTACACCTCCATCCTCTCCGGATTCCATGGGGTACCGCCCCTGTTTCCTCCATTTTCCTTGATTTCTCTCTTCTACGACTGTTCCAACGTCACATATATCCCGCGTTCCAGCCGAGATCGACGTCATCCTGACTAGAAGATCTGCTTTCCACGATCTGCGGCTTCTTCTCATGGCTTCTCCGGTGCTGGCTTTCACGTCAACCCTTCAACCATTTCGTGGGTAAGCATCCTAACAGTACTCCATTGATCTTGACCTCACTGTAGCTTAGCACATCTCTTACGTTTCTTCCTAATTTCGTCCTTTATTTGAATTTTTTATCTGATATTTTTTATTAAATTGGGGGATTTGGTGCTTGCTTTGCAACCATTACCCATGGTTAGGTTGGGTTCATTAGTTATTGATGCATCTGTCATTTCCACTTTGATTTGAAGTTGGGATTAGGTTTTTAGGTCTAGGGTAATAGGTGGATTGCACAACCTCTTCTCCTTTGAGTTTTTGATCAGATCCATTTGCCTATAAATTCTCACATAACCCTTGCTGCACCACAGTTCACTCCACTGCAGTTCACACAATCCTCATTCGAACCTCACAAAATCCAAATATGCAGGAATATTAAATTTCATCTTTTTTATCTGTGTTCATCCAATGGGTCTATACTGTTTTTGTTGTTCTGTAGGGTGAGAAGATTGAAGCAAATGTGCGGCAATCAATGATACCAAAATTTAAGGATGAGCTTCGTCAAGGGAAGGTCTACAAAATCACTTATTTTGTTGTTGTGACAATACTAGAAGCTTCAGAGCTTCTTCACATGAGTTTAAGATCCTTTTCACTGGGAGGACAATGGTAGTGCCTGAATGAGAATGGTATTAATAAGTTCATGGAGATTGAAGTAACAGCTGATGATGACAGAGGAAAAAGGTCTGAACATGGGCTTTGGAAACCCTCCGCCTCCTGCAGTAGCTTCCTAGAACATGTAAGAGTTCTTTAATTCCTCTATTTTTCTATCTTCTCAAACTTCTGGTAGTACCTATTAGTATGTATATGAAACTATTGATGTGTTATTGCTTCTCATCCTGATATTGTGAATACAATTAGGAATTAGAGTTCATAAATATAGCTTCAAACAATTGTAAATTTTCAAACTACATAGATTCAATGATCTATTGCTACATCAATGAAAGGTTGCATAATTTTGACACTTACCAAAATAATGTTTCTATGGGGCAACTGATGTGGTTAATTTTTCCAGTTTATTTGGTTTTTTATTAGTATCTTATATGGTTTCACTTAATTTCTCTATGCAGCTGAAAACTTCAACAAGTTTTGTGATGGCAGGAAACTATTGCTATGAAACTCAATGTTCAACTGCTGTAATTTTTCATTGTATGAGAAACTGAGCAAATTTGGTTTGCCTCTTTATGATTCTAAGTGTGATTCTTTTTTTCATTCATGCAGTGTTGTTTTGGAGTGATCAACAGAATGACACCTTGCAGTCGATCCTGGTGAGTACCAAAACTATGTTTATGATTTTTCCTCTTTTTTCAACTGAGCTCTCATCTGTTGAATATTGTTATGAATTTTTCAAGGTCTATTAGTGAGGACTCTCTTAGAAGGTTTGTACAGTTTGCAAGTGAAAGTCACTTGCAAATTATTGGCAGATTTAGACACATACAAAGGAATTATTTGCTGTTTATTTTTATATTTTTGTTGGTTTTACGACTGGACCATGTTTATCATTTAGTTCCAAACCTTTCAGTTTCTCACTTAAGCTATTTTTTCCTTCAAGGCTAATAGCTTTCTAATGTCTATCTTTGGTATTGTTGGTAAGTTAGAGAGGCATGGGCAATAACTTACTAATCTCCTTTCCTACTTCCTGAAGAGAATAGAGCCCAAGCCCACCCTCCATCCATACAACATGGACAAGTTGTGCCTCTGCGGGAAAATAGAGGCTGGACCTGGTCGTAAAGTATGAGGTAGCCTAATTTCCTGCTTGGCGGAGCTTATCTCCAAGGACCTGAATTGATTTTAAATTTCAGAAGTCACATGAAAAGAATTCAACAACAGATTAAGAGTGCATGAAACAGAAATGTAACAAAAAGAAAGAGTGCACGAAACAAAAACATGTAGAGCAGCATTTGGTTATTCAGAAGCTAATATCATATGTGTATCAAAATAAATCAGTCATCTCTGTGATGGTTGATATCAAGGTTTTAAATATCGGAACGTTACATGAAAATCGGCCGCAACATCTCGGTATCGGTGGCCACCGATACCGTTACAGGGCGATATAACGGAGCTACGGAAAATCGCACACAACAACCGCAACAGAACGATTTTGCGGCCGCAACAGCCACCGCGTAACGGCGCAACAGCCGCAACAACGTTCTTCAGCCTCATTCATGGCGTCTCTGTCAAGGTTTACCGCAATCTTCGTGCTCCCGACAGAAGCAAGCATCAGATTCTCCAGTCTTCTTCAAAGCCACCGATCTTCTTCAAAGCCACCGATCTTCACGCTATTCGTCTCCGACCCTGAGATCAGGGGAAGTATCCCATAACCCACCCTTTAATCGACTTGTTTATGCCAGATCGATGGTCTGTTGGTTATGATGAGGAGAGAACGAGAGATCTAGGTCGAGAAGGAGAGAGAAGACCAAGCCATGGGCAAACTAGTTGTGGGTATGAGGCACTCCATGGAAGCTGTTGTTATCAGTCGTGATTGGTGTGAAATGAGAGAGAGGAAAGTTGTTTGAAATCAGAAATTGGTAATTGATATTGACCATTGGATTTATGTTAGTGAGATGTTATTGAGACCCTTGGATACTGATCTGTGTGGGTGATAAAGATCTCTTTTGTCCCAATGGGTGATATGGGTTTCTATGGATAAAACATGTACTATTTTCTATTGAATGACAAACACGGCAGCACCACAATTTTCTTTTCACTATTTGCATTTTCCATTAAACTATAGATATTGTGCTTCTATGGGTTTCTCTATTTTCTTTACTTTTTGAGATCTAATGAAGATTTAAAGTATATGTTATGAGTTTTTGTATAGTTTAGAAGTTACTATTATGATATATAATATAAGTTATATAATAATATATATACTTTCACATAATTTATGAATTTAAACATAATTTGTGAAAATCTGGGAACCATTCACACCGCAACCGGCGCAACACCTACCGCAGCAACTGTAATATCCGTTATCGCGAAATCCGCAACGCGACCGTGACCGTGACCACGACCGATATTTAGAACCTTGGTTGATATATTAATTCTTGACGACGACGCAGTCGTTTATCTTTTGATTTGCAGCTATTTACGTAATTTGATCTACATTACATGCTTTGTACAAGTCCTATGTATCATCTTGGAAAGTTTTGGTGTACACACATCTTAGCGTAAGATCCATATTCTGCTCATAAATAAGAAATGAGCTAATGGGATTTGTTTGGGCAGTAGGCGTGGGGGTGTGTTTTTAAGTTATGATTCTGATTATTCATGTTGCTGGTTTAAATATTGTTGTGGATGTTTGCTTGCTGGATCAGGTGTTTGAGTAGGGGTTAAGCACTATCTGTTTTGAGTGTTGTTTTGGTTCTGGTTTTACTGCTGATGTTTTGTGGGGTTCTGGTGCAATGACAGCAAAGAATTGGAGCTGTTTGGGATCTGGTTTTCGTTGCTCTGGCTGTACAATTCTGGTGTGTGTTTTGACAGCAAATAATGTGTAGCTTATGGTGGTTTGGGGTTTTAGAAATTGCATGCAGAATTCTCTTTTTTTCCTGCTCTTTTACTGGTTCTGTAGTCCTATTTCATGGGAGGATTGTTCTCATGTTTTGATTTCTATTATTAATAAGATTTGTGTTTACAAAAAATATATATATTGATTGCCTTCAGATATGATTTATCTGCATCTTTATATTGTTTTTCTGATTTATATTTTTTGGAGATGTTTTGGTTTTCGTCATATCATTACAGGCTACAAAGAAATCATCCTTTGTTTCACTTGCTGTCTTATATTTGGCTTTAATTATCATGGATTAGTGCTATAAGAACAATAGGTTTGCCTTAGGTGTGTGCCATGAAAATTTTCAAATCCATATGGCCTAGGTTAAAAGTGTTTAGTTTAGTTTTGGGAAGTGCCCTTTGTTAGTTGCAATGCAAATGGACTTGAGAGCGGTCATGCACTCTTAGTCTATCACGCATCATCTTTTTCTCCCTGATTTTGGTCTTAGGAGGATGGCTGATCCCCTGTATATATCCTCATCTAGGGGAAAAACTAATGTTAACTTTAATTATTGATGTAGGTATTCAATTGGTCTTGGAGCAACTATACTTGATTTTGATCACTTCCTTTTGAGTTACTTTGCTATTCAGTACAATTTGACTGTTTTGAATTTAAAGTCAGTGACACTTAAGTGGAAATTGTTTAATTCAATTTATACATGACATGATTAGCATGCAAAAGCAGCAAAACACATTTAATTTATATCTTTTTTTTCTGATTCTGTTTGGATAACTTTTTTCTTTCCATTATATATATATATATATATATATATATATATATATATATATATATTTCACCAAATACTCTTCTGGTACCATCAGATCTGTTTTACTGAAGTGCTGGAGATATATAGAAAAAAAAATGGCATTATGATGAACTGTAGTGCTGAATTTAGCTTTTCTCTTTGAGTAACGAATTATTATAATGACTCAGCATGATAAATGATGAGAAGGAGATCACCTTATCTAAACTCTATGAGCAGGAACCAATAAAAGATTTCATGATTGGTAAGATTTTAAAATCCGCATTCTGAAGATTTTGTTATCTTTCTATTTCATGGTAGCTAGCTGTTACTAATTCATGTATGGCTAGCTGTTACTAATTCATGTATGTGTATTCGGTTCTGATTCTTACATATTATATTCATACCAATTCAACTATATTCTTCATATGCTCCTCCCAAGAAAATTCAAGTATTTTCTTTTGGAGCAAACTCTGCAAAACACAGAAAGTGAAGGCAAACAAGGGAAGCGTAAGCAGAAATAGTGAAGGTAAACAAGTGAAGTGTAAGCAGAAATAGCACCCCTCACCAAATTTTTGTGCTGAGATTTTACTTGTGTAAACTTCCATGTTAGCCCACTTTTTTTACCATCCATTTCAAAGTTAATCAACAAGCTAAAAGACATCCTTTTTTAGAGGGATAAAAATGGCCAACGTTATAAGGTAGTATGTGCTATTCGGCGGGATCTTTTTGCCTAATCTCATATCAGTATATCACAATACCATATTGTCTATCTTTGTCTTTTCTTTTTGCTACAAAGTGCACGAAATAGGCGTGTAATTGCATTGTTTCTAAAATAATGAGTCAGTTCAACGTCTCTGCCATTTTTTCTTCTTCTAAAGTATAACACATGTAATAATTTCATCAATTCAAGCTATTAAAAATGTAAAAGTTTGTCATTTTTCCTGCTTCTAAAGTATAACACCCGTAAGAATTTCATCAGTTCAAGCTATTAAAAATGTAAAAATTGGACCATGGCCTTATAATTCTGAAACATTTGCAAAGATTTTTTATTTTAAATTTAAGCTATGATATGTTTATAGTTCTTTCAAATGCATTGCAAAATAATTTTTTTACTAATCTATTTATTTTATTAGTCTCACGGTATCGGCTGTGGGGATACCTTGGTTAAGACAAAATAAAAAGACGAGAAAATATCTTATAGAAGATATATTCCTGTACATATTGAGAGAGGTGTTGATTCTCAACACTATATATATATGTGTGTGTGTGAGAGAGAGAGAGAGAGAGAGAGAGAGAGAAATGTCACATATGTGGATAATAAATTATTCCTCATGCGAATGACTTCCCCTGCCCTTTATTTTATCTTGAGTAGACTTCATATATTAGATTCACAATTGGGTTCGGTCCCTCCCAATATCTCATGCATAACGAAAGATTTATTACGACCAGATTTGCTCTCAAGGGGATTTGTTTTCCGTAAATTTATGATTCAAAATTGTGAACACTTCCTTGAAGACAAAGACCATGTGGGTAAACTGCGAAGCGTTGGTTAATTAATTTGTTGTATTTATCAAATTCAAAATCTATAAAAATTATTAAGTCTTTGATATGTATTACCTATAAAGTAAAGGTACAATGTCATTTGTATTTTGTAATAAATAGAATATGTCATCAGTGACAGAGATAAATAAAAATAACTGTTAATTTATTTAATATGACATCAATGATTATATAACTCATGTGTTTATTACATGATTATTGTAACGAATTGTTAATATAATTCTCGTGCATCGCACGGGTAACAGGCTATTTCCTAGTGTATAATTAGGCCGTGTACTAGGCATCGTCAATCCGATCATTTTCTTAGGCTCCAAAATAAAATTAACACCTATATAACATATACTATTAAAACTTAAGGGAGGTAACAGAACAATAAAAAATTGTGTCATTTTTTTTTCGTGTCTGATGCTCTTAAGAAGTGTAGCTTTGTCCGAGTGTTTTGTACTAGCAAACTTACATTTTCCAAAATATAAACTATTAAAATATCCATTATTTTTATATTCTCAAAATTGAAAAATTAATTTGTGGTTACTCATAAACGTTAGCTTTTACAACTTATATATATTTATAGTATTGTACAAGTTTGCTTTTCACTCATTGTTTCTCCTCTAAAAAAATAAAAATTTTGAAGTTTTTGTCTTAAAGTGAATTATCAAAGGAGATACTTGATATCAAAGTGTTGAAAAATCTCTCATTGTTCATTTCTTGCCTGCAAGTTTCTATTGTTCACCATTTTTATTTATTTTGCAGAATTTGTTTATTTTATATTATTGAATTCTTATTCATTGCAAGAGAAAACGTCTCATAGGAAGTATGAATTTGTTTGAGAAACTAAAAAATTAATATAAAAAAATTATAATTTATATGATATATTAAGTCTTTTAAAAAGTTTTGTCAAAAGAAAATCAGTTTAACATTTTCGCCTTAAATCCCAAAATATTTATACATGACCCTGTTATATAATAAATATTGTATTAGAGGGGAAGAGAGCGTCTCTTCTCATAGAACATAGACTAGTCAATAGACAAGGGTGGGTAATGTACTCTAGTGGATATTGATGGACACATAATTTTCTTTCTGTAACTCTTTTATTATCGTATTTTATCATATATTGTATTATTACTTATTTCTCTTCCTCTTCTCATTTTTTTCTAATTTTTATTTTGGTGTTTCCACACACATTGATATCTAACTAAACATTATTGTTTTAAAAATGACTAGATCTCAAATTATAAAGCAAATAAGAGTTTAGATACATCACAGTTCAGTTTTTTCACTGTATATTTTCTATCACTATCATATATTATAACTCATTCATATTTTTTATCTTCATAACTCATCTAAGTGAGATTAATTAAGGGAAAAACTTACATACAGTTGCTTATGTGCTGTTTGTACTGTTTTCCAATTAAAAAGTGGCATTTGGATTTTCTTTTTCACATAAGATATTAATAAAACCCACACACCCACTTTGTGAACGACGATAACCCCCACCCACTTTCTCTGTCTCAATTTCCATGTCCGACACGGCTGCTCAGGCCACCCATCGGAGGAACGTACTGCCGTCGAAGTCGAACGGAATAGTTCTAGAGAAGTGCACCTGCTCGTGTTGGCCCTGAGCCTGGTGGTGGTGGTTGAAAATCATGGGGGGACTGTCGTGATTGTTGTCTTTCCCAGCGGCGGCGGCGTTCTGGTTTTTGTCTTCATCATCTTCATTACCCAATTTTTGTTGGGCATGAAATTGTTCATGTATTCTTCCTGTAATTGGCGGTGGAGCATTTCAATTGTGGTCTGATGTTGTTGTGATTCAGATCTAGGGTTACTAAAATGTAAACTGAGGCAGTTATTGTAACAAATATTGTTGTTAGGACTTATTATTGTGGCTAATTTTTAAATCTCATAACAGGGAACCAAAGGCGTTTCCTCCTGGAATCATCTTCATGACTTCATCCTTAGTTTTGAAAGAAAAATGTCTTGTAATGATTCCATCAGTTTCAAGCTTCCCTAATTATTTTGGTGTATGAGAAAAGTGGGGATTTAGATGGACAACGGTTCCTCTATTGGGGGTGGCTTGAGCAGCAGCACCCACATAGAAAAATGGTAATTTGTGAAGTTCCTCCGACGGGAAACGAAACAGAGAGGTTATGGAGGTTATAAATTCTAAGGTGGGTGGTTTTATTAATATCTTATGTGGAAAAGAAAATTCAAATGTCACATTTTAATTGAAAAACAGTACAAACAGCACATAAGCAACTGCATGTAAGTTTTTCCCATTAATTAAAGTGAATATAATTATTTTTCCAATAAGCAAAATGGCCATAGCCATCTAATGCTAGTGGCAATCACTTTCAAGTTTCACCTCGCACCGGCTGGTTGTCCTTATATATATATATTTTTTTTTTTTTTTTTTGGTCAATATTGTCCTTATATACGACATAGCCTGCGCTTTGAGATGGACTCTAATTTGGCGATGACCTGACTTTGGCCCAACCACAAACACCCTTTTGAACAAACGTAAGCATCTAATTTAAATATTTAATTAAGTGAAACCAAACAAAATCCACACCGACTCACGGTCACCTCGATCTGCTCCACACTATAAATACGCCCTTTAACTGTTTTCTCTTTCATCTTGTTAGTTCTTATCCTCATGGACAAGGCCAGGTACAGTTTCCTCATAGCATTGCTTCTAAGTTTAATTTCAATTAAGTACGACGGCTCTAATACAAATCCATTTCAGCAATCATCCCCAACATTGCTAGTTATCATTATGGCCATTTCTTCTCATGCTATGGCCGCATCCGCAGCTAACATGAGCTTGCGAATTACTTCAATTGTGTTCCACTTGTCCGGTGTAGCTGCTTGTGAGCTGTTGCTGTGGATTCTCCTCCCTGACTTTTGGTTTACCATTGTCATCAACTTGCTCCTTTCACTGCAGCTTCTCTTGCCCTGTTTCGTTAACTGCATCAATAACATCAACATCAGAGAGCTCCTCCGTCGTGATGGTGGTGACACGGCTCAAATCCAAAATATAGAATCCCCTCCTGCGTGACGGTGCGATTGCTCCAGCGTTTTTGTTAAGAATAAAAAACCCCTTTGGGTTTACTCAAATAAATTGAAGTATGGATAGTTAGACTTATATAACTTATGAAGAATCCTTAGGTGGTGGTAATTTACACGGGTCATCCATCAAGTCCAAAATATGGAAAATCACATCAGTGGAATATAATTTCTTTTTTCACGTATTACCGGTTTTGATAAAAATTCCCCTTTTTGAATCATTATTTATTCTGCTTCTTTACTGAAATAAATTGAAGTATTGGACTGCAAAACCCGGTGTTAAGACCCGACCAGATTAAGCCGGATCGGACTCGGCACAATACATTTAAAAAAGGCCCACTGCCAGACCCGGTACCGGGTTGGGACGGGTCGGGGTTGATGCATGCTCAAGTCACCCGTCCCGTCCCTAATAGACATGTTTCCATGAACAAATTTCAGTTGCAAGCATGGAGAAGGGTGGTTTTTTCATTCTGTAAAAAGAGGAAAGTAGTTTTGAAGAACGAGAAGAGATGGGGAAACGTGTCTAGCTTCTTAAAATGATTAAGGTGTGTTTAATTTTTCTATACTTTTAATGAATGAAATTGTTATTTTTTAATAGGCAAATCTTAGTTGTTAATTGTTACTCCCTTCGTTCCAAAATGTAAGTTGATTTAAAATTTATATCATATTCCAAAATATAAGTTGTTTTGCAAAACCAATGCACTTTTTCTCTCTTTCTTCCTTATATACTCTCATTTAATATTATATCTCTTAATTACCACCTTCAATTTTCACCTATGACAACTTTCACTATCCACTTAATCAATAATAACATTTCTCTCTCCTTAATATAACACAACTTTAAATAGGGGTATTTTAATCAAAAAAATTATCAATTAATGAGCTCTTAAACAATGTGCACAACCTAAAACAACCTACATTTTGGAACGGAGGGAGTAGTAAATTAGTTCTTTCACCAGCATTTGAACCATGGCCCTTCACCCTACAAATCCTTTCATTTCTCTTTGCTCACCACCTTAATATTTATTCAAGTCACTCTTAAATTCATAAAATTAAAAAAAAAACTAATAACTATTTTTTTCGCCCGTCGTACTTTTAAAGTGCATAAACTTTAAAGTGCAAACGTTATGCACTTTAAAGTGCTAACGTGACTTTGTAGATGGGTTCAGTCATACAAACCAATGTTCTGAAAACCGGACATGTCATTGAACCAATGGAGGTACTAGTTTAAGGTTTAAAGGTCGAACCGAGGTCCAAACCGTTAGTAATAAAATAATGCTTAAAATATCATTAGTACTAATACTTATCTTATTACTCTTAAATTTAAACCCAAATTTAAGTTTAATTACATGTAATATTTATAATGCCTATATAAAAACATGAAATAATATTATAGAGATTATCAAGTAAACAGAATAATATTTCTTTAAAAAAAATAAACTGAATAATATTGAATTTTTATAAAGTCAATAAATATTATATGTTTTAGTATATATTTAAAAAAAAATGAAACAAGTTTTTGTATTTTGAAACAAACAACGGTATATATATTTTGGAATCAAACAACCGTTATATATATTGGAAACAGGTTGGTAAAAATAAGGCTAAAAAGGAGTTGTTGCCTTTGATGTTTTAGCTTTGTGCAAAAGTCGCATGTACTCTTTTTTTTCTATGTTTCTGCCCTCGATGTTTCACAAATGTACAACGTTTGTCCCTCTGTCGTTAAAAAAAGGACGACATGGCGGTTAAATGTCATGTAAGCATCCTACGTGGCGTGACACGTCATTAAACGAAAAATCAGAAATTAGAAAGTGGAGTGGGGGAGATTCGAACTCAAGACTTGAAAGTGACAAAACAACCACTTAACTAATTAAGCTACACAATCAATTTGTAAATTTATGAACTAAGTTTTATTTATATATTCATCTTCATCTACAATCTCAAAATCTCTTCATCTTCTTTCTATATTCATCTTCATCTACAATGTCAAAATAAAAGTAAAAAAGAGAAGGAAAATAAATCAGAATCAAAAGTTGTCCTAGTCAGCTAGCCAAATCACCCGTCGCCAGAGCTCCAGGCTCCGACGAGGACCTGCCCCTAACACTTTACAAATGAGAGGATCCCTTTTTTATATTTTCCGGCGAGGGACCTAGTTCAGACGACGACTCAAAGACAAAGAGTAATATGAGGATTAACCTTTCAAATAATTTGCAAATGAAAATACAGTAGTTGTTAGTTGTTGTGTTCTCGAAATACATAAATGAAACACTCGACCCGTCCCAAATAGACATTAAGATGGTTTTAATTGTCGCTAACTTAATATTTATCAACGACGTAAATACAAGTGAATTTTTAGCTGTCGGTAAATTTTATTGTGACTTTTTAGTGGTTACCGATAACCATCGATAGAACTTTTCTTGTTGTTTCCCCCCAACCTCCAAGACACCCACATCCTTAACCCCAAACGACTAAGCATAACCGCCCATCATCACGACACGCTTCGTACTCATTCGCTTCTTCAAACACCACTTCCCAATCTCCCATCACCACCTCCCACATCAACATCATCACCATCCCTAATTTTACCCTTTAAGCCCTCATCTTCACCACCCACCTTCCCTTTCACCCTCCTCAACTCCTCATCACTCACCTTCTTTTTCTTCATTTTCAACCCCAAAATCTCACAATCCTTCCCTCTTCTGAGCACTCATCACTCAATAAGAGAGGCCATGTGAGAAGAAGAATTGAAGGGAAGAAGAAGACATATGAATATTAATTTAAGGTTACATATTACTAAAATTAAACATCATTATTAATGAAATGACATGTCATGCCACATAACGAAGTAATGCAGACTCTCAATTATCTGACTCAGCACATAACATATGAATATTAACGACGAAGACTAACTTTACATATTTCAATTCATCTAAAATGTGAAGTTTATCTCTCAAAATACTCTTTTTAGCATTTAACTCATTCAAAAAATGAACTCTTCATCCTAAATAAATAATATAGTATTTGAAAATGCATTATTATATTTTTACTTTTATATATATATATATATAGGCCGGGATGGCAAATGCAAGAAGTGGGCAAGGCGGGGAGTAATGAGGTTATGAGAGCTCCCTGAATCCACTAGAACCTGGAATTGGTGGCCCTTAATGGTGCCCGGAAACTTGAGTGTTTTTGGAGATGGCGCTCCAGTGAGCACCAAGTCAGAAACGTGGAAGAAGATAGCCTCTTCATCCTCTGCGCACGCAATGGCCTGAATTGGGTCAATCTCGGGGTCAGATTCCCCGTTCTGGTCACCATTTGGCTCGTCAATTTGGAGCAATAAGAACTGCTTAGATTGACAGCAATGGCCCTGGACGTATTTTTCGTCACAATTAAAGCGAGGCCCAAAGCTCGCCGCTCCTGCATTTGCGTGGGTGTGAGGCGCTTGATGGTGAAAGGAGATGAGGGTTTGGCCGGTTGTGAGGAAGTAGTCCCCGGAAGCGAGGAGCGTATGGCTGGAGAGGATGAAGTTGGTTGGCCGTGGGAGAAGGGGGCCCCTGGGCGGTTGAATCGGCCCGGAAAAGCCCGATTATCCTTCAGCTTGGATTCCACGAGCTTGGCTAACCCAATGGCCTGGGAGACGGAGTAGGGTCGCAGGATGCTAAGTTCCTTGTTAATGTCAGGGTGCAAGCCAGACAAAAAGCAATTGAGCATGATTTCTAGGGTCAAACCAAAGACCTGATTGCAGATTTTCTCAAACCGTTTTTGGTATTCAGCCATAGAGGAGATTTGTTTCAGCTTAAATAACTCTTGCTGATGATTTTCATAAGTAGAAGGTCCAAACCTTAGAGTGAGGGCTCTGGTGAATTCCTCCCATGTAGACAATTGATTGTTGTTTGACATCCATTTGTACCAGCTGAGAGCATCCTCAGTCATGTAAAAAGCCATCAGATCTAAGCGTTGAGATGGAGGAAGTTGATGGAATTGAAAATATTGCTCAACTTTGAAAAGCCAATCCAGTGGGTCAGATCCATCGAACGCAATGAGCTGAAGCTTCATGTGTTTGGGAAGGTGAGCTGGTTGGTGTGGAAGGTTGAAACCTGATGATGAGCTCGGAACCCCTAAGTTAGTTCCCGGATGAAGATGAGCAGGGCCAGGTCCTGGGCCATTGAATCCGAGTGGGGGACGAGGTGGTGGTTGTCCTGGGTTGGTTGTTGGCAGCTCAGTGAGGGTAGTGATTTGCTGAGAGAGGTGTTGGAGGATGGAGGTGAAAGCCTCATTTCTGGAATCATGGAAATCCTGTTGCTGAACCAAGGAAGAGAGCTGGTCAGCAATGGTAGATAATGGGTCTGGAGGAGGTAGTGGGGGAGGAGAAGCCATAGAGAATGAAAGCACTAAATGATAGAGAGATGACTCTATCTATACAACCCTAGCAGAACCTTTAAAGAGAAAAGAAGGAAGAAAACAACGAAAAATGGTGTGCAAAGCACTTTTCTGATGATTCATTAATGGGAAAACAATACATTTTAAGTAATTGGATAGTGACCCCATCTAATGGGAATCTTCTGGATACTAGGAATAGCTAGCAATAGCTGTCACATACTAGAATATTCTAAAAGATAACAGACAATATTAATAGATATTTAGATATTAGCTTCAACGGTAACGAGCTGGCTTCCTTGGATCTCTTTTGGGCCTGGCCCGTTTCTTAGTTCCTGGCCCAATGCCATCACATTCACCTCAGTTAGGAATTTCTGATTATCCTTAATGGACAAGGCCAGGTACACTTACCCCATAATATTGCTATTGAGTTTGATTTCAATCAAGTATGAGGGCTCTGATACCAATCCATTTCAGCAACCATCCCCAACATTGTTTGTTATCATCATGGCCATTTCTTCTCATGCTATGGCAGCATCTGCAGCAGCTGACATGAGCTTGCAAGTTACTTCAATTGTGTTCCACTTGTGTGGTGTAGCTGCTTGTGAGGCGTTGCTCTGGATTCTCCTCTCTGACTTTTGGTTTACCATTATCATCAACCTGCTCCTTTCACTCCAGCTTCTCTTGCCTTACTTCGTTAACTTCATCAGTAACATTAACATCAGACAGCTCCTAAGTCGTGCTGGTGGTGACATGGGTCATCAACTGCAAAACATGGAAGCTCCTCCTTCGGTGTAACTGTGTGATTGCTCCAGCGTTTTTGTTAACAAAAACTCAAAAGGGTACGGGTTCGAATCACTTATTGCAGTGAAGCTTCTTTGCTGATGAAATAAATTGATGTATGGATACTTAACACGGGTCATCGAGCTAGACCAAAATTCCCCTTTTAAGCTCTATTTCGGTTAGGGTTACTTTTAAGAGAAAAGACAAGGTTTTGGCGGTGGTAACTAACACGGGTCATCGAGACCAAAATTCCCTTTTTTTGAATCACATCAGTGTTTTCTTTCACATTAATGTATTACCGTTTGGTTGAAAACTCCCCTTTTTTGAATCACTTATTGCTGCTTCTTTACTATATATGAATATCACAGTAATTGTGTTGTGAAGGAATAAGAAGAAACATATAACTATTAAAGAATTTAAGAGAGGAAACAGGGTTACATAGACAATTTTAGCTAGCTTTGATTTCTTTGTCTGTAAGGGTCATAGTTTGATGGCTGGCCCCCTCTTATTTTGCTTTTTCCTGGGCTATACACTGTACTGCAGGGACATTGGTGTAGCATAGTGGATGGATGCTTGCTTGTTAATTATGGGAAGGGCTGGGCATTTTTCCTTTGTAATACTTCATATACTCTTTGTTGTGTTGGGTTGACACACCCCTTGTGCTTTCAATTTTTAATATATTCTTTGGCTTTCCAAAAAAAAAAAAGTTACACTGACAAGCATCAGGAGAGGGGGTGGGGTGGTTTTTTCATTCTGACAAAACTCAAAAGAGGGAAGTGGTTTTGAAGAAGGAGAAGAGATGCGTGGGAAAACGTGTCTAGCTTTTTAAAATGACTAATCTGTGTTTAATTTTTTTATACTTTTAATGAAACTTGTGGGTTTTGTAAAAATTTAGTATGAAAATCATTCTCTTTGCCGATATCTTCTTCCACGTTTCTGACTTGGTGCTCACTGGTGCGCCATCTCCAAAAACACTCAAGTTTCCGGGCACCATTAAGGGCCACCAATTCCAGGTTCTAGTGGATTCAGGGAGCTCTCATAACCGCACTACGAGTTCTTGGTTATGCCATTTGGGCTAACCAACGCGCCATCAACCTTCCAAGCTGCTATGAATGACCTCTTGAGGCCGTTTCTCCGGCGATTTGCGCTCATATTCTTCGACGATATCTTGGTATACAATCCTACCCTTGACACACACCTGGCACATTTGCGCACAATTTTAGACACCTTGCAAACTAACCAGTTTTATGCAAAATTATCAAAATGTGAGTTTGGGGTCACCATTGTGAGTTACATGGGGCATATCATTTCCAGCAAGGGTGTAGAGGCAGACCCGAGTAAGCTCAAAGCTATTATTGATTGGCCAACCCCTAAATCACTCACGACTCTTAGAGGATTTTTGGGACTCACTGGTTTCTATAGGAGATTTATCAGGCACTATGCAACACATGCCTCTACCTTGACTGATTTACTGCACACCAGGGCTTTCAAATGGGATGCAGAGGCTGACACAGCCTTCATCAAGATGAAAGAAATAATGACCCAAGCACCTGTATTGTCTTTGCCCGATTTCTCCCTCCCTTTCGATGTGGAAACCGATGCCTCCGGGTTCGCTGTTGAAGCAGTCCTAGCTCAGAAGGGGCACCCTATTGCATTCTTCAGCAAGAAACTCTCCCTGCAAATGCAATCACAGTCCACGTACGTGAGGGAAATGTACGCCATTACCGAGGCTGTCAAGAAATGGCGTTAGTATCTTTTGGGGACCAAGTTCAATATTTTTACTGATCAACAGAGTCTAAGACACTTGCTCACCCAATCAATACAGATACCAGACCAGCAAAAGTGGGCTACAAAATTGCTTGGGTTCAACTTTGAGATATTCTACAAACCGGGAAGCTCAAACAAGGTAGCAGATGCCTTATCTCGTTCCTTCCAGGATGAAACCCCCATATTTGCTTCAGTAACCACAGCCATCCCTTCCATTATCACAGAGCTGCGGCAATACTACGCTACTCCAGAGGGAGAACAGGAAAGGGAAAAACGGCTTCCGGAGCGGGGATTTTACCACCACCAGGGGCTTGTCTACTACAAGCAGGGCCTCTACTTGACTGATATTGAAGGATACCGCACCTCCATCTTGAAGGAGTTCCATTCAACCCCCTCTGTGGGCCATTCTGGACTTCAGCCAACTCTGGTACGCCTTGCTGCATCATTCAACTGGCCGGGCCTGTACAATCAAGCCAAGGAATACATCAGAAACTGGACTCAGTGCCAATAGAACAAGTATCTCCCCACCAAGAAGCAGGGTTTGCTCCAACCGCTCCCTTGCCCAGAACAGGCCTGGGAGGACCTATCTATGGATTTTATAACGAGTCTTCCTCCTTCTAGGGGACATTCAGTTATTTGGGTTGTGGTAGATAGGCTCAGTAAGTATGGGCATTTTATTGGACTTCCGGCTAAGTTCACAGCCCAGTCCTTAGCTACACGATTCTCAACAGAAATCTGTAGGCTCCATGGGGTACCACGATCAATTGTATCAGACAGGGATAAGATCTTCATAAGCCATTTTTGGCAAGAATTGTTCAGGGTACAAGGAACCAGGCTCAAGTTCAGCACTGCGTACCACCTAGAGAGTGATGGCCAAACAGAAGTGGTCAACCGAGGGTTAGAAACGTACTTGCGTTGTTTTGCCAGCGAACAACCATGTTCTTGGTTTCCTCATCTCCATTTAGCTGAGTTCTGGTATAGCACTGCATCTCACTCGGCCACGGGAATGTCTCCGTTCAAAGCGTTGTATGGCAGATTACCTCCTTCACTGCAGGATTATGTGCCAGGGAGCACCCGGATTTCCCAGGTGGACACAACCTTGCAAAACAGAAACCTTGTCATTAGTATCCTGAAGGCTAACCTGAGCCATTCACAACAACGCATGAAAGATTACCAAGATGCCAAGAGACAAGACATCACCTTCGCTCTCGGGGATTGGGTCCTGCTTCGTCTGCGAGCTTACCGACAGCAATTCGTTGCTCAGAGAACTTTCCAGAAACTTGCTCGGAGGTACTTTGGACCCTTCAAGATCACTCGTCGGATCGGCTTGGTAGCTTATGAACTCGAGCTTCCTTCTGGGAGCCGCCTCCATCCCGTGTTCCACTTCTCACTGCTTCGCCGGTTTTATGGAGATCCCACAGACTCCTTCGTTCCCCTTCCAGCCTTAGTCCTGGATCAAGGGGCAGAAACCCCAACCACGCTACCCAACCCATCGGATTACCCCTCTCAGGGACCTCTCGATCTCCAAGGATTAGCTCTGCCACCGGTTCACCCCTCACAAGCCACCACTGATAAGGGTCCAGAGCCGGGGAACACCATTCAGGGTCTCGACCCTCCTCCTCCTTTGACCACCGGACCTGAACAAAGCACTGCAAGTCCAGGTTTGCTTCTCCCCCCAGGAGCGGATGCGGCCAAGGCAAAAGAAAAGGGAAGGCAAACTCCTAGCCCATGAAGGAAAAGATCTAGTAGAGAGTTTGATGAGTCAGAAGACTTGAATCTTCTTTTGGAAACTCTCACACTTAATGACTCAAGCTCATTTCTCACTACTGACATTGTTATATCTCCCACGCGATTTGACCAGGAAAAGACAACACACACTGCACCCTTGACACAGGAAAACGTGCCACTCTCTCCATCCAAGCACGTGCAGCCCAGCAGTGCCATTTTTCCCGCCCCAACAGGTCCCTCTTCCCCACCGTCCATCAAGCCATCACAACTCCCTCTTGGACCGTTGACCACGGGACCACCCGAGCCATCCCAGCTGGCTGACTCTTCTTCCAACAGCCTTGAGGACAAGGCTTGTCTTCCAGGGGAAGGTACTGATGGCATTGGGCCAGGAACTAAGAAACGAGCCAGGCCCAAAAGAGATCCAAGGAAGCCAGCTCGTTACCGTTGAAGCTAATATCTAAATATCTATTAGTATTGTCTGTTATCTTTTAGAATATTCTAGTATGTGACAGCTATTGCTAGCTATTCCTAGTATCCAAAAGATTCCCATTAGATGGGGTCACTATCCAATTACTTAAAATGTATTGTTTTCCCATTAATGAATCATCAGAAAAGTGCTTTGCACACCATTTTCCGTTGTTCTCTTCCTTCTTTTCTCTTTAAAGGTTCTGCTAGGGTTGTATAGATAGAGTCATCTCTCTATCAGAATGTCGGGGTGGTATTTATAGACGTGTGTGCAATTGATAGGGTACGTGGAGACTTGTGGTTGGTTGTAGATGAACTGAAGTCACACATGATTGATTGGGGCCCGCTTCCGCAATATAAGTAGGCCGACAATAAGATTTATACCCTTCGGAAGTTGCTGAGTAATGAACTAATGATACTTAGAACATCAGCATGTCGTCGTTGGTTGCTATGACAAAGCATCTTCAGGTCGAATTGAAAAAAACTCATGAGAATAATGCATCATATGTTCACAGTTCACACACATTAGTTAGCTCCACTCCTTTTCCATTATACAAATCATCTTGCTCAACAGTGTCCGCTCAGCCACCAAGGAACCAAGATCTAATCTTCGGTTCGAGTGATGATTAAAACCATTATATTTTCTAATAAAAATATATGTTTTAAACTTTACTCCGATGAGTGACTTAAAATAAACCCATTCATTTTATTGAGATAAAAAAACATAGTTAACCCTTTCTAACTTTATTTGTTAATTCATAATTATATATATTTTAATAAAAATTATGTTGGCATGCCATGTCAACCTCTTAATTATACACGCGGGTGTGCAACACATCAAGCTGGGTCGAACACAATCAACACATGCATAACAAAGGGACCGAAGCTTAGTTTTGGTGAAGACTAAAATCATGGTATTTCCCTAAATTAAACGTAGGTATATTTTCAATTTTACTTCGATAAGAGATTAAAATTAAATCTCACTCAATTTTTATATAGATGGAGAACTTATTTAACCCCTGATTAAAAATTACACGATTATCCGCGGTCTAGCACGGGAAATGGTAGAGTGGTGGCCACCCTGAGTATGATATTGCTCTTGATGTTGTCTTTGGTTCTGGTTTATGTCTTCGATTTTG
Organism: Lotus japonicus; assembly: GCF_012489685.1. NCBI lineage: Eukaryota > Viridiplantae > Streptophyta > Magnoliopsida > Fabales > Fabaceae > Lotus > Lotus japonicus. The sequence goes on from NC_080046.1 coordinate 39,718,316, forward strand.
CTTATGTTGGTTTTTCTCTTTTGTTCAGGGAGGTCCTTGTTGTTTTTATACTTTATAGGGTTGCTAAGTGGTTGTGTGTTTTTGTGGACGTTTGGGGATTTTTGTTTTTGTTATCATTATTCTCTTATTCCCGAACTTAGCATCTTCCTTCTTTATTATTAATATATTTGGACTTCCAAAAAAAAATCCATTATCATGAACTAAAACTCCAACTAATTGAATAAGTTTTTTAAGGTAAATTGTATTGACTTTACCTAAGGTTTATCAATTTTGCACTAAACTTTCTTATATTATTTAACAAGATACTAACTCCTCTTATTTTATTGGAAACATACACTACTCTCCCTAAAATTTATACATCAACCTTTCCAAAAATTTAGTATTTTTAACATCTAACTTCCTTCTATTATTTTAAATGATATATGAAAGAAAGATGTAAATGTATTTTATAAAATAAAAGAAAGAAAATGTAATAACGATAAGAGATTAATTTCTATGCACCGACGGTGTAAAAAGTTTTACACCATCATTCCATCACAACCTTCCATTTTCTATTTTAGATATTATTAAATTTAAAATTAATTGTGAGATAACAAAATAAAGGGATGTGATTGAATGATAGTGTAAAACTTATTTATACCGTCGGTGCATAGAAATTAATCTCTAATGATAATGATAAAAGAACCTCACCATCAATTCCCTTCATTTTAAGAAATCTATATACTTTCAAAAAAAAAATCTATATACTTTTTGTTTCCTAAGACGGCTATTAATAGCTTACCTATCTAAATAAGTAGGAAAATAGAAATGTTGTGTCGCTCGCCGACATTATGCTTATTCGGCATAATGACATGTCAACATTTGATGCCAAAATAGTAAAGCCTGGACAAACCGAAGTCACTTATTTAGTTATTTTGGGTAGGGATTGTTTAAAGAGATTAAAGGAGACAGCCAATCACATTTCACATATTTGCCATGTCGCAAATTCTTTTTTAATATATTTTAATAAAAAAATTAGAAACCATCAAAATCACGTTATCATCTTCTCAAGCACGTCTCTCCACTTTGAAAGAAGTAATCTTCCATGTGATTTAATAAATTTAGAAAAATTATGATAATGACATGGCAAGTCTATGAAAATTTCTCGTTTGTTTGTGTAAATAATTTTACACCTACGATGTATGTTCATTAAACTATTATTTTTTATTTATTTTAAATCACCTCTAATAAATATGAGCTAAGTAGTTCAATAATATTTTAATATTAGTCTGAGTTCCGGTGATATATATTTTGACACATGTTTAGAGACATATCAAAATATTAATGAGTTATCTAAGCTATGCAAATTTTTAGGGTGAAATTCGAAGGTTCTTTATAACATCTCCAATGTTGGTGTCTTAAAGCATCTTCAATAAGGAGATCTTATTTTGTGATTTAACTCATTTTTGTGGGTTTAAACTGTCACATAGGATTTAAGACACTCATAAGATCCCGATGCACATTTCATTCCAATAATTTGATATCTTACTTTGATTGAACCCACAATACCCAATCTATATATTATTTATTTTCACATAATATTAAATTAATTTTAATTATTAAATCAATGGGCTTAAAACTGCAACTTTTCATTTTTAACATGACAAAAAAGATAAAAAAAAAAAAAACATGAATTTTTCAAAAAATAAGAAGAGCCAAACGGGCAAAAAATGACCGGCCCAGCCGGTCAAATAATGCGCAACGGTCTGGACCGTTAACAGCTAAGCTAGTCAAAGAGAATATATATATATATATATATATATATATATATATATATATATATATTCTCCATTTCAGCAAAACCGGCTAAACGCATCATTTCTTTTTTCTTTCAATCCTTCACGCTCTGTCTTTCTCTCCTTCACACACAAACCCTAATTTCTCCCATCATCTACTCCCTCAACCTGCTGCCGCCACTGCCCTACTCCTCCACCTCCCCTCCGTTCATCCTTTCTTTGGTCCTCTCTCCACCCCACCTAGCGATGCTCTCTCAGGTCCTCTATCCACCGAACTGCACCACCTCTCCTCTCCTCACCACACCTCTGTTTCTCCATCGCACCTCTTATCATCTATATCTATGGTTGGGCATATCTCCTTTCTTCTCTCGGCTCCAACTCCTCATGTCGCATATCCGAAGCTTCAATGGAGTGGTAGATTTGCGCCGATCATGTGAAGACGGTGAGGACGGTGCATGGTATATCCGCGACGGTGCTCGGCTGATCCGAACGAAGCTTCTAGGGTTTATTTTTTTTTATTTTTAAGTTTTATTTTGATTTTTATTTTTAGGTGTTATTTTTATTTTTTCATTTTTCTAAAGCTGGTATGAAGTGATTTGGTTTTAATATGTATATTATTCTTGTTAATGAAAGTGATTTAGTTTCTTGCCCTCCCTATTTTCATTTTTGTTCTAGTATTGAATGAGAGAGAGAGATAAATATTATGTTATATAAGATCTAACTTTTGAAGGTTGCTGAGCTAAGGCACAAATCTTAACTTTTGCTAAGATCTCATGCCATGTAAGATACATCCAATGGTGGGATCTAACAAGATCCAGATCTTATTTTAAGATCCTAATTTTAGATCTTCATTAGAGATGCTTTTAGAGTTTGGAGATCTCAAAATAAGTTATGTTGCTTACAAGGAACCAGCATTGGAGAATGATGACATTGCATGACTTGCAAAACAAAAATATAAATTTGTGCCTTACCTAAGGTATCTCTGAAAATGAGATCTTCAAATAAAATATTCATTTTTTCTTTATCATTTAACTAGTACTTTTACCCGTGTGATGCAAGGAAATATTCATTTCTATTTTTTGTGTGTTTTTTTTTAAATCTTTGTGTTTTTTTTTTATATTTTATGGATTAAAAGAACTAAATTTATTTTAGATATATAAAATCATAAATTTGTATTTTTTACTTAATGTTTGTTCTTTATTTTTTGAGTTTTTATTTAGTTTTTGTCTTTTGTACTTATTTTCCTAAATGTTTCATTGATAGTTTTTATTTAGTTTTTGTCTTTTACCCGTGCGGTGCACAGGGGTTATTCATTTTTATTTATTATGTGTATTTTTTTCATTCTAAATTTGTGTACTTTTTGTTATGCTTATTGAAAGAAAATTTATTATGAATTCAAAGAACAAAATTAATTGATATAAACAAACATAAATTTGTATTTTTTTGTAGTGATGAATGTATTTTCTTTTATTTTGCAGAAGCACAATTTTTTTTCCCTAACTTTTTTTGAGAAAATCTATTTTTTTATTTAATTTCATTAATTGACGTGACACATCCTTACAATGTGATTAATTGATAATGTAAAAATCTTTACACTGTCAGCGCATTATCGTTTTTCCCTTTCAAATAACACTATTTAATTATTTAAAATATACTGAAAAGGCAATAGAAGTCAAGCTTATTCATTACTTGGCTCAACGTGTAACAATGGCTAATTTATCAACACTTAACCAAGGGAGACATAGATTTGAAAAGTCTTGGCAGGTTCTAAATGCATAATAATAATTTAAATTCTGACATAAATTGGCTTAAAGTGTATTGAATTCACCACATTAATTAAAATAGTGTAACTGGTAGTGGTACTGGTAACCGATAATCAAAATAATTCAGTATCCACTTACATGGTTTTCTAAAATTATATGGGAATCACTTATTCTTAATCTTTGTAATTGCCAAGGGATGGCAGCCGAGTGGGTGCCTGTACCTGGACCCGCCCCAATAGCCGTGATATTTACGGGACCCAGGTTCGCCATTGAATAAACGGGTACCCATTTAACAGAGTATTAGATAGGTCCAGTACCCGTGGTACCGATATCTTGATTTTTTGCATTCTTCACAAAAATTATTGTCATATTATATATTTATTCAAGTGCCACTTATTCATGTAAAACATGCATTAGACTCGGTTACTTTTTGTCATTATAATTCATAGTTTATTTGGATACTAGTGTTTTTTACCCGCGCGTTGCACGGGAAATATGTCTATTATATTTGATACATTAATTAATACTTTGATTATTAAAAATATATTAAACAACGAATGAAATAGAAAAGTCAGAATTGATGAGTAAAGTTGACATAAAGACTTCTCTTCTAAGCCCGATTGAGACCAAGAGGAACTCGTTTCACATTCTTCGTAAATATGAAGACGATAACACAAATCATAGATATAAGGAATTATTAACATATTAATCTTAAAAAAAAATTAATGTGATAGTAGCACAAATCAGGATTGTGTAAGATATATTATAAAGTATAACATTATTGTGTTTATTCCAACTAAGTAGGGATGACAATGGGTAGGTACTATAGTACCATCTCCATACCCGCGTTTTTAAAAATTACATGTACCCGTCTCTATATTCACGTGGGTAGCAACTCGAAGCTCTCCACCTTTAGACAATTCAATGTCATTACAGGAAGTTATCCATCTTTACCAAAATCTAAATCTATGGATGACAATGAGTCTCAAAATCATAGGGTACCCGCAAAAAATACCCACTACGGGTAGGGTAAAAAACCGCTAAATGAGTATGAGGTTGAGTATAGATAATTACCCGCAAAAAATAGTGGGTATGGGTGCGGGTATGGACACTATAGTACCCAACCGGCCCATATCCGCACACATATGTTATTATTATTATTATTATTATTATTATTATTATTATTATTATTATTATTTGGGAATATATTAACAAATTAACTTAAGCTATAGCTTTCAAACTCACTCTTTTTAAAAAATGTTTGAGATATATTAATTAATACTCTAAAAATAAATAATAAATAAATAAAGATAAAATCAAGAAATAAACCACCTAAATCCTAATAAAATTTAAAATTTAAAAATGTATTTTTTTTACTCTAAAAATAAATCAAAAATAAATTAAGATAAAATCAAGAAATAAACAACATAAATCCTAATCAAATCTAAAATTTTAAAATGTATTTTTTTATGAGAATTAATCTGAGAATGACACGTGTTATTTTTTTTTCCAATTAGTGAATATTCTGCACCCTAGAAGATTTTCTTTTCCTAAATCCTTTTGCTTTTGATTAAGAAGAGAAAAGCAGGAATCCTTGAAGCATATGACATCTTACAATTAGTTGAAGAACAAAATCAATTCATGAAGAAGATTGAAACATAAACCCAAAATGAAGTCTTGAAGAACAAAATACCCTCCTTCACCAATTTGAAAGGACTGTGGTGAAAGAATTGTATTTAGTGTATTTGTGAATCTTGGGGTGGAACCCTTGTGAAACAAAAAATTAAAGGCACATTTCAGTCAAGAGAAACAAAAAATGGTGTATTGCCCAATATGTGCGCACCCCAACAAATTATCTATATATGTGAGAAAAAAACAAAATAATTCTCCCACCCAAAATAATTGTGGTTACTTCACCAATAAACTTATACTAACAATCAATTTAAATTGAACTTAAGGAAATATATAGAGTAAAGTAAGATAAGTCACCCAATTGACATACTAAAACATGAGTATATGCAAAACTAATGAGTTTGAGGAAAACATGAACCAACCTTAAGAATGGGCTAAACATACTCATGAAAATTAAATGTGAGCTCTTCATATGCTTTCATCAATTTGACAGACATGTGCATCATTAAAAAAAAAATTAGTAAGTTGTGCATCATTCACATACAGTGTAAATAGTATGCTTATACACACAACTCAAACATGATGAATAAAAACGGGCAAAATTTGAGAAATGAATATAAATTCAGGCTATCCTAAGTTTCGTAAATTTCTATAAATTATACCAAAATCTGGTTTATAATGGCTTCACACGCATGGATTTCTACAAACTATACTAATATCTGGTTTAAAAAAATACAAAAGCGGAAGAAGAACAATAGAAATAACATTACATCAGAATCAAAACATTACGTCTTTAACAATGATTCGTTAAAGGGTCTATGCAAAAATTTGTAAACTTTTGGATCAAAACACACAAAATATGTGAAATTTAAGAATCCAGGATTGAATTACGAACAAAGGATAAACTGAAATGACACAAACCATCAATCACAACATGATAAACTCTTCTTCACGTAACATCATCTTACGACATACCTCTGTCCTGATCGCGACATGTGGCAGAGGTAGAAATAGCAGCTATCAAATCTCTACGTGTCCATGGTAGCTTTGTGGACCCTCAGCACCAAATCAACTCCATTTTCTTAGAATTAGCATTAAATAAATGATAAGATAAATTAAGATAAAATCAAGAAATAAACAACCTAAATCCTAATCAAATCTAAACTTTAAAAATGTACTAAATAAAGATAGATAAAAACTACCAAAATCTCGCAAATCACAATAAAAAACTCATAAAATCCTGAAATAAATAAAAATATGAAAATTCAATAAAAATACCATAAAAATTCATTTATACTCTAAAAGAAACTCAAAAATAAAATAAAATATTTCATGAAATTAAAATTAAATAAATAATAAATAAGGATAGATAAAAACTATCAAAATCTAGCAAATCACAATAAAAACTCATAAAATCCTGCATTAATTAAAAATCCGAAAATTCAATAAAAATTAATTATTATACTCTATAAATAAATGTAAAATAAAATAAAATATTTCCTGGAAGTAAAATTAAATAAATAATAAGATAAAATTAAGAAATAAACAACCTAAATCCTAATCAAATCTAAAATTTAAAAAGATACTAAATAAAGATAGATAAAAACTACTAAGTCTAGCAAATCACAATAAAAACTCATAAAATCCTGAAATAATTAAAAATCTGAAAATTTAAGAAAAATTAATTAATATACTCTAAAAGTAAATCTAAAATAAAATAAAGTATTTCCTGGATTTAAAATAAAATAAATAATAAGATAAATTAAAATAAAATTAAGAAATAAAAAACCTAAATCCCAATCAAATCTAATATTAAAAAAGGTATTAAATAAAGATAGATAAAAACAAACAAAATCTAGCAAATCACAATAAAAACTCATAAAATCCCGAATTAATAAAAAATTCGAAAATTCAATAAAAATTAATCAATATATTCTAAAAATAAATTAAAAGACCAAATATTATCTTTTAAAATAATATCAATCAATTATTTTAGAATATATAAAATTAAAACATATATCAATTGAAAATTATATTCTCTAACAAATTGACACGTGGAATAATTTTTATGAGAGTTAATCTGGTGCTGACACGTCACTAAGAATTAATCTGGTGCTGACACGTCACTATGAAAGTTCTTCTTTTCTAATATATATTGATATTGATATTGATTGATATTGATGTATTTAATTATCCTGGAATCATTCTCCTCCTCAAAAAAAAGTTAGCACTAATATAGAGCATTTCTCAAAATTACTTATCTTTCAAAATGCTAAAATCAAACAAATTTACATTTTTTTAATAATATAAATTTATATTTACAAATTACCTTTGATCCATTCATTACAAAAATTGAATGATTTTTTTTGGTGTGGATTACAAACTGCATACTAGGGGTGTTCGCGGATTGGATTGGATCGGTTTTGAGGAGAAAAATCATCCGATCCGATCTCATCGGTTTTATGATTTTATCATCCAATGGATTTTTTACTAAACTCAAATCCGAACCAATCTGATCCAATCTATAGCGGTTTGGATTGGATTGAATTATTCGATTTTTGTAACACCCCGATTTCGGTGGCGTCACTTTAGTAACTCAAAATAAAATAAAGCGGAAAAAGCAGGTATTTTTTTTTTGTTTTGTTTAAATAAAAAGACTTGTCGAAATAAAGACTCAACCCAATCGCGATTAACAGCGATTAATATACAATACAAGCACAGCCCTCGCTGCAACTAAACATCGTCACGAGTGACCTCCAGTGACGGAAAGGTAGTGCCCGTGGCCAAATATGTACAAACTAAAACAAAGGTTAAGTATTCTGAGTACAGTCCTCCAACGAAAGTAAGTCGGCCCAAAACGGCCTCAAAAGACTTCCTACGTCCGACAAACTCCCTGTGATCCTCATGGAAGGGAATCACACAAAAAGCTAATAGTCGGGAACCTACCCTGCCCCAAAATACAACTGATGAATCAGAGCTATGACCATGACAACCAAAATCAGTAACTCTAACCACCCATATCCTACACCACTATCTTCGACCCTCATCTGATCTTCCATGAAGTCCGGGTCCACGTCGAAGGCTCAGTAGTAGTCATTTCGCTCCGGGTCCTCCCCGAACGACGAACCTTCTTGAATCATCTGTTGAACGTCTGGCAGCAGGCCGACCGCCCAAACACAAACATACAAACAAAGCCACGGCGCTAGGGTCAACTCACGGAATATAGTAGATAATACAAACAGCATGTGAAGAATAAGGGGGTATGTATATATATATGTTGTATATATATATTTATATGTTCTGTATTGCCTACCCTAAGGTATATACTTAGCATGTTATCAAGGCTCTAATAACAATTCAATGAATAATATCTCAACAATACAATAAGCATTATCTCAACAATTCCATATTGGGTGCATGTATGCATGCAATGTCAATTCAAACGTTGATCCCAAAAATAGGCATGTCAAGTCGATCCAACCCATTGGGTCGAACACAAGGACTCGCACACGCAGTAAATGACAACGCCAAGTCGGTTCTCTCATTAGAGTCGAACATACGGACGTTGCGCGCGTCTAATGACTATCGCCGAATCGATCCAATCCCTCGGATTGAATATAAGGATCCGCGCGTGTCGAAAGATTATCGCTGAATCGGTCCAATCCCTCGGATTGAACTCACGGACTCACGCGAGTTTATATGGCGATGGCTGAATCGATCCAATCCATCGGATTGAATATAAGGATTCACGCGTGCCCGAGTGACTACCGCCGAATCGATCCAATCCCTCGGATTGAATATAAGGATTCACGCGTGTCAAACGATTATTGCCGAATCGGTCCAACCCGTCGGGTTGAACATAAGGATTCGCGCCCGTTAAGCCGAAGATAATGTCGATTATGCGACAAAATGAATTAATCAAAAGAAGAAAGAATGAACTTGGAACTCATAGTTCCCGGCTAAACTTTAGATAGCCAAACAATAAACTGCTCATCGAGCGAAGAGTACCGAAGTACTTGGAAACTTATAATTTCCGGCTAAACTTTAGATAGTCAAACAATAAACTGCTCATCGAGCAAAAGAGTATCAACATACTCGGAAACTTGTAAGTTTCTTCTAAACTTGGACTCGGCGACCCTTCTCATCTTTCAAACTAATATTCAAGCTCCAAGCTCTTATCTAAGGTTGTTACCATTATTCAATGGTTTTAGAGATTGATTAATGTCTTATGAGTTTTCCTTGAGAAAATAGGTTTCTTTTAATCTTATAATACTTCCTATAAGTTTCAGGGATCCCATAATCCCAAACAATTCCTTGAGAAGGTCTCGATCCATTAAAACATAACAAGGTCCGAACTCCGTTCGTCCTTTCGAACTCTCTCAAAAATCTCATAAAATTCGGCATGACTTGCCCGTTATCCTCACTCATCAGTATCACAGATATAAGTGGAATAGCATAACTAAACCAGCGCAATCAATAAGCATAAACAGCATATTCCAACACATCCTAGATTAACCAGCAAACGGCCGAAGCCTCTCAGAAAACATTTTTCCATAAAGCGATAAACAATATCCAAGCAATATTCAATATCAACACAATAACCCAGTCGAATTGATCGACGCCTACAAGGAGATAGCTAGTAAGTAAGTTGCCCTAACCTCGAGTTGTTCTAGTCTCGCGGTGCAGGTCTCGCTCACAAGCTTGTTCAGTCAAGCCCAAGGTTTCCACAAACGAACCTTAGAGCAAACAAAGCAGAAATCAATCAAATTAAGTCGACATAATCGAAACAATACTAACTAGAGTTAGACAAAGCTCAAGAAACTTCAGAGTACAACACTTAGGCACGAATGAAAGGGCTTTCCCCGAATGGATGAGTTTTGACTCGATTCAAGTTTTGTGCAAAAACACTTTATTCGCTAAAACGTGCATAACTCGAGCTACAGAACTCGGAATGACACGAAACCGGCGCCAAAATTTCGACAATTGAAAGAGCTACGCAATGGCTCAGGTCATAGAGACCCAAAAATTATTTTTGGACACGGTACCCAAGCAAATAGGTTTCGGCCACTATGGAAAATAGGGTTTTCGAACTTTTTCTTCGATCTAAATCAATTCCTAGGTATTCTTAGGCGATATCTAGGCCAGGGAAACTCTCAGAAAAATTATCGGGTTAAAACTGTCGCAGGGGTATTTTGGTCAATATTTTTAGCTCAGAATTTCAAAACTGAATTTTTGAAAAACAAATTGGATGGGGACGTCCACAACGACGTTTATGACGACAAATCCTACTAGCACTAAGCCAAGTCGATAGATTAGAGCGTAAAGGTTGCGACTTTGCCGAAAAATGGGTATTTAGGGTAGAAATTGATTCCGGCGGCATTTCGTCGACATTTGACAAAATCTAATCCGCAGAACACGCTCAGGAGCATGCAGGGAAGAAGTTTAGACGCTGAAATCAACTGATTTGAACAGTTTTTCAAAAACCTCAAAATTTTGAACTCAGAAAGTCGCAGGAGAAATGGACAGAAACGACGATTCGAAGGAGAGTATAGATTACCTACCTCGAGGTCTTCGATTAGTGACGATCGGTGAAGCAAACGGGCAAGAAACGGAAAAACTCTTCTTCTCCTCCTTCCTCCTTGAAAGCCACGGCCAAAATGGGTGCAGGTGATGGTTTTTTTTTGTTTTTTCTATTTTTCAAAGTATATATAGGAAATGGAAAACGCGGGAAAATGATTATTTCGCGATTCCGATTTTTCCTGTGCATTCCTCTGTAAATTCTAAGATAGGTTCTGGCGACAGAATTCCAGAACTCAAAATAGGATTCTTGGAATTAAACCAGAAGATCCAAGATCGGCATAAGTCGGTGTAAGTCGGTTTATCCCGAAAAACTACTTTTTGCAGTGATCGTCGGATGAGAAAACTTCCTTCTGAAGAAAGATCAGAATTGACGAGAGAAATAGGAGAACGCGGGTGGAATCTTCTTTTGCAGCTCCGAATAGAAAAAGTCTTCATCGTCTGTCGATCTTAGGTTTTCTCGAACTATCAGGGATTCCGTTTCGGCAAACTTCCGAGAATTGGAATTTGACGTTCGTACTTTCCAGGATTTCGCATCGAAATGGTTGTTTAAGGACGGAAAAGAGAAGTTCTAACATTTCTCTGAGGATTTTTGGAATTAGTTTCCATCGTGTCCTAAAACGTAAATTAACTATTCACTAATACCTTTGACCTAGGATTAAGCGTATGTTAGTCGTGCTATAACTCTTTCGGTTTTTCGATACATTCTTGGACTTTTCCTGAACCTCTTTCCTTCCCAAATTTATCTTAATCAAATAACTTTTTTATTTTATTCACTTATCCAAAGCGTTAAAACTTGGGCCTTACATTACTACCCTCCAAAAAGAAAGTTTCGACCTCGAAACTTAAGGGTCAGTAAAAAGTTCTGGATACTGTTCCTTGATCTTTTCCTTCAGCTCCCACGTTGCATCGCCGGTGTCCTTGTTCCAAATAACCTTCACTAACTCGATCTCTTTACCCCTCAACTGCTTTACCCTTGTGTCACCAATGCTGATTGGCGGTGTCTCGAAAGACAAGTTATCCTTCAACTCAATGTCATCCAGCTCGATGACGTGCGTCGGATCAGCAATATACTTCCGCAGTTGTGACACATGGAATACATCGTGAACGTTTGATAGAAAAGGCGGTAATGCGATCTGATAAGCTACCGGTCCTACACGACGAGTAATCTGATAAGGTCCAATGAACTTTGGCGTCAGCTTTCTTGACTTGATTGCTCGACCAACTCCTGTAGTCTGGGTAACTCGCAGAAACACATGATCTCCTTCTTCGAATTCCAGGGTTCTGCGCCTTTGATCTGCATAGCTCTTCTGTCTACTCTGAGAAGCCTTCATCTTCTCCCTGATCTGTTTAATCTTCTCAGTTGTCTGTTGCAGAAGTTCCGGTCCTACTAACAAATTCTCTCCATCTTGATACCAACATAAAGGTGTTCTACACTTGCGGCCATACAATGCCTCATACGGTGCCATGCCTATAGTCGTATGAAAACTGTTGTTGTATGTGAACTCAATCAGTGGCATTAGGGTATCCCAACTGCCCTTGTTGCCTAACACGCAAGCTCGTAGCAAATCCTCCAATGATTGGATAGTTCTCTCTCAGTTTGCCCATCAGTCTGTGGATGATAAGCAGAACTTAATCTCAGCCTCGTTCCCAAAGCATTATGAATAGCTCCCCACAAATGTGAAGTAAACTTCGGGTCTCTATCGGAAACGATACTTATTGGCACTCCATGAAGTCGCACAATCTCAGCTATATATATCTCTGATAGCTTCTCCACGTTGTACGTGGTCCTCACAGGTATGAAATGAGCCGACTTAGTCAATCGATCCACGACTACCCAAATCGAATCATATCCTTTTTGAGTTCTTGGCAACGCCACGACAAAATCCATCGATATGCTATCCCATTTCCATTGAGGTACATCCAAGCTCTGTAGCATACCTGAAGATTTCTGATGTTCCACCTTCGCCTTCTGACAGATTAAACATGCAGCTACATATCCTGCCACTTGTCTCTTCATCCCTGGCCACCAAAAATTCACCTTCAAGTCCTGATACATCTTTTTCCTTCCAGGGTGAATGCTCAACTTGCTTTTGTGACCTCCACTCATGATTCAAAACTTAACTCGATCGCTCTATAACTCATAGACGAACTATTCCCTTGGAATCTACTAGTCCATTAACGTCGATTCCAACTTCGTAACTATCCTCATTCGCACCATGAAATCAATCTTCTACTTAGTCATCATTCAAATTAAAACTCGACTCAAGTCTTGATACCTTGTGCATCGCTAGACCCAATCCCTTTTAACATCCGTTCATCAACAACTTATAAGCTAATCATCATATCAATATCTTACAATCCATCATTGTCATCTCCCCTTTTTCGAGACTTCCCTTACCCGAACCATAAAACCAACCTTCACTTATTCACAACCCACTTTACAATTACCTAAAATCCTTAACACTTCCCCCAAATCCGAACTTATTCCCTAGAAGATCAAATCATAACTGTACCTCGGGAAACTTAACTAGTCATTTTATCATCCGATCCCTCAACATTCTGAGGTTTAACTACAATCGTTAATGCTAACACCACTAAATATCTTATTCGTACATGATTTTCACCTCCCAAGGTCAATCTTAACCCTAAGACCCTCATTCAACTTAGTGAAAATCACTTGCTAACCCCAGCATGCAACATCGGACTTCATAACAAAGTCCCATTCACTCTTAGACTCTAAGAAATTTGTCCACATATAACAACCTCAAGTATTCATCTTAATACTAACTCTTTATTTCTGTAACTAGATCGTCCTCCAATCAATCCGATACTTAGTCTCTCGTTTCAAGACCTGACAAACTTTGAGTCCTAAACACTTAAGGCAAGAATTATAGACTTAAACCTAAACTTTCACCAAGTTTGGACCTCAAATGTCCTTTAATTCTTCAATACTTCTTAAATGAATATCCTTTTCTTAAAACTATAACTCCTTCGCAAGCAAACAAATACTTCACACGAACTTTACCTCCCAAGTCAACTAATCCTCGATCCAATCAAATCAACCTTACCAATCCATCTATCAAAGTCCATTGCCAGTTCTGATTCCGAATATCACCCCCTCAATATTAAGTTGATCAGGCCTAATACATCGAAGGTGAAGATTTAGAAAAACCCACTGGAACAGTCAATGAGTTCCTATCATCCAGTAGTCACAATTACCCTGATATTAAATCCTCAATGATGCCGCTACGGAACTACACACTCTCGACACCATACGTATACTATCCATACGGAATCTCTCGGAGATTCATTCTTCAACTTCTAGCTCCTTTGTTAAACGCATCGGTGCAAGACTACTTTCTAGGCTTAACGTGTTATTCTAAACCTCGTGTAACTTCTATAGTTTAAACACGAGCAACGGTCAAATAAAGTATTATTAGGCGTAATAACTATAAAGTCAAAGCTTGACAGTAAAGGCAAGTTAGGTGTGTTGCACGTTCTACGAGAGTAATAAAGCATGTTATCCTAGAATGAGAAGGAATAGTTAGAAGGTTACCATCGTTCGTGTGCTCTCCTCTGACTAGTCTACCAGCTCCCTCGCCGCACGAGACATAGACTCCTCCCCGTGCAGCAGGATGTCTTCCTCTCACCGTAGGCACAGATGGCTCAACCCTGGTTACATTGCAATCCTTGGCTTGATGCCCCGGACGGTTGCAATTGAAACATAGAGGTCCCCCGTCTGGACACTTGTTAGAGTAGTGCCCCACCTTCTTGCACCTGTAACACGTTACTCCTTGGCCCGAAGTCTTGTTTCCTGTTCCTCCGGTAGCATTTATGGGCTTATACTGCCCCGAGGTAAAACCTTCCCTCAAAGGGCGTTGATACGGCTTCTTCTGTTGGAATTTACCTCTTCCTTTATAGTTCTGAGGACCTGACCTTACTGGTCCTCCAGTTCCAGCACGATTCAACCTCTTGTTCTTCATTAACTCCACTTCTGTGGCTTTCTCAACCAAGGACTGGAAGCGCATGATTCCCAACGGTTTCACTGAGTCCTCAATGTCAGGCCTCAGCCCATTCACAAAGCGTTTGCACATGTAGGGTTCATCAACCCCATTGCGGAAGAATCGAAAGTGTTTGGCCAACGATTCCAGCTTAGCAGCATATTCCGGAATGGACATGCTACCCTGACGAAGAGTCAGAAACTGTGCCTCACGCTCGTCACGAGCACTATCTGGAAAATACTTCTCCAGAAAAGCAGCACGAAATGAAGCCCAGTTCACTTCCACATTATTTGCTTCCATCATTCCTCTGGTACCCCTCCACCAGTACTCAGCATCGCCCAGCAGCAGATAAGTTGCCAGGCCCACCTTGGCCCCTTCACTAGTCTGTAGTACTTCGAAAATCTTCTCAATCTCTTGGATCCATAGATCCGCATTGTCCGGGTCAGTCCCACCTGTGAACTTGGGTGGATCCTGCCTTCTAAAATCATTCAATCCCCTATTCTGGTCCAGGGCTACCTCCCTCTCCCGCTTATGTCGCTCACGTTCAGCTTTGTCAGCACGCAACTGAGCGTTCTCCGCAGTTTGATTTGTCATTGCCTGGGCCATAGCAGTCATTGCCCCAGCGAGTTGGTTCATGTTCTCCATGTTCTGTTTAGTTAAACAAACAGTTAGTACTAACCATAAGATAGCATCTAGCATAACTATACAATATGATTAAGTACTAACTTCAATCAATTCTAAGCGAAAAATCGCTTGGCAGACAATCAATTTTTACTCTTTGCAGAGTCACACAACCTAGCACAGAAGACCTATTTCCCACGGCTCCCAAAAGACTCGACTAAGCTCTGATACCACAATGTAACACCCCGATTTCGGTGGCGTCACTTTAGTAACTCAAAATAAAATAAAGCGGAAAAAGCAGGTATTTTTTTTTTGTTTTGTTTAAATAAAAAGACTTGTCGAAATAAAGACTCAACCCAATCGCGATTAACAGCGATTAATATACAATACAAGCACAGCCCTCGCTGCAACTAAACATCGTCACGAGTGACCTCCAGTGACGGAAAGGTAGTGCCCGTGGCCAAATATGTACAAACTAAAACAAAGGTTAAGTATTCTGAGTACAGTCCTCCAACGAAAGTAAGTCGGCCCAAAACGGCCTCAAAAGACTTCCTACGTCCGACAAACTCCCTGTGATCCTCATGGAAGGGAATCACACAAAAAGCTAATAGTCGGGAACCTACCCTGCCCCAAAATACAACTGATGAATCAGAGCTATGACCATGACAACCAAAATCAGTAACTCTAACCACCCATATCCTACACCACTATCTTCGACCCTCATCTGATCTTCCATGAAGTCCGGGTCCACGTCGAAGGCTCAGTAGTAGTCATTTCGCTCCGGGTCCTCCCCGAACGACGAACCTTCTTGAATCATCTGTTGAACGTCTGGCAGCAGGCCGACCGCCCAAACACAAACATACAAACAAAGCCACGGCGCTAGGGTCAACTCACGGAATATAGTAGATAATACAAACAGCATGTGAAGAATAAGGGGGTATGTATATATATATGTTGTATATATATATTTATATGTTCTGTATTGCCTACCCTAAGGTATATACTTAGCATGTTATCAAGGCTCTAATAACAATTCAATGAATAATATCTCAACAATACAATAAGCATTATCTCAACAATTCCATATTGGGTGCATGTATGCATGCAATGTCAATTCAAACGTTGATCCCAAAAATAGGCATGTCAAGTCGATCCAACCCATTGGGTCGAACACAAGGACTCGCACACGCAGTAAATGACAACGCCAAGTCGGTTCTCTCATTAGAGTCGAACATACGGACGTTGCGCGCGTCTAATGACTATCGCCGAATCGATCCAATCCCTCGGATTGAATATAAGGATCCGCGCGTGTCGAAAGATTATCGCTGAATCGGTCCAATCCCTCGGATTGAACTCACGGACTCACGCGAGTTTATATGGCGATGGCTGAATCGATCCAATCCATCGGATTGAATATAAGGATTCACGCGTGCCCGAGTGACTACCGCCGAATCGATCCAATCCCTCGGATTGAATATAAGGATTCACGCGTGTCAAACGATTATTGCCGAATCGGTCCAACCCGTCGGGTTGAACATAAGGATTCGCGCCCGTTAAGCCGAAGATAATGTCGATTATGCGACAAAATGAATTAATCAAAAGAAGAAAGAATGAACTTGGAACTCATAGTTCCCGGCTAAACTTTAGATAGCCAAACAATAAACTGCTCATCGAGCGAAGAGTACCGAAGTACTTGGAAACTTATAATTTCCGGCTAAACTTTAGATAGTCAAACAATAAACTGCTCATCGAGCAAAAGAGTATCAACATACTCGGAAACTTGTAAGTTTCTTCTAAACTTGGACTCGGCGACCCTTCTCATCTTTCAAACTAATATTCAAGCTCCAAGCTCTTATCTAAGGTTGTTACCATTATTCAATGGTTTTAGAGATTGATTAATGTCTTATGAGTTTTCCTTGAGAAAATAGGTTTCTTTTAATCTTATAATACTTCCTATAAGTTTCAGGGATCCCATAATCCCAAACAATTCCTTGAGAAGGTCTCGATCCATTAAAACATAACAAGGTCCGAACTCCGTTCGTCCTTTCGAACTCTCTCAAAAATCTCATAAAATTCGGCATGACTTGCCCGTTATCCTCACTCATCAGTATCACAGATATAAGTGGAATAGCATAACTAAACCAGCGCAATCAATAAGCATAAACAGCATATTCCAACACATCCTAGATTAACCAGCAAACGGCCGAAGCCTCTCAGAAAACATTTTTCCATAAAGCGATAAACAATATCCAAGCAATATTCAATATCAACACAATAACCCAGTCGAATTGATCGACGCCTACAAGGAGATAGCTAGTAAGTAAGTTGCCCTAACCTCGAGTTGTTCTAGTCTCGCGGTGCAGGTCTCGCTCACAAGCTTGTTCAGTCAAGCCCAAGGTTTCCACAAACGAACCTTAGAGCAAACAAAGCAGAAATCAATCAAATTAAGTCGACATAATCGAAACAATACTAACTAGAGTTAGACAAAGCTCAAGAAACTTCAGAGTACAACACTTAGGCACGAATGAAAGGGCTTTCCCCGAATGGATGAGTTTTGACTCGATTCAAGTTTTGTGCAAAAACACTTTATTCGCTAAAACGTGCATAACTCGAGCTACAGAACTCGGAATGACACGAAACCGGCGCCAAAATTTCGACAATTGAAAGAGCTACGCAATGGCTCAGGTCATAGAGACCCAAAAATTATTTTTGGACACGGTACCCAAGCAAATAGGTTTCGGCCACTATGGAAAATAGGGTTTTCGAACTTTTTCTTCGATCTAAATCAATTCCTAGGTATTCTTAGGCGATATCTAGGCCAGGGAAACTCTCAGAAAAATTATCGGGTTAAAACTGTCGCAGGGGTATTTTGGTCAATATTTTTAGCTCAGAATTTCAAAACTGAATTTTTGAAAAACAAATTGGATGGGGACGTCCACAACGACGTTTATGACGACAAATCCTACTAGCACTAAGCCAAGTCGATAGATTAGAGCGTAAAGGTTGCGACTTTGCCGAAAAACGGGTATTTAGGGTAGAAATTGATTCCGGCGGCATTTCGTCGACATTTGACAAAATCTAATCCGCAGAACACGCTCAGGAGCATGCAGGGAAGAAGTTTAGACGCTGAAATCAACTGATTTGAACAGTTTTTCAAAAACCTCAAAATTTTGAACTCAGAAAGTCGCAGGAGAAATGGACAGAAACGACGATTCGAAGGAGAGTATAGATTACCTACCTCGAGGTCTTCGATTAGTGACGATCGGTGAAGCAAACGGGCAAGAAACGGAAAAACTCTTCTTCTCCTCCTTCCTCCTTGAAAGCCACGGCCAAAATGGGTGCAGGTGATGGTTTTTTTTTGTTTTTTCTATTTTTCAAAGTATATATAGGAAATGGAAAACGCGGGAAAATGATTATTTCGCGATTCCGATTTTTCCTGTGCATTCCTCTGTAAATTCTAAGATAGGTTCTGGCGACAGAATTCCAGAACTCAAAATAGGATTCTTGGAATTAAACCAGAAGATCCAAGATCGGCATAAGTCGGTGTAAGTCGGTTTATCCCGAAAAACTACTTTTTGCAGTGATCGTCGGATGAGAAAACTTCCTTCTGAAGAAAGATCAGAATTGACGAGAGAAATAGGAGAACGCGGGTGGAATCTTCTTTTGCAGCTCCGAATAGAAAAAGTCTTCATCGTCTGTCGATCTTAGGTTTTCTCGAACTATCAGGGATTCCGTTTCGGCAAACTTCCGAGAATTGGAATTTGACGTTCGTACTTTCCAGGATTTCGCATCGAAATGGTTGTTTAAGGACGGAAAAGAGAAGTTCTAACATTTCTCTGAGGATTTTTGGAATTAGTTTCCATCGTGTCCTAAAACGTAAATTAACTATTCACTAATACCTTTGACCTAGGATTAAGCGTATGTTAGTCGTGCTATAACTCTTTCGGTTTTTCGATACATTCTTGGACTTTTCCTGAACCTCTTTCCTTCCCAAATTTATCTTAATCAAATAACTTTTTTATTTTATTCACTTATCCAAAGCGTTAAAACTTGGGCCTTACAATTTTTGTTTCACTTTTTTATATTTTGAAATTGTGTTGTATAAATTTTAAAAATAAATAATATATGATACATAATTTATAACATTAATATAACATTCATAAATTATAACATAGTAACAAATTTTTAAATTATGATTATAATTGTTTACTTTGATGCATGTATATAGTTCAAATAATTACTTGAACTTTTTTTATTAAAACGTAATTTTATAAATAAGCATGTGTGATATAATCAATATATAAACAATAAATATGTACTATGTAAGTGTAAATGGAATGATATATGTATAACTAAAAGTATACATATTTGTGAATGTTCGGTTTGGATTGGATTGGTTCGGTTTTGGAAATCAAATCCGAAATCCGATACGATCCAATAAATAATTTCGGTTTTTTCAATTTTCAGTCCGTTCGGTTTACGGTTTGATTGGATTTCAGTTTTTTTGGATCGGTTTGTCGGTTTTGTTTGGATTGGTTCGGTTATGAACACCCCTACTGCAGACCCTGCATTTGCTTTAAAAATGGTGGGGTTCCACATGACCACGTCCATTTATAATCTCCACACTCCCCTTCTTTGTTTTCACTTTTCACTTTCTCTTTGTGGTTTTGTCATAGACCCGAGCTTACATGACAACCATCACTCCTTAGTCCTTACCATGGCTCTGTTGCAGTCTTTCATGAGGCTCACCCGGACTCTCACTTCCCCATATAGAACCTTCCCTCTATATTTTAATAATGAACGGGTACCCGCCCCGACCCATTTAAAAAAGGGTAGTTAAAATACGTGTTTCATCTACCTACGGGTACCGGACCCACGGGTCCTATTACCCGTGCGGGAATTTACCAACGGGTCCGGGTATTTTTGGCACCCTATGCCACGGAAGACATAATTTTGAAAAGTCGCGGTAACTTTTAAATGCGTAATAACAATCTTTCAAATTCTGACAGACATGGGTTGTATTGAATTCACCTCTTTAATTGAAATTATATAACTGGTAAATAACTGTTCAAAACAATTAAATATCTACTTGCATGAGTCTACTGATAGAGTGATCTATACATACACTTTTCATATGGTCAGCAGTCACACACTTAAGCATTTGTCTGCTACCATGGTTTCCACTTATCTTATACAGTCCTACTTGCAAAGAGGAGTGTTTACTTGTAGAAGCTTTCGCATGCAGAGTCCACCTGACACATACAATATTTCCCGGGCTAAGGTCAAAGAAGGGATTTGATCTAAATGTGCAGGTTGAGGAGTCTCAGTTATGCCATCTTTCTTGTCCTGCAGAAGGAAAAATAGAAAGCGTAAGCTACTAAGATAGGTTTGTAGTAAAAAGCTTAATTAGTTTGCTAGATATTATATCTTCAAACTATGTGCTTAAGTTTTAGCGAAGTAAAAAGGTGAAGGATAGATCACATTCCACCAATTGTGACACATTAACATTCACTGTAAATTAGCTTCTGGTTTGTACAGTTCCTAATAAGTGCCAGTGAGTATGCACATCAATATTGCAACTAAACTAGTCAATGACATCACAATATAATCCACACAAAAGCTAGCTCTGAAACATGGAGATGACTCTTCTCCAAATCTAAGCTCTGCATGAAACAGATCACCCTCTTAAGGCAAGTTGATAGCCCGCCAACTAGCACCTATCTGAATCACGAACAAAACTACCAAAACCCATCCTTTTTTTATTAGGGATCAAACTACCATCAACATACAACTCCACTTGCATTCTTGCGTTATTATTCATTATTTTTATGGTAACTATGGGTTGAGCCCAGTCTGTCATTTTTGCACGGAGGTCATGATCTAATGCAACACAAATTTCAGGTTCCACATGAAAGATTCAAACACACTATTATTCTTTCACTTCCAAAGCCACCATTAAAATTTCTACAATGCTACATAATAAGAGAAACCCAGTTGGAAAAAGAAACATCACCGGATACTACATGCAAGTGTGATAAAGTGTTGCCAAACTTTGGTTGAACCACATAACAAATGGTCTAAATCCCCAACATCGGGGACAATTATATCATTGTTAAAGTTTTTGTGAACATTAGAATTTATTTTATAATTTGAGGACCTGGACATTTTTAAAATTGTAATAGTTACCATTTCCCATGTCCAGTCGTCACTCATTCATATACACCTCTAATTTACATTTCGATCCTATTAGGGATGATACTCGCTCAGGCCAGGCGCAAGGAGTGCCTCTCGCTCCCCGTCCCTGCACACTAATATGTGAAGTCTATAAATACGTGTAAAGTCTAAAATTCAACTCATCTAAAGTGTGAAGTCTAACCCCTCGATAATTCAACTCATCCAAAAGATAAATAGGCTCCAGAGGTCTTAAGGATTTTAGTCACGAACTTTTGGCTAATTAGAAAGCTAACTTATTTACCATGAAGCAATTGTTTGAAGCAGATGTCGTGTTCCAGCCAATCTTTGCTTGGAGGAGGGTTTGCGGTACAATCTGCACAGTTAAGGTAGCCTTAAAATGGAGTGTAGGAGATGGAATAACATCTGAATTTGAAAGGATCCTTGGCCTCTTGGTTAAGCATTTTGTATATCAAGTGGAAAATAACTTGTTACCATGCATAGATTATCTGTGCAAAAGGAGGGTGCAATCTTAATCAGAACGTGTATCGTGTGGTAAGATTGTAGAGGAAACTCAAGCTCATTTGTTGTTGCATTGTCCTTGGGCAAGGGTTGTATGTTTCTCCCACCCGCTTGGGACTCAAAACGGACACGATTCAAGTGAATTTAGCTTCATGGCTGAAATCTTGTTGCGAGACGCAAGAAGTGGAATCTTTGGAAAGCATTTTCAAGGACTGTGGGCTATTTAAGAAGGCCTGAAATGATAAATTTATGCTAATCCAACAAGCGCAAGACTTGTTGGATACCGGTAAGAAAATAAGCACCAAACGTTATTTTTAAGCTCTTTGGAGTGTCACCTAGACTTGTTCTAATGGTAAGAAAATAAGGTTTGATTGCTTAGTGATGAAAAACTCCTAAGCTACTAGTGTTTAAGATGCTCTTAAGTTTTATAAACAAAAATAATTCATTCACACGAATCACACATATTCCACACACACCCAATAAGAGAGATGGAGATATACGAAAAAGAAATGAAAGCTATGATACGTGATGTGAAAGAAAAATAAAAGAGAAACCCTTTTATTTTTATATATATATATATATATATCATGAAAACATGGATGAAAATGATTTTTAAAAGATATTAGAGAATGTGGAGGAGACTAAAGCTAAAGGTGGAAAGTCGAAGTACCATCATATGATCATCTCTACATTCTTAAGTCTTGATACATTCAACCTATTTTTCTTCTTTTACCATTTACAGCTTAAAGTTTTGACACACACAACCTATTTTCTCATCTTTTTTAATTTTACTCAAATTTTCTTCATATTTTTTCTCTTTTCTTTCCCTACAATATTGTTGGCACATGAAAAATATTTAAAAGCTATAAAGGGAGTCAAAAGGTTGGGATAGCCGAGGCAAGTAGCTAGTCGTTCGTTGGAAATGAAAAGGTTAGCCGAAGGAACAAAAATCGTGCATCTGGACGGGATTGTGGGTACAAGTACAACAACCTATGTTTGGAAACGAAGATATTTTAAGGGTTATACTCAGAATCTAGGTTTTGTCTCGTGGAATACATATTGGCTATGGATCCTTTCATTTAAAATAGGAATAGTTGATACTAGGAGACAACCGATACAAAGAAGATCAGTTAGAATAGTCTTCCTGGTTGACTAGGAGTGAGAAGACATTAACATCCTAGAATTTTTAGTGGTTTGACTGTAAGAAATCTAGGACGTGACTTAGTGGTTACATGCTTGAGAAACAGTTATATTCAGCCGAATTCTCCCTATAAAAAATGAGAAGGTTATTTGTAAATTATATCACAATAAAAAATAATCAATCAAACATACAAGTTTTGCGCATTTCTCTGTTTATTTTACTTAGACTTTAATTATTTCAAATTCTATTTATTCTTTAAAGCTTATACTTTAAGCTTATTCAAGTGTTTCCACTTATTTAGCTGTTTTTCTCAATTACTTTAGTTACATTCAACTACTTCGTCTTCAACCTCTCACTAGCAGTTTCTAAGTGCTTTTAGGAGTGTCTTAGGAACCTGATTTGAAATGCATAGTCAATTCCTCGAATCGCTTGTTATAGGGAATCATTGCATTGGATTCTCAACCGACTCATGTAGCAACCCTAGACCTAAACTTGTTTGAACCAACAAATTGGCACGCCCAATGGGGCCGACATTGCTATTGAGAAGTCTCCATCTCCAATGATCGACGTTTTGGCACATGCAACTGTGGTCTGGGGACATAAGGGTTGGGGATGAAGGGTGAAGAGAGTTCAAACCCTGAGGAGGTTTTATTTACTAACATTACTAACAACTAACATTTGTCTATAAAAAAATATAATATACAAACAATCGCAGACAAGTAGCAGTCTTACCTCTATATTCGACGATGCTCCCAGTCCCACTCGACACAATGAATGAATTTAGAACCAGTGCTTGATATTGCAGGCATTGTCGTTTCCACTGTAGTCGCAACAATTCTTCGTCATGCACAGAAGCCGTTTATACGGCCGATCACGGAGAGAAGCAAAAGCAGTTCTGTGACAACAACGACTACCTCTCTTTCATACAACGTCAAATTGATATGGATATATATCAATTATATGATCGGCCAAGTGTCCATAATCTTGGCCTAAATCATCAAAATCATGGTCCGTAGCGAGTTAAATTTTGCAAAATAAGAATCACAAGGAATGCAATTATGAGTCATCGGCTTATATGATGGAAACTATACCCTCCCCACTCCCACTTGGGGGCAACCTGTCCAAGAAATGCCCATTTCTGTCTCATTACAATAAGGTGCAACATGAGTTACATTTTAAATTCAAAAAAAAAAAAAACATGAGTTACATTTTTTTTATCAAAGGTTGCTCGAAATGAAATCAAAATCAAAACTAACTTCTCAATCTGAATAGAAACTATATAGTCATAGTTAGGAAAAAAAAAAAAACTAATTTGCATAAATTTGGGTGCATGATAAAATTAATTATTTGACTTTAATCTCATTATTTATGTTCCTATATTTATCTATCTTTGGAACCAGCTTGTGTCCTGCCACACTTCAAGACGGCTTCGGTTGACTTTGCTCCGCTATCAACAGTGTGCAGCAAAGTAGAAATAAAAACTTGGTGCACTTAAATATTTTTTGACGGATGTTTTTACTCAGAAGGGTGTGTCCTGCCACACTTCATCTCCTTTTTAAATATTTTTTCTAGAATTTGAATTTATGTTTTCATTTTTAAAGAAATATAGCTTACTTACAACTAAATTAACATATGTATTGGTACTTGCGTATTTGTGAAGTAAAATTGGTACTTACTAATTTCTGTTGTATTTAATTTTTCAAAAAACTTACTATTTAACAGTGAGTCCGGCGGTGTTGAATGAAACAGAGCTTAAGGAGGGACCCGTCAAACTTGTCGTTTCTCATAAAATCAACCTTAAATCAAACAGATCAGTTTAACTGTTTAAGGATTCTTCATAAGTTTTAATTAATTAATAATTATCCGTACTTCACTTCATTTCAGTAAAGAATGCAATAAGTGATTCGAACCTGTACACAAACACAATGGTTTTTTTTTTTTAAATTTAACAAAACGCTAGCTATCCATCTTACACTAATACAGTAATGTGAAATCAATTATGTTCCACTGATTTTCTATATATATAAGCTAAAAGCACAAGCATATATATATAAAGCACTCGCATCATTACACCGGATCGTCTGTATTTTGGATTTGAGCCGTGTCACCAGTACCATCACGACGGAGGAGCTCTCTGATGTTAATATTCTTTATGCAGTCAACGAAGCAGGGCAAGAAGAGCTGCAGCGAAAGGAGCAAGTTGATGATAATGGTAAACCAAAAGTCAGAGAGAAGAATCCACAGCAACACCTCACAAGCAGCTAGACCAGACAAGTGGAACACAATTGAAGTAATTCGCAAGCTCATGTCAGCTGCGGATGCGGCCATAGCATGAGAAGAAATGGCGATTAGGATAAGCAGCAATGTTGGGGATGGTTGCTGAAAGGGATTTGTATTAGAGCCCTCATACTTAATTGAAATTAAACTCAATAGCAATATTATGGGGTAAGTGTACTTGGCCTTGTCCATAAGGATAATCAGAACAGAACGTCAAAAAATGAACAATTAGAACAGAGGTGAAAAGAGAAAAAACAATTAAGCGTGTATTTATAGCATTATATGGAGAGGTGAAGACTAGAGAAACAACACTGCACTTTCCTCTCATGTTTCCTCATTGTTCCAAGTTTTTGTTTTTTTTTATTTTAATATCCAAAATTGTTTTTAAATTAAGAAGTTGTTATCACGTGGAACAAAGGCTGAGGGACGGCGCGGTAGGGCCTACCAGGGCGATGGTCACGCCCCGCCATGAACATATAACACAAAAAGAATGAGTGGAAATGGAACAACAAGCAACAGTATGGTAGCGTTTGGTTACGAAACAGAACAGAACGGAACGGGACAGAACAGGATGGAATAGGACAATAATGTTCTATGTGTTGTGTTTGGTAACTCCAAGTCAATAGAACAGAACCATGATTTTAATTACATATATAACCCTGCATGTTTAATATTTGATTGAGGAAAACAAATTGAACTCAATTGAACATTTTGCATAGAAACCGTTTGTTATTGTTTACTTCATGAAATAATCACTTATTTCTTTAAATTAATCACTTATATATTGTTTAAGTTGTTTCAGTATGCTATTGAAAAAAGCAGAAACCTAATTATCTATTTAAGCTATTTTAAGTGTGTTTATTTAGATTAAAAATATTAATTTTTAACTATAATTTTTTTAAGAGATTTTGAGAAAAGCATAAGTTAATTCGTGTTCGACTACTCTAATTAAAATCACTTTTTTTTACTCCTCTCATCTATCATCATAGATTTTCATTATAAGCTAAAGTAACTCTTTCAAATAATTTGTTTTCAGCTTCAGCTGAAACAAACACAAAAAGTGATTTTTCCAAAATAAGTTGAATTAAACGCATGCTAATTGACTCGTTTATCATTGCTTACAAAAACTGATTTTACTTTTGAAAAAATAATTGATTTTATTTTAATTAAGTTCATTCGTGTTTGATTACTCTAATTAAAATCACTTTTTTTTATCTCCTCTCATCTATCATCATAGGTTTTCATGATAAGCTAAAGTAACTGTTTCAAATAATTTGTGTTGTTCCTTTTTTATGTTGTCTGCATTTTAGCTAATGTACGTGTGTGCCAAGATGTGGGACCAGATGTTGTAACATCGTGCTATGACATTTGTCCCTGCGGATCTGCTGTGTGTTTGGCTGATTTTTCTAGAAGCTTTGGATGGATTTCGTGATAATCAAGTTAGGGTTATTGAAGAAGCTTCTCTGTGCTATCTGGATTATAATATAGTGGAATCCAATCTGTTGAAGAGGAGTTGATTTGGTTTAAATTGTGAAAGTTGTTATCTTTTGTTCAAATCTTATTTGATAAGATTTGTTACTGGTTTAAAAGATTTGTTCCAGATCTGTTTTGTGGACTCTATTTTCGTGCAAGCCCATGTAAGATCAAGTTTTGATCTAGTAGTACAACTCTATGTTTTGATGATTACAAGTTAACCTTTTGATATGAACAATTGTGGTACTCTAACGTGTTTTTCTGAGTGTGTTATTTACAGGCTCTGACCTCAACTCAATCTCACACAGATCAGAAGCACTGTGTATAAAGGGTAACCCAAGCAACGCTTTCGCATTCACCATGTTCAGTATGAACAGTGGAAAAGCTTCAGAAGTTCTGAAGCTATACAAACTCTGATGTGGACTCAGTCGCTAGAAGCTCTGAAGATCCAGAAGTTCTGATAACCAAGAAATACTGAAGGTTCAGATGTTCTGATGGTGTAGAAGACTCTGAAGATCCAGAAGCTGAATAGTGGAAACTCTGAAGTCCAGAAGCAAGAAACTCTGAAGGCCATGTTCTTCCCTCTGAGTTCAGAATCAGAAGATACAATGGTCAGAGGATCTGTGCTTTCCCTCTGACTCTGATCAACCGGCTTCACAAGTTCCAATATGAAGTATTCCCCTGATCAGAAGTCTCCTAGGTTAAAAGGTCAAGTCGCTATCCAAGTACAAAAGCAAGTGTACCTTCCTGACGACCTACCTAACGTTCTCAGCCACAGCAGAAGCTGGATTTTCCAGAACTGCCCTCCAACGGTAGCATTTCCCATGCAACGCTCAACCCTAATCCTTGGAGTATATATAGAGGCTGAAGATTGAAAGAAGCGGCCAGAAGAAAAAAACACATATACGCGCAAGACATATTCAAAATATTCTAAGCTTTCTTTCATCTGAAATTCATTGTGTTTAC
Source organism: Lotus japonicus (assembly GCF_012489685.1). Lineage (NCBI taxonomy): Eukaryota > Viridiplantae > Streptophyta > Magnoliopsida > Fabales > Fabaceae > Lotus > Lotus japonicus. Next base: position 39,746,238 of record NC_080046.1, read on the forward strand.
TATTAGCTTTTTAGAAGCAAATCTCTTATAAACAATTCTTTGATAAACAGTTTGTTTAGTTCCTTTTGGAGATCAAGGTTGATCGGATCCTAGAGAAGACTAAGAGAGTGAATCTTAGTGTGAGCTAAGTCAGTGTAATTGTTAGTCACTTGTAGGTTTCAAGTGCAGTTGTAACTCTTACCTGATTAGTGGATTGCCTTCATTCTAAGAAGGAAGAAATCACCTTAACGGGTGGACTGGAGTAGCTTGAGTGATTTATCAAGTGAACCAGGATAAAATCCTTGTGTGCTTTTCTATCTCTTATCTTTAGCACTTAAGCTCTCGAAAGATTTGTCAAAATCTTTAAGGTGGAAGTTTTGTTCTGAAAACGTTATTCAAACCCCCCCTTTCTACCGTTTTTCATACCTTCAATTGGTATCAGAGCGCAAGTTCTGATTACCACACCTAACAGTGTTCAGTGATCCGGGCCGGTGTGAAAAACAATGGCTGCCACCACCAGTGAAACTCAAAGAGATGGTTACAACGCAAAGCCTCCTATGTTCGATGGTCAAAGGTTCGAATATTGGAAAGATAGACTGGAAAGTTTCTTTCTGGGTTTCGATGCAGATCTATGGGATATTATTGTGGATGGCTATGAGCGTCCAGTTGATGCAGATGGCAAGAAGATCCCAAGGTCAGAGATGACTGCAGATCAAAAGAAGCTGTACTCACAACATCACAAAGCAAGAGCAATTCTTCTAAGTGCTATTTCCTATGAGGAGTACCAGAAGATTACAGATCGTGAGTTTGCTAAAGGCATTTTTGAATCTCTGAAGATGTCTCATGAAGGAAACAAGAAAGTCAAAGAATCAAAGGCATTGTCTTTGATCCAAAAGTATGAATCCTTCATCATGGAGCCAAATGAGTCCATTGAAGAAATGTTCTCCAGATTTCAATTGCTTGTAGCTGGCATACGACCTCTCAACAAGAGCTACACAACAAAAGATCATGTCATAAGGGTCATCAGGTGTCTTCCTGAAAGTTGGATGCCTTTGGTGACTTCAATAGAGCTCACGAGAGACGTTGAGAATATGAGTTTAGAAGAACTCATCAGCATTTTGAAATGCCATGAGCTGAAACGCTCAGAGATGCAAGATCTGAGGAAAAAGTCCATAGCCTTGAAATCCAAATCTGAAAAGGCTAAGGTTGAGAAGTCAAAGGCTCTTCAAGCTGAAGAAGAAGAATCTGAAGAAGCATCAGAAGATTCTGATGAAGATGAGCTGACTCTGATCTCCAAGAGACTCAACCGCATCTGGAAGCACAGGCAGAGCAAGTTCAAAGGCTCTGGAAAGGCAAAAGGAAAGTATGAGTCCTCAGGCCAGAAGAAGTCTTCAATCAAGGAAGTCACATGTTTTGAGTGCAAAGAATCTGGGCACTACAAAAGTGATTGTCCAAAGTTGAAGAAAGACAAGAAGCCAAAGAAGCACTTCAAGACGAAGAAGAGTCTGATGGTGACATTTGATGAATCAGAGTCAGAGGATGTTGACTCTGATGGTGAAGTCCAAGGACTCATGGCAATTGTCAAAGACAAGGAAGCAGAGTCAAAGGAAGCTGTTGACTCTGACTCAGAATCAGAAGGAGATCCTAACTCAGACGATGAAAATGAGGTATTTGCTTCTTTCTCTACCTCTGAACTGAAACATGCTTTGTCTGATATCATGGATAAGTATAACTCTTTATTGTCTAAGCATAAAAAGTTGAAAAAGAACTTATCTGCTGTCTCCAAGACTCCTTCTGAACATGAGAAAATTATTTATGATTTGAAAAATGAAAATCATGCTTTTGTAAATTCTAACTCTGTGCTTAAGAACCAGATTGCTAAGTTAGAAGAAATTGTTGCCTGTGATGCCTCTGATTGTAGAAATGAATCTAAGTATGAAAAGTCTTTTCAAAGATTCCTAGCTAAAAGCGTGGATAGAAGCTTAATGGCTTCAATGATCTATGGCGTAAGCAGAAATGGAATGCATGGCATTGGCTATTCTAAACCAATTAGAAATGAGCCTTCTGTGTCTAAAGCTAAATCCTTGTATGAATGCTTTGTTCCCTCTGGTACCATATTGCCTGATCCTGTACCTGCTAAAATTGCAAAAAACCCTCTTAAAAAGGGATCTTTCTCTATGACTAAATATCATGCAAATATTCCTTTAAAATATTATGTTGAGACACCCAAGGTGATCAGAACCTCTGGGGTAACTAACAAAAGAGGACCCAGAAAGTGGGTACCTAAGGACAAGATTATCTATGTTGCAGATATCCTTGATAGCTCCACTGAAACACCAATCATGGTATCTGGACAGTGGATGCTCGCGTCACATGATGGGAGAAAAGCGTATGTTCCGAGAGCTGAAACTTAAGCCTGGAGGCGAAGTTGGCTTCGGAGGAAATGAAAAGGGTAAAATTATTGGTACTGGCACTATTTGTGTAGATAGTAGTCCATGCATTGATAATGTTTTATTGGTAGACGGCTTAACACATAACTTATTGTCTATAAGTCAATTAGCTGACAAGGGTTATGATGTTATATTCAATCAAAAGTCCTGCCGGGCTGTAAGTCAGATCGATGACTCTGTTCTGTTTAACAGCAAGAGGAAGAACAACATTTATAAGATCAGATTATCTGAGTTGGAGGCTCAGAATGTGAAGTGCCTTCTGTCTGTTGATGAAGAGCAGTGGGTATGGCATAGACGGTTAGGGCATGCCAGTATGAGAAAGATTTCTCAGCTGAGCAAGCTAAACCTTGTCAGGGGCTTACCCAATCTGAAGTTCGCTTCAGACGCTCTTTGTGAAGCATGTCAGAAAGGCAAATTCACAAAAGTCCCTTTCACGGCAAAGAATGTTGTCTCAACCTCAAGGCCGTTAGAACTTCTGCATATCGACCTGTTTGGACCAGTGAAAACTGAGTCTATAGGTGGCAAGAGATATGGGATGGTTATCGTTGATGACTATAGCCGCTGGACATGGGTAAAGTTTCTAACCCGCAAGGATGAGTCTCATGCTGTGTTCTCTACCTTCATTGCTCAAGTGCAAAACGAGAAGGCTTGTAGGATTGTGCGTGTCAGAAGTGACCATGGTGGAGAGTTTGAGAATGACAAGTTTGAGAGTCTGTTTGATTCCTATGGAATTGCACATGATTTATCTTGTCCCAGAACCCCTCAACAAAATGGTGTTGTTGAGAGGAAGAACAGAACTCTTCAGGAGATGGCTAGAACCATGCTCCAAGAAACTGGCATGGCTAAGCACTTTTGGGCAGAAGCAGTAAATACAGCATGTTACATTCAGAACAGAATCTCTGTGAGACCAATTCTGAATAAGACTCCTTATGAATTGTGGAAGAACATAAAACCCAACATTTCTTATTTTCATCCTTTTGGCTGTGTTTGTTATGTTCTCAATACTAAGGATAGATTGCATAAATTTGATGCTAAGTCTTCTAAGTGTCTATTACTTGGTTATTCTGATAGATCTAAAGGTTTTAGATTTTATAATACTGATGCTAAGACTATTGAAGAATCTATTCATGTTAGATTTGATGATAAGCTTGACTCTGACCAGTCAAAGCTAGTTGAAAAGTTTGCAGATTTAAGCATTAATGTTTCTGACAAAGGCAAAGCTCCAGAGGAAGTTGAGCCAGAGGAAGATGAACCAGAGGAAGAAGCTGGTCCCTCTAACTCACAAACTCTGAAGAAGAGCAGAATCACTGCAGCTCACCCTAAGGAATTGATTCTGGGCAACAAAGATGAACCAGTCAGAACCAGATCTGCCTTCAGACCCTCTGAAGAGACCTTGCTGAGTCTGAAAGGATTGGTGTCCTTAATTGAACCCAAGTCCATAGATGAAGCTCTTCAGGACAAGGATTGGATTCTGGCCATGGAAGAAGAATTAAATCAATTCTCCAAGAACGATGTTTGGAGCTTAGTGAAGAAGCCTGAGAATGTCCATGTTATTGGAACGAAATGGGTATTCAGAAACAAGCTAAATGCGAAAGGAGATGTAGTCAGAAACAAGGCAAGGCTAGTTGCTCAAGGCTACAGCCAGCAGGAAGGAATAGACTACACTGAAACATTTGCTCCGGTAGCAAGACTGGAGGCAATCAGACTGTTGATCTCCTTCTCAGTAAATCACAACATAGTTCTACATCAGATGGACGTAAAGAGTGCCTTCCTAAATGGTTATATTTCAGAGGAAGTCTATGTTCATCAACCCCCAGGTTTTGAAGATGAAAAGAAACCAGACCATGTGTTCAAATTGAAGAAATCACTCTACGGTCTGAAGCAAGCTCCCAGAGCATGGTATGAGAGACTTAGCTCATTCCTTCTGGAGAATGAGTTTGTAAGGGGTAAAGTAGATACAACTATCTTTTGCAAGACTTATAAAGATGATATCTTAATTGTGCAAATTTATGTTGATGATATTATATTTGGTTCTGCTAATCAATCTCTATGCAAAGAATTTTCTGAGATGATGCAGGCTGAATTTGAGATGAGTATGATGGGAGAATTAAAGTACTTTCTGGGAATACAAGTTGATCAAACACCAGAAGGAACATATATCCATCAGAGCAAGTACACTAAAGAACTTCTGAAGAAGTTCAATATGCTGGAATCTACAGTGGCCAAGACTCCAATGCATCCTACATGCATTTTGGAGAAAGAAGATAAAAGTGGTAAAGTATGTCAGAAGCTCTATCGTGGAATGATAGGTTCGCTTCTATACTTAACTGCATCTAGGCCAGACATATTATTTAGTGTTCACTTATGTGCTCGTTTCCAATCAGATCCAAGGGAAACCCACTTAACTGCTGTTAAGAGGATCCTAAGGTATCTGAAAGGCACCACTAACCTTGGCTTGATGTATAAGAAAACATCAGAGTATAAGCTTTCAGGTTATTGTGATGCTGATTATGCTGGAGATAGAACAGAGAGAAAAAGTACTTCTGGAAATTGTCAATTTCTGGGAAGCAATCTAGTCTCATGGGCAAGCAAGAGGCAATCAACCATTGCACTATCAACTGCAGAGGCAGAATATATCTCAGCAGCAATATGCAGCACTCAGATGCTCTGGATGAAACATCAGCTGGAGGATTATCAGATCCTTGAGAGCAATATCCCAATCTATTGTGATAACACTGCTGCAATCTCATTGAGTAAGAATCCTATCTTGCATTCAAGGGCAAAGCACATTGAGGTAAAGTATCACTTTATTAGAGATTATGTACAGAAGGGCGTACTTCTTCTGAAGTTTGTTGATACTGACCATCAATGGGCAGATATCTTTACAAAGCCCTTAGCAGAGGATAGATTTAATTTTATTCTGAAAAATCTAAACATGGACTTTTGTCCAGAGTGAAGATGGATCAGAACCTCTGACTATGATACTTCTTGATCAGAAGATGTCTAGTCCAGAAGGTAACTCAATCAGAGTGTGTGTGCCCACTGGTACTGACTCTGAAGCTGAGACAACAACACGTGTGTCAGAATTTCTGATGCATAATTCCTTGTGCCCGTGTGACAGTCTGTTATGATTGCGTGTAGATATGCTTATCTCCTGTGTGTGATTGTGTATTTTACTGTTACTATCTATCTTTAATTTTCAACCGTTGATCTTAAAGTGCTTTTTGAATCAACAACGGTTATTTGATAAAACCCACTATACACACACGTTCTCGTTCACTTCCGGTTTTCACTCTCGCACTCTCTGCTTTTCAAAACCGCCTCTTTCTTGATTTCTCTCTCGATCTCTCTTCATCCTTCAAACTTCATCTTCTACCTCAAACCTTCAACCTCTTCAAAATGGTGAGACAAACCAGAAGATCTACTGCAGATGCACCTCAGTTCCCTCACATGGTAGTTGGTTTGGCAACGGGTCAAAGGGGCGCTGAGAACCCGGCACAAGAACAAGTTCAAGCTCAAGAGCAGATTGTTCCAATTGCAGAACGGGGCTGTGCCGTTCACTGCGTATTTGCTCCTGAGGAACTCCAAGTCCTGGCAGAATGGAGATTCGACCTCGACAACCTGGCTGCAAATGGGTTTGATCTTCGTCCTGAAGTCCAAGCTCAAGGTTGGGGAAACTACTTCAACCGACTTCGAGGACCGGTGTATGAGAAGTTGGTCAAGGAATTCTGGAAGCACGCCGACTGCGATGATACTCAAGTGGTATCTCATATTCTTGGCAGGAAGATCATCATCACGGAGAAGTCATTCGTGAATCTGCTAGGTGCAGACACTGCTTATGGGTTTCGATTCCAATTCACTTAGTCGAAGCTGAAACCCAGCACCAAAGACAAAACCAACCAGGCCCTGTACACCACTTTCAAACCAGGCAAGACGAGTTACAAGGTGATGGACCTTCACCCCAAACTCAGGATCTGGCACAAGATCCTACTCAACTGCATAAACCAGAGACCGAAGGGCAGTTCCCCAGATTACATCAACTTCAACCAGAAGGCGATGCTGTTTTTCATTCAAGACAAGAGGAAGATCTGCCTTCCCTACTTCCTGTTCTCCTACTTGAAGGAGTGTATCCGGAAGTCTAGGACTACTGCCTCAATCAAGTCAGCAATCAAGTATATCCCCTTTGGGAGACTGCTGTCTGATCTCTTCATTGAAAGCAACCTGGTGCAAGATCTGATCAATGCTGGTTGCACAGAGGACTTGAGCACAATTGTCAGCGATGTCTTCACTGCCAACTCTCTGAAGAAGATGGGTTTGGTCCAGAAGAAGATTGCTCCTGCTCATGAAGACACATCTTCTGCGATCAGAGGAAGAAGGATGCCTCTGAATGACTACCCACTGTGGACTCAAGCAGACAATCCTGAAGCCATCAGATGCTATGTTGAAGACCTCAGGGCTCAAGGATTCGAGATTGATCTTGATGATTTCTTCAGCAGACTGCCGCCAGCTCCAGAGTTTCCTTCTCCTCCCAAGAAGAAAGCTCAGAGGAAGATGGTTCTGGAAGAATCCTCTGAAGAATCTGATGTCCCTCTGGTCAAGAAGACAAAGAGAAAGCCTGATGATGGTGATGATAGTGATAGTGAGGATGGTCCTCCAAAGAAGAAGCAGAAGAAGGTCAGAATCGTGGTGAAGCCTACTCGGGTGGAACCAGCTGCTGCAGTGGTCAGAAGGACTGAACCTCCTGCCAGAGTGACTCGATCATCAGCACATTCAAGTAAGCCTGCACTTGCTTCTGATGATGATTTGAATTTATTTGATGCACTCCCTATTTCTGCTATGCTCAAACACTCCTCAAATCCCCTCACTCCTATTTCTGAATCCCAACCAGCCGCACAAACCACCTCTCCACCACATTCCCCACGATCCTCCTTCTTTCAACCTTCGCCTACCGAAGCACCTCTCTGGAATTTGCTTCAGAACCCAACCTCTAGGTCAGAAGATCCAACCTCTCTCCTTACCATTCCGTACGACCCATTATCTTCTGAACCCATCATCCATGACCAACCAGAGCCCAACCAAACAGAACCACAACCCAGAACGTCTGATCACTCTGTTCCCAGAGCATCAGAACGTCCTGCTGTCAGAACCACGGATACAGACTCTTCAACCGCCTTTACACCTGTATCCTTTCCAACCAATGTTGCTGATTCTTCTCCCTCCAATAACTCTGAATCAATTAGAAAATTCATGGAGGTTAGAAAAGAGAAGGTGTCTGCCTTGGAGGAGTATTACCTTACCTGTCCAAGCCCTAGGCGATATCCTGGCCCTAGACCTGAACGTCTAGTTGACCCAGATGAACCTATCTTGGCCAATCCTATCCAAGAGGCAGACCCCTTAGTTCAACAAGCTCACCCTGTCCCTGACCAACAAGAGCCCATTCAACCAGACCCTGAACCCGAACAATCAGTGTCTAACCAATCCTCGGTTAGATCACCTCACCCTCTGGTTGAAACTTCAGACCCTCACCTTGGAACCTCTGAACCCAATGCTCCCATGATTAACATTGGTTCTCCACAAGGTGCCTCTGAAGCTCATAGCAGCAATCACCCAGCCTCTCCTGCACCCAACCTCTCCATAATTCCCTATACTCACCTTCAACCCACATCTCTCTCAGAGTGCATCAATATCTTCTATCATGAAGCCTCCTTGAGGCTCCGCAATGTGCACGGTCAGACTGATCTCAGTGAGAATGCTGAAAATGTGGCTGATGAGTGGAACAATCTGAGCACTTGGCTAGTGGCTCAGTTTCCAATTATGATGCAGCTCCTGCATGCAGATGGAAGTCAGAGGATTGAGGCTGCCAAGCAAAGGTTTGCTAGAAGGGTGGCTCTTCATGAACTAGAACAGAGAAATAAGCTTCTTGAAGCTATTGAAGAAGCCAAGAAAAAGAAAGAACAAGCAGAAGAAGCTGCACGTCAAGCAGCAGCTCAAGCTGAACAAGCCAGACTTGAGGCAGAGCGACTTGAAGCTGAGGCTGACGCTCTTAGATGCCAAGCACTTGCACCAGTTGTGTTTACTCCTGCTGCTTCTGCTTCCATTCCAGATCCTCAAGCTGCTCAGAATGTTCCTTCCAGTTCTACTCAGACAAGCTCATCCAGACTCGACATCATGGAACAACGTCTTGACACTCATGAATCCATGCTGATTGAGATGAAGCACATGATGATGGAACTTCTGCGACGCACTGACAAACCTTAGTTTTAGGATCTCTTCTTTTTCTTCTTTTTCGTTACCTTTGTTTTCCTTTGTTAAACTCTGTTTCTTTTTATTTATTTATTCTCTTTTGTTCGTTTGTGATTATATATGCATAACTATATACTTATGTCACATATGTTTGCTAAACTCGTTTTATTCATAATTGTTTTGTGTTTACATCATATTTCTTTCCATCATATAATCTAGAATGGAGGATCTCTCCTCATTCTTCTGCACTCCTGGCGCTGCTCTGACCTATCCTTCTCCAGACGCTCCAGTACATGCTGGATGTTGCTGAGCCTGATCTTTAGCTCATCCCTCTCCAGAATCTCTTCTGAAGTCTTGAGCTTCTCTTCCAAACTCTCTTTCTCTTCCAGCAGCTTGAGTTCAAGCCGGCTGAGTTCTTGTACCTCCTCCACGAAGGCAAGAAATTCCTTCAGGTCTCTCTCCAACTCTGGACGCAGGTCCTCTTCCAGCAGTGTCCGTGTTAGCTCCGCGATGGTCGTTGTACCCTCTGGATGCCTAATGTTCAGGAACAAGTCCTCTTCAAAGGCCTTCTTCCTCAGCTCTTCTAGTGCTACGTTGTATGATGCCATTTTTTTTACTGAAAATTATTCGAGGTGTGAAGCTTACCTTTCTCTCCAACGCTTTTTATAGGCTTCACTTTCTCTCTGAAAGTTAATGCTCTTACAGTTTCTCGAGGTTAAGTTCTTGGTAACTGACCCTTCTATTTACTCACTTGACCGGTGGTAAACGTTCATCCCTTGCATTAACTCTTCTATTTATTTTCGCCTAACTCTGATTCTTACATCGTTTTCATTTTCTTTTAAACTTAGACCTTCTCTAAGGGGGAGTACCTTGTACTTCAAGCTAAGTTTTTCACACCCCCAGCTTTTTGCTTATGACAAAAAGGGGGAGTAAACCCAGTTTTTGATGTGTAAGATGTGTTAGTGTGATTTATTTTTCTTTTGGAGAATTTAAGAGTTCCACCTTCATGACCATAGATGTGTCACTGGGCAAATACAAGGAATACATTTCACTTCTTCTGAAGTGATTCTAAGTTGACTCTGATACCCAAGACTCTGATACCTTGTCCATGACTCTGATCACTTATGCGCTCTGATTATTCGTTTTTCATCTATGTCATAAGCTTTTCACTCTGAACTCTTATATTTTTTAGCTCAGAATCTAGACTTTACTAACGTTTTCATCAAGTATTAGATTCAGGGGGAGCTAAGCTCAGAATCAATCAGTGACTTGAATTCAGAATGAGCAAGATAAACTATTCACATCAGGATAAGTCTTATTCTATATCTCTAAACTCTGAGTGAATTCAGTTTAATGTTTAAGAATTGTTCATCAAAAATCTTAGTTTTGTCATCATCAAAAAGGGGGAGATTGTAAGATCAAGTTTTGATCTAGTAGTACAACTCTATGTTTTGATGATTACAAGTTAACCTTTTGATATGAACAATTGTGGTACTCTAACGTGTTTTTCTGAGTGTGCTATTTACAGGCTCTGACCTCAACTCAATCTCACACAGATCAGAAGCACTGTGTATAAAGGGTAACCCAAGCAACGCTTTCGCATTCACCATGTTCAGTATGAACAGTGGAAAAGCTTCAGAAGTTCTGAAGCTATACAAACTCTGATGTGGACTCAGTCGCTAGAAGCTCTGAAGATCCAGAAGTTCTGATAACCAAGAAATACTGAAGGTTCAGATGTTCTGATGGTGTAGAAGACTCTGAAGATCCAGAAGCTGAATAGTGGAAACTCTGAAGTCCAGAAGCAAGAAACTCTGAAGGCCATGTTCTTCCCTCTGAGTTCAGAATCAGAAGATACAATGGTCAGAGGATCTGTGCTTTCCCTCTGACTCTGATCAACCGGCTTCACAAGTTCCAATATGAAGTATTCCCCTGATCAGAAGTCTCCTAGGTTAAAAGGTCAAGTCGCTATCCAAGTACAAAAGCAAGTGTACCTTCCTGACGACCTACCTAACGTTCTCAGCCACAGCAGAAGCTGGATTTTCCAGAACTGCCCTCCAACGGTAGCATTTCCCATGCAACGCTCAACCCTAATCCTTGGAGTATATATAGAGGCTGAAGATTGAAAGAAGCGGCCAGAAGAAAAAAACACATATACGCGCAAGACATATTCAAAATATTCTAAGCTTTCTTTCATCTGAAATTCATTGTGTTTACTATTAGCTTTTTAGAAGCAAATCTCTTGTAAACAATTCTTTGATAAACAGTTTGTTTAGTTCCTTTAGGAGATCAAGGTTGATCGGATCCTAGAGAAGACTAAGAGAGTGAATCTTAGTGTGAGCTAAGTCAGTGTAATTGTTAGTCACTTGTAGGTTTCAAGTGCAGTTGTAACTCTTACCTGATTAGTGGATTGCCTTCATTCTAAGAAGGAAGAAATCACCTTAACGGGTGGACTGGAGTAGCTTGAGTGATTTATCAAGTGAACCAGGATAAAATCCTTGTGTGCTTTTCTATCTCTTATCTTTAGCACTTAAGTTCTCGAAAGATTTGTCAAAATCTTTAAGGTGGAAGTTTTGTTCTGAAAACGTTATTCAAACCCCCCCTTTCTACCGTTTTTCATACCTTCAGCCCATTGAATATCAAGACCTGAAGAATGACTATTTAAGGAGGCTTAACCCTAGTTGCAAAGTGTGCGTTGGGCACCCAAGGATTGAGTTTTTAGGGTTTTGTTTTGTGAGTCCTTGTTCTGTTATTTTGTACACCTCTTTACTGCCTCCATTGATAACTATATGGCTTAGAGTTGGTTTATTTAGTTGAGTTGTAATCTCTTCAAATATGTGTTTGATCTTGAGATCATCTTTGCTCTAGTTGTGAGTTGTTGAATCACTGTGGCAGTGATTGTGAGAGAAAGTGAGAGAGGGTTCTCATACTTAGGGGGAGACCTAAGTAATAAACCACAGGTAGGAATAGATAGAAAGGCTGGGAACTGGGGCAGTTCTGTTAAGACCTTTTTGTACTTGATTCTCTATAATAGTGGATTATCTTTCTCGGGCTGAAGCCCTCCAGATGTAGGTGATGTTGCACCGAACTGGGTTACCAATCCTCTGTGTTTTTTTAGTGATTTATTGTTGCTACTGTGCTGTTTCTACTGTATTAAACGTTGTGGCTTAATTTATGTACGGTTGTGCAATTGTCGAACCGATTGTCCCAACATCGTGTTCGACATCTGTCCTGTGCGAGAACCAGAATTTCAATTTGTTTTCAGCTTCAGTTGAAACAAACACAAAAGTGATATTTGATTAAAAAAGTGATTTTTTTATTTTAAAAGTGATTTTTTGATTTTAAAAGTGTTTTTTTGATTTAAAAGTGATTTTTCCAAAATAAGTTGAATCAAACGCACTCTAATTGGCTCGTTTATCATTGCTTACAAAAAGTGATTTTACTTTTGAAAAAAATAATTGATTTTATTTCAAGTGATTTTTTTGAAAAAGTAGATTTTTATCTAACTTTGTCTACAAATATAATAAGTGCTTTCAATTTTATAAGTGATTTTAAACTGTTTAGATACATAAAATTTCAAATATAAATTAGGGGTATTTTTGAACTTGCAAAAGTTTTAAGAGAGTGTTCCGTTCCGTTCCCTTCCGTTCCACCCTTTTTCAGGGAACCAAAGTGTCCCGTTCCTGGAGCCTTTTGTCCTGTTCCATTCCATCTTAAAAACACGACAAACACAGAACGGAATCCATGTGTCCTGTTCCGTTCCCTTCCCACCTGTTTACCAAACGCTACCTATGAGTAACATATATAACAGTGGTGATTCACAAACCACGCTGCAGGCTAACCATGTTGGACATCTCATTTTGTGGCCGCCACAAATTAAAAAGTTGTAAAAAAAACAATTTTTTCAATTTGTGGCGGTCAGAAACCGCCATAAAATGAGGTGTCCAGCGTGGTCGGCACTGTAGCTATGTATACCAATCATTTTTGCATATATAATTATAAGATAGAAAGAGAAATATGTGAAAATAAGATGTAATAAAATAGGAGCGTAAATGAGTCAATACTCTAATGCATTTCGTCAGTTATTTCTTATGTTAAATAATGCATTCCGTCATTTTTTTTACTTCATCGGAAAATTACCAAGACACAAAACAAAACTAACTGGCTCTCAACTTATCTCTAAGAATGAGAATCTCTAATTTAGGAAAAGGAGCATCTAGAACTCGAATCCTCGGTGGCAGAGATTGAACCGCAAACTTCGCCATACAGTCCACCGACGAATTACAATCACGAGTAATACACCACAAGACCACCACTCAATCTCTATCTAGAAGAGCACTAATCTCTTTAGCTTATGGGAAGAATGTTCAGGCTTGTTTCTTCTAATGCAGCAAGGATCTCCTCACAATCCACCTCACAAAGAATGTTTCTATGCCCATCATTCCAGGACAGTTGGAGGCCTTAAGGTTGTTGCTTTTGCTAAGACAAGTTTCCTCCACTTGTATAACCAACAAAGCCCCTCAACGAACGCCCCGTATCACACAGAAGACCGCCGCAACCCATAGTGTCCTCGCTATCCCTGTAGCTACCATCGGTATTGAGTTTAAACCAGCCAAGCGGTGGGAGAGACGGATAGTGTCCTCGCTATCACACACCGAAGACAGTAAGTCAGACGCATTCTTGTTCTGCTGGGCAAGAATGGTAGAGAACTCATCATGCTCATGGAGAATCTTATTCCACCGTCCAAGATTCATCCTCAAAAATCATGTTATTACGCCGCTTCCAGTTTCCCCATAAACCTGCTAGGAACGTCGAACTATGGGCCCCCGTTGCCAAGCTACAAACCCAGGTATGGAGATGCAAATCGTTGAAACCTCGCCAGGCCATCGCTCTCAAACGCAAACAAATTTCTCTTGCATGAGGACAATCATGAAGGCAATGGAATGTAACACCCCGATTTCGGTGGCGTCACTTTAGTAACCAAAAAGAAATTAAAGCGGAAAAATGTGATTTTTTTTTTGATCTGTTTAACTGATAAAACTACGAACTTAATGAAATAAAACTCAAAGATAAAAGACAGCATGACTAATGTAATATATAATTACAGCCCCCGCTGTAAGTAGCGAACCACGTCACGAGTATCCTCCAGTGACGGGAAGTAATAGAAAGTAACACCCGTAGGCAATATATACAACCCAAAAGGAAAGGTCAAGTGTCCACAACACAATCCCTCAAAAATGAGAATAAGTCAGCCCAAGCGGCCTAAAACAAGACCCCGTAGTCCAACCAACTCTCTGTGATTTCCGTAGAGAAACCACACAAAAAGCTATCAGTCAGGAAACTACCCTGTCCCCAAATGAAACATGACGGTCAGAGCTATGACTCTACTCCTACACTAATCCTTTCTAGAGGAGCTCACACCAGCACTCACAACTACATGCTAGCATGATCATCGTCCGAATCGGAATCCAGAACGACTAAGTCAATGTACACCATCCTCCCTCCTCTCGCTACCGCGACACGCTCCTGTGCTGGCCTCACGGGCTTATGGCCCGAGCCATGGTCATCAATGACAGCAACAGTGGGTGAGCTAGACTCCGCAGAAGTCCCTCCCACAGGCTCCTCCTCTGAGGGGTGCTCATCATCCGAAGATGACGGTGGTGGTGGTGATGCTCCTACACCGGGTCCGCAGTGTACGCCGGGTGGCAGGTTGAAGCTCACAGTGTATCTCCTCAGCACTCCTTCCGTCAAGTGTCCCAAACGGTCGACACGGTCCTCCATAATCCTCCCCGAGTAAGTCGCTCGGTGGCCAGCGGGGTCGACCACCCATGAGCCGGGGTCCTCCTGGTCAAGCATCTCAAATCTAGTCCCCCCGAAGGGTGGACCACCGTGAACCAATCTGCCATAGACATCTGACAGAAGGCGTAGTCCGCCAAAGCACACACAGAAGACGCGAGGGTCAACTCCAAAGAATTATGTAAGTAATAAACCCAATAGATAAGTTTAGGGAATAGCTACTTAGGCTTAGTAGTTAGTGATAGCATCATAACATTATATATCTCCCAATGAATATAAATGACAATAATAACAATTAACATGCATCAAGTAGATTAACAAGTATCAATCACACTCGGTAACTAAGTCAGTATGCATGTTGCATGAATGAGATGCCGGTTGACAAGATGCATTCCGGAGGGATGGGCATCAACGGATCAGCCCTAACACCAGCCACGGTGGGACCATTTCGGCCCGCGTGCCTCTTACACCAACAACAACGGTAGCCATATCAGCAGTAAACCCGAAGGTCTGCCATTTCGGTCTGCTACTAAGAATCACCGCAGTGTTCTTACGTGGAAATCCGAGTCTTATGACCATTTTGGAATCCACTGAGGTCCGGCATCCCACCGTGTATTAACCTCTTAATGTGTGCATGAATGCAAAGTGATTAGCCAAACAACGTCTCCGACCTCACTCGACACGTCGCCACGTGTTCTAGCTAACTTATTGTCTCTAAAAGCATACCCTAAGGTAAATGTCGATTCTGCGACAAAAGAGAATTAATTATAAAACACATTATCTCATGATGATTTCACGAATCATCTGACTCATCTCCATCCGATGGTCAAAACTGCTCAGTGAGCAAAGAGTATCAACATACTCGGAAACTACTTGTTTCCCGGCTTATCTTTTAGATAGCCCAGCAACAAAACTGCTCCTCGGGCAAAAGATTATCAACATACTCAGAACTTATTAGTTTCCTCAACTCTTGGACTCGACGACACTTGTCATTTTCCAAAACTAAGATTTGAATCCTAAGCTTTCCTTCGAGATTGTTATCATTATTTAAAGATTTAGAGGTTGTTTAATGTCTTATGAATTTTCCTTGTAAAATAGTTTCAATTTAGTTTTATCGCAAATCTTATGAGTTTCAAAGATCCCATAATCCCAAATAACTCCTAGAGAATGTCTCGATCCACTAAAACAATAACAAGGCCCGAATCTCCGTTTGTCCCGTCAAACTTCCCAAAATCTCATAATAAATTTGGCATAACATGCCCGTTATCCTCACTCGGTAGCACAACAAATATATGTGTAATTGCATAGTCAAATTAGCGCAATCCAACAGTCATGGCACATATATCAACACATCCTAGATTAACCATGTAGCACTTAGCATAGAGGGCAAATATCACACATCCTAGATTAACCATGTAGCACTTAGCATACAGGGCAAATATCACACATCCTAGATTAACCATTTAGCACATAGCATGTAAATCAATCTCAAAAACAATCAATAGATGAATAATCATCATTGTCAGCCGAAGCCTCAAAAAACATTTTCCCAGTCAAACACAAACAAGTGCATAAACAGTAAATCAAGTCGAATTCGTCGACACCTAAAGCATTAACTAATAGTTGAGTGAGTAGCCCTCACCTTTAGTTCCTCCAGCGTTATCCTGAATCGTTCCTTCACAATCTTCTCCTTCCGCTCCTTGAAACTCCTCAAATGAACCTTAGAGCAAAAACCACAGAACTCCATCATAATCAGTCAGAAACTCAGCACTCAATACTCACTAAGGTTACACGAAGTAGCATATACTCCGAAGTACGATAATCTAACGCGATCGAATAAGTTTTCGAAAAAGGAATTTTCTCCCCTCCCTTGGAGAGCTCACGGCCACACACTTTAGTTGTGTGCGCCGATTTTTCTTCGATCAAACTTGGTTCCTAGGTTATCATTGGTCGTAACTAAGGCGAATCTAAACTCGGAAAAATTATCGGATCGAAAACTGTCGCAGGGGTATTTTGGTCAATATTTTTAGCTCAGAATTTCAAAATTGGAATTTCGAAAAACAAATTGGATGGGGACGTCACCAACGACGTTTATGACAACTAATCCTACTAGCGCTAAGCTAAGTCGAGAGTTTTCAGTATAAAGGATGAAACTTTGTCTAAAAATGGGTATTTGGAGCAGAATTGAAACTCGGCGGCAATTCGGCGAGAATCGGCGAAATGTAATCCGCTAAACATGCTCTTGGGCACGTAGGGAAGAGGTTTAGATAGAAAGATGAAGTTATTTGGACAATTT
The DNA here is from genome assembly GCF_012489685.1 of Lotus japonicus. Lineage (NCBI taxonomy): Eukaryota > Viridiplantae > Streptophyta > Magnoliopsida > Fabales > Fabaceae > Lotus > Lotus japonicus. The sequence continues at coordinate 39,762,999 of NC_080046.1, forward strand.
TGCCAAAACCTCAAAACTTAGAGCACAGAAAGACATAGTGAAAAACGACGGAATTGACGATCAGAAGTAAGGATTAGCATCTATACCTCGATGTCTTCGAGTAGCAACGAACGGTGCAGCGATCGGGCAAGAAACGGCGAAAAAACTTTTTCTTCCTCCTCCTCCTATGGTGCTCGCGGGTTTGGGTTTAAAATGGTGAAGGTTTTTTGAAAATTTTTCATTTTCTTGCTATTTATAGGTTTTGGAAAAATAAAAATTTGGCGATTCTGATTTTTCCTGCGCATTCCTCCTTGAATTCTAAGATAGGTTCTGGCGACAGAATTCTAGAACTCAAAACAGGTTTCTTGGAATTATAGCAAACGATCCAAAGTCGGTGTAAATCGATTTTACCCGAAAAAACTACTTTTTGCAGTTGATGTCGGATGAGAAAACTTCGTTCTGAAGAAAGATTAGAAACATCGAGAAAAATAGGTGTACGCGTGTGGAATCTTCGTTTGAAGCTCCGAATAGAAAAAGTCTTCATCAACCGTTCATTCTAGGTTTCTTGAACTATCAGGGTTTTAGTTTCGGCAAACCTCCAAGGATTGAAATCGGACGTTCGTATATCTCAGGGTTTCGCATCGCAACGCTTGTCATGGAAGGATTAAGAGAAGTTCTAACATTTCTCTGAATTTTTGGAATTAGTTTCCATCGTGTCTTTAAGTGCAAATTAGCTATTTACTAGCGCTCTTGCCCTAGGTTTAAGCGTATACTAATCGTGTTATAACTTTTATCGACTTTGATACAATCCTTAGCCTTTTCCTGAACTTTATCCTTCATAAATTCATTCCATTCAATAAACGCTTGTTCAGGTTTTTGTAACACCCCGATTTCGGTGGCGTCACTTTAGTAACCAAAAGAAACTTAATGCGGAAAAACGTGAATATTTTTTTTTTCGATAATAGAATCAAGACTGAAAGAAATAAAACTCTAAAACGAAAGACAACAGAACTACTATACAATAGATAATTACAGCCCCCACTGTAAGTAGCAAACCTCGTCAGGAGTAACCTCCAGTGACGGAAAGTAGTAGAAAGTAGCGCCCGTAGGCAAAAGGTACAATCCAAAAGAAAGGTCAAGTGTCCGCAACCCTATCCCTCAAAAATGAGAATAAGTCAGCCCAGATGGCCTAAAACAAGAACCCCTAGTCCAACCAACTCTCTGTGATTTCCGTAGAGAAACCACACAAAAAGCTAAAGGCGGGAAACTACCCTGTCCCCAAAGAAACAATGACGGTCAGAGCTAAGACTCTACTCCTACACTAATCCCGTCTTGAGTAAGTCGCTCGAAGGCCAGCGGGGTCGACCACCCATGAACCGTAGTCCTCCCGATCAAGCATCTCCACCCTAGTTCCCCCCGAAGGGTGAACCATCGTGAACCAGTCCGCCATGGACATCTGACAAAGGGGCGTAGTCCTCCAAAGCACACACAGAAGACGCGATGGTCAACTCCAAAGAATTATGTAAATAATAAATCCAATAGGTAAAGATAAGATATAGCCACCTAGGCTTATAAGTTAAAGATAGCATCCTAGGGTTGTACAGTTCACAATGAATATAAACGATAATAATTAACATGCATCAAATAGGATTAACAATTATCAATCACACTCAGCAACTAAGTCAGTATGCATGTTGCATGAAATGCAATGCCGGTTAACCAAATGCATTCCGGAACGGATGGGCATCAACGAGTCAATCCTAGCACCAGCAACGGTGGGACCATTTGCGCTCGCGTGTCTCTTACACCACACAAAGTGTAGTCAGATCAGCAGTGAACCCGAAGGTCTGCCTTTTCCGTCTGCTACTAAGAATCACCGAAGTGTTCTTATATTGAAATCCGGGTCTTATGACCATTTTGGAATCCACCGAGGTCCGGAGTTCGTCCCGTGTTAATACCTCAAAATGAGTGCATGAATGCAAAGTGATTAGCCAAACAACGTCTCCGACCTCACTCGACACGTCGCCACGTGTTCTAGCTAACTTATTGTCTCTAAAAGCATACCCTAAGGTAAAAGTCGATTCTGCGACAGAATACAATTTAATCATAAAAATGAGTGCAAGCACTCACGATAACTCTTCGAGTCATCAGTGCTCTCACGAAGTCTCACGCTTCAGTGGAGTCTTATACAATCACGAAGTCTCACGCTTCCGTGAAGTTTTATGCTTTCACGAGGTCTCACGCCTCAGTGAATTTACACACTTGCACGAAGTCTTACGCTTCAGTGAAGTTTCATGCTGTTCACGAGGTCTCACGCCTCAGTGAAGATCCATGCTTTTCACGAGGTCTCACGCCTCAGTGAAGCTTCTCGGCTCATCCCTTGGATGGCTAAACAAACTGCTCAAAGAGCGAAGGAGTATTCGACATACTCAGAAACTTATAATTTCCCTAAAGCTTGGATTCGACGACACTTCTCATTTTTCAAAACTAGTATTCAATCCTAAGCTTGCATCTGAGATTGTTATCATTATTTAAAGGTTTAGAGGTTGTTTAATATCTTATGAATTTTCCTTGTAAAAATAGTTTCCTTTTAGTCTTATCGTAATCCCTATGAGTTTCAAAGTTCCCATAATCCCAAGTAATTCCCGGAGAATGTCTCGATCCACTAAAACCATAACAAGGCCCGAACTCCGTTCGTCCCGTCAAACTTTCTCAAACTCTCAAAATAAAATCGGCATGACCTGCCCGTTATCCTCACTCTTCAGTATCACAAATATAAGTGGAATAATATAGTTAAATCAGCGCAATCCAATAAGCATAAACAACATATTCCAACACATCCTAGATTAACCATTTAGCACATAACATGTGAATCATTTAGCACACAATATCAAGGCATCATGAAATCAACAAGCTCGGCCGAAGCCTCAGAAATCATTTCAGACATTTAGCAATTAAGTGCATAACACATAAATCAAGTCGAATTCGTCGACACCTAAAACATTATCTAGTAATTCAGAGAGTAGCCATCACCTGTAGATTCTCCAGGGTTCTCTTCAAACGCTCCTTCACTATCAACGCCTTGTTCTTCGGGAAATTCCTCAAAAGAACCGTTAGAGCAAAAACCACAGAATTCCACCAAAATCTATCAGAAACTTAGCAATCAATACTCACTAAGGTTACACGAAGTGGCATATACTCCGAGGTATGATAATCTAGCGCGAAAGGACAAGTTTTCGAAAAAGAATTTTCTTCCTCCTCCTAGGGTAGCTCTCGGCCACACATGGTAATTGTGTATGTCGATTTTTCTTCGATCAAACTTGGTTCCTAGGTTATTAATAGCCGTAACTAAGGTTAATCTAAACTCGGAAAAATTATCGGATCGAAAACTGTCGCAGGGGTATTTTGGTCAATATTTTTAGCTCAGAATTTCAAAACTGAAATTTCAAAAAGCAAATTGGATGGGGACGTCACCAACGACGTTTATGACAACTAATCCTACTAGCACTAAGCTAAGGCGATAGTTTTCAGCTCAAAGGACGAAGCTTTGCCCTAAAATGGGTATTTTAAGCAGAATTGAAACTCGACGGTAGTTTTTCGAGAATCGGCGCAGTATTATTCGCTAAACATGCTCTTGGGCACGTAGGGAAGATGTTTAGATAGAAAAATGAAGTTATCAGGATAGTTTTGCAAAAACTCAAAACTATGAGCACAGAAAGACATAGAGAAAAGCTACGGAAAAGACGATCAGAGGTAAGGATTAGCGACTATACCTCGATACCTTCAAGCAGCAACTGTTGAATCAACGATCAAGCAAGAAATGAAGAAAATCTCTTCTCCTCCTCCTCTTGTGAAGCTCGCGGCCTTGAGAGAGAAAATGGTGAAGTTTTGCCATTTTTTCTCATTTTCTTGCTATATATAGTGAATGAAATGGAAGATATTTATCAAAGATTGGATAAGGAAGAGTAGATATTTATCAAAGATCGGATAAGGATGAATAGATATTTATCAAAGATTGGATAAGGATGAATAGATATTTATCAAGATATTTTGAGAAGATATTTTGTAAACCGATACAGATTTGTTTAGATATCGGAGGATTTAGCTCATAGAGTTAAGATAAAAATATGAGAGTGATTTCTGATTCTTCCTACTGATTCCAACGTATTCTAGACACGATATTCTCCCCGCTGAATCTTCTAATTCTTCAAAGAAATTTCGGTATGATTTTTGGTTTTCGAGGCTTGTTTTTAATGCTTACCGGCTTCAAATGCACTTTATGGTTTTGACCTCGGATGCATAAACTTCCTTCTGAAGAAAGATTTGGAACGTCGATTAGAGTGGGCGTACTCGGATGAAATCCTTATTTGAAGCTCCGAATAGAAAAAGTCTTCATGGTCGGTTGATTTTAGGGTTTTGAACTATCAGGGTTTTAGTTTCGGCAAACTTCCGAGGATTGGAATCGGACGTTCGTACAACCTAGAGTTTCGCCTTGAAACGATTGTCATATAAGGATTAAGAGAAGTTCTAACATTTCTCTGAAGATTTTTGGAATTAGTTTCCATCGTGTCTTTAAAGTGTAAACTAGCTATCTACTAGTGTTATTGCCCTAGGTTTAAGCGTATATCGATCGTGCTATAACTTTTATCGACTTTGATGCAACCCTTAGACTTTTCCTGAACTTTCTCCTTCATACATTTATTCCTTTCGATAAACTCTTGTTCAGGTTTTCCTTCACGATACATCAAACCTAATCGTGAATAGGATTTTATTCACTTACTCTAAACTCAAAAACTTGGGTCTTACAGTTTTTCCTTCACGATACATCAAATCTAATCGTGAATAGGAATTTTATTCCCTTATTTTAAACTTAAAAACTTGGGTCTTACATGGAACGCTTCTTCCACCAGGCCCAAGCATCAAGCGCACGATGGGGAAGTTATCAAATTACAGTGAAAACGCTTAGCACTCGTCGGGAATGCATTGTGCAAAACCAACTAGACAAACAGTCGAATTTTCTCAGAGACCACCGTTTCCAAACCTAGCGCCAGTCCATTGCAGCCACCTCATCCCCGTCTCGATGGTTCAGCCTCTGATAAGCCTCTTTGACCGTGTAGTTCCCCTTGCTACCATGAGCTCAGGTTCACGTATCTCTTCGATTGGGGGTCGCTTGAGGGATGATAAGCTCCAGTTTGCTTTTGAAACTACCCGGAATGTCAGAGTTAACCTCTCTCAGACACCTGCTACCACCTCTGATCAAGTTAGGTAGATGCAGATTTGATTCTGCTATGTTAACAAAAGGAACCTTCGCTGCCATCACTCCAAGCCCGCTCTAGTCATTGTACCAAAACGAAGAGTGGCCATCTCCAAGACGAAATCTGAACCCGTCCTGAAGCTGATCTTTAGCTTTTAAATTCCCTTTCCTTATAGGGGAGTCTCTCTACCGAGGTTTGACCTGCAAAAAAAAGTCACAGTGAAGGTATTTGGGTTGCATAACTTGCATCCGCAGCTTCCATGTAAGACCCGGTTTAGGGCCTATTATTTAATAATATTCTGTGAACTACTTGTGCTATGTGTGATATAATGCCTTTATCAAAGGTGATTTATTATTAGAGGTAATATTAGGCCTTAGTAATGTATGGACGTCGATGTACGCGGCATTATGAGCGTTTTGACTGTAATATTGCTAGGATTCTGCAACGACGACTTTTAGGTCAAATCGGTCCGACAAAGGCGATAAGTTGGAGAATCGAGTCAACGAGGACGATTTCGTGGACCACAAATCATGGGGAGGTGCTGGACATATTTCTAAAAATATTCTATGAGGGATGTAAGACCCAAGATTTTAAGCTTAGGATCAGTGGAAGAGATTTCCATTTACGATTAGGGTTGATGTATTGTGAAGGGAAACCTGAACTAGAGTTTACCAAATGAAATAAATTTATGAAGGAGAAAGTTCAGGAAAAGTCAAAGGATTACATCATGATCGATAAAAGTTATAGTACGATCGTTATACGCTTAACCTAGGTCAAAAACCCTAGTATATAGCTAATTTTCACTTTTAGGCACGACGGAAGTTAATTCCAAAAATCTTCAGAGAAATGTTAGAACTTCTCTTTTTCCATATATCACAATCGTTTCGAGGCGAAACTCTAGGATCTACGAACGTCCGATTCCAATCATCGGAAGTTTGCCGAAACCGAATCCCTGGTATTTCAAAACCCTAGAAGTTCTCGACAATGAAGACTTTATCTATTCAGAGCTTCAAATGAATATTCTACACGCGTACACCCATTTCTCTTGATGATTTCAATCTTTCTTCCGAAGGAAGTTTTCTATTCCGACATTCGATGCAAAAAGCAACTTATCGGGTAAAATAGTTTTATACCGACTATGCTTTAGTTGCCAAAAATACAAAGAGACCTCATTTTAGTTTTGGAATTCTTTCGCCAAAACCTATCTTAGAATTCACGGAGAATGACGCCGGAAAAATCAGATTCGCGAAACTTTCATTTTACCGCGTTTTGCCAACCTCTATATATAGCCAAGAAATGAGAAAAAACAAATATCTTACCCATTTCATCCAAGGAGGCCGCGAGTTTGAGAGGAGAGGAGGAGAAGAAGATTTTGTTCAATCCTTGCTTGATCGTTGATTAATCAGTTGCTGCTTCAAGGTTTCGAGGTATAGTCGCTAATCCTTACCTCTGATCGCTTTTTCCATAGCTTTTCTGTAGAGTTTTCTGAGCGGATAGTTTATGGGTTTTTGCAAAACTATCCTGAATCTTTCATTTCTGATTCTCAACCTCTTCTATATGTGCCCAAGATCACTTCTGCCGGATTAGATTTTCCGTTATGTCGCCGGAATTCCGCCGGAATCAATTTTAGCCTTAAATACCCATTTTTGGAGTTTTTGAGGTAAAGCTTCAACCTTTAGGCTAAAAACTATCGCCTTAGCTTAGTGTTAGTAGGATTAGTTGTCATAAACGTCGTTAGTAACGTCCCTGCAAAATTTGGTTTTTGGGATTTCAGTTTTGAAATTTCTAAGTTAAAAATCATGACCAAAATACCCCTGCGACAGTTTTCGATCCGATAATTTTTCCGAGTTCAGAATACCCTTAGTTACGGCTAATGATAGCATAGGAACCAAGTTTGATCGAAGAAAAATCGAGCCCCATAATTACCTAAAGTGGCCGAGCCCTATTAAGGGGGAGGAGGAAAATTTCCTTTTCCGAAAACTTGTCTTTCGCGCTAGATTATCGTACCTTAGAGTATAGATTACTTCGTGTAACCTTAGTAAGTATCGATAGCTTAGTTCTCGATAGATTCTGATAGTATTTCTGTGACCTTGCTTTAAAGGAACTTTTGAGGAATTTCCTGAGGAGCAACGCTTTGCTTGTGAGGAAGAGTTACAAGATAATCCTGGAGAATCTGCAGGTGAGGGCTTCTCACTGAATCTCTAGTTAATGCTTAGGGTTGATGTTTCGACATTGTTTACTGTTTATGCACTGGAATTGTGTGTGATTGGAAAATGTTTTCTGAGGCTTCGGCTGACAATGTAGATGATTCATCTACTGAATGTTTTTGAGATTGTCTTACATGCTATGTGCTATGTGGGTAATCTAGGATGTGTGGTGCATGCTTTATATGCTAAGTGCTAAGTGTTTATGATGCGATTTTTTGATATATGACATGTTGTTGATTGTGATGATTTAAATATGCTCTGTACTGGAATATGAGATTCTGAATGGTGAGAATAGCGAGCAGGTCATGCCGATTTTATTTTGAGAGTTTTGAGAAAGTTTGATAGGACGAACGAGGTTCGGGCCTTAATTTTTTTTAGTGGATCGAGACATCCTCTGGAAGCGACTTGGGATTGGGAGATCCTGCAAATGTATAAGACTTGCGATAAGACGAAATGGAATCTATTTTATAAAGAAAATTCATAAGACCTTAAATAACCTCAAAATCTTTAAGTAATGATAACAACCTCGAAGGAAGGCATTGGAAGTCAAGTCATAGTTTTGGAAAAACGAGGAGTGTCGTCGGATCCAAGTGTTGAGGAGTTTGGTAAGTTCTGAGTATGTTGGTACTCCTTCGCTCGTTGAGCAGTTTGTTAGCCATCCAAGGGATGAGCCGAGAAGCTTCACTGAGGCGTGAGACCTTGTGAATGCGTGATACTCCACTGAGGCGTGAGACCTTGTGGAAAGCATGGACCTTCACTGAGGCGTGAGACCTCGTGAACAGCATGAAGCTTCACTGAGGCGTGAGACCTTGTGAATGCGGGATACTCCACTGAGGCGTGAGACCTTGTGGAAAGCATGGAACTCCACTGAGGCGTGAGACCTTGTGAGAGCATGAAACTTCACTGAAGCGTGAGACTTCGTGAGAGCATTGATGACCCGAAGAGTCATCGTGAGTGGTTGCACTCATTTTATGATTATTGTATTTTGTCGCAGAATCGACTTTACCTTAGGGTAAGCTTTTAGAAACTTTAATTTACCTAGAACACGTGGCGACGTGTCGAGTGAGATCGGAGACGTTGGTTGACTAATCATCCTGCATTCATGCAACATTAATGGGGTATTAACACAGGACGTACTCTGGACCTCGTCGGATTCCAAAATGGTCATAAGACCCGGATTTCCGTGAAAGAGCGTTTGTAAACGTCTCTTGTAGCAGACCGAAATGGCAGACCTACGGGTTACGGCTGATCTGGCTACCTTTGTGTGGTGTAAGAGGCACGCGGGCAGAAATGGTCCCACCGTTGCTGGTGCTAGGATTGATCCGTTTGATGCCCATCCGTTCCGGATTGCATATTGGTTGACTGGGTTAACCTGCATATCATTTCATGCAACATGCATACTGACATAGTTGATGAGTGTGTTTGATACTTGTTAGTTCTACTTGATGCATGTTAACTGTGATTTACAGTCGTTATATTCTTTGTGGAAATATGCAACCCTAGGATGTTATCCCTAGTTATAAGCCTAAGTGGCTATTATCTTATTTATATTTATTGGTGCTATTATTTACATAATTCTTTGGAGTTGACCCTCGCGTCTTCTGTGTGTGCTTTGGCGAACAAACGCCCTTTGTCAGATGTCTTTGGCGGGCTGATTCATGATGGTTCATCCTTCGGGAGGAACTAGGGTTGAGATGCGGGAACTGGAGCGTATCGCGGTAGCGAGAGGAGGACGGATGGTGTACATAGACTAGGTCGTTCTGGATTCAGATTCGGGCGACGATCATGCTAGCATGTAGGTTTTAGTGCTGGTGTGAGCTCCTCGAGATGGGATTAGTGTAGGAGTAGAGTCTTAGCTCTGAACATCATTTGTTTTCTTTGGGGACAGGGTAGTTTCCCACCTATAGCTTTTTGTGTGGTTCTTTACGAGAATCACAGAGAGTTGGTTGGACTTAGGAGGTCTTGCTTCAGGCCGATGGGCCAGCTTATTCTCAGTTTTGAGGGATGGTGTTGCGGACACTTGACCTTTCTTGTGGATTGTACCTTTTGCCTTCGGGCGTTACACTTTTCTTTCCGTCACTGGAGGTTTACTCGTGACGAGGTTACTACTACAGCGGGGGCTGTTTATATATTGTATATTAGTTCTGATTATTGTTATTGTTGGGTTTTATTTAATTCAGTCTTGTCTTAGTTATTATCGGAAAAAAAAATATTCACGTTTTTCCGCATTAAGTTTATTTTGGTTACTAAAGTGACGCCACCGAAATCGGGGTGTTACAAGGGAATATTCCTTTCTTCTATTTTTTGAGAGTTTTATTTAAATAAAATGAGTTTTTATTTAAATAAAATGTATTTAATTATTTTAAACCTATGATTTATTAAATAAATATTTTTGTAAATATTTTTGGAGCCTTAATGAAGGCTTGGTCGAATTTTTGGAGATGTAAAAGATGAAGAGGTTTTGAAATTCAAATTTGAGGTTTTATGGTGCATTAAGAGGGAAAAGATGGTGGTTAATGCACTTAATCGCATGTCCTTGACTTGATTTTGTGTTGAATGAGTTTTTGAGAGAAAAATCTGAAGGGAAGAAGGGAATGGGCAGCCAATAGGAGTGAGGAAGAAAGGTGAGGTCTTTTTCATGTTTTTAAGGTGATTTATGGTGTTTATGGAGGAGGAGAAAATCAAGGAATGGAGGCTTTCATGTAGGGAATTGTCTTTGAATGTTTTGATTTTAAAAGGACTATTTTAAAAATAAGGATTCCTTCATTTAAAGTTAGCAATGACTTGTTTTTGAATGCTTAAAAGTTGAGGTTTTAATTTCAATTAAATGGAGGATTGAAGAATGGTTTTAAAGGGAGTTTTAGACTAGAAAATAATTTGCAAAGAGGCCCTTGGTTTGACCAAGCTTTGGCCGAGTTTTTCAAGTGTTTTGGAGGAAAAAATGCATTCAATTACCCCTTCAATGCTTTGTCCCCAAACCTCTAGTATAAATAGACCCTCTCCCCCTCTCATTTCTTCACACCAACTCACCAAGCTCTCCCTATTGTAGCCGTGAGTTCTGTCTTCTCCCTCTCTTGTTCTTCTTTTTATTTTTCTTGTTCTTAGGTTAGTTTAGTTTCTAAGCCTTGAGCAAGGTCATTCTCAATATGCTCTGTGGTTGCAGCTTAAGCTGATCTGCCAAATCCAGAAGAGAATGATTTTAATCAAGTTGCTTAGAGATGTTTATCAATTTGAGGGTTTTTCTTAAAGAAATTCATGGTGTTCTTATAGTGTTCTTATGATCTTGAAACAAGGATTTTATAAAGGAGGTTTTGATCTTATGAAAGGAAAAATTTTGATTTTTCGAGGTTTAAGATAATATTTTTTGAAAAGACGGGGAAGGGACATATTATCGCTAAACGACTACTAATTCGTACCGTTACTCTGTCCACATGACTATGAAGTTCGAAGTGAGCGTGATCCAAAGTCCTCGGACGTGTTCTGCTGTGACTAAGGTAAGGGCACTTCGGCTACGGCCTAGAATTCTTGATTGTGATTGTATGACTATCAAATGTTAAGGACCTTATGTTAGCTGAATATGCTAGTAAGGGCACTTCGGTCTCGGCCTAGATAAATTGCTTGTGGTTGTGAATGTTAGAAAGCATGATGCTAGGACTATCGATGATGTATGTGCTAGATATGCTATGTGATAATAATGCAATAAATGTTAGCTAGTGTTATTATGAACATGCCTATATGCCTAGGGTGTTAGCTACATTTATTGATATGCATGCAAGTTATTATGCAATGATATGTTGTTCATAAGAGATGAACGTGATAGACTTAGGGCCTAGTGGTGATGACTGACTTGCATGGCATACATTGTGGACCAAGTGACCTGGACTGGGCTTGGTTGGCCACGGCTAGTGACCTGGACTGGGCTAGTCGATGATGACATTCAGGGGAGGCCCTGAATAAGAACGAACGTGAAACGACAGTGCGTTGGAGAGGTCCAACCCCGATCATCAAGCTGTTGGGAAGCGGTGCGTTGGAGAGGTCCAGCCCCGATCATGGAGTCGTGTTCGGCCAGCCTTTCCAAGAGGGATCGGCTTATGGATATCCAAAGCGTCTGCATGCATGTGCACGAGCATTGACTAACAATAACTTAGGACTATGAGATAGTTCCCTATACTTGTGAAACTTAGAACTTAATATAGTTCCCCTACTTTTGAATGTTAGCTTAGGGAAGAACATGTGATTGATAGGGTAGTATACCCTACTTATGATGTCTGTGTGTTAGAAGTTGACCCTTGCTTGTTTGCTGTTTGTTGTTTGGGGCGCTTTACGCCTAGACAGCAAGCATGCGTGTGATTAGTCGAGATGCGGCCCTATACCTGCTTGATGTGGACGACGACAAGGCTCGAGACATCAACCGCGGGACTGATGGTTCAGCTATAGGATTGGCGAGAGCCGAGGAAGCGATACAATAGGATGCGAGCGTTGGAGGAGGCCTTGGAGGGAACGCGGTCTATGAGTCGGGTATTGAGTGTGATAATTGAGCCTGTACTTGGGGGTGAGCTGGGTTTGTTTATAGGTTTCAGACCTAACCTAGAGACCTTCTTGTTGTGTTGGCTCGGGGGCGGTCGAACACTAGTTTAATCATTATGTTGTAATTTGAAAGAATCAGTGTATGCTTCCAAAACTGTTATTAATAAAATGAATTATTCAGTCTATTTCTCCAGTTATTACTTCTTTATTTGTTAGCTATGTTTCAAAAAGGTTTTTATTTCTGCTAAAATTTACCCACGTTTTTGGAAAAGATTAATTAAGTGACCCCGGAGATTTAGGGATGTTACATTCCCTAGGTTAAGCAGCATGCACCACTCTGCTTTACCCAATAACGTTTTATTCGCTGAGACCATATCCTACATTCCTACGCCACCACTTCCCTTCGAAAGAGTCGACCAGCTCATAAGGTGCAAGCCACGTCTACCATTCCCCCATTGGACTAAATGAAGTTACACATGCTCTAGTTCATTTTAGAAAGGATGCTCCTGGGAAGCGAAAAGGTTGCAGAATGTAGCTTGGGATAGAGGCCATGACCGATTTTGCCAGACAAACCCTTCCCGCCATGACAGAACTGACTTGGGGTATAGCTTCTCCATCTGGCTGATCTAATTTATACTATGTTTACAATAATTCAAGTACGAAAATCAAATATGGGTAAATGTATCCAAACATAAATCATGTCACTTAAACTCACGTTACCATATGCAATTCTGATTGACCTGATCTAATTCTACTAACGCTTATCCAAACACACACTAATTAATTGGTTGAAATTTATGTTCAACTGAATTGTAAGTGATGTCATATTTTTTGTATCTTCACATGAATTTCAATTAATGAATAATAGTGTTGGAAAAAGAATGTTAAAGTAAAATTTACTATAGTTTTTCTAATTTTTTCTTAAAAGTAGTAAATATATCAATTTTATTGCACCCTCGTAGGATAGCTCAAGTGGTAGGAGATGGGGGACATATGAGTTGGGTAGGGGGGAGGTCCAGGGATCGATTCCTGACATGTGCAATTTATCTTTCTGATGTGCAAATTTCAAAACCATTTGAAATCTACCAGACAAGTCTCACCTTTTCGGCAAAAGGACAAACTTAAACAGTAGCATGCATTTAATGCATCCACCAACCGGAGCCATTTGAATCAATGTATGGATCTATCTCACAACGACTAGAACAACGGTTGGATTTGTCTCACAACGGCTACAACAAAGGCAAGCAAGTATTTAAGGCAACTATGAAGAAAGAAGATGCAGAAGAGTTATTACCAAAAGATCAAGAACCCTAAGCATTTATTCCTTCATTATTCTAAGCATTCAAAGCTCTTCAAGTTCACAGCAGAAATTCTTTTAGTGTCAAATCTTTGAACACCAAATCTGCAAGCAAAGAGAGAGAACCTAGAACCTTAAAGAGTCGAATCTCTTCATTTATTTCTCTCTAAGAATCAGAACTCTTGAGTGATTCAAAGTCATATCTGTATCAAAACACTTTGAGTTCCAGTGCCATAAATTCTCTACAATCACTCTTGTAAGAAGAGAATCTTTGTAGAACCAAACGATTTGTAAAGATTGTAGGAGAAGTCCTGGACAATACTTGTAGGAGAAGTCCTGGAGAATACTTGTACTAGAGAACTCCTTGATACTTGCTAGTGAAAATCTTGGTGGTGGCTAAGTACTGGACGTAACCCATCGTTTAAGGGTGAACCAGTATAAATCTGTGTGTGCTGATCGTCTGATAACTGCTTACATTACCGCTGCACTAAACGTTTGCGAAAAGTTTTCAAAACCATATATTCTTTTTGAAAAACTAAGTTTTAAAATAATACAATTCAAACCTCCCATTTCTTGTGTTATTTACTTACATCTCAATTGGCATCAGAGCTTAATCTCTAGAACTAACATCTTAACAGGTGTAGAGTAAAGATCCATGGTAGGATGGGATGATTCTGAGGAAAACTCAAACGATGAAGATGAGGATGATGATGATGATGAAGAGTCCTTCTTTGTAGTCATGGCGTCTGTAGAAGAATCAGGTACAATCTAAAAATCCTAAAGAGGAATATAATAAATTACTTGCACATTTTTATGCATTATCTGAGAAATACAAAGCCTTAAAGAAGCAGTTTTCAAATCTACAACAAAAGCATAAAATAGTTTTGCAAGAAAAAGATTCCATCTTTCAAGAAAATGAAGTTTTAAAGAAATAAGACTCTACAAAAAAGTAATTGCGTTAAAGAAGAGAGTCAAAGTATTAATTGATGATTTTTCAAGTTTCATTGTTGGTTATGATAATCTTGTTAAGTTATGTGGAAACAACCGTGAACTACATGATAAAAGTGATCTAGGCTTTGATAGTGAATCACCGTCTAATGAAACAATGTCTGATATATCATTCATATCATATGTCTCAACTTCCTCTGAACAAATCAAGTTTAATGTGAACTGTGAAATAGAGCGAGATGAAAAGAAGGCTTCTTATGAAAAGAAGACTACCTTCTAAGCGTGCAACTAACCACTCAGGACCCAAGAAGATTTGGGTACCTAAGAAGTCAATTATTTCTGTTTCAGATCTGCTTAACAGGACGAAAGAAACACCAACAATGATACCTGGACAGTGGATGCTCACGACACATGACGGGAGAAAGGTCTATGTTTCAAGAGATCCAAGCTAGAAATGACAGTGGAACGGTCTTCTATGGAGGCAACCAGAAGGGATTTATTGTTGGAGAAGGTATGTTGGTAAGGAACCCCTTCGTGTAATAAATAATGTCTTGTTAGTTACTGGGCTAAAACATAATCTACTTAGCATAAGTCAATTATGTGATAATGGGTTCACTGTTTCCTTTAACAAAGTGAAGTGTAGCGTCACTGATTCTAATGATGAATTCATCTTTGAAGCTTAAAGACAAGAGAATCAATATAAGACGAATTTGGAAAATCTAGCAAATCAAATGTAACTTGTCTAGTATCCTCAGAGGACGATACATGGCTTTGGCATAGAAAGCTAGGGCATGCTTCCTTAAGGACCATTGCTAAATATAGTCTGTCATGACTTAGTACGTGGTCTGCCAAAAGTATCTATCAAATATGAAGTTACATGTTCTGCTTGTATACAAAGTAAATAGCCCAAAACCTCTTTTCCTACAAAAAACTTTTAAGCACTAGCAAACCTCCGGACTTATTACATATATGTTTGGACCTACTAGAACAATTAGTATCTCTGGAAAAATATATTGCTTTGTCATAATAGACGACTACACAAGATTTACTTGGGTACACTTCCTAAGAACAAAGATGAAACCGTTCAAGCATTCAAAACATTCAGCAAAAGAGTTCAAAATGAGAAAGGCTACTGCATCTCAACCATTCGCAATGATAGAGGAGGATAACTTGTCAATGAAGAATTTGAAAAAATGGCGATGAGAAGAATGCACAGCAACACCTCACAAGAGCTACACCAGACAAGTGGAACACAATTGAAGTGATTCTCAAGCTCATGTCATCATCTGCTGCGGATGCGGCCATAGAATGAGAAGTAATGGCCATGAGGATAACCAGCAATGTTGGGGATGGTTGCTGAAAGGGATTTGTATTAGAGCCCTCATGCTTAATTGAAATTTAGCTTAGAAGCAGTATAATGAGGAAACTGTACCTGGCCTTGTCCATAAGGATCGATAATCAATTCAGAACTGAGGTGAAAGAGAAAACAGTTAAAGGGGGTACTTATAGTGTGGAGATGAGTCACTGTGTGACAGTGTAAGGGTGTCTTAATTGTTTCTGGTTGGCCCGAAGCCATGTCTTCACCGAAATTCATATCGATTTCAAAGGGTAACTTTGTTTTTGACAAAAAAAAGGGTAATTTAGTTTGACAAAAAAAGGGGTAATTTAGTATTTATAGAGGGCGTTGGCTACCTCTTGAAATATAGACGACCAGCCGGGAAGAGAGGTGAAAATGACTGGCACAGTGGCACTAGATGGCTATGGCCATTTTATTTATTGGGATAAAAAATTATATTCACACTTTAAGTAGACTCTCACTTAGATAGTTAGATGAGATATGAAGACAAAAAAATATGAATGAGTTATAATGTATGATGTGATTGAAAATAGATAATGATATATAAAGAAAAAAGTGTGAAAATGAGACAAATATAAAAGAGAAAGTGATGTGTAAATATACCTAACCTTTTATTTTATAATTTGAGACATGAACATTTTTTAAAAAATAATATTTTGTTAGACATCATTGCATGTTTATACACCAAAATAGAAATGAGAGAAAAAGAGAAGAAAAAAGATAAGTAATAATGCAATATATGATATAATGAGATAGTAAGAGAGTAACATACAGAAAATTATATGTTCATGGATGTCCATAAGGGTTGTACATGACATAGTCTTGTCTATTGACTCATTCTGACCCATGTTCCCTAAACCTGGATCTCATCGGGTTTCTCAAACTAGGGACGATTTTGGGTTTAAAATCTGGACTGATCAATATTTAGGACCGAGTGAATGTCAAGTTCAACTCGTTCCGCGACCAATTTTCTTGCCCATATTAGCTTTAAAACATGGTTTTGTATATTTTCATTATAAATCAGGTTCAAGTGAATAACATTTGTATTCTTTTATGTTGTTTTCTTATTTTGTTATGAAAAACTTTAGTGCTAGGTACTTTCTTTCATAATTCATTAATAGAAGAAATATGTATTTTACAAAATGATAAATATTTGTAATTCTTCAGTATGATTTAAAATTGATATTCAATTTATCTTTCAGACCAACCCGAACTCATCCTTTTGTTGATCGGTCTATGTTAAACATAAAATCACACGGGGGGAGAAGAAGAATGAGATTGAGAGAGAAAGATGATGGGGGTGAGTTAGCCGAGCTCACTGAGGAGAAGGTTCTGCATCCGGGGTTTTTCTTCTTCGACGTGAGCACCTCATTTTTAACAGCGGTGAAGGCAACACGATGGACTTTAAGCTCAATAGAGGGGGGAGAGAACTAATAAGTGTCATTTTTACGTATAATTGAATATCATCTTAGGCACTTATCTTATCTATATCAGTGACGGATCCAGGAATTTGATGTTGTGGGGGCAATATTTACATATAAATTTGTAACGGAAAAAAATAAAACATATACTATTAGAAGTTTGAAAGCACATCATAAATGTTTCCTACGAGTAGTTTTCATATTTTGAAAACTCTGCACAATGTTTTCATTCTCAACATTATCAAATACATCTTTCTCTATATAAGTAACTAACAATCATTTAACCATTCATCTCCCATACGATTTCGCATCCGGTTCTTGATGATATTCATGGCGGAGAAAGCTCTTTCAACTGTTGCGGTTGCTACAGGTAGTATCAAAGCTAACTCTATGAGCAAATATACCATTGGATACACAATCTGCTTCTTAGTCTCCACAAGCTTTATAGCAAGATCGTTAATTCTGCCCAATCCTGAAAGTGCACAATCAGAGCATATATCCATGAAGTAATTTTCAAGCTGATTATCTAGTGCCAAAAGTTCCACTAGAGAAAAATCTGAAGGATAAAATTGAGGCAAACGAATCAATTTTTCCTTATCAAATGAAGCAAACGAGTCTCTTGGGCTTAAGCATGCTTCACAAAGAAGCAACTCAGTATTCATGTCAGTAAAACGATTATTCAACTCTTGAACTTGCCGATCAATCACTTGATAAAATAATTCAACATGAAAATGATGAAAATTAGAAAAAAGGAAAAATATTGAGGTTTCCTTCTCTCTCAATGGCGCTTCGGTGAATGAAAGAAAATGGGGAAAAAGGTTGGGGATTTGGGGTATTTTAGGGGTCATAACCATTGGATAAAAGAAACGAGAAAGTGATAAAATTGTATAAGTGAATGTAGATATCTAGTGGATATTAGAATTACCCACCGCAGAATTTTTGCTTTAGCCTTTAAACAATGTGATATATGATCTATAAGGGCAATTTTTACATGATAGGGGCAACAAAAGCGCACACCCTTAGTAATTTAATTTTTTTCTAATGAATTTTTCATAAATCAAGTGGGGTCACATGCATGCCCCCATAGCCCATAACATGCATCTGTCCATGCCTATATGTTTGCTTTATTCATCATTTTATATCTCAAAGTAATTAATTTAGTAAATACTTAATACGTCTTAGCCTAGAAATAATTTAAATTTTATATATATTTCCTATGTGTAATTTGGGCTTTTGATGTAGGGAATAAATCCAAGTAGAGCAAAGTTTTGGAGTGAAAATTTTCATATTGAGAAGACAAGGCGCTTAGCACCAGTCTGGATCGCTTAGCACGTCTGGTAGAGGAAGTGGCGCTAAGCTCCCAAGGCAGTGGAAAATACCCTGTTTTGAATAAAGCTTGGCGCTAAAAACCATTTTGACCACCTCAAATTCTATTTAAGGCCCGAAATCATATTTTTTATGCATCTTTCACCATTTTCTCCAAAAACTCAAAGCAAGGGAGGGAGCTGGGCACGAACTCTAGAAGGATCCCTAGGCTAGGTTAGATAAATTGGAGCTTCAAGACGCTTATGGAAGCCATGGGAGGATCGTGAAAACCTCCTCGATGTTATGGAAAGCGTGGGAAAGCTTCCATGGCTGTGATTTCCTCTTCTCCCTTTGGGTTTCATCTTTTTCTCTCATTTCCCTTGTATATGCTTCTTTTCTATATTTTTATTTAGATTGTATAGCTTTATTCTTTGATTGTTGTAATCTCACTCATTGATGTAAATGGAAATCTTTCATGTATGGTGTTTCTTTCTATGCTTCATACTTATAACCAATCAATTGATAAACAAAGAGCTTCACTAATTTATAAATAGATCAGGAGGTTGATATGAATTTGTGTATTTTTAATTCAATGAAGGTAGAATGTATATGTCTCAGGTCACAATACCACGTGTTAAATTTTTACTTTCTTCACTTCAAGTATGAGTGATTTGTAGTATGAGATAGGGAGATATAAGCTATTACAAAATATAAGCTTAGAAAGTTCTAGTTTTTTTGCTGTAATGGAAATTCTTGTGATTTTGGGGATTTGTAGGATCTTCAACATGGCAGATTCAAAACCAGGATTGGGGTTAATTTGAGGGAATTTGTTGTTATTAATTAAATTATAGTTAGTTTTTGACTTAAATACTCTTTTGGTCCCTGAAATTGTATAGAGAATCAAACCTGGTCTTTGTAAAATTTTCACATCAAATTGGGTCCCTAAACTATTATTTTTAATCCAATTAAGGACAAAGTGTGCTTCCGTCCGATGTATCTTCATTTTCACACTGTCGGCTTTTATCTTTTTCCATGTCATATAATTAATTATTATTCCTTTTTTTTTCCAACTCATATCATTAATTGTACAAAAAAAAAACTCAAACCATTAACAAAAAACCCAACCAAAAAAATATGCAACTTCAACTAAACTTGAACCCATGAAATAAATCATCTTCCTATAACACATCCCCAAAAAGAATCACCGCCCCAGTCACGTTTTGTATATATCTTTATGTGAGACAAACACTTTGTTAAAAAATTGAAGGCTTAATCGCACTTTTGGTCCCCCCACAAATACTATATGTGTCATCGGGGTCTCTAAAGTTCAAAAATCTCATTAGGCATCCCCAATGTTAACCTCTGTTAACAACTTTGGTCCCTCCTCTCTTTTCCATAAAAAAACTAACGGTTTTGGGACCAAAAGTGCAAATGAACCAAAACCAAATAAAAAAATTAAAAATTAAAATCCAGAAAACACTTTTAATCTTCCTCTTCCTCCTTTATCATCTTCATCATCTTCAAACACAGATGTGAGATTGACACAAAACATATTCTCTCACAGTCATACTTCCCTTCACCCACCAGTCATCCATTTCCTTCCTCACCCACCATCACATAAAACCCACATAATGAAGAACAAACCCAAGAAACACACATGGAAGAAGAAATTGGAAAACATGAGTATTGATTGAAAAGTTTTGATTTTTCTTCCAGCAGAGGCATAAAGCCAAAGATGCAGAACGAAGAAATTGGAAAAGAATGAGTATTGATTGATTGGACCGTTTCCTATACCACAACCAAAGATGCAGACCAAAGAAAATTGGAAAAAAATGGGTATCAGTTCATCTAATGGGTATTGATTTTTCTTCCTATGATTGGACCGATCTGTTACATTTCGTGTCATGAATTACAAGTTGCATAACTCAATTTGCTTTTAGTTGTAAATTATGATTTCAATTTTGTGATCTGAAGTTCAGTTTTCTCTACTCTCAACACTCAACCATGGAATTTTTTAAAAAATTGTTGGGATTTTTATTTTGAAGATATTGAAATTGAAGAGGAAGAAAATGAAGATGAAGAACAACATTCATGTTTTCTGAGTTTTTAATTTTAATTCCAAATTTTTAATTATTTTTCTGGTTTAATTACATTTTTAACTTTAGAACCGTTAGTTTTTGGATGGAAAAAAGATGAGGGACCAAAATTGTTAACGGAGGTTAACGTTGGGGATGCATAATGAGAGTTTTGAAGTTTAGAGACCCTGATGACACATATATCATTCGTAGGGGATCAAAAGTGCGATTAAGCTAAAATTGGAAGCTATCTAAAAAATTTCCTTTTGTCTTCTTTAACTTTCTTTTGAGTTCTTTCTCTGCTGGGACGGCGCTGCCGAGCTTCTCTCCCTTTTCAACCAAGGAATCTTTCTTTTAGATTTTACCCGGGTGTCACTACTTTACTATTTCTTTTGGATTTTTTATTAAAACATTATTATAAGAATTTGTCAATTTGAGATTTGGGATTAGCCTTTTTTTCCACACGACCGGGTGTTGTTTGGGTTCCATCTCGTTTCTTTAAGAAAGATAATAGTAACCTTCAAAAAAAAAGAAAGATAATAGTAATAACTAATTAGTTAGTAAATTATTAATTATTTCATTAAAAATAAGAAGATGATGAAAGATAAAGCAGTGCATGTTTTGTTTCATCGTAATTATGTGTTTCATGTGTCATGTAGATATTTATTTACCATTATATAAATGTGTACAATTCTTATTTTCATAAAATCTCAAAACAAAATCTATAAAACTACTCTTTCATTCAAATAAAAGAGTGGAGACTTCATTTTTTTTATTTATTTATGAGTTTTTCATCATCCCATCCTGACTCATGTTGCAACACTAAGTATATGATACTTATTTTTAAATTGTTAATAGTAACTTAGTTTACAATAATTACGTATCATTATAAAAAAAAAATTAAAGCCAAGTATAATAAAAAAAGTATAAGGGGTATCTTTCGATATACCAATAAAAAAGTACAAGAGGTATTTCAAACCCAAACTTTGCTACAAATTATTTCATCATTGAGAGCTATAAATATAGAGAGTTAAGTGACCTTTGGTTTTCCTTTAATATTGCCAAGCTTGCTACAAATACACTATACATGTGAAAATTCATATTTTTTAAAGCAATATGTCATTTAATCTTAGGTAGCGTTTGGTAGACAGGTGTGAAGGGAACAGAACGGAATATTTAGGTTCTGTTCTGTGTTTGTTATGATTTTGAGTTGGAATGGAACGGGACATAAGACCCTTGGAACGAGACATTTTGGTTCCATGGAAAATGGTGAAACGGAAGAAAACAGAACAGAACACTCAATTAAAAGACAAAAATGCCCATAAATTTATTACATGAATCTATTTATCAATTCACTCTACTATAATATTTTTTTCATCAATCTACGAAAATCTGATTCATACAATTTTTTTGCGGACTGAAGCACATGAGCGAGTTTTGCATATATATATATATATATATATATATATATATATATATATATATATATATATACTAGTGTCTTTTTACTCGTGCGTTGCACGGGAAATATGTTTGTCGTATTTGATACGTCAGTCAATATGTTGTTTTTTAAAATATATTAAACAACAAATGAAATATAAGAATCTGAAATGCGTAGCAAGTTCAACAAAAGGACTTGTCTTCTAAGGCTGATCCAGATCAACAGGAACTGGTTTGACATTCGTTGTGAACATGAAGACAATAGAACATCATAGATATAAGGAATTACCAATTTATTAAACAACAGATGAAATAGAAGAGTCTCAACTGCTAAGCAAAGTGGTCAAAAAGTCTTAAATTGAAACTCTTGTTTACGAAATATCAAATACTGCAAAACATATAAGGGGATGATTTAATAGTGGTTAATAAACAGTAGTTGAGTTAATCTGCAGTGAACGCGATTATGCGCGTTAGTTTCCACTCATATGTTGTCAAAAATTTCTTGGTAGACAACAGATGAAATAGAAGAGTCTGAAATGCTAAGCAAAGTGGACCAAAATACTTCTCTATTAAGCCTGATTTACTCGTAAGTAACCAAAATGCACAAATCATAGATATAAAGAATTACCAACATGTTAAACAACAGGTGAAATAGAAGAGTCTGAAATGCTAAGCAAAGTGATCTAAAAGTCTTAAATTGAAACCCTTGTTTGAAATTCGTGCGATTGTTTAACTAATAAAAAGATTGGTTAACGAAATCTCAAATACTGCAAAACATATAAGGGGATGGTTTAATGTTGGCTAATAAACAATAGCTGAGTTAATCTACAGTGAGCGCGATTATGCGTGTTCGTTTCAACTCCTATGTTCTAAAAAACTTCTTGGTAGACAACATTGCGCGTGGAGTTTGAAGCTACCCCTTGCTCATCCACAATGAGCACCTTCAGTTCTTTTATATAGATTTGACCCTTGATAGAGTGACATACAGCTGTCCATGAGTGAACACATGCCTCAAAAGGTACAAACCCACATGTGAAAGGGACTAACCCTGACTCTTGTTCATAGTCATTGCGAACCATAAAGTCACAGGGAATTGCCTTGGAGATAATTTGAAGGGAAGACCAGAGTCAGAAGGTGTTAAGGTTATCCTTGGAATGTACTCTGTTTTGCCCAACTTGATTCCTTACAAAACAGTTGCAACAATTATATATTGAGTAAGATGAGTGACTCTCAATTGGGTTTCATTGCACAAACCAACTGCTTGGTCTATGTTTCGAAGAAGCATAATCGGAATTCCAACTTTCAATGTTAGTCTGTGGTTTGGAATTCTTGAGCACTGAACGTCGTTTAAAAACTCAGAGGTGAACCATTCTGCATCGACTTCAGAATCTTCATCTGATCTACATGGGGTATCGTAGCTCAAATATTGTCTCTCGAGACCAAGAAGCTTTGACAGCATGTAGGTTTTGACTTGCTCGACACTCTTGAGGGTCGGGGCGAGAATCGCTCTTTCTTGGAAGTATGAATCATTTTCCAAGTTCGCCACCAAGTTCGGATAAGCAAAATTAACCAATTCAAGAAGAGGATCAGGACCTTGTCCAATCAATAAATCTGACAGAATCTCAATTGTGGTTTCAGCCTCGTCGATGGTTTTAACTGTTCCGTCGCCCACCTTAAGAATCCACTCTGCAAACTCTCTTATATCTGCAGCAGACGCAAATCAAATATATGAAGGAGTTTTCTTATAGATGAAGGAGTTTTCTTATCCCTCAACCAACCCAGAAATCTCAATAACAGGCAACTCAAGTGAGAAACACAGAGTACATAAATCAAATAAAAATTTAAATTTCACATAAAATTAAATAAAATAGGTTCACATAAAGGAGACTCACGTGATTAATACAATATCTCCAGTTTCAAAAGTCGAACCTCTTCAAAAATCCATCAATACTACTTGTCATGGGTACGATTTAGCTTAGTTGTAGAATCAGACATTCAAATAGTATAAGCTTTATTAGGGCTTGAAATATTGATCAAATGAAAGTTTCAATACATAAATTATTGACTCAACATTTAATAGAAACATAAAATTAACAAAAAAAAAGGAACCATAATTTGTGCTCTCACGTTCAAATAGTATAACCATAATTCATCATAGAAGCATGTAGAACCTTGGGCGACTTGAGACCTACAAAAGAGAAAACAAAAGAGCATATAAGAATCAGATTTGGAGAATAAAATAGACTTGGATGGATGAAAATCATTCTAACAAATATATCGAAAGAGGATGAGGAAAATAATCTAATTACTCAACAACATTTATGTCAAACACTTACACAATTATCAACTTATACAATTATCAGCACCACATGAAGCAAGTTGCATACTCGAGCGATCTTCCTCATTTTTATTCCATGCCAACTGTAACACCCCATTTTTCGTTATTTGGTTATTTAGTATTTTATTTTAATTACTATTATGCTATATGGTAATTTGATGAATTATGCGATTTTATTAGATAATTAAGTGATTATGTGATATATGGAGTGAGTAAATTATTTAAATTATATATGAGTGATATTTGTGATATAATTTAAATCTTATGTGATATAGTATAAGATTTAGATAAATAAGGTTGTTAGGTTTTTGTGTGAGTAATTGAGAGTGAGGCCCATTAGTATGACTATTTAAGGGATATGAGTGAATTAGAAAGAGAGAAATCAGAATTTGAGAATTGGAGAAGTTAGCAGAGGAGAAGAAAAGAAGCGTGAAAGAGAGAAGGGGAGAAAAGAGAAGAAAAACCTAGAATTTGACCTTCAAGAGGTAAGGGTTTGAATTTACCTTGTATAATTGTAGAATAACAGAGGTTGAGTTTAACATGAAGGAACCCCCATCTTCTTTGAAAATTCAGAACTGAGAGACTGTGTTGAGTGTTAACATGTGGTGAGCAAAATTGATTTTGAGCGAAATTGAGGTTCTGGGGAAAATTGGGTTCTGTTCTGTTATGCCCGCGGAAACCCTAACAGCCTGTGCTGTAGAGACCATAACTCTCTCTACAGAATTCCAAATTGGGTGAAACCAATTTTATATGAAAGCTAACGTATAAGGCTATGTTTGGTAAAATTTTCATAATTTTTGGACTGCTCATTTAGTACCAGGATTATATGCAAGTTTGCTATGTTTCTGCTTATTTCTGGGATTGATTCTGAAACTGATTCTAGTAATTGATATGAGACATTTGATGATTTTGTGTTGCTATTTTGTCAGTGAAATAGTGAATGATTTGATAATTGTATTGAAGTGTTATTTTGTGCAATTTTGGTGTGATTTCCGTTATGGAATTTGGTGAGAAAATATGTTATATATTTGGGGCTGGAGTGGTCTCAAATTGCATGTTTTAATTTATGAGTTTTTGCACGAAATACACTTCATTTAGTCAAGAGGCAACGTGTCGGTTTTCATCGGAAAACTGAGGTTTGTCCCAGAACTGGAGTGGTTCTGGAAGTCTGGCGTGGACTTCATTGGTGGTTAACTGTCTGGAGTGGACGCGGTGATACCGCTAAGGTTAACAATTGATACCACATGCATACATTAGAGTCTCACACACTAAGTTTCACGTTTTTAGTGGTTTTATGTGTTTGGTGATTTGTTGGTGAATTGTTTTGCTGTTGTGGTAAAGTCGAATTATTATTCTTCTTTAAGCTTATAATTTTTCGAAACATTAATAAGAATTGTGAAACTGTCTTGAGAGAAAATATTATAATCACTCAGATTTTAAAGACAATGTGAAGAGTTTATAAAGCAGGATCTTAATTGTTTACTTGCTCTTTGTTATGCTATATTTTATACAATGTAAGTTCTTACCCTTCTGTTGGAATGATGTTCTATGCGACATCGCTCAGGTACTGGAGATAAAGGATGTGGCTCATGATGAGTAGCTTCGGAGAGTCTTAGTTTATGTTATTATTATTATTATTATTATTATTATAATAAAATAAGTGTCTTGCTCTGTAATGTAACACTGGGTATATATTTTACGTTACTTTTACATTTCTGTTGAGAGGATTTTATAACCTTTCCTTATGGAAGTTGTTGAATAATTTTCTAAATTATGGCGATGTCGTACTGTTGATGGTCGAAGTGCCTATGAAATTCAGTTTTGAGTATGATGAAATTTATTGGAATATCAAGGAAGATAAACCTATTTAAATAAGTGATCTTATGCATCTTAGGATTATCTGGCTGGTTTAGAAATTTTATTGGCATAAAAAAATTCTTTCTTTGAAAAGCATATGAACTTATAAATTTTCAAACACAATCAGTGTTAATTTCAATGAGTTTTCGTGAAGAAGTGTAATACTCCCTTGATATGTTTTTAAACTCTGATAAACGTTTTTAAATAAAACAAGGGGAAAAAGGGGGTGTTACACCAACCGGTTCACAGCAGATGTATATAGGGGAGGAGATGGCTGATGCAGTATTAGTAAGGAGTCATCTAGGTAAATCTTAGATAATTAAGACAAATATTTTAAAATTTTATGAAAAAGTTTCTCAAATTTAAAATTACCTTTGAAAAATCGGTTTCAAGATTTGTTATGGAAATAAATTTTAGGTGAAGAAAAAGTTTATTTTTAGAGTATTAATAAAATTTTATGTTATTTTTATTGAATTTTCGGATTTTTATTTAATTAAGGATTTTATGAGTTTTTATTAGTTAATTTTTATTGATTTTTTAGTTTTTTTATTTAATCTAGGTAAATCTTAGATAGTTAGGGCAAATCTTTTAAAATTTTATGATAATTTTCTTAGATTTAAAATTACCTTTAAAAAGTCGGTTTCAAGATTTGTTATGGAAATAATTTTAGGTGAAGAAAAAGTTTATTTTTAGAGTATTGATTAAATTTTATGTTATTTTTATTAAATTTTCGAATTTTTATTTAATTCAGAATTTATCCTCTTTTCTGGAAGATTTGAGACAGATCAAATTTCCTAGAATCAATCTCATGATTATTTCCTCAATTTCCTTTTTTTTTATCTAATCTTCCGATTTTTTTCAATATTCGGATTTTATTAATTGTTGAATTTCGAAACTGTTTTTTATAAGCTTTTGAATTTTCTATAAAGAGGTTAAAATAATAATAATAATAATAATAATAATAATAATAAGTTAATAAATATAATCATAATAATTATCATCATCATATTAATAATAATGTCAGATTCCAAAAAAAAATCTCACTTTAAAAAAAATGTCTTGTTGTAAAAAAAAAAATTAGGTGTTCACATTCATTACTTAATTATATGCTCTAATTCAATCTAGGGTTAACTATCAGATTGGTCCCTGTCTTTGTTTCGCCGTCTGAGGTAAGTCCCTCCCCGGAAAATTTATTGTCTTTGGTCCTCATGTTTGAAAAACTTTTGGAGCGGATCCTCGCCGGAGCCCGGAGCTCCGGCGAGTAATGAAATGGCATGCTGAGTGGATTAACGGTGCTTATGTGGAATAAAAAAAATTAAAATAATAAACACATCAGAAAATTAAAAAAAATTAAAGCCCAAAACTTTTCATAACTCACAAGTTAACCCCCAAATCAAAGAAACCCTAAATCCCTAAATCAGAAGATTCAAACCCAGTAACACTAAACCTAAAATCCCAAAATTTCTATTAAAACCAAATTCAGATTTCTCATAGCACCAACAGAAACCTAACAAATCAAACCCAGCAACACTACACCACTCTTTCCAGTTTGCACCGATTTCCCACTCTCCCACCACCGATTCCCCACTCTCCCACCACCTCCACTCTCCCACCACCTCCACTCTCCCACCACTCACTCAAGAGCGACGAGATCGAGATTGACAGAAGAGGAAGAAGTCGAGAAAGAGGAAAGAGCGCGCGGGAGGAGAAGCGCTGAACCAGATCTTCGTCGCCTTCGTTCATGCTGTTCATCATCACCGTCATCTTCGTCGCCGTCGGCGGCGACGGTCTGAGACGCCAGGACGCGAGAGGCACCATGTTGTGGCGAACCGACGTCGTTGTAATGGGTTCACGGGAGGGAAGACTGAAGGTCGAAGGTTTTCTTCATCTCCTCCCTGTTGGAATTGTGGTTTGGGGTTGTGTTTCAGGTTCGACGATCTGTGACCTCTGTATTGTGCTGTTGGTGCTCTTCCGGCTGGGAGCTGTGGGAAGCGTTTTTGTTTCTTGCTCTTCTTTTGCTAGTGTTTTTGTTTCTTTTTCTTTCTCTGAGATGTAACTGGGTTTGTGCCCCCTTTTATTAATTCAATTTTTGCCCAGATTATTAGTTCTATTTTTACCCAGATGTTGCCCAAGTTATAATTTTTACCCAGATCTTGTACGGTGAATGATGTGGGTGAAGGGGTAGGAAATGGTTTTTGGGGGTTTGATTTTCTGGGGTTTTGTTATTTCTGGGTTTGGGTTATTGTTTTAAGTTTGAGGGACATGAAGAACATGGTGAGGGGCTTGATAATGTGGCCCATTGCTGCATAGGTGTCTTACTGCATTGCTGCATAATTATCGGTTTATGCATAATTTGGATTGACTCATGATGCATAATTCTTGCTGTGCTAAACTTGGTTTCTAATCTGATGTCCCTTGACAGCAGCGTTTGTGTGGTATTGGATTTTTGTGTCTGGTGATGGGCTGCTGGTGATGGGATGCTGGAAGTATATTGGTTTATGTTGATTTTCTGACTTTAGGGATTAGGAAAATGGGGAAAGTTGGGGTAAGGGTCATTCGGGAATTAGAAAAAAAATTGGGGTTTTTTAATTAATTTATTTTCCTATGTGTAAAAGTATTTTTTTATAAAAAAATCCATGTCAGCTCACTTGTCCCACTCAGCATGCCATTTCATTACTCGCCGGAGCCCGGGGCTCCGGCGAGGATCCGCTCCAAAAAAATTTCAAACACGAGGACCAAAGACAATAAATTTTCCGGGGAGGGACTTATCTCAGACGGCAAGACAAAGACAGGGACCAATCTGATAGTTAACCCTTCAATCTAATATAATAATTTAACAAATCTAATTTAACAATATGACGTTTTATTTGGTTTCAAAAAAATTTGACGTTTTATTTGGAAGCTCCTTTTCAATTTTATATTTATATAATTATTAATGTTTCCCACCAATCTTTATCAATTTTTTTCTTGTTTATTTTATTATAAACATACAATTATAAGGTTATTATAACCCAACGTGATTTTCATATTTCCTGAAATTAACAATAAATAATAAGATAAATTAAGATAAAATCAAGAATTAAACAACCTAAATTCTAATCAAATCTAAAATTTAAAAAGGTAATAAATAAAGATAGATAAAAACTACAAAAATCTAGCAAATCACAATAAAATCTCATAAAATCCTGAATTAATTAAAAATCCGAATATTCAATAAAAATACCATAAAAATTAATTAATACTTTAAAAATAAATAATAAGATAAATTAAGATAAAATCATGAAATAAACAACATAAATCCTAATCAAATCTAAAATTTAAAAAGGTACTAAATAAATATAGATAAAAACTCTCAAAATCTAACAAATCACAATAAAAGCTCATAAAATCCTGAATTAATTAAAAATCCGAAAATTAAATAAAAATTAATTAATACCCTAAAAATAAATTAAGATAAAATCAAGAAATAAACAACCTAAATCCTAATCAAATCTAAAATTTAAAAATGTATTTTTTTATGAGAATTAACCTGAGAATGACACGTGGAATTTTTTTAGGAGAACTAATGTGAGAATGACACGTCACTAAACCAGTCTGATAGGAGTTCTTCTTTTCTAATATATATATATATATATATATATATATATTGGTGTTTCACTAATATTTTATTTTAAATTTTATTATTAACATAAAGAATTAATTATAACTATTTAACTTATGTAACTAAATATATAAGTTTATTGATGAAATTTATTATAAATCGGAGATAATAATAAATTTTAAACTTTTAAGTTAATTTGTATACAATATAGTATAGGAATAATATAATATATGAATAAGTTATTCTATTTAATTAACTTTTGATGTTTAATAAACATTAAATATGATAGGGGTATATATGTAATTAATTGTGTGGTTCTGTTCTGTTCGCTTTGTATTTACCAAACACAGTGCACATAAAAAAATTGTCCTGTTCCATCCTGTTACATTCTGTTCCGTTCCGTTCCGTCCCGTTCTGTTCAGTTTCCAAACGCTACCTTAGTGCCTGTTTGGGTGGGTGTTGGAGGCCCCAAACGCACGTTGCCAACGCTGAAAATAAGACGCTCCAAGTTATAGCTTCTCCCCCAACGCACGTTTCCATCGCTCCTCACCGTTGTCCCAAACAGGCCCTTAGTCACCCCCACAATTATATTCTGGCTCCGCCCCTGCCCTAACATAACCAAGAACATCAATTTACAGAGAAAAACTAACAAGAACAAAACAAGACAACCCTACCCAACAACATCACCCAATTTCCAGAGCACAACATGAACCCAAACATCTCTCTAGCTCATTCCCCCCAATCTGCTCCTCGTCCTCTCCCCCTTCCCCGAACCCAAATCTCTCTCTGCCTTCTTCAACCTCCTAAACGATGAGTCATCGTTTCCAGATGTCACCTCCTTCTGCGAAAGCTTCTCTTGCTCTTTTGGCACCGTCACCCGCACATTTGGCTCCTTCGGTATCCATTGTAGTTGGATTACTGTCAACAATCACAATCACAATAGTGAGAGTAGTGAGGAGGTTGTGAAGATTCGAGGGTTGTTTGAGACTGAGGCTGCGAAATTAGGTTGGGGGTTTTGCTCTATTGATTCAATTTTGCTTGGTTTCACTCTTGTTCCTTTTGGTTTGATTTGTCTCAAAATTGGGTTTCCATGGTTTTGCACTCGTTCTTGTTCTTCTTCTAGCAAAGCACATGTGCAATTGAGTCTTCGGATCAAAGATGTAAATGGGAGACGATTTTTTTTTTGGGTTCCTTTCATTTGTAATTATTTGTTTTTTTAATTTAATTTTAATTACTGATGTATTATGAATGGGGTGAGAATAGAAGAAAATTGGTGTAAATATATTAAAGAAGGGAGGGTGGTGTGAATAGAAATGCCATGGAGATTTAAAACTAAAATAAAAAGCCACGTGGAAAAGATGACCGGGTAAAAAATAAGACACATCAGACTCAGACACACTTTGGATCTAATTAGATTAAAAAAAAAATTAGGGACCCAATTTGATGCGAAAATTTTACAAGGATCAGAATTGATTCCCTTTATAATTATAGGGACTAAAAGAGTATTTAAGCCTTAGTTTTTTTACTAATTATTAAAAAGAGTGTGGGCATATTTTGTAAGCTTGGTCATAATGTGAATAGTGTAAGTAAAGATCTAATCAACACTTGCCATATTAAGTGTCCATACATTACTAGTTAGTACACTTCACTCCTGTAACCTACACTCATCTAAATTTATGGGCACCCAAGCATGCACCTACCTATAATCATAAACAATCACGAAGGTAAGACATATTTCACCTGTAATTAAGATATATATTAAGATATATATATATATATATATATATATATATATATTAATTTTCCATGTTAACTATTAACTAACAATTCATCCAGCATAGGCATATCATTATTCTTCTTATCCAGATTCCATGTTTAAGAAAGTTTAAGTAGAAACCAACTGGGAACACAGTATCTTGTATGCAGATTACAATACAAGTCCTAAGCCTGAGCTTCCTGCAGTTGCAAATTTGGCAAGTTTTCATCATTTGGACGGAAGAGCTTCGTGATATTATGGATACAGTTGAAGAAGCACAACGTGACAACAAGTAAAAGGAGGGCGTTGATGAGATACCATGACAAAGATTCCGGGAGGAGGATCCAGAGCAATGTCTCACAACCAACAACACCTGACACGTGGAAAACAATGACAGTAGTTGCCAAGTTCATGTCAGCTGCGGATGCAACTGCGTGGCAGAGTACAGCTGTGAGGAATACCAACATGCTTGGACTAGAATGCTCGAAGGGGTTGGTGCCTCCTCCTGAGCCTTGGTACTTAATTCCAATTGAGCCTAACTCCATGGACTTCACAATCAAATACGTGTTGTACATGGCGAGTGTTGAAGAGAAAGAGAAAATATTAATTGTGCTAATTAAGGCTCTAATCATACTTAACCATATTAACCCCAAAAATTTTGATTTTATTTTTTATCTCTGCCGCGTACCAAATATATAGGGTGTGATCAGTGTATGATAGTGTTTCAACTAGGAAACTTCCTGCTGGAAATCATGAGACGCCACAAAATTTGACTATTTGGCTGTGTTAACTCTAACTTTGATAATTAATAAACTATTTGGCTGTGTTAACTCTAACTTGACTTCCTTTGAGGTAAAATGCGGCTGAAACGCCACAAAATTTGACTATTCAACCAAGGCCCGTTGGGCTGATCTGTCTTATATATTCCACCAGTCCAGGCCCAGCCACAAGACCAACAGCTAGCAACTGTTTTATTGGAACCGCCCTATAACCAAGAGTGAAGTCCAATTTTTTTTTTTTAAAGAGTGGAGTCCAGTTTAAGTATGAGGAGTATTAGGATGATCATTTTTTTTCTATAAGCATATTGGGATGAACATTACATCCAGAGTGTTCTAATGAAGGCGGAAGTAGGATAGAAAAGAAGTTGATTGGAATGGTGAAGTAAGTCCCACATTACTTACTATGTTAAATGAAGAAGGAGGATAAGAAAGAGTTATTAGAGAAGTCTACATTATCGCATCAGGGTCGGCCTTGGGCCTGTGCAAGCAGGCCCACAGCCCAGGGCCTCCAAAAAGAAGGGGTCCCAAAAAAAATTTGTGAGATATATTTTCAAAATATATAAATCATTAATGTTCGAAAATATTCTAATATAGTGAGCTAGTTCAATGGAAAAACACTATGCGCTGGAACCTGTGTGGCCCCTGGGATTCGAACCCGCGAGACGCGAGCTGCATGGCCAGGAGATGTGTTGCCAAGCGAACCAACGCATTGCTAGTTAATAATTCCGGACATTAATTGTATATAGCGGTTTTTTAAGAGCTTAATTAGCATTGGAATGTGGAAGGTTTCCTTGGGTTCTTCTACCTAATTTACTAGATAAGTGGATATTAATTGGTGAACCAATTAACTCTGAAAATGCTTAATGGGTTAGCATTGATTGCAATTGAGAATAATATGTTGGAGAATATACAATATGAAACTTGATTGAAAATTTTGCTTCAAAAAATGCTAGGAGTGAGGCTTTTTTGAAGTAGTTAAATTTTTTTTTGGATTATATTGACTAGAATATGACATTTTGTTTATGTTAGTCACATATTTTTGAAGTTGTTGATGCTATTTATAATTTAAATAGATAATGTTCTTTAAAAAAAATTATTGGGGGTCCATTTTTATTATTTGTCCAGGGCCTCCAAAATGTCGGGACCGGCCCTGTCTAGCATGGTAAAGCAAGAGGGAGGCCAGCACTATATATTAGACTCAAATTCTTTATTTTTATATGTACGAGTAAATAACACTTTAAACTTATATCTGACTTAGTTTAAAAATTTACTTTGTGAGAGTGTTGGTATACTGAAGTATTGGGTGAGATTGAGAGAAGTTTATCTGCTGTAAAAAAATTCATATAGTGATTACTCTCTTGTTGTTGGTTTAAACACGTGGTTATAAAGAGAGCGCTTGAGGGTTTAAATAGAAGTTAAGAAGATTTAATTAGGGTTGGACATCTAAACTAATGCCTCAGTTCCTCTCAGTAATAAGGCGAGCGCTTGAGTTTTTGATGTACCCTAGCCATTTCATGTTTACACAATGGAAGAAATCTTTAACTCAACCTTTGAATCAGTATAGAAGTGAAGATGTGTTTACCCTTTAGGTAGACCATTCTTTATGCATATAAGAGCCTCCTTAAACCGTCATCCAACCGCCCATGTAACGTGGCAGCTTTACATCACTCTATGAGATTGTGTTTGACCCCCATTTAAGAATGCTCTTCAATTCAGGGGCATAATTATGGGTAATTGAAAGGGTCGCTAATGTTATTTTCTTTAAAGTGGATCTGCATTACCATCGATTTAGCCATATGTAATCATCGAACGACTCGGTAGTCGTTAATAATTAACCGTCGGTAATTTCATGCTTTCTTATAGTGAAATCTCCTTTAAAAATGGACTATGAACTCTAAATCCTCCATTTCACTGAGAATGGGTTTTTGCATAATCAATAACTGCTTGACTTTCTTGAATGATGGTTGCACATGAACTTGTTTGTGGCATAAATCCACCATGTTAATGAGAATGAATTTACATAATTCCCACAAACGACAGAAGTTGATCTTCTAGAACAACGTGTTCCCTTTGATCCAATTCAGGGATGTGCGGTGTAGCGTGTGTTTTTTTTAGAGCACAGTGATGAAGCATCAAGAATCCACAACGAAGAGATACCTGCAAAACACATTCAGACGCTTAAGCTACCTCAAGTTCTGAGAGAGAACTTCAAAGTCCAGATGATCACTCTTAGAGCAAAAATGTACAATGTCTAACTTGTAGTAGTGATCAAACCTATACTTATAATGTCCGCAGTGTTCCACGGTCGATGTTTATTACCTTTTGCTAGCATGTTACACTACAAAAAAATGTGCCAATTGTGGCGGTTAATTTTTGTAAATTACGTCGGTTTTGACTGACAAAATCTACATAAATGTCGGTTTTGACAACCGACATAATCATCTTCGACGTTTGGTATAAATTGACGGTTGACAGGAAACTGCCACAACAATCGACGTATTATGCAAGAAATAAAATGGCGTGCAATATTTGTAATAAAAGACAACTGAAAACGCCACAATATATTCATATTGATTTTCAGCTTGCTAATAACGTCGGTCAAAACCGACTTAATTATGTAGGCGGCATTTAACCTTTGCTTTTAAATAAACTTGACCACAATCTACCATTAAATCTATGTTGAGCTAGTTCATTAGAAGAGTGGAAGTCCTATATTTGGTAATCTCGGACGACCAACTTTTTAGTGACTTGGCGGTGCTACCAGTTGGATTGACCAAAACAATAGTGGGCCGAGTGGAGTATATTGGGTCAACTAGAACAAAATTGAACAATTGTAATGTGAAAAACAATAGCTGTGTTAAATGAAAAATCTATGCGTTGAATGAATTTAGGGGCCCGTTTGGTATGATGTATATTATAAGACTTGTGAGTATAAGGTCTGATAGTATTAGGCCTGATAAAAATTTAATATTATACATCGCTTGGTCATACACCGTACAACTTATCATTTCTTTTAAATTATTAGTTCGTGAAATATTGAATAATGATAAATTTTACAAAAATGAGGATGGTATTAGTGGTTGTTGTAGAGGTGGCAGTTGTGATGCTGAGTAGTGCCAACGGTGGAGGGAGGAGGTTGTGGCAGTGGGTGGTGGCGGTGGCGATAATAGTGGAGGGTGGTGGAAGCGGTGGTCGTGGTGGTGGTGGAGGGTGTTGGTGGAGTGTATTGTGGTGGTGGCAGTGTTATAGGGCGGGTGTAGTTTGGGTGGTGGTAGTGTTGGAAGGTGGTGATGATAGTGGAAGCGGTGGTAGTGGAAGGAGGTGATTATGGAGGTTGTGGTGATGGTGGGTCATTACGGTATTTAGTGGTGGCAGCGACGATAATGGCGGTGGAGGTAGTGGAAGATGATGGTGCTGATGGTGGTGGCGGTGGTAGTGGTGGTGGGGGATGGTGGCGACGGTGACAGTGGCAATATCAATGGCAGCATCGACGGAGGTGGAGAATGGTAGTGACAGTGATAGCGATGAAGATGGCGGTGGTGGTGGTGGTGGTAGTGGTGGAGGGTGATGGTGGTGGTGGTGGAAGATGGTGGATGATAGTGGTTGTAAGATCAAGTTTTGATCTAGTAGTACAACTCTATGTTTTGATGTTTACAAGTTAACCTTTTGATATGAACAATTGTGGTACTCTAACATGTTTTTCTGAGTGTGCTATTTACAGGCTCTGACCTCTATTTTATCTCACACAAATCAGAAGCACTGTGCTTAAAGAGTGACCCAAGCATCGCTTTCGCATTCTCCATGTTCAGTCTGAACAGTGGAAAAGCTTCAGAAGATCTGAAGTAAATCAAGCTCTGATAAGGACTCAGCTCACTTAAAGCTCTGATGATCCAGAAGATCTGACAACCAAGAGACTCTGAAGGCTCAGAAGCTCTGATGGTGTAGAAGACTCTGACGATCCAGACTCTGAAGAGTGAAGACTCTGAAGTCCAGAAGCAAGATGACTCTGAAGACTGTGTACTTCCCTCTGAGTTCAGAATCAGAAGATACAACGGTCAGAGGATCTGTGCTTCCCTCTGACTCTGATCAACGAGCTTCACAAGTTCCAACATGAAGCATTACCCTGATCAGAAGTCTACTAGGTCTTAAGGTCATGTCACTATCCAAGTACAAAAGCAAAGTGTACTATCCTGACGACCTACCTAACATCCTCAGCCACAGCAGAAGCTGGAATTTCCAGAACTGCCCTCCAACGGTAGCATTTCCATGCAACGTTCAACCCTAATCCTTGGAGTATAAATAGAGGCTGAAGATTGAAAGAAACGGCTAGAAGCATTCACATACGCGCAAGAAATATTCATATCCTTCTAAGCTTTCTTTCATCTTGAATTTCATTGTGTTTACTATAAGCTTTTTAGAAGCACTTTCTTTGTAAACAAGAACTTCATATACAGTTGTATAGTTTTCCTTTAGGAGATCAAGGTTGATCGGATCCTAGAGAAGACTAAGAGAGTGAATCTTAGTGTGAGCTAAGTCAGTGTATTGTTAGTCACTTGTAGGTTTCAAGTGCAGTTGTAACACATACCTGATTAGTGGATTGCCTTCATTCTAAGAAGGAAGAAATCACCTTAACGGGTGGACTGGATTAGCTTGAGTGATTTATCAAGTGAACCAGGATAAAATCCTTGTGTGCTTTTCTATCTCTTATCTTAAGCACTTCATTTGTTTCGAAAGATTTGCTAAAATCTTTAAGGTGGAAGTTTTATCTTGAAAACGTTATTCAAACCCCCCCTTTCTACCGTTTTTCATACCTTCAATTGGTATCAGAGCGCAAGTTCTGATTACCACACCTAACAGTGTTCAGTGATCCGGGCCGGTGTGAAAAACAATGGCTACCACCAGTGAAACACAGAAAGATGGATACAATGCAAAGCCCCCCATGTTCGACGGTCAAAGGTTCGAATACTGGAAAGATAGACTTGAAAGTTTCTTTCTGGGTTTTGATGCAGATCTATGGGATATTATTATGGATGGCTATGAGCGTCCAGTTGATGCAGAAGGCAAGAAGATCCCAAGGTCAGAGATGACTGCAGATCAAAAGAAGCTATACTCACAACATCACAAAGCAAGAGCAATTCTTCTAAGTGCTATTTCTTATGAAGAGTACCAGAAGATTACAGATCGTGAGTTTGCAAAGGGCATCTTTGAATCCTTAAAGATGTCTCATGAAGGAAACAAGAAAGTGAAGGAATCAAAGGCGCTTTCTTTGATTCAAAAGTATGAATCCTTCATCATGGAACCAAACGAGTCCATTGAAGAAATGTTCTCCAGATTTCAGTTGCTTGTAGCTGGAATACGACCTCTCAACAAGAGCTACACAACAAAAGATCATGTCATAAGGGTCTTTAGGAGTCTTCCTGAAAGCTGGATGCCTTTAGTGACATCAATAGAGCTAACGAGAGATGTCGAGCATATGAGTTTAGAAGAACTCATTAGCATTTTGAAATGCCATGAGCTGAAGCGTTCTGAGATGCAAGATCTGAGGAAAAAGTCTATAGCCTTGAAATCCAAATCTGAAAAGGCTAAGGCTGAAAAGTCAAAGGCTCTCCAAGCTGAAGTAGAAGAATCTGAAGAAGCATCAGAAGATTCTGATGAAGATGAGCTGACTCTGATCTCCAAGAGACTCAACCGCATCTGAAAGCACAAGCAGAGCAAGTACAGAGGCTCGAGAAAGGCCAAAGGAAAGTCTGAATCTTCAGGCCAGAAGAAGTCATCAATCAAGGAAGTCACATGTTTCGAGTGCAAGGAATCTGGGCACTACAAAAGTGACTGTCCAAAGTTGAAGAAGGACAAGAGGCCAAAGAAGAACTTCAAGACAAAGAAGAGTCTGATGGTGACTTTTGATGAATCAGAGTCAGAGGATGTTGACTCTGATGGTGAAGTCTAAGGACTCATGGCTATTGTCAAAGACAAGGAAGCAGAGTCAAAGGATGCTGTTGACTCTGACTCAGAATCAGAAGGAGATCCCAACTCAGACGATGAAAGTGAGATATCCTTGATAGCTCCACTGAAACACCAATCATGGTATCTGAACAGTGGATGCTCGCGTCACATGACGGGAGAAAGACGTATGTTTCAAGAGCTAAAACTTAAGCCTGGAGGCGAAGTTGGCTTTGGTGGAAATGAAAAGGGTAAAATTGTTGGTACTGGTACTATTTGTGTAGATAGTAGTCCACGCACAATCCTACAAGTCAATTAGCTGACAAGGGTTATGATGTTATTTTCAATCAAAAGTCTTGCAGGGCTGTACGTCAGATCGATGGCTCTGTTCTGTTTAACAGCAAGAGGAAGAACAACATTTACAAGATCAGATTATCTGAGTTGGAGGCTCAGAATGTGAAGTGCCTTCTCTCTGTTAATGAGGAGCAGTGGGTATGGCATAGACGGTTAGGGCATGCCAACATGAGAAAGATTTCTCAGCTGAGTAAGCTAAACCTTGTCAGGGGCTTACCCACTCTGAAGTTCTCTTCAGACGCTCTTTGTGAAGCATGTCAGAAAGGAAAATTCACTAAAGTCCCTTTCAAGGCAAAGAATGTTGTTTCAACCTCAAGGCCGTTAGAACTTCTGCATATCGACCTGTTTGGACCAGTGAAAACTGAGTCTATAGGTGGTAAGAGATATGGGATGGTCATCGCTGACGACTATAGCCGCTGGACATGGGTAAAATTTCTAACTCGCAAGGATGAGTCTCATGCTGTGTTCTCTACCTTCATAGCCCAAGTGCAAAACGAGAAGGCTTGTAGGATTGTGCGTGTCAGAAGTGACCATGGTGGAGAGTTTGAGAATGACAAGTTTGAGAGTCTGTTTGATTCCTATGGAATTGCACATGATTTCTCTTGTCCCAGAACTCCTCAACAAAATGGTGTTGTTGAGAGGAAGAACAGAACTCTTCAGGAGATGGCTAGAACCATGCTCCAAGAAACTGGCATGGCTAAGCACTTTTGGGCAGAGGCAGTAAACACAGCGTGTTACATTCAGAACAGAATCTCTGTGAGACCAATTCTGAATAAGACTCCTTATGAATTGTAGAAGAATATCAAACCCAACATTTCTTACTTTCATCCTTTTGGTTGTGTTTGTTATGTTCTTAATACTAAGGATAGATTGCATAAATTTGATGCTAAGTCTTCTAAATGTCTATTACTTGGTTACTCTGAAAGATCTAAAGGTTTTAGATTTTATAATACTGATGCTAAGACTATTGAAGAGTCTATTCATGTTAGATTTGACGATAAGCTTGACTCTGATCAGTCAAAGCTAGTTGAGAAGTTTGCAGATTTAAGCATTAATGTTTCTGACAAAGGCAAAGCTCCAGAGGAAGCTGAGCCAAAGGAAGATGATCCAGAAGAAGAAGCTGGTCCCTCTGATTCACAACCTCAGAAGAAAAGCATAATCATTGCATCACATCCTAAGGAATTGATTCTGGGCAACAAAGATGAACCAGTCAGAACCAAATCAGCCTTCAGACCCTCTGAAGAAACCCAGCTTAGTCTGAAAGGATTGGTGTCCTTAATTGAACCCAAGTCCATAGATGAAGCTCTTCAGGACAAGGATTGGATTCTGGCTATGGAAGAAGAACTGAATCAATTTTCAAAGAATGATGTTTGGAGCTTAGTGAAGAAACCTCCAAGTGTTCATGTGATTGGAACCAAATGGGTTTTCAGAAACAAGCTGAATGAGAAAGGAGATGTAGTGAGAAACAAGGCAAGACTAGTTGCTCAAGGCTACAGTCAGCAGGAAGGAATTGACTACACTGAAACATTTGCTCCAGTAGCTAGACTAGAAGCAATCAGACTGCTGATCTCTTTCTCAGTAAATCACAACATAGTTCTTCATCAGATGGATGTAAAGAGTGCTTTCCTAAACGGTTATATATCAGAGGAAGTCTACGTTCATCAACCCCCAGGTTTTGAAGATGAGAAGAACCCAGACCATGTGTTCAAACTGAAGAAATCCCTCTATGGTCTGAAGCAAGCTCCCAGAGCATGGTATGAGAGACTCAGCTCATTCCTTCTGGAGAATGAGTTTGTAAGGGGTAAAGTAGATACAACTCTCTTTTGCAAAACTTACAAAGATGATATCATAATTGTGCAAATCTATGTTGATGATATAATATTTGGCTCTGCTAATCAATCTCTATGCAAAGAATTTTCTAAGATGATGCAGGCTGAATTTGAAATGAGTATGATGGGAGAACTCAAATACTTTCTGGGAATACAAGTTGATCAAACACCAGAAGGAACATATATCCATCAGAGCAAGTACACTAAAGAACTTTTGAAGAAGTTTAACATGTTGGAATCTACAGTGGCCAAGACTCCAATGCATCCTACATGCATTCTGGAGAAAGAAGATGCAAGTGGTAAAGTATGTCAGAAGCTCTATCGTTGTATGATAGGATCTCTTCTATACTTAACTGTATCTAGGCCAGATATATTGTTTAGTGTTCATTTATGTGCTCGTTCCCAATCAGATCCAAGGGAAACCCACTTAACTGCTGTTAAGAGGATCCTAAGGTATCTGAAAGACACCACTAACCTTGGCTTGATGTATAAGAAAACATCAGAGTATAAGCTTTCAGGTTATTGTGATGCTGATTATGCTGGAGATAGAACAGAGAGAAAAAGTACTTCTGGAAATTGTCAATTTCTGGGAAGCAATCTAGTCTCACGGGCAAGCAAGAGGCAATCAACCATTGCACTATCCACTGCAGAGGCAGAATATATCTCAGCAGCAATATGCAGCACTCAGATGCTCTGGATGAAACATCAGCTGGAGGATTATCAGATCCTTGAAAGCAATATCCCAATCTATTGTGATAACACTGCTGCAATCTCATTGAGTAAGAATCCAATCTTACATTCAAGGGCAAAACACATTGGGGTAAAGTATCACTTTATTAGAGATTATGTACAGAAGGGCGTACTTCTTCTGAAGTTTGTTGATACTGACCATCAATGGGCAGATATCTTTACAAAGCCCTTAGCAGAGGATAGATTTAATTTTATTCTGAAAAATCTGAATATGGACTTTTGTCCAGAATGAAGATGGATCAGAACCTCTGACTATGATACTTCTTGATCAGAAGATGTCTAGTCCAGAAGGTAACTCTATCAGAGTGTACGTACCCATTGGTGCTGACTCTGAAGCTGAGACAGTAAACGTGTGTCAGTATCTCTGATGCATAGTTCCTTGTGCCCGTGTGACAGTCTGTCGTAATGAGTGTTGATGTGCTTCTCTCCTGCGTGTGATATGTGTATTTACTGTTACTATGATGTCTTTAATTTTTAACCGTTGATTTTAACTTGCTTTTTGATCAACGACGGTTACTTTTAAAAACCCACTATACACACACGTTCTCCTACACTTAAGGTTTTACACTCTCTCTCTTCAGTTTTTCAAAACCTCTCACCCATGATCTCTCTCTCTCTCTCTATTCATCATCTTCATCTTCCTTTCTACCCAAAACCTTCAACCGCTCAAGATGGTGAGACAAACCAGAAACGAAGCTGCAGGTGCAACCAGGTTTCCTCACATGGTAGTAGGGCAAGCTACAGGTCAATTGGGTCCTGAAACTCCGACTCAAGCTCCGGCTCAAGAGCATATGATTCCAATTGCAGAACGGGGCTGTGCCGTTGACTGCGTTTACTCTCCGGAAGAACTCCAAGTGCTTGCTGAATGGAGATTCGACCTGGATAATATAGCTGCAAATGGGTAAGACTTGCGTCCTGAAGTTCAAGCTCAGGGATGGGAAGAGTATTTCAACAGGCTCAGAGGACCAATTTATGACAAATTGGTCAAGGAATTCTGGAAACACGCTGAGTGTGATGATACTCAGGTGGTTTCGTACATAGGCGGAAGGAGGATAATCATCACGGAGAAGTCTATAGTAAATATGCTGGGTGCACACACTGGAACTGGGTATAGATTCCAATTGACTGAATCTAAGTTGAAACCCAGAACAAAGGAAGAAACCAACAAAGCTCTCTACACCAACTACAAACCGGCAAAGACCGATTACAAGGTAATGGATCTTCATCCTAAGCTCAGAATCTGGCACAAGATTCTGCTCAACTGCATCAACCAGAGGCCAAAGGGCAGCTCTCCTGATTACATCAACTTCTGCTAGAAGGCAATGCTATTCTTCATTCAGGATAAGAGGAAGATCTGCCTTCCCTTCTTCTTGTTCTCTTACCTGAAATAATGCATCAGGAAGTCCAGAACCACTGCATTCATCAAGTCTGCCATCAAGTATATTCCCTTTGGAAGACTGCTCTCAGATCTTTTCATTGAGAGTAAACTAGTGGAAGATCTGATCAAGGCTGGCTGCACAGAGGATCTGACCATGATTGTGAGTGATGTCTTCACATCCACATCTTTGAAGAAGATGGGATTGGTTAAGAAGAGGATAGATCCTGCTCATGAAGATACTTCAGATGAAGTCAGAAGAAGAAGAAGAGTCCCTCTGAATGACTATCCTTTGTGGACACAGGCAGACAACCCAGAAGCTATTAGGTGCTACGTTGAGGATCTAAGGGCTCAAGGCTTTGAGATTGATATAGATGAATTCTTCAGGCGATTGCCACCAGCTCCCGAGTTTGACTCTCCTCCCAAGAGGAAAGTTCAGAGAAAGATGGTATTAGAAGAATCTTCTGAGGAGTCTGATGTTCCTCTGAAGAAGAGGAAAAAGGCTGATAAGAGGAAGCTTGATGATACCACCAAGCCTGATGATGGTGATGATGGTGATAATGAAGATGGTCCTTCTCCTCCTAAGAAGAAGAAGAAACAAGTCAGAATCGTGGTGAAGCCTACACGGGTGGAACCAGCTGCTCAAGTGATCAGAAGGATTGAGACTCCTGTCAGAGTGACTCGGTCTTCAGTGCGATCAACAAGTAAGTCTGCTATTGTTGACTCTGATGCTGATTTAAATTCATTTGATGCACTCCCCATCTCTGCTATGCTCAAACAATCCTCAAACCCACTCACTCCTATTCCTGAATCCCAATCAGCTGCCCAAACCACTTCACCACCCAATTCACCAAGGTCTTCATTCTTCCAACCTTCCCCAAACGAAGCACCTCTTTGGAATATGCTTGAGAACCAACCAACCGGACCCTCTGATCCAACCTCACCCATTACCATCCAATACAACCCACTAACCTCTGAAACCATCATTCTTGAACAACCAGGACTTGACCAACAAGAACCTGAACCCAGAACGTCTGATCACTCTGTCCCCAGAGCATCAGAACGTCCTGATCATAGAACTGCTGATACAGATTCTTCCACTCCATACACTTCTGTATCCTTTCCTACCAACGTTGCTGACTCCTCACCTTCCAACAACTCAGAGTCACTTCGTAAATTCATGGAAGTCAGGAAAGAAAAAGAGTCTACCATCCCAGAGTACTACCTTACAGTACCAAGCCCTAGGAGATACCCTGGACCTAGACCTGAACGTCTAGTTGACCCAGATGTTCCTATCTTGGCTGACCCTTTGCATGAAGCAGACCCTCTAAACCAACAAGTCCAACCTGACCAGGTTCATCAAGAGCCTATTCAACCAGAACCAGAAAACTCTGTGTCTAACCACTCTTTGGTTAGATCACCACAACCTCAGGTTGAAACCTCTGAACCAAATGTCCAAAACTTTGATATTGGTTCTCCTCAAGGTGCCTCTGAAGCAAACAGTAGCAACCACCCAACCTCTCCTGAAACCAACCTCTCCATTGTTCCCTACACATACCTCAGGCCAACCTCTCTCTCTGAGTGCATCAGTGATTTTAATCATGAAGCTTCTTTGATGCTACGAAATGTGCAAGGTCACACTGACCTGAGTGAGAATGCTGACTCTG
Source organism: Lotus japonicus (assembly GCF_012489685.1). Taxonomy (NCBI): domain Eukaryota; kingdom Viridiplantae; phylum Streptophyta; class Magnoliopsida; order Fabales; family Fabaceae; genus Lotus; species Lotus japonicus. The sequence continues at coordinate 39,807,056 of NC_080046.1, forward strand.
TTGCTAAAGAATGGAATAGTCTGAGTACTTGGCTAGTGGCTCAGGTTCCTGTTATGATGAGTCATCTCACTGCAGAAAGGGATCAGAGGATGGAGGCTGCTAGGCAGCGGTTTAACAGAAGGGTTGCTCTGCATGAACAACAACAAAGAACTAAGTTACTTGAAGCTGTTGAAGAGGCCAGACGAAAGAAAGAGCAAGCAGAAGAAGCTGCACGTCAAGCAGCTATACAAGCTGAAAATGCAAGATTAGAAGCTGAGAGACTTGAAGCTGAAGCTGAAGCTCTTAGATGTCAAGCTCTTGCACCAGTGGTCTTTGTAAGACCCAAGATTTTAAGCTTAGAATAAGTGGAAGAGATTTCCATTTACGATTAGGGTTGATGTAATGTGAAGGGTGAAGGTATGAAAAACGGTAGAAAGGGGGGGTTTGAATAACGTTTTCAGTACAAAACTTCCACCTTAAAGATTTTGACAAATCTTTCGAGAACTTAAGTGCTAAAGATAAGAGATAGAGAAGCACACAAGGATTTTATCCTGGTTCACTTGATAAATCACTCAAGCTACTCCAGTCCACCCGTTAAGGTGATTTCTTCCTTCTTAGAATGAAGGCAATCCACTAATCAGGTAAGAGTTACAACTGCACTTGAAACCTACAAGTGACTAACAATTACACTGACTTAGCTCACACTAAGATTCACTCTCTTAGTCTTCTCTAGGATCCGATCAACCTTGATCTCCTAAAGGAACTAAACAAACTGTTTATCAAAGAAATGTTTACAAGAGATTTGCTTCTAAAAAGCTAATAGTAAACTCAATGAATTTCAGATGAAGGAAAGCTTAGAATGTTTTGAATATGTCTTGCGCGTATGTATTGCTTCTTCTAGCCGCTTCTTTCAATCTTCAGCCTCTATATATACTCCAAGGATTAGGGTTAAGCGTTGCATGGGAAATGCTACCGTTGGAGGGCAGTTCTGGAAAATCCAGCTTCTGCTGTGGCTGAGAACGTTAGGTAGGTCGTCAGGAAGGTACACTTGCTTTTGTACTTGGATAGCGACTTGACCTTTTAACCTAGGAGACTTCTGATCAGGGGAATACTTCATATTGGAACTTGTGAAGCCGGTTGATCAGAGTCAGAGGGAAAGCACAGATCCTCTGACCATTGTATCTTCTGATTCTGAACTCAGAGGGAAGAACATGGCCTTCAGAGTTTCTTGCTTCTGGACTTCAGAGTTTCCACTATTCAGCTTCTGGATCTTCAGAGTCTTCTACACCATCAGAACATCTGAACCTTCAGTGTTTCTTGGTTATCAGAACTTCTGGATCTTCAGAGCTTCTAGCGACTGAGTCCACATCAGAGTTTGTATAACTTCAGAACTTCTGAAGCTTTTCCACTGTTCATACTGAACATGGTGAATGCGAAAGCGTTGCTTGGGTCACTCTTTATACACAGTGCTTCTGATTTGTGTGAGATTGAGTTGAGGTCAGAGCCTGTAAATAGCACACTCAGAAAAACACGTTAGAGTACCACAATTGTTCATATCAAAAGGTTAACTTGTAATCATCAAAACATAGAGTTGTACTACTAGATCAAAACTTGATCTTACAATCTCCCCCTTTTTGATGATGACAAAACTAAGATTTTTGATGAACAATTCTTAAACATTAAACTGAATTCACTCAGAGTTTAGAGATATAGAATGATACTTATCCTGATGTGAATAGTTTATCTTGCTCATTCTGAATTCAAGTCACTGCTTGATTCTGAGCTTAGCTCCCCCTGAATCTAATACTTGATGAAAACGTTAGTAAAGTCTAGATTCTGAGCTAAATAATATAAGAGTTCAGAGTGAAAAACTTATGACATAGATGAAAAACGAATAATCAGAGCGCATAAGTGATCAGAGTCATGGACAAGGTATCAGAGTCTTGGGTATCAGAGTCAACTTATAATCACTTCAGAAGAAGTGAAATGTATTCCTTGTATTTGCCCAGTGACACATCTATGGTCATGAAGGTGGAACTCTTAAATTCTCCAAAAGAAAAATAAATCACACTAACACATCTTACACATCAAAAACTGGGTTTACTCCCCCTTTTTGTCATAAGCAAAAAGCCTGGGGTGTGAAAAACTTAGCTTGAAGTACAAGGTACTCCCCCTTAGAGAAGGTCTAAGTTTAAAGAAAATGAAAACGATGGAAGAATCAGAGTCAGGCGAGATAAATAGAGGAGTTAATGCAAGAGAAGAACGTTTACCACCGGTCAAGTGAGTAAAGAGAAGGGTCAGTTACCAAGAACTTAACCTCGAGAAACTGTAGGAGCATTAACTTGCAGAGAGAAAGTGAAGCCTATAAAACGCGTTGGAGAGAAAGGTAAGCTTCACACCTCGAACAATTTGCAATAAAAAAAAAATGGCATCATACAACGTAGCACTAGAAGAGCTGAGGAAGAAGGCCTTTGAAGAGGACTTGTTCCTGAACATCAGGCATCCAGAGGGTGCAACGACCATCTCGGAGCGAACACAGACACTGCTGGAAGAGGACCTGCGTCCAGAGTTGGAGAGAGACCTAAAGGAATTTCTTGCCTTCGTGGAGGAGGTGCAAGAACTCAGCCGGCTTGAACTCAAGCTGCTGGAAGAAAAAGAAATCTTGGAAGAGAAGCTCAGGACTTCAGAAGAGATTCTGGAGAAAGATGAGCTAAAGAACAGGCTCAGCAACATCCAGCATGTACTGGAGCGTCTGGAGAAGGATAGGTCAGAGCAGCGCCAGGAGTGCAGACGAATGAGGAGGGATCCTCCATTCTAGATTTTTTTAGGGAAGTGATGTATGATGTAAACACAAAAAGATTATGAATAAAACGAGATTTTTGCAAACATATGTGACACAAATATATATAAGGATATGCATATATAATCACAAACGAATAAAATAGAATAAGTAAATAAAAAGAAACAGAGTTTGAATAAAATAACGTTAAATAAAAAGAAAGAAAAAGAAGAGATCCTAAGCTAAGGTTTGTCAGATCGTCGCAGAAGTTCCATCATCATTTGCTTCATCTCAATCAGTATGGATTCATGAATGTCAAGACGCTGTTCCATGATGTCGAGTCTGGATGAGCTTGTCTGAGTAGAGCTGGAAGGAACATTCTGAGCAGCTTGAGGATCTGGAATGGAAGCAGAAGCAGCAGGAGTAAACACAACTGGTGCAAGTGCTTGGCATCTAAGAGCTTCAGCCTCAGCTTCAAGTCGCTCTGCCTCAAGTCTGGCTTGTTCAGCTTGAGCTGCTGCAAGACGCGCAGCTTCTTCTGTTTGTTCTTTCTTTCTCTTGGCTTCTTCAATAGCTTCAAGAAGCTTATTTCTCTATTCTAGTTCATGAAGAGCCACCCTTCGAGCAAACCTTTGCCTTGCAGCCTCAATGCTCTGACCTCCCTCTGCATGCAGGAGCTGCATCATAATTGGAACTTGAGCCACTAGCCAAGTGCTCAGATTGTTCCACTCATCAGCCACACTTTCAGCATTCTCACTGAGGTCAGTCTGACCGTGCACATTGCGGAGCCTCAAGGAGGCTTCATGATAGAAAATATTGATGCACTCAGAGAGAGATGTGGGTTGAAGGTGAGTATAGGGAATTATGGAGAGGTTGGTTTCAGGAGAGGCTGGGTGATTGCTGCTATGAGCTTCAGAAACACCTTGTGGAGAACCAATGTTAATCATGGGAGCATTGGGTTCAGAGGTTCCAAGGTGAGGGTCTGAAGTTTCAACCAAAGGATGAGGTGATCTAACCGAGGATTGGTTAGACACTGAATGTTCGGGTTCAGGTTCTGGTTGAATAGGCTCTTGTTGGTCAGGGGCAGGGTGAGCTTGTTGAGCCAAAGGGTCTGCCTCGTGTAAAGGATTGGCCAAGATAGGTTCATCTGGGTCAACTAGACGTTCAGGTCTAGGGCCAGGATATCGCCTAGGGCTTGGACATGTAAGGTAATAGTCCTCTAAGGTAGACACCTTTTCTTTTCTAACCTCCATGAATTTTCTAATAGATTCAGAGTTATTGGAGGGAGAAGAATCAGCAACATTGGTTGGGAAGGATACAGGTGTAAAGGCTGTTGAAGAGTCTGTATCCGTGGTTCTGGCAGCAGGACGTTCTGATGCTCTGGGAACAGAGTGATCAGACGTTCTGGGTTGTGGTTCTGTTTGGTTCGGCTCGGGTTGGTCATGGATGATTGGTTCAGAGGATAATGGGTCGTACGGAATGGTGAGGAGAGAGGTTGGTTCTTCTGACCTAGAGGGTTGGTTCTGAAGCAAATTCCAGAGAGGTGCTTCAGTAGGAGAAGGTTGAAAGAAGGAAGATCTTGGGGAATGTGGTGGAGAGGTGGTTTGTGCGGCTGGTTGGGATTCAGGAATAGGAGTGAGGGGATTTGAGGAGTGTTGGAGCAAGGCAGAAATAGGGAGTGCATCAAATAAATTCAAATCATCATCAGAAGCAAGTGCAGGCTTACTTGAATGTGCTGATGATCGAGTCACTCTGGCAGGAGGTTCAGTCCTTCTGACCACTTCAGCAGCTGGTTCCACCCGAGTAGGCTTCACCACGATTCTGACTTTCTTCTTCTTCTTCTTGGGAGGACCATCCTCACTATCACTATCATCACCATCATCAGGCTTTCTCTTCGTCTTCTGGACCAGAGGGACATCAGATTCCTCAGAAGATTCGTCCAGAACCATCTTCCTCTGAGCTTTCCTCTTGGGAGGAGAAGGAAACTCTGGAGCTGGCGGCAGTCTGCTGAAGAATTCATCAAGATCAATTTCGAATCCTTGAGCCCTGAGGTCTTCAACATAGCATCTGATGGCGTCAGGATTGTCTGCTTGAGTCCACAGTGGGTAGTCATTCAGAGGCATCCTTCTGCTTCTGATCTCAGAAGATGTGTCTTCATGAGCAGGAGCAATCTTCTTCTGGACCAAACCCATCTTCTTCAGAGAATTTGCAGTGAAGACATCACTGACAATGGTGCTCAAATCCTCTGTGCAACCAGCATTGATCAGATCTTGAATGAGGCCACTCTCAATGAAGAGATCAGACAACAGTCTCCCAAAGGGGATATACTTGATTGCTGACTTGATGGAGGCAGTAGTCCTAGACTTCCGGATACACTCCTTCAAGTAGGAGAACAGGAAGTAGGGAAGGCAGATCTTCCTCTTGTCTTGAATGAAGAACAACATCGCCTTCTGGTTGAAGTTGATGTAATCTGGGGAACTGCTCTTCGGTCTCTGGTTTATGCAGTTGAGCAGGATCTTGTGCCAGATCCTGAGTTTGGGGTGAAGGTCCATCACCTTGTAACTCGTCTTGCCCGGTTTGTAAGTGGTGTACAGGGCCTGGTTGGTTTTGTCTTTGGTGCTGGGTTTCAGCTTCGACTCAGTGAATTGGAACCGATACCCATAAGCAGTGTCTGCACCTAGCAGATTCACGAATGACTTCTCCGTGATGATGATCTTTCTGCCAAGAATGTGAGAGACCACCTGAGTATCATCGCAGTCTGCGTGTTTCCAGAATTCCTTTACCAGTTTCTCATAGACCGGTCCTCGAAGTCGGTTGAAGTAGTTTCCCCAACCTTGAGCTTGGACTTCAGGACGAAGATCATACCCATTTGCAGCCAGGTTGTCGAGATCGAATCTCCATTCTGCCAGGACTTGGAGTTCCTCAGGAGCAAATACGCAGTGAACGGCACAGCCCCGTTCTGCAATAGGAACAATCTGCTCTTGAGCTTGAACTCGTTCTTGTGCCGGGTTCTCAGAGCCCCTCTGACCCGTTGCTAGACCAACTACCATGTGAGGGAACTGAGGTGCATCTGCAGTAGATCTTCTGGTTTGTCTCACCATTTTGAAGAGGTTGAAGGTTTGAGGTAGAAGATGAAGGTTGAAAGATGAAGAGAGATCGAGAGAGAAATCGAGAAAGAGGCGGTTTTGAAAAGCAGAGAGAGCGAGAGTGAAAACCGGAAGTGAAAGAGAACGTGTGTGTATAGTGGGTTTTATCAAATAACCGTTGTTGATTCAAAAAGCACTTTAAGATCAACGGCTGAAAATTAAAGATAGATAGTAACAGTAAAATACACAATCACACACAGGAGATAAGCATATCTACACGCAATCATAACAGACTGTCACACGGGCACAAGGAACTATGCATCAGAAAATCTGACACACGTGTTGTTGTCTCAGCTTCAGAGTCAGTACCAGTGGGTACACACACTCTGATTGAGTTACCTTCTGGACTAGACATCTTCTGATCAAGAAGTATCATAGTCAGAGGTTCTGATCCATCTTCACTCTGGACAAAAGTCCATGTTTAGATTTTTCAGAATAAAATTAAATCTATCTTCAGCTAAGGGCTTTGTAAAGATATCTGCCCATTGATGGTCAGTATCAACAAACTTCAGAAGAAGTACGCCCTTCTGTACATAATCTCTAATAAAGTGATACTTTACCTCAATGTGCTTTGCCCTTGAATGCAAGATAGGATTCTTACTCAATGAGATTGCAGCAGTGTTATCACAATAGATTGGGATGTTGCTCTCAAGGATCTGATAATCCTCCAGCTGATGTTTCATCCAGAGCATCTGAGTGCTGCATATTGCTGCTGAGATATATTCTGCCTCTGCAGTTGATAGTGCAATGGTTGATTGCCTCTTGCTTGCCCATGAGACTAGATTGCTTCCCAGAAATTGACAATTTCCGGAAGTACTTTTTCTCTCTGTTCTATCTCCAGCATAATCAGCATCACAATAACCTGAAAGCTTATACTCTGATGTTTTCTTATACATCAAGCCAAGGTTAGTGGTGCCTTTCAGATACCTTAGGATCCTCTTAACAGCAGTTAAGTGGGTTTCCCTTGGATCTGATTGGAATCGAGCACATAAGTGAACACTAAATAATATGTCTGGCCTAGATGCAGTTAAGTATAGAAGTGAACCTATCATGCCACGATAGAGCTTCTGACATACTTTACCACTTTTATCTTCTTTCTCCAGAATGCATGTAGGATGCATTGGAGTCTTGGCCACTGTGGATTCCAGCATATTGAACTTCTTCAGAAGTTCTTTAGTGTACTTGCTCTGATGGATATATGTTCCTTCTGGTGTTTGATCAACTTGTATTCCCAGAAAGTACTTTAATTCTCCCATCATACTCATCTCAAATTCAGCCTGCATCATCTCAGAAAATTCTTTGCATAGAGATTGATTAGCAGAACCAAATATAATATCATCAACATAAATTTGCACAATTAAGATATCATCTTTATAAGTCTTGCAAAAAAGAGTTGTATCTACTTTACCCCTTACAAACTCATTCTTCAGAAGGAATGAGCTAAGTCTCTCATACCATGCTCTGGGAGCTTGCTTCAGACCGTAGAGTGATTTCTTCAATTTGAACACATGGTCTGGTTTCTTCTCATCTTCAAAACCTGGGGGTTGATGAACATAGACTTCCTCTGAGATATAACCATTTAGGAAGGCACTCTTTACGTCCATCTGATGTAGAACTATGTTGTGATTTACTGAGAAGGAGATCAACAGTCTGATTGCCTCCAGTCTTGCTACCGGAGCAAAAGTTTCAGTGTAGTCTATTCCTTCCTGCTGGCTGTAGCCTTGAGCAACTAGCCTTGCCTTATTTCTGACTACATCGCCTTTCTCATTCAGCTTGTTTCTGAATACCCATTTCGTTCCAATAATATGGACACTCTCAGGCTTCTTCACTAAGCTCCAAACATCGTTCTTGGAAAATTGATTCAATTCTTCTTCCATGGCCAGAATCCAATCCTTGTCCTGAAGAGCTTCATCTATGGACTTGGGTTCAATTAAGGACACCAATCCTTTCAGACTCAGCAAGGTCTCTTCAGAGGGTCTGAAGGCAAATCTGGTTCTGACTGGTTCGTCTTTGTTACCCAGAATCAATTCCTTAGGGTGAGCTGCAGTGATTCTACTCTTCTTCAGAGTTTGTGAGTTAGAGGGACCAGCTTCTTCCTCTGGTTCATCTTCCTCTGGCTCAACTTCCTCTGGAGCTTTGCCTTTGTCAGAAACATTAATGCTTAAATCTGCAAACTTTTCAACTAGCTTTGACTGGTCAGAGTCAAGCTTATCATCAAATCTAACATGAATAGATTCTTCAATAGTCTTAGCATCAGTATTATAAAATCTAAAACCTTTAGATCTATCAGAATAACCAAGTAATAGACACTTAGAAGACTTAGCATCAAATTTATGCAATCTATCCTTAGTATTGAGAACATAACAAACACAGCCAAAAGGATGAAAATAAGAAATGTTGGGTTTTATGTTCTTCAACAATTCATAAGGAGTCTTATTCAGAGTTGGTCTCACAGAGATTCTGTTCTGAATGTAACATGCTGTATTTACTGCCTCTGCCAAAAAATGCTTAGCCATGCCAGTTTCTTGGAGCATGGTTCTAGCCATCTCCTGAAGAGTTCTGTTCTTCCTCTCAACAACACCATTTTGTTGAGGAGTTCTGGGACAAGAGAAATCATGTGCAATTCCATAGGAATCAAACAGACTCTCAAACTTGTCATTCTCAAACTCTCCACCATGGTCACTTCTGACACGCACAATCCTACAAGCCTTCTCGTTTTGCACTTGAGCAATGAAGGTAGAGAACACAGCATGAGACTCATCCTTGCGGGTTAGAAACTTTACCCATGTCCAGCGGCTATAGTCATCAACGATAACCATCCCATATCTCTTGCCACCTATAGACTCAGTTTTCACTGGTCCAAAAAGGTCGATATGCAGAAGTTCCAACGGCCTTGAGGTTGAGACAACATTCTTTGCCTTGAAAGGGACTTTTGTGAATTTGCCTTTCTGACATGCTTCACAAAGAGCGTCTGAAGCGAACTTCAAATTGGGTAAGCCCCTGACAAGGTTTAGCTTGCTCAGCTGAGAAATCTTTCTCATACTGGCATGCCCTAACCGTCTATGCCATACCCACTACTCTTCATTAACAGACAGAAGGCACTTCACATTCTGAGCCTCCAACTCAGATAATCTGATCTTATAGATGTTGTTCTTCCTCTTGCTGTTAAATAGAACAGAGCCATCGATCTGACTTACAGCCCGGCAGGACTTTTGATTGAATATAACATCATAACCCTTGTCAGCTAATTGACTTATAGACAATAAGTTATGTGTTAAGCCGTCTACCAATAAAACATTATCAATGCATGGGCTACTATCTACACAAATAGTACCAGTACCAACGATTTTACCCTTTTCATTTCCTCCGAAGCCAACTTCGCCTCCAGGCTTAAGTTTCAGCTCTCGGAACATACGCTTTTCTCCCGTCATGTGACGCGAGCATCCACTGTCCAGATACCATGATTGGTGTTTCAGTGGAGCTATCAAGGATATCTGCAACATAGATAATCTTGTCCTTAGGTACCCACTTTCTGGGTCCTCTTTTGTTAGTTACCCCAGAGGTTCTGATCACCTTGGGTGTCTCAACGTAATATTTTAAAGGAATACTTGCATGATATTTAGTCATAGAGAAAGATCCCTTTTTAAGAGGATGTTTAGCAACTTTAGCAGGTACAGGATCAGGCAATATGGTACCAGAGGGAACAAAGCATTCATACAAGGATTTAGCTTTAGACACAGAAGGCTCATTTCTAATTGGTTTAGAATAGCCAATGCCATGCATTCCATTTCTGCTTACGCCATAGATCATTGAAGCCATTAAGCTTCTATCCACGCTTTTAGCTAGGAATCTTTGAAAAGACTTTTCATACTTAGATTCATTCCTACAATCAGAGGCATCACAGGCAACAATTTCTTCTAACTTAGCAATCTGGTTCTTAAGCACAGAGTTAGAATTTACCAAAGCATGATTTTCATTTTTCAAATCTGAAATAATTTTCTCATGTTCAGAAGGAGTCTTGGAGACAGCAGATAAGTTCTTTTTCAACTTTTTATGCTTAGACAATAAAGAGTTATACTTATCCATGATATCAGACAAAGCATGTTTCAGTTCAGAGGTAGAGAAAGAAGCAAATACCTCATTTTCATCGTCTGAGTTAGGATCTCCTTCTGATTCTGAGTCAGAGTCAACAGCTTCCTTTGACTCTGCTCCTTTGTCTTTGACAATGGCCATGAGTCCTTGGACTTCACCATCAGAGTCAACATCCTCTGACTCTGATTCATCGAATGTCACCATCAGACTCTTCTTGGTCTTGAAGTGCTTCTTTGGCTTCTTGTCTTTCTTCAACTTTGGACAATCACTTTTGTAGTGCCCAGATTCTTTGCACTCAAAACATGTGACTTCCTTGATTGAAGACTTCTTCTGGCCTGAGGACTCATACTTTCCTTTTGCCTTTCCAGAGCCTTTGAACTTGCTCTGCCTGTGCTTCCAGATGCGGTTGAGTCTCTTGGAGATCAGAGTCAGCTCATCTTCATCAGAATCTTCTGATGCTTCTTCAGATTCTTCTTCTTCAGCTTGAAGAGCCTTTGACTTCTCAACCTTAGCCTTTTCAGATTTGGATTTCAAGGCTATGGACTTTTTCCTCAGATCTTGCATCTCTGAGCGCTTCAGCTCATGGCATTTCAAAATGCTGATGAGTTCTTCTAAACTCATATTCTCAACGTCTCTCGTGAGCTCTATTGAAGTCACCAAAGGCATCCAACTTTCAGGAAGACACCTGATGACCCTTATGACATGATCTTTTGTTGTGTAGCTCTTGTTGAGAGGTCGTATGCCAGCTACAAGTAATTGAAATCTGGAGAACATTTCTTCAATGGATTCATTCGGCTCCATGATAAAGGATTCATACTTTTGGATCAAAGACAATGCCTTTGATTCTTTGACTTTCTTGTTTCCTTCATGAGACATCTTCAGAGATTCAAAAATGCCTTTAGCAAACTCACGATCTGTAATCTTCTGGTACTCTTCATAGGAAATAGCACTTAGAAGAATTGCTCTTGCTTTGTGATGTTGTGAGTACAGCTTCTTTTGATCTGCAGTCATCTCTGACCTTGGGATCTTCTTGCCATCTGCATCAACTGGACGCTCGTAGCCATCCACAATAATATCCCAGAGATCTGCATCGAAACCCAGAAAGAAACTTTCCAGTTTATCTTTCCAATATTCGAACCTTTGACCGTCGAACATAGGAGGCTTTGCATTGTAACCATCTCTTTGAGTTTCACTGGTGGTGGCAGCCATTGTTTTTCACACCGGCCCGGATCACTGAACACTGTTAGGTGTGGTAATCAGAACTTGCGCTCTGATACCAATTGAAGGTATGAAAAACGGTAGAAAGGGGGGGGGTTTGAATAACGTTTTCAGTACAAAACTTCCACCTTAAAGATTTTGACAAATCTTTCGAGAACTTAAGTGCTAAAGATAAGAGATAGAGAAGCACACAAGGATTTTATCCTGGTTCACTTGATAAATCACTCAAGCTACTCCAGTCCACCCGTTAAGGTGATTTCTTCCTTCTTAGAATGAAGGCAATCCACTAATCAGGTAAGAGTTACAACTGCACTTGAAACCTACAAGTGACTAACAATTACACTGACTTAGCTCACACTAAGATTCACTCTCTTAGTCTTCTCTAGGATCCGATCAACCTTGATCTCCTAAAGGAACTAAACAAACTGTTTATCAAAGAATTGTTTACAAGAGATTTGCTTCTAAAAAGCTAATAGTAAACACAATGAATTTCAGATGAAAGAAAGCTTAGAATATTTTGAATATGTCTTGCGCGTATATGTGTTTTTTTCTTCTGGCCGCTTCTTTCAATCTTCAGCCTCTATATATACTCCAAGGATTAGGGTTGAGCGTTGCATGGGAAATGCTACCGTTGGAGGGCAGTTCTGGAAAATCCAGCTTCTGCTGTGGCTGAGAACGTTAGGTAGGTCGTCAGGAAGGTACACTTGCTTTTGTACTTGGATAGCGACTTGACCTTTTAACCTAGGAGACTTCTGATCAGGGGAATACTTCATATTGGAACTTGTGAAGCCGGTTGATCAGAGTCAGAGGGAAAGCACAGATCCTCTGACCATTGTATCTTCTGATTCTGAACTCAGAGGGAAGAACATGGCCTTCAGAGTTTCTTGCTTCTGGACTTCAGAGTTTCCACTATTCAGCTTCTGGATCTTCAGAGTCTTCTACACCATCAGAACATCTGAACCTTCAGTGTTTCTTGGTTATCAGAACTTCTGGATCTTCAGAGCTTCTAGCGACTGAGTCCACATCAGAGTTTGTATAACTTCAGAACTTCTGAAGCTTTTCCACTGTTCATACTGAACATGGTGAATGCGAAAGCGTTGCTTGGGTCACTCTTTATACACAGTGCTTCTGATTTGTGTGAGATTGAGTTGAGGTCAGAGCCTGTAAATAACACACTCAGAAAAACACGTTAGAGTACCACAATTGTTCATATCAAAAGGTTAACTTGTAATCATCAAAACATAGAGTTGTACTACTAGATCAAAACTTGATCTTACAAAGGGAAACCTGAACGAAGGTTTATTAAATGAAATATATTTATGAAGGAGAAAGTTCAGGAAAAGTTCAAGGATTGCATTATGATCGATAAAAGTTATAGCACGAACGTTTTACGCTTAAACCTAGGTCAGAAACCCTAATATATAGCTAATTTTCATTTATAGGCACGACGGAAGTTAATTCCAAAAATCTTCAGAGAAATGTTAGAACTTCTCTTTTTCCATATATCACAATCATTTCGAGGCGAAACTCTAGGATCTACGAACGTCCGATTCCAATCATCGGAAGTTTGCCGAAACCGAATCCCTGGTATTTCAAAACCCTAGAATTTCTCGACAATGAAGACTTTATCTATTCAGAGCTTCAAATGAATATTCTACACGCGTACACCCATTTCTCTTGATGATTTCAATCTTTCTTCAGAAGGAAGTTTTCCATTCCGACATTCGATGCAAAAAGCAACTTATCGGGTAAAATAGTTTTACACCGACTTTGCACCGACTTTGCATTAGTTGCCAAAAATACAAGGAGACATCTTCTTAGCTTAGGAATTCCTTTGCCAAAACCTATCTTAGAATTCATGGAGAATGATGCCGGAAAAATCTGATTCGCGAAACTTTCATTTTCCCGCGAATTACCATTTTCTATATATAGCAAGAAAGGTGAGAAAAATTACAAGAACTCCTCCATTTTCTCTCCAAGGCCGCGAGCTCCATAGAAGGAAGAGGAAGAAGAGCTTTTCTTCAAACCTTGCTTGATCGTCGATCAATCAGTTGCTGCTTCAAGGTTTCGAGGTATAGTCGTTAATCCTTACCTCTGATCGCTTTTTCCATAGCTTTTCTGTAGAGTTTTCTGAGTGGATAGTTTATGGGTTTTTGCAAAACTATCCTGAATCTTTCATTTCTGATTCTAAACCTCTTCTATATGTGCCCAAGATCACTTCTGCCGGGTTAGATTTTCCGTTATGTCGCCGGAATTCCGCCGGAATCAATTTGAACCTAAAATACCCATTTTTGGAGTTTTTGAGGTAAAGCTTCAACCTTTAGGCTAAAAACTATCGCCTTAGTTTAGTGTTAGTAGGATTAGTTGTCATAAACGTCGTTAGTAACGTCCCTGCAAAATTTGGTTTTTGGGATTTCAGTTTTGAAATTTCTAAGTTAAAAATCATGACCAAAATACCCCTGCGACAGTTTTTGATCCGATAATTTTTCCGAGTTCAGAATACCCTTAGTTACGGCTTATGAAAGCATAGGAACCAAGTTTGATCGAAGAAAAATCGAGCCCTATAATTAGCCAAAGTGGCCGAGCCTATTAGAGGGGGGAGGAGGAAATTTCCTTTTCCGAAAACTTGTCTTTTCGCGCTAGATTATCGTACCTTAGAGTATAGATTACTTCGAGTAACCTTAGTAAGTATCGATAGCTTAGTTTCCGATAGATTCTGATAGTATTTCTGTGTCTTTACTTTAAAGGAACTTTTGAGGAATTTCCTGAGGAGCAACGCTTTGCTTGTGAGGAAGAGTTAGAAGATAATCCTGGAGAATCTGCAGGTGAGGGCTTCTCACTGAATCTCTAGTTAATGCTTAGGGTCGATGTTTCGACATTGTTTACTGTTTATGCACTGGATTGTGTGTGATTGAAAATGTTTTCTGAGGCTTCGGCTGACAATGTAGATGATTCATCTACTGAATGTTTTTGAAGATTGACTTACATGCTATGTGCTATGTGGGTAATCTAGGATGTGTGGTGCATGCTTTATATGCTAAGTGCTAAGTGTTTATGATGCGATTTACTAATATATGACATGTTGTTGATTGTGATGATTTAAATATGCTCTGTACTGGAATCTGAGATTCTGAACGGTGAGAATAGCGGGCAGGTCATGCCGATTTTATTTTGAGAGTTTTGAGAAAGTTTGATAGGACGAACGAGGTTCGGGCCTTAATTCTGTTTAGTGGATCGAGACATCCTCTGGAAGCGACTTGGGATTGGGAGATCCTGCAAATGTATAAGACTTGCGATAAGACAAAATGGAATCTATTTTATAAAGAAAATTCATAAGACCTTAAATAACCTCAAAATCTTTAAGTAATGATAACAACCTCGAAGGAAGGCATTGGAAGTCAAATCATAGTTTTGGAAAAGCGAGGAGTGTCGTCGGATCCAAGTGTTGAGGAGTTTAGTAAGTTCTGAGTATGTTGGTACTCATTCGCTCGTTGAGCAGTTTGTTAGCCATCCAAGGGATGAGTCGAGAAGCTTCACTGAGGCGTGAGACCTTGTGAATGCGTGATACTCCACTGAGGCGTGAGACCTTGTGGAAAGCATGGACCTTCACTGAGGCGTGAGACCTCGTGAATAGCATGGAACTTCACTGAAGCGTGAGACTTCGTGAGAGCTTTGATGACTCGAAGAGTTATCGTGAGTGGTTGCACTCATTTTATGATTATTGTATTTTGTCGCAGAATCGACTTTTACCTTAGGGTAAGCTTTTAGAAACTTTAATTTACCTAGAACACGTGGTGACGTGTCGAGTGAGGTCGGAGACGTTGTTTGGCAAATCACATTGCACTTATGCATACATAGGAGGTTAATACACGGCGTGATACCGGACCTCGGTGAATTGGAGGTTAATACACGGCGTGATACCGGACCTCGATGAATTGGAGGTTAATACACGGCGTGATACCGGACCTCGGTGGATTGGAGGTTAATACACGGCGTGATACCGGACCTCGGTGGATTCCAAAATGGTCATAAGACCCGGATTTCCGCGTAAGAGCGCTATTAGGCGACTCTTAGTAGCAGACCGAAATGGCAGGCCTTCGGGTTTTATGCTGATCTGACTACATGATGATGTTGGAGTAAGAGGCATCACGGGCCGAAATGGCACCACCGTGGCTGGTGAAGGGCTGATCCGATGATGTCCATCCGTTCCGGATTGCATATTGGTTGACTGGGTTAACCTGCATATCATTTCATGCAACATGCATACTGACATAGTTGATGAGTGTGTTTGATACTTGTTAGTTCTACTTGATGCATGTTAACTGTGATTTACCGTCGTTATATTCTTTGTGGAAATATGCAACCCTAGGATGTTATCCCTAGTTATAAGCCTGAGTGGCTATTATCTTATTTATATTTATTGGTGCTATTATTTACATAATTCTTTGGAGTTGACCCTCGCGTCTTCTGTGTGTGCTTTGGCGAACAAACGCCCTTTGTCAGATGTCTTTGGCGGGCTGATTCATGATGGTTCATCCTTCGGGAGGAACTAGGGTTGAGATGCAGAAACTGGAGCGTATCGCGGTAGCGAGAGGATGACGGATGGTGTACATAGACTAGGTCGTTCTGGATTCAGATTCGGGCGACGATCATGCTAGCATGTAGGTTTTAGTGCTGGTGTGAGCTCCTCAAGATGGGATTAGTGTAGGAGTAGAGTCTTAGCTCTGAACATGATTTGTTTCTTTTGGGACAGGGTAGTTTCCCACCTATAGCTTTTGTGTGGTTCTTTACGAGAATCACAGAGAGTTGGTTGGACTTAGGAGGTCTTGCTTCAGGCCGATGGGCCAGCTTATTCTCAGTTTTGAGGGATGGTGTTGCGGACACTTGACCTTTCTTGTGGATTGTACCTTTTGCCTTCGGGCGTTACACTTTTCTTTCCGTCACTGGAGGTTTACTCGTGACGAGGTTACTACTACAGCGGGGGCTGTTTATATATTGTATATTAGTTCTGATTATTGTTAGTGTTGGGTTTTATTTAATTCAGTCTTGTCTTAGTTATTATCGAAAAAAAAATATTTCACGTTTTTCCGCATTAAGTTTACTTTTGGTAACTAAAGTGACGCCACCGAAATCGGGGTGTTACAGTCTTCACTCCTGTTGCTTCTGATTCCACTCCAGATCATCAATCTGCTCAGAATGTTCCTTCAAGCTCTACACAGCCAAGTTCTTCCAGACTTGACATCATGGAACAACGTCTCAATACTCATGAGACTCTGCTGGTGGAAATGAAGCACCTTCTTCAGGAACTCCTGCGTCGCTCTGACAAGCCTTAGTTTTAGGATTTCTTTCGTTTTTCTTAACTTTATTTTATTTCTATTTCATTTGCATTACTTACTCTAGTTTATCATTGCATATATATATATAAATGACACTGTGTTTGCAAAATGTTTTTCTTTATTCATATAATTTCTGTTATTACATAATACATTTTCTTCCCTAATCTAGAATGGAGGATCCTTCCTCATTCTTCTGCACTCTTGGCGCTGCTCTACCCTCTCCTTCTGTAACACCCCGATTTCGGTGGCGTCACTTTAGTAACCAAAAGTAAACTTAATGCGGAAAAACGTGAAATATTTTTTTTCCGATAATAACTAAGACAAGACTGAATTAAATAAAACCCAAAAGCGAAAAGTAATAGAGCTAATATACAATATATAAACAGCCCCCGCTGTAAGTAACAACCTCGTCACGAGTAACCTCCAGTGACGGAAAGAAAAGTGTAGCGCCCGAAGGCAAAATGTACAAACCAAATCTAAAGGTAAGTGTCCGCAACACTATCCCTCAAAACTGAGAATAAGCTGGCCCATCGGCTTGAAACAAGACCTCCTAAGTCCAACCAACTCTCTGTGATTCCCGTAAAGAAACCACACAAAAAGCTATAGGTGGGAAGCTACCCTGTCCCGAATGAAACAAATAATGTTCAGAGCTAAGACTCTACTCCTACACTAATCCCATCTCGAGGAGCTCACACTAACACTCAATCCTACATGCTGGCATGATCGTCGTCCGAATTCGAAACCCAAAACGACCTAGTCTATGTACACCATCCGTCCTCCGCTCGCTATCGCGATGGGCTCCTGTTCCAGCATCCCAACTCTAGTTTCCCCCGAAGGGTGAACCGTCATGAACCAGTCCGCCAAAGACATCTGACAAAGGGCGTTTGTCCGCCAAAGCACACACAGAAGACGCGAGGGTCAACTCCAAAGAATTACATAAATAATAGCACCAATAGATATAGATAAGTGAATAGCCACTTAGGCTTATAGCTAGGGATAACATCCTAGGGTTGCATTTTCCATAATGAATTTAACAGCAATAATAACAATTAACATGTTCCAAATAGGATTAACAAATAACAATCACACTCGACAACTAAATCAGTATGCATGAATGCAGGATGATTAGTCAAACAACGTCTCCGACTCTCACTCGACACGTCGCCACGTGTTCTAGGTAAATTAAAGTCTCTAAAAGCTTACCCTAAGGTAAAGTCGATTCTGCGACAAAAGACACTTCTTCACATCAACATAGTAACTCATGATGATCTCCGGATCATCCGACTCATCTCAATCCGATGGTCACAACTGCTCAACAAGCAAAGAGTATCACATACTCGGAAACTACCGGTTTCCCGGACTTATCCCCAGGATAGCCCAACAATTAGGCATGTCAAGTCGATCCAACCCCTTGGGTTGAACATACGGACTCGCACACGCAACTCCCACAATTAAGCATGTCGAGTCGATCCAACCCCTTGGGTTGAACATACGGACTCGCACACGCAACAAATGACAACGCCAAGTCGGTTCACTCAAAAGAGTCGAACATACGGACATTGCGCGTGTCCAATGACTATCGCCGAATCGATCCAATCCATCGGATTGAACATACGGATCCGCGCGAGTCGAAAGGTTATCGCTGAATCGATCCAATCCCTCGGATTGAACATACGGATTCACGCGAGTTAAAATGGCAATCGCTGAATCGATCCAATCCCTCTGATTGAACATACGGACTCACGCGTGCCTGAGTGACTACCGCCGAATCGATCCAATCCATCGGATTGAATATACGGATTCGCGCGTGTCGAAAAGTTGTCGCTGAATCGATCCAATCCCTCGGATTGAACATACGGATTCACGCGAGGTAAAATGGCAATCGCTGAATCGATCCAATCCCTCTGATTGAACATACGGACTCACGCGTGCCTGAGTGACTACCGCCGAATCGATCCAATCCATCGGATTGAATATACGGATTCGCGCGTGTCGAAAAGTTGCCGCTGAATCGATCCAATCCCTCTGATTGAACATACGGACTCACGCGTGCCTGAGTGACTACCGCCGAATCGATCCAATCCATCGGATTGGATATACGGATTCGCGCGTGTCGAAAATTATTGCCGAATCGGCCCAACCCGTCGGGTTTGGACATACGGATTCGCGCCGCAAAGTCGAAGATACACCCAACAACATAGCTGCTCCAACAGCACAACCACAATAGCTGCTCCAACAGCACAACAACAAACGCTGCTCCAACAGCACCACAACATCTACATACTCGAAGCCCCTCAACTTTCTCAATGCTGGGATCCGACGACACTTCTCGTTTTCCAAAACTATGATTTGCATCCAAAGCTTCCTTCCGAGATTATTACCATTACGTAAAGATTTAGAGGTTGTTTAATGTCTTATGAGTTTTCTTTACAAAATAATTATCCTTTTAGTCTTATCGCGAATCCTATAAGTTCTCGGGATCTCCTAATCCCCAAATGACTCCAGAGAATGTCTCGATCCATAAACATCATAACAAGGCCCGAATCTCATTCGCCCTATCAAACTTTCTCAAAACTCTCAAAATAAAATCGGCATGACCTGCCCGCTTTTCTCACCGTTCAGAAACTCAGATTATAGTGCAAAAGCAGAATTAACTCATCATAATCAATCAACATGTCATATGTCAATATCTTAAGCAATAACCACATAGCACCTAGCATATAAGGCATGCACCACACATCCTAAATTACCCAATTAGCACTTAGCATGTCATTCACTCATCAAAAACATTCAGTAGATGCATCATCTACATTGTCAGCCGAAGCCTCAGAAAACATTTTCCAATCACACACAATTCCAGTGCATAAACAGTAAACAATGTCAAAACATCGACCCTAAGCATTAACTAGAGATTCAGTGAGAAGCCCTCACCTGTAGATTCTCCAGGACGATCTCCTAACACTTGTTCACAATCAAAGGCTTGCTCCTCTGGGAATTCCTCAAAATCACCTTTAGAGCAAAACCACAGAAATACTATCAGAATCTATCGAAAACTAAGTTATCGATACTTACTAAGGTTACTCGAAGTAATCTATACTCTAAGGTACGATAATCTAGCGCGAAAGACAAGTTTTCGGAAAAGGAAATTTTCCTCCTCCTCCCCTATAGGGCTCGGCCACTTTTGGTAATTGTGGGGCTCGATTTTTCTTCGATCAAACTTGGTTCCTATGCTTTCATAAGCCGTAACTAAGGGTATTCTGAACTCGGAAAAATTATCGGATCAAAAACTGTCGCAGGGGTATTTTGGTCATGATTTTTAACTTAGGATTTTCAAAACTGAAATCCCAAAAATAAAATTTTGCAGGGACGTCACCAACGACGTTTATGACAACTAATCCTACTAACACTAAGCTAAGGCGATAGTTTTTAGCCTAAAGGTTGAAGCTTTACCTCAAAAACTCCAAAAATAGGTATTTAAGGCTAAAATTGATTCCGGCGGAATTCCGGCGACATAACGGAAAATCTAATCCGGCAGAAGTGATCTTGGGCACATATAGAAGAGGTTTAGAATCAGAAATGAAAGATTCAGGATAGTTTTGCAAAAACCCATAAACTATCCGCTCAGAAAACTCTACAGAAAAGCTATGGAAAAAGCGATCAGAGGTAAGGATTAGCGACTATACCTCGAAGCCTTGAAGCAGCAACTGATTGATCGACGATCAAGCAAGAAATGAACAAAAGCTCTTCTTCCTTCTTCCTCTTAGCAAATTCGCAGGTTTTGGAGAGAAATGGTGGAAATTTGTGATATTTTCTCATTTCTTGGCTATATATAGAGGTTGGCAAAACGCGGTAAAATGAAAGTTTCGCGAATCTGATTTTTCCGGCGTCATTCTCCGTGAATTAATAGTTATGTTTTGGCAAAAGAATTCCAAAACTATAAAGAGGTCTCCTTGTATTTTTGGCAACTAATGCATAGTCGGTATAAAACTATTTTACCCGATAAGTTGCTTTTTGCATCGGATGTCGGAATGAAAAACTTCCTTCTGAAGAAAGATTGAAATCATCAAGAGAAATGGGTGTATGCGTGTAGAATATTCATTTGAAGCTCTGAATAGAAAAAGTCTTCATTGTCGAGTGATTCTAGGGTTTTGAAATACCAGGGTTTCGGTTTCGGCAAACTTCCGATGATTGGAATCGGACGTTCGTAGATCCTAGAGTTTCGCCTCGAAATGATTGTGATATATGGAAAAAGAGAAGTTCTAATATTTCTCTAAAGATTTTTGGACTAAATTCCTACAGTGTTCCAAAGCTGGAAGTTTGTTGGAAATTATATTCCTATAGTGTTCCAAAGCTGGAACATAGTTTTGTTTCCTAAGGTTCTTGTCCTAGGTTTTAAATGCGAATATTAGTCGTGCTATAACTTAAATCGACTTCGATACAATCCTTTGGCTTTTCCTGAACTTTCTCCTTCATAAATTTATTTCATTTGGTAAACTCTTGTTCAGGTTTCCTTTCACGATACATCAAGCCTAATCGTAAATGGAAATCTCTTCCACTTATTCTAAGCTTAAAAACTTGGGTCTTACATTACTACCCTCCAAAAAGAAAGTTTCGTCCTCGAAACTTAGGGTTCAGTAAAAGCTCTGACTATTGTTCTTGATCTTTTCCTCTAACTCCCATATGGCATCGTCTGTGTCTTTGTTCCAAATAACTCTTACTAAAGCACTCTGCTTTCCATTCGATTGTTTCACTCTTCTAGTCCCAATGTTGACCAACGGCGTCTCAACAGACATATCATCTTTCAACTTGCCGAGGTTTAACTACAATCATCAATGATAACACCACTACAACTCTTACTCGAATATGATCTCCAGCTTCTGAAGTCAATCTTTACCCTAAGATTCTCATTCCACTTAGAAAAATTCACTCGCTAATCTCTAGCTTGTATCACCGAAATCCATAACAAGTTTCATTCACTCTTAGACTTTAAGCAACTTGTCCAAATATGACAACCTCAAGTGTTCATCTTAATACTAACACTTCCCTTTTTTTGTAACTTGATCACCATCTCGTCAATCAACTTCTTAATCTCTCTATCAAATTCTAACCAACTTCGAGTCCTAGAAACTTAAGACAACAATTCATAGACTTAAAACCTGAACCTTCACCAAGTTTGGACCTCTAATGTCCGTTAATTCTTCAATGCTTCCTAAATGAATATCCATTTCTTCAAACTATATCTCCTTCGCAAGAGAACTTATACTTAATGCGAACTTTTTCCTCCCAGCTCGACTAATCCTCGATCCTATCAAGTTAATCTTACCAATCCTTCTATCAAAGTCCATAGCCAGCTCTGATTCCGAATATCACCCCCTCAATATTAAGTTGATCAAGCCTAATACATCGAAGGTGAAATTTAGAAAAACCCACTGGAACAGTCAATGAGTTCCTATCATCCAATAGTCACAAATATCCTGACCTCACATCCTCAACGATTCCGCTACGGAACTACACGCCCTCGACATCATACGTATACTATCCATAAAAAATCTCTATGAGATTCATTCTTCAGCTTCTAGCTTCCTTTTAAACGCATCGGTAGAAGACTACTTTCTAAGCTTAGCGTGTCATTCTAAACCTCGTATAACTTCTATAGCTAAAATACGAGCTACGGTCAAATAAGGTATTAATAGGCGTAATAACTATAAGGTCAAGCTTAGACAGTATAAGTAAGTTAGGTGTGTTTGCACACGCTACGAGAGTAATGGAATATATTATACTGAAATGAGAAAGAATGGTTAGAAAGTTACCATCGTTCTGTTAAGTTAGACAAACAGTTAGTACTCATCATAAGATAGCATTTCCATAACTATACAATATGATTAAGCAATAACTTCAATCAATTTAAAGCGAAAAATCGCTTGCAGACAATCAATTTTCACTCTTTGCAGAGTCACACAACCTAGCACAGAAGACCTATTCCCCAACAACTCTCGAAAGACTCGACAAGCTCTGATACCAC
This sequence comes from Lotus japonicus, assembly GCF_012489685.1. Classification (NCBI taxonomy): domain Eukaryota; kingdom Viridiplantae; phylum Streptophyta; class Magnoliopsida; order Fabales; family Fabaceae; genus Lotus; species Lotus japonicus. The sequence goes on from NC_080046.1 coordinate 39,829,628, forward strand.
AATGTAACACCCCGATTTCGGTGGCGTCACTTTAGTAACCAAAAGTAAACTTAATGCGGAAAAACGTGAAATATTTTTTTTCCGATAATAACTAAGACAAGACTGAATTAAATAAAACCCAAAAGCGAAAAGTAATAGAGCTAATATACAATATATAAACAGCCCCCGCTGTAAGTAACAACCTCGTCACGAGTAACCTCCAGTGACGGAAAGAAAAGTGTAGCGCCCGAAGGCAAAATGTACAAACCAAATCTAAAGGTAAGTGTCCGCAACACTATCCCTCAAAACTGAGAATAAGCTGGCCCATCGGCCTGAAACAAGACCTCCTAAGTCCAACCAACTCTCTGTGATTCCCGTAAAGAAACCACACAAAAAGCTATAGGTGGGAAGCTACCCTGTCCCGAATGAAACAAATAATGTTCAGAGCTAAGACTCTACTCCTACACTAATCCCATCTCGAGGAGCTCACACTAACACTCAATCCTACATGCTGGCATGATCGTCGTCCGAATTCGAAACCCAAAACGACCTAGTCTATGTACACCATCCGTCCTCCGCTCGCTATCGCGATGGGCTCCTGTTCCAGCATCCCAACTCTAGTTTCCCCCGAAGGGTGAACCGTCGTGAACCAGTCCGCCAAAGACATCTGACAAAGGGCGTTTGTCCGCCAAAGCACACACAGAAGACGCGAGGGTCAACTCCAAAGAATTACATAAATAATAGCACCAATAGATATAGATAAGTGAATAGCCACTTAGGCTTATAGCTAGGGATAACATCCTAGGGTTGCATTTTCCATAATGAATTTAACAGCAATAATAACAATTAACATGTTCCAAATAGGATTAACAAATAACAATCACACTCGACAACTAAATCAGTATGCATGAATGCAGGATGATTAGTCAAACAACGTCTCCGACTCTCACTCGACACGTCGCCACGTGTTCTAGGTAAATTAAAGTCTCTAAAAGCTTACCCTAAGGTAAAGTCGATTCTGCGACAAAAGACACTTCTTCACATCAACATAGTAACTCATGATGATCTCCGGATCATCCGACTCATCTCAATCCGATGGTCACAACTGCTCAACAAGCAAAGAGTATCACATACTCGGAAACTACCGGTTTCCCGGACTTATCCCCAGGATAGCCCAACAATTAGGCATGTCAAGTCGATCCAACCCCTTGGGTTGAACATACGGACTCGCACACGCAACTCCCACAATTAGGCATGTCGAGTCGATCCAACCCCTTGGGTTGAACATACGGACTCGCACACGCAACAAATGACAACGCCAAGTCGGTTCACTCAAAAGAGTCGAACATACGGACATTGCGCGTGTCCAATGACTATCGCCGAATCGATCCAATCCATCGGATTGAACATACGGATCCGCGCGAGTCGAAAGGTTATCGCTGAATCGATCCAATCCCTCGGATTGAACATACGGATTCACGCGAGTTAAAATGGCAATCGCTGAATCGATCCAATCCCTCTGATTGAACATACGGACTCACGCGTGCCTGAGTGACTACCGCCGAATCGATCCAATCCATCGGATTGAATATACGGATTCGCGCGTGTCGAAAAGTTGTCGCTGAATCGATCCAATCCCTCGGATTGAACATACGGATTCACGCGAGGTAAAATGGCAATCGCTGAATCGATCCAATCCCTCTGATTGAACATACGGACTCACGCGTGCCTGAGTGACTACCGCCGAATCGATCCAATCCATCGGATTGAATATACAGATTCGCGCGTGTCGAAAAGTTGCCGCTGAATCGATCCAATCCCTCTGATTGAACATACGGACTCACGCGTGCCTGAGTGACTACCGCCGAATCGATCCAATCCATCGGATTTGATATACGGATTCGCGCGTGTCGAAAATTATTGCCGAATCGGCCCAACCCGTCGGGTTTGGACATACGGATTCGCGCCGCAAAGTCGAAGATACACCCAACAACATAGCTGCTCCAACAGCACAACCACAATAGCTGCTCCAACAGCACAACAACAAACGCTGCTCCAACAGCACCACAACATCTACATACTCGAAGCCCCTCAACTTTCTCAATGCTGGGATCCGACGACACTTCTCGTTTTCCAAAACTATGATTTGCATCCAAAGCTTCCTTCCGAGATTATTACCATTACGTAAAGATTTAGAGGTTGTTTAATGTCTTATGAGTTTTCTTTACAAAATAATTATCCTTTTAGTCTTATCGCGAATCCTATAAGTTCTCGGGATCTCCTAATCCCCAAATGACTCCAGAGAATGTCTCGATCCATAAACATCATAACAAGGCCCGAATCTCATTCGCCCTATCAAACTTTCTCAAAACTCTCAAAATAAAATCGGCATGACCTGCCCGCTTTTCTCACCGTTCAGAAACTCAGATTATAGTGCAAAAGCAGAATTAACTCATCATAATCAATCAACATGTCATATGTCAATATCTTAAGCAATAACCACATAGCACCTAGCATATAAGGCATGCACCACACATCCTAAATTACCCAATTAGCACTTAGCATGTCATTCACTCATCAAAAACATTCAGTAGATGCATCATCTACATTGTCAGCCGAAGCCTCAGAAAACATTTTCCAATCACACACAATTCCAGTGCATAAACAGTAAACAATGTCAAAACATCGACCCTAAGCATTAACTAGAGATTCAGTGAGAAGCCCTCACCTGTAGATTCTCCAGGACGATCTCCTAACACTTGTTCACAATCAAAGGCTTGCTCCTCTGGGAATTCCTCAAAATCACCTTTAGAGCAAAACCACAGAAATACTATCAGAATCTATCGAAAACTAAGTTATCGATACTTACTAAGGTTACTCGAAGTAATCTATACTCTAAGGTACGATAATCTAGCGCGAAAGACAAGTTTTCGGAAAAGGAAATTTTCCTCCTCCTCCCCTATAGGGCTCGGCCACTTTTGGTAATTGTGGGGCTCGATTTTTCTTCGATCAAACTTGGTTCCTATGCTTTCATAAGCCGTAACTAAGGGTATTCTGAACTCGGAAAAATTATCGGATCAAAAACTGTCGCAGGGGTATTTTGGTCATGATTTTTAACTTAGGATTTTCAAAACTGAAATCCCAAAAATAAAATTTTGCAGGGACGTCACCAACGACGTTTATGACAACTAATCCTACTAACACTAAGCTAAGGCGATAGTTTTTAGCCTAAAGGTTGAAGCTTTACCTCAAAAACTCCAAAAATGGGTATTTAAGGCTAAAATTGATTCCGGCGGAATTCCGGCGACATAACGGAAAATCTAATCCGGCAGAAGTGATCTTGGGCACATATAGAAGAGGTTTAGAATCAGAAATGAAAGATTCAGGATAGTTTTGCAAAAACCCATAAACTATCCGCTCAGAAAACTCTACAGAAAAGCTATGGAAAAAGCGATCAGAGGTAAGGATTAGCGACTATACCTCGAAGCCTTGAAGCAGCAACTGATTGATCGACGATCAAGCAAGAAATGAACAAAAGCTCTTCTTCCTTCTTCCTCTTAGCAAATTCGCAGGTTTTGGAGAGAAATGGTGGAAATTTGTGATATTTTCTCATTTCTTGGCTATATATAGAGGTTGGCAAAACGCGGTAAAATGAAAGTTTCGCGAATCTGATTTTTCCGGCGTCATTCTCCGTGAATTAATAGTTATGTTTTGGCAAAAGAATTCCAAAACTATAAAGAGGTCTCCTTGTATTTTTGGCAACTAATGCATAGTCGGTATAAAACTATTTTACCCGATAAGTTGCTTTTTGCATCGGATGTCGGAATGAAAAACTTCCTTCTGAAGAAAGATTGAAATCATCAAGAGAAATGGGTGTATGCGTGTAGAATATTCATTTGAAGCTCTGAATAGAAAAAGTCTTCATTGTCGAGTGATTCTAGGGTTTTGAAATACCAGGGTTTCGGTTTCGGCAAACTTCCGATGATTGGAATCGGACGTTCGTAGATCCTAGAGTTTCGCCTCGAAATGATTGTGATATATGGAAAAAGAGAAGTTCTAATATTTCTCTAAAGATTTTTGGACTAAATTCCTACAGTGTTCCAAAGCTGGAAGTTTGTTGGAAATTATATTCCTATAGTGTTCCAAAGCTGGAACATAGTTTTGTTTCCTAAGGTTCTTGTCCTAGGTTTTAAATGCGAATATTAGTCGTGCTATAACTTAAATCGACTTCGATACAATCCTTTGGCTTTTCCTGAACTTTCTCCTTCATAAATTTATTTCATTTGGTAAACTCTTGTTCAGGTTTCCTTTCACGATACATCAAGCCTAATCGTAAATGGAAATCTCTTCCACTTATTCTAAGCTTAAAAACTTGGGTCTTACACCTTCTCCAGACGATCCAATGCATACTGGATGTTGTTGAGTCTGACGTTAAGGTCCTCCCTCTCCAGACTATCTTCTGTCGTCTTGAGCATCTTTTCCACAACTTCCTTCTCTTCCAGAAATTTTAGCTCAAGCTGGCTGAGTTCCTGGACTTCCTCCACGAAGGCAAGGAATTCTTTCAGATCCTTTTCCAGCTCTGGACAAAGGTCCTCTTCCAGCAGTGTCGTTGTCAGCTCGTGTATTGTTCGTGTACCATCAGGGTGCCGGATATTTAGGAACAAGTCTTCCTCGAAGGCTTTCCTTCTGAGCTCTTCTAGTGCAACCATGTATGAAGCCATTTTTGTTTATGGTATTGATCGAGTTTTGAAGCTTACTCTCCTCTTAATCGCTTTATATAGGCTTCACTTTCTCTCTGTCAGTTAATGCTTTTACAGTTTCTCGAGGATAAGTTCTTGGTAACTGACACTTCTCTTTACTTCCTTGGCCGGTGGTATACGTTCCTCTCTTGCATTAACTCTTCTCTTTAATTCGCATAACTCTTATTCATGCATTGTTTTATTCTCTTCTTTTTTTTTTTTGAAACTTAGACCTTCTCTAAGGGGGAGTACCTTGTACCTCAAACTAAGTTTTTCACACCCCAAACTTTTTGCTTATGACAAAAAGGGGGTGTACAACCCAGTTTTTGATGTGTAAGCTGTGTTAGTGTGATTTAATTTTATTTTGGAGAATTTAAGAGTTCCACCTTTATGACCATAGATTGTCACTGGGCAAATACAAGGAATACATTTCACTTCTTCTGAAGTGATTTTAGTTTGACTCTGATACCCAAGACTCTGATACCTTGTCCGTTGACTCTGAATACTTATGCGCTCTGATTATTCTAATTCATCTATGTCATAAGTTTTTCACTCTGAACTCTTATATTTTTTAGCTCAGAATCTAGACTTTACTAACGTTTTCATCAAGTATTAGATTCAGGGGGAGCTAAGCTCAGAATCAAGCAGTGACTTGAATTCAGAATGAGCAAGATAAACTATTCACATCACGATAAGTCTTATTCTATATCTCTAAACTCTGAGTGAATTCGGTTTATTGTTTAAGAATTGTTCATAAAAAATCTTAGTTTTGTCATCATCAAAAAGGGGGAGATTGTAAGATCAAGTTTTGATCTAGTAGTACAACTCTATGTTTTGATGTTTACAAGTTAACCTTTTGATATGAACAATTATGGTACTCTAACGTGTTTTTCTGAGTGTGCTATTTACAGGCTCTGACCTCTATTTTATCTCACACAAATCAGAAGCACTGTGCTTAAAGAGTGACCCAAGCATCGCTTTCGCATTCTCCATGTTCAGTCTGAACAGTGGAAAAGCTTCAGAAGATCTGAAGTAAATCAAGCTCTGATAAGGACTCAGCTCACTTAAAGCTCTGATGATCCAGAAGATCTGACAACCAAGAGACTCTGAAGGCTCAGAAGCTCTGATGGTGTAGAAGACTCTGACGATCCAGACTCTGAAGAGTGAAGACTCTGAAGTCCAGAAGCAAGATGACTCTGAAGACTGTGTACTTCCCTCTGAGTTCAGAATCAGAAGATACAACGGTCAGAGGATCTGTGCTTCCCTCTGACTCTGATCAACGAGCTTCACAAGTTCCAACATGAAGCATTCCCCTGATCAGAAGTCTACTAGGTTTTAAGGTCATGTCACTATCCAAGTACAAAAGCAAAGTGTACTATCCTGACGACCTACCTAACATCCTCAGCCACAGCAGAAGCTGGAATTTCCAGAACTGCCCTCCAACGGTAGCATTTCCATGCAACGTTCAACCCTAATCCTTGGAGTATAAATAGAGGCTGAAGATTGAAAGAAACGGCTAGAAGCATTCACATACGCGCAAGAAATATTCATATCCTTCTAAGCTTTCTTTCATCTTGAATTTCATTGTGTTTACTATAAGCTTTTTAGAAGCACTTTCTTTGTAAACAAGAACTTCATATACAGTTGTATAGTTTGCCTTTAGGAGATCAAGGTTGATCGGATCCTAGAGAAGACTAAGAGAGTGAATCTTAGTGTGAGCTATGTCAGTGTATTGTTAGTCACTTGTAGGTTTCAAGTGCAGTTGTAACACATACCTGATTAGTGGATTGCCTTCATTCTAAGAAGGAAGAAATCACCTTAACGGGTGGACTGGATTAGCTTGAGTGATTTATCAAGTGAACCAGGATAAAATCCTTGTGTGCTTTTCTATCTCTTATCTTAAGCACTTCATTTGTTTCGAAAGATTTGCTAAAATCCTTAAGGTGGAAGTTTTATCTTGAAAACGTTATTCAAACCCCCCCTTTCTACCGTTTTTCATACCTTCAGTGGTGGTGACAGTTAATTAAATATTTTCATGTGGCTTATACATCACACTCTTATCATGCTTTATCCATGATCTATATGGTGGATTAAATAATCCATCATTTTAATGTATAAGAGGAGTTTGATGTATAAGCTAATACAATACAATATTAGCACCAAACAATGGATAAGTCCATAGTGAATTGTGTGAGCTTATACTATCATGCCTAATACGACGTGCCAAACGAGCCCTATAAGTATAGATGCCTTTGCCCCATTGCATCTTAGTTCAATTTACCAATTTCCTAACCACTCGTGCTTTATACTCTACTAGTATTGATCTCGCTCCATTCACAGATAAAATAAGAGTACTTTGCGAAATACATCATACATTTTCATATTTTCTCTCTCGTTTTTCTTTTTTAAATATGTATATCACATATTTAAGTTTTTGTTTTCTAATCCTAGTTACATTCTAATATTTTTACAACAAAACTTTTTTTTTCTAATCCTAGTTACATTCTAATTCCCTTTTTTTTTCTAATTTTTATGCTTTGAATCAATATACTAATTTTTTTTAATATTCTCGATGTATATACGAAAACATAAAATACAAATTTTTTGAGTTAGTTTTCAAATCAATTCTTTAAAACTATTTGATATCAAGTTTTTTGATGACACATTTGATATTATTTTGAATGTAAGATATTACATTCAGTTATTTATTTAATTTTTATATAACCATAATCATTTAAAAAAAGACTGTCAGCATACATCTTAATGGTAAAAAAGTCACCATTGATTTTTATTAATTATTCTAATATTATTAAATGTCAAATTAATACATCAATTATTTTTGAAAAAAGTTACAATTGACTTTTGTTAATTAGTTTAAAATTATAAATAACTATTAAATGTAATTCTAATACATTAATTATTTTTTGAAATTATGAAATTATTTAATATATAAATTACTAAAAATCAAAAAATATAAATATGAAATCATCTACCCAAGGCTTTTGGGTGGTCCTTAGTTTTTCGGGTGTTAGGGTTCTGGCTTTTAGGGCCTTTTGGTTTGGTTGGTGCCTAGGGCAGGTTGGGTTGTTACTGGTTGGTTTTGATGTTTTTTAATTCCTTATTGAGGAGAGTTGTACATCTCTATTATTTCTTCTTTAATTAATATATTTTTACTTTTGAAAAAAAAATTATAGTATGAGTAAGAAAGGTTATAAGGAAAGACATAGAATAAGAGGATGACACTTGTTGAAGTTATCAGTTTTTATTTTGGAAATAGTATATAGCAGTGATGGATGCAAGTGTAGTGTTGTGAGGGCACTCACTTAATTTTGGAAAAAATATTAGAAAAAAAAATTGAGTAGTAAAAATATGTGATTTTCTATGGCTCTTTTGATAAAAAATGCTCTCACTTATGTCCTACATTGCTAAATGCCCTCACTTGTGTCCCACAATTCTAAATGCCCTCACTTGAGTAGTAAAGTATGTGATTTTTAATGGTCCCTTTGGTAAAAAAATGTCCTTACTTTTGTCCCCTTTGGTAAAAAATGTCTTCACTTCTAATGGCTTATGTTATAGTTTTTTTGGTTACGAATTTATATGTATACCCCACTACAACAAATTTCTGGATCCGTCACTAGTATATAGTGTAGAATGTTGAATGCTGGCGCGAATTGATGGAAGCATTTTCTAATGTTCCATGTGTAAAACTTTTATTTATGTATGAAAATTGTATTTATTTTGTATATATATTGAATTATGTTGTAAATAGAATGACCATCATGGGTCAATGGGCCAAACCCATGTATTTTGCCTCCCTATGTTAATCTAGCTCTATAAATAAAGGAGATTGCATCAAGTAGCCATTACTCCTCATTCACACTATTCTCTCTTCTTTTGCTCTCTTCTTTACTTATTTCTTATCTCTTTGCTTATGTTAGTTCCTCCCTTAATTCATACCAAATTATATATTTCATGTTATTAATCTCTGTAAATGTTGAATGTCAAGAATATCATATTCTATATAAAGATTTTAATGGATAGCCCGGAGTAAAAAAATTTGATATTGACATTCAACCATTCTATATCACATAAGACAAAATATTACATTTCTCTTTTATATAAATTAATTAAAATTATATTATTTATGTTATGAAAAATGATTGGATACAAGTCTAAAAAGAGTTATACCAAGGATATAAATGTGTGGACTTTACAAAAAGGAATTTCTTCATAATATAGAATAGAGCAATAGTTTTTTATGACTGTAATCGATCAATGAATTAATAGTGTATCTTCACGTACGGTAAATAAATTATTTAAATTAAGTTCATAAATTTTATTGATAAGATTTAAGAAGATGACCTTTTTTTGGTTACATGGAGGGCTAAGCCCAAAACAGAAAGGAAACTACACTAAGATAGAGCGAGGGAAAGTAACTCCTATCCGATCAAATAGCAAGAGGTTCAAGAAACTAGGAGGAGGCACATCATAGCAATGCAACCCCAAATCAAGGGTATGAGCAGCATTAGCAAGGCAATCAGCAACTTGGTTGGCCTCACGATGAACATGAGCACAACGGGCATCCTAATCCCTCTCCAAACGAACTCGAATCTGGTTAGCTAAGGATGCATATGGATGTAGAACCACACACCCCTCAGTGACCAATTTCACAACAACTTTCGAGTTGCTTTCCACCATGATTCTACGCACACCACGGTCCCAAGCAAGATTGATCATGGTGTAGATAGCCCACAGCTCAGCCCATAACACGTTCGAAGAACCCATGTTGCGACTAAAACCAAACACCCAATTGCCCATTGAGTCTCGACAAACCCCGCCATAACCAGCTGAATTATCCTCACCTCGGATCGAGCCATCAGTGTTACACTTCATCCATAACGACGGGGGTGGCAGCCAACCAATCTGAACTTCTTGGTAGCGACGGACACCACCTGTAACTGGTTCTTGAAGTACGCGAAGGTTGTGTGAGTAGTCTAGCTTTGTCTTCATCGCCATAGGCACCATGTGGCCTAGGTCAAACGACACATCCTGAAAGACAAAGTTTGCCCGAGCCTTTCAGATGGTCCGAGCCTTCCCGATTGCCCTATGGGGGAAAGCGACTCAGAATGCAGGTTTTGCATGACCCACTCACGAAGGCCACCTGCAAAGAAGGAGCTCACATGACGCGGATCCACCAAACGATGCCACAGCGGTCTCACCCTAACACAGTCACGGAAAAGATGAAGACCCGTCTCATCCTCACCATTACAGAGGGGGCACGTCGGAGTCGCTGTCAAGTGTGATTGCCAATGCCTGAAGTTCACCCATAGCCAATTATTTAGCAAACGCGATAGGAAATTGCAGACCTTAAAAGGGCCCTCCTATCCCCATACCTGCCTCCATTCCCTAGAGAGATGATTATTCACAGAGGGGCAGCTCAAAGCCTCATACGCTGACTTGGAGGAGAAACTCCCCCATCGCTTGTTAGACCCCAAATCACTCAATCCACGCCTATATTTGGAGCTAGTGGCGGCATGGTTAAAATTTCAGAGATAGTATTTGCTGGAAGGAGATTCATGAATTCACCCAGCTTCCAAGAGCCACTACTGTGATCAAAATAATCTGCCACACTCTTGACCGAGTCCACAATATGCACTAGAGATAACGCGGCATTAGCCAGGATTGTGCCAGAATGCAGCAAGGTATCAGTCCAAAATTTGATCAAGCTACCATCTTCAATCCTCCAGCGGAGATGTTGTCGCAGGTCTTCCCAAGTTCCTCGAATTTCTCTCCAAACATGAGATTCTGAGTTTCTCCGCTGAACTGTAGGAATAGATTGGTTACCGCAGCCGTATTTATCATGGATAACTCGTGCCCACAATGCATTTGGATTAGCTACCAGGCCCCATCCCAATTTCATGACTAAGGAACGATTGAAGTCATGCATGCGATGGATCCCCAGGCCTCCCTCTTGTTTTGGACGACAAATCTTAGACCAAGAAATTGGGTGGGCCGCTCACACTCTATCAGAAGAACCCCAAATGAAGTCCCTTTGAATCTTTTCAAGCTTATGACAAACCTCTTTGGGAAGCAGGCTAGTCTGCATACAGTAGGTTGGCAAGGCACTAATAACCGACTTTGAAAGCGTTGTTCTTCCTGCAAAGTTGAGGACATGAGACCTCCAAGTAGACAAACGTTGTTGGGTTTTGTCCAGGATATACTGGTAAGACCTTGAGGTTACACGTTGATGTGCTAGAGGGACACCAATATACCGACCAAGGTCATCTGTCCGAGATATCCCTGTAACTTGTGCAAGTTGTTGAGCTATATTCGGGTGCACATTCGGAGAGACCATCAATTAAGTCTTTGGCGAACTCACCTTCATACCTGAAGCTTGGCAAAAATATTCAAGACAAGCCACTGTGGATTCCATTTGGCTTACCGTTGCTTTTCCAAATAAGAGAAGATCATCAAAAAAAATAGATGTGAAGGGGGGGGGCATTCCTAGACAACTTTATTGGTTTCCACCCTCCATTCCCTAGCTCATCATTGATCTTATGCGCTAGTCGTTCCATGCATAAGACAAATAAATAAGGTGATAGTGGGTCGCCTTGGCGAAGCCCTCGTTGCAGGCTGAAAGTGGGGGAGCAGTCTCCATTGAAACTGAAATTCTGGTTCACGCACACGACAGATGTCGAACCAAATGTCTAGGACATCTGGCACAACGTACAACAGATAACAACACAGTATTAAATCAACAAAAACAGTAAAGAACACAGAGAATTGTTAACCCAGTTCGGTGCAACATCACCTACATATGAAGGGCTTCAGCCCGAGAAAGATAATCCACTATTATAGAGAATCAAGTACACAAAAGGTCTTAATTGAACAACCCCTGTTCACAGCCTTTCCTACTTATTCCTAGCCGTGGTTTATTACTAAGGTCCCCCCCTAAGTATGAGAATCCCCTCTCACCTTCTCACACACAATCACTGCCACAGTGATTAATCTCTTACAATGAGAGTAAAGACGATCTCAAGATCAAACAACTCACAAAACAACTCTCAGCTTAGAAGAATACCATAAAGCTGCTAAGAGAACAATACAAGTGTGTACTGACAAGAGTAAACCCTAATTTACTCAACATGAAGCCACACCTAGCAACTAGGTTTAGGTCTTCTTAAGTAGCAGTCATCCAGGCCTTGTCTTCAATGGGCTTGGGCAAGCAAAGAGTCCACACTAAAATCAGGAAGTTGTTAATGAAACAGATCTGCATAAAATCTTCAAAGATACGTTTTCAGTTGCAGATAAAAACTTCCAAAAATATCTCCAAATCAAACCCCCTTGAACCGGGTTTGATTACACAAAGAATACTCCTTGGCAGCACACAGAAGCTTCCAACAAAACCCTAACTTGATTACCATGTAATCAAAACAACGCTTCACAAATAACTTAGCCAACTCACAACAGATTCGCAGGGACGCATGTCATAGTCAAGATGTTATGACATCGTGTCCGACATGATGGCACACAACATACATTAGCTAAAATGTAGACAATCATAACAAAGGAACAACAATCTCCCCCTTTGTCATATTTTAACTAATACAATCTACTACCATAAAGCTCTTCAGAAAACTTGCAGCTTGAAATATCAGATCAGAGAAAATAGAATTTATCAAGGTAGCTTACACAAACGAACATCTTTAACATAGCTATTGTCAGCAGTTATGTACATCACCAATCTCTTAACCATACTGCAGATACCCATCCAAATGCAGTAACAACCAGATCAGAGTTCAGCACAACAGATCACACACTTAACACATCATAAGCAGCAAGATGCTGCTCGAAAACAACCACAGCTAACCTCTTCACAGTAGCAAGATGCTACCAAAACCACAAACACAGCAGCATAAACTACACATACTATTACTCCCCCTTATTAGCACAATTTGACAAAGGTAGCTAGATGAAACCAGGAATTATGTTGAGACTAAATACACAAATGCTTACCTTAGATGTCCGTTGTAGGCAGCCAAAATGCACATAAGAGATAGTCATAGAGTTATGACAACCCAACATCAGCAAGAAAGTCCATGATATCCTTGCACTCCATAGCTTCTTGACTGCACTCTTTCTCACAGGCAATCTTTTCCTGACAAACATATTTTCACTTCTGAACATTTGCTTCAGGATGGAATGACACATTATCCAGAGGAGCTGGGGGAACATTAACAGGAACTCCCTTGCCACTTATCTGTTTTCTAGGAGAGGGCACAATGTTCTGCACATCTGGTTCAACATTTGTCTATGAATCATTAACATAAACTTTCTTCCACTTCAGAGATCTTGTCTTGGTATGCAGATTCTCATTCTTTCCTTCCTTCTTATCCAGTACAGCAGAAACATCCTTGTTGGTCCTGGGAAAATGACTAGGAGCCTTCACAATCTTTTTCTCTTTAAGCCCTCTTGGTTTCCACTCTTTCCTTGCTTGAACAACATGTGAATTGATCCTTGGTTGATCATGTTGCTGAGGAAATCCATACAAACTGTAACAGTAGGGCCTTATATGTCCATATATTCCACAATGATGACATCTCCAGCTCAAGTTCTTTGCCTTCTTTCCTTGTGGGTAAGTATATGGTATTTGTTGGTACACATGTTCGACACCATGTTGTGGCATCTGGTTTGACATCTTGAATTCAGTTTTTCTTTCTGCAGGAACAAACTTACGAGTGATCGTTTTGGATTCTTCTGGTGCAGAGTCACTCTCATATCCCAAACCTTTCATATCCTTGGCTATCTTTCCTGTTTCTAACATCAGATCAAACATATCAGTACCATTATTCAACATACGTACAGATTTTATCATACCTTCAAGTTTAGATTTCAGCACATATACTTCCTCTTGAAGATTGTTGTTGATATCCAGCAGATTATGTTTTTCATTTTCAAGACCTTTGACAGATCTCTCCAACTTCTTACCATAGTCACAAGCTTCTTGCCATTTCTTGAATAACAACTTGTATGTTTCAGCGAGTTCTTCTTCTGAAATTTCTTCATCACTGGACTCAGTATCAGAATTGTATTTCATAGTAAGTCCCAAGACTTGATTTCTAGTTTTATCTCCTTCAGAATCTTCACCAGACCAAGTGACCATCATCCCCTTCCCTTGTTTCTTCAAAAACGTTGGACATTCTGCTTTGATATGACCATACCCTTCACATTCAAGACACTGGACCCCTCTGCCTGTGCTAGATTTATCTTCATCCATGCCTCTACATTGAAAATCAAAGTTCCTGATAATGTCGGACGACTTGTCTTGAACATTTGTCCTTGATATTTCGTCAAATCTCTTCAAAACTTTGTTAAAATTTCTACCAAGAACTGCTATAGCTTCTGAAATACTTTCACCAGTATCCTTCTCACTCTGAACTTCATCTTCTTCAGCTTTGGACACAAATGCTATACTTTTCTTCTTCTTATCAGATTTGTCATTGAGAGACATCTCAAGTGTTTGTAAAGACCCAATGAGTTCATCAACCTTGATGTTGCTGATTGAGCTTCTTCAATTGCAGTAACTTTCATATCAAACTTCTTAGGTAGAGTACCTGAGGATTTTTCTTGCCAACTTTTCTTCAGACATTTGTTCTCCTAACGCAAAAGATGTGTTGGCTAGATCACGCAAGCGTATATGAAAGTCAGAGATGGATTCATATTCCTTCATTCTAAGATTTTCAAACTGGGTTGTGAGCAACTGAAGTCTTGACATTCGAACTCTTGATGTGCCTTCATGAGCAGTCTTGAGAATCACCCAAGTCTCCTTAGCCACAATGCATGTGTTGATTAGCCTAAACATATTCATGTCTACCCCATTGAAAATAACATTCAAGGCCTTGGAGTTTCCTAGAGCTTCTACATCTTCTACTTTCGTCCACTCTTCTTCGGGCTTAAATTCTTCTGTTGATGTTCCTTCTTTGGATACTACCACTGGATGTTTCCAACCTTTGACAATTGCTTTCCATATTTTGCTATCCATAGAATTATGAAAAACAACCATACGAGCCTTCCAATAATCATAGTTGGTACCATCCAATAAAGGTGGCCTAAGGAGTGATCCTCCTTCTTTAATGTTGTCCATGAAACCAAAATACATATTCCCTGGAACTCACCCAAACAGAATAGGGTGCCTGCTCTGATACGAATTGAAATTCTGGTTCACGCACAAGACAGATGTCGAACCAAATGTCTAGGACATCTGGCACAACGTACAACAGATAACAGCACAGTATTAAATCAACAAAAACAGTAAAGAACACAGAGAATTGTTAACCCAGTTCGGTGCAACATCACCTACATATGGAGGGCTTCAACCCGAGAAAGATAATCCACTATTATAGAGAATCAAGTACACAAAAGGTCTTAATTGAACAACCCCTGTTCACAGCCTTTCCTACTTATTCCTAGCCGTGGTTTATTACTTAGGTCCCCCCCCTAAGTATGAGAATCCCCTCTCACCTTCTCACACACAATCACTGCCACAGTGATTAATCTCTTACAATGAGAGTAAAGACGATCTCAAGATCAAACAACTCACAAAACAACTCTCAGCTTAGAAGAATAACATAAAGCTGCTAAGAGAACAATACAAGTGTGAACTGACAAGAGTAAACCCTAATTAACTCAACATGAAGCCACACCTAGCAACTAGGTTTAGGTCTTCTTAAGTAGCAGTCATCCAGGCCTTGTCTTCAATGGGCTTAGGCAAGCAAAGAGTCCACACTAATGAAACAGATCTGCATAAAATCTTCAAAGATACGTTTTCAGTTGCAGATAGAAACTTCCAAAAATATCTCCAAATCAAACCCCCTTGAACCGGGTTTGATTACACAAAGAATACTCCTTGGAAGCACACAGAAGCTTCCAACAAAACCCTAACTTGATTACCATGTAATCAAAACAACGCTTCACAAATAACTTAGCCAACTCACAACAGATTCGCAGGGACGCATGTCATAGTCAAGATGTTATGACATCGTGTCCGACATGATGGCACACAGCATACATTAGCTAAAATGTAGACAATCATAACAAAGGAACAACAATCTCCCCCTTTGTCATATTTTAACTAATACAATCTACTACCATAAAAGCTCTTCAGAAAACTTGCAGCTTGAAATATCAGATCAGAGCAAACGGAATTTATCAAGGTAGCTTACACAAACGAACACCTTTAACATAGCTATTGTCAGCAGTTATGTACATCACCAATCTCTTAACCATACTGCAGATACCCATCCAAATGCAGTAACAACCAGATCAGAGTTCAGCACAACAGATCACACACTTAACACATCATAAGCAGCAAGATGCTGCTCGAAAACAACCACAGCTAACCTCTTCACAGTAGCAAGATGCTACCAAAACCACAAACACAACAGCATAAACTACACATACTATTACTCCCCCTTATTAGCACAATTTGACAAAGGTAGCTAGATGAAACCAGGAATTATGTTGAGACTAAATCCACAAATGCTTACCTTAGATGTCCATTGTAGGCAGCCAAAATGCACATAAGAGATAGTCATAGAGTTATGACAACCCAACATCAGCAAGAAAGTCCATGATATCCTTGCACTCCATAGCTTCTTGACTACACTCTTTCTCACAGGCAATCTTTTCCTGACAAACATATTTTCACTTCTGAACATTTGCTTCAGGATGGAATGACACATTATCCAGAGGAGCTAGGGGAACATTAACAGGAACTCCCTTGGCACTTATCTGTTTTCTAGCAGAGGGCACAATGTTCTGCACATCTGGTTCAACATTTGTCTATGAATCATTAACATAAACTTTCTTCCACTTCAGAGATCTTGTCTTGGTATGCAGATTCTCATTCTTTCCTTCCTTCTTATCCAGTACAGCAGAAACATCCTTGTTGGTCCTGGGAAAATGACTAGGAGCCTTCACAATCTTTTTCTCTTTAAGCCCTCTTGGTTTCCACTCTTTCCTTGCTTGAACAACATGTGAATTGATCCTTGGTTGATCATGTTGCTGAGGAAATCCATACAAACTGTAACAGTAGGGCCTTATATGTCCATATATTCCACAATGATGACATCTCCAGCTCAAGTTCTTTGCCTTCTTTCCTTGTGGGTAAGTATATGGTATTTGTTGGTACACATGTTCGACACCATGTTGTGGCATCTGGTTTGACATCTTGAATTCAGTTTTTCTTTCTGCAGGAACAAACTTACGAGTGATCTTTTTGGATTCTTCTGGTGCAGTGTCACTTTCATATCCCAAACCTTTCATATCCTTGGTTGTCTTTCCTGTTTCTAACATCAGATCAAACATATCAGTACCATTATTCAACATACGTACAGATTTTATCATACCTTCAAGTTTAGATTTCAGCACAGATACTTCCTCTTGAAGATTGTTATTGATATCCAGCAGATTATGTTTTTCATTTTCAAGACCTTTGACAGTTCTCTCCAACTTCTTACCATAGTCACAAGCTTCTTGCCATTTCTTGAATAACAACTTGTATGTTTCAGCGAGTTCTTCTTCTGAAATTTCTTCATCACTGGACTCAGTATCAGAATTGTATTTCATAGTAAGTCCCAAGACTTGATTTCTAGTTTTATCTCCTTCAGAATCTTCACCAGACCAAGTGACCATCATCCCCTTCCCTTGTTTCTTCAAAAACGTTGGACATTCTGCTTTGATATGACCATACCCTTCACATTCAAGACACTGGACCCCTCTGCCTGTGCTAGATTTATCTTCATCCATGCCTCTACATTGAAAATCAAAGTTCCTGATAATGTCGGACGACTTGTCTTGAACATTTGTCCTTGATATTTCGTCAAATCTCTTCAAAACTTTGTTAAAATTTCTACCAAGAACTGCTATAGCTTCTGAAATACTTTCACCAGTATCCTTCTCACTCTGAACTTCATCTTCTTCAGCTTTGGACACAAATGCTATACTTTTCTTCTTCTTATCAGATTTGTCATTGAGAGACATCTCAAATGTTTGTAAAGACCCAATGAGTTCATCAACCTTGATGTTGCTGATTGAGCTTCTTCAATTGCAGTAACTTTCATATCAAACTTCTTAGGTAGAGACCTGAGGATTTTTCTTGCCAACTTTTCTTCAGACATTTGTTCTCCTAACGCAAAAGATGTGTTGGCTAGATCACGCAAGCGTATATGAAAGTCAGAGATGGATTCATATTCCTTCATTCTAAGATTTTCAAACTGGGTTGTGAGCAACTGAAGTCTTGACATTCGAACTCTTGATGTGCCTTCATGAGCAGTCTTGAGAATCACCCAAGTCTCCTTAGCCACAGTGCATGTGTTGATTAGCCTAAACATATTCATGTCTACCCCATTGAAAATAACATTCAAGGCTTTGGAGTTTCCAAGAGCTTCTACATCTTCTACTTTCGTCCACTCTTCTTCGGGCTTAAATTCTTCTGTTGATGTTCCTTCTTTGGATACTACCACTGGATGTTTCCAACCTTTGACAATTGCTTTCCATATTTTGCTATCCATAGATTTATGAAAAGCAACCATACGAGCCTTCCAATAATCATAGTTGGTACCATCCAATAAAGGTGGCCTAAGGAGTGATCCTCCTTCTTTAATGTTGTCCATGAAACCAGAATACATATTCCCTGGAACTCACCCAAACAGAATAGGGTGCCTGCTCTGATGCGAATTGAAATTCTGGTTCACGCACAAGAAAGATGTCGAACCAAATGTCTAGGACATCTGGCACAACGTACAACAGATAACAGCACAATATTAAATCAACAAAAACAGTAAAGAACACAGAGAATTGTTAACCCAGTTCGGTGCAACATCACCTACATATGGAGGGCTTCAACCCGAGAAAGATAATCCACTATTATAGAGAATCAAGTACACAAAAGGTCTTAATTGAACAACCCCTGTTCACAGCCTTTCCTACTTATTCCTAGCTGTGGTTTATTACTTAGGTCCCCCCCTAAGTATGAGAATCCCCTCTCACTTTCTCACACACAATCACTGCCACAGTGATTAATCTCTTACAATGAGAGTAAAGACGATCTCAAGATCAAACAACTCACAAAACAACTCTCAGCTTAGAAGAATAACATAAAGCTGCTAAGAGAACAATACAAGTGTGAACTGACAAGAGTAAACCCTAATTTACTCAACATGAAGCCACACCTAGCAACTAGGTTTAGGTCTTCTTAAGTAGCAGTCATCCAGGCCTTGCCTTCAATGGGCTTGGGCAAGCAAAGAGTCCACACTAAAATCAGGAAGTTGTTAATGAAACAGATCTGCATAAAATCTTCAAAGATACGTTTTCAGTTGCAGATAAAAACTTCCAAAAATATCTCCAAATCAAACCCCCTTGAACCGGGTTTGATTACACAAAGAATACTCCTTGGCAGCACACAGAAGCTTCCAACAAAACCCTAACTTGATTACCATGTAATCAAAACAACGCTTTACAAATAACTTAGCCAACTCACAACAGATTCGCAGGGACGCATGTCATGGTCAAGATGTCATGACATCGTGTCCGACATGTTGGCACACAACATACATTAGCTAAAATGTAGACAATCATAACAAAGGAACAACAGAAACAAACTTGGAACCTGCAAGAAGTTATACAGTACTTGATAAGAGAGCGCAAATGATCATCAAGGCCAATCATTCGCAAGGTCTCATGGAGAAAAGACCACTTCAAGCGGTCGTAAGCTTTCTCCAGATCCACTTTGATTGCCATCCAGACAACCTTCTTCTTGTGGAACCTCATTGAATGGAAGACTTCTTGAGCAATAACAATATTGTCAGAACTATGCCGCCCTGGTACAAAGCTGCATTGATTAGGAGAAACAAGTTCCATTATTACCCTACGAAGCCTATTTGTGATGACTTTAGTAATACTTTTGTACACCACATTGCAAAGTGAGATGGGTCTATACTAGGTAATTCGCCCAGGCGCATCAACCTTTGGGATAAGCACCAGGAGAGTTTCATTAACCTGCTCAATAAGATTAGGGTTAGGATAACAGTCAGTAACAAAATTTACCACTGATTTTCCCACAATGGGCCATTGGGATTGGAAGAACACCGGTTGAAGGCCATCCGGTCCTAGAGCTTTGAGAGAGCCCATCTCAAAGATAGCATCTTTAATTTCCTCCTCCACAAAAGGGACATGGATTCGCTGGATTTTTTCCTGGCCAAGCGTTGGAAATGTGCTCACGCAAGGGAGAGGATTGCTAGTACCGTCATCCACATAGCTTCGTTCAAAAAAGCTCACGGTATGGGCCAAAAGCTCATCATAATCGGTGATTAGATACCCATTATCATCCAAGAGAGCTTCAATTTTATTCCGCTTGTGACAGATAATGGTTACTGTGTGGAAAAAGTTAGTATTACGATCTCCATATTTGAGCCACATGCACCTTGATTTTTGGGCCCAAAGAAGCTCTTCCTGGATAAGTACAATGTTATACTCTTTCCACAATTGGCGTTGGAGATTATCAAGTCCTCTATCAAAGGTCATATTCAACCTCCGATTAATGCCCTCTAGCCTCTTCATCAACCTCATTTTCCTGTGAAAAATATTCTCAAAAACCTCATCATTCCAAATAGACACCTCCCTCCTAAACTCATTCAAATTGGATATCCAATCTCGGCTCTAGTCCCAAGTGCTCTCAACCACTTTATGAAAGTCCTCATGAGTAAGTCAGCTAGCAAGGAACCTAAACGGTCTTGAACCTAAACGATCAGATTTTAATTAGGGGAGATGGAGAATTGATGATTCTGGAAACTGCAAGAGCCATTGAGTGTTGCACACTCCTCTATCCAGGCGCTCCTTCACGCCTCTGCCTTCCCAGGTGAAAGGAGGTCCCTTGAACCCCATGTCGGATAGGCCACAGCTCAAAAGACACTCCTGGAAACGCTGCATCGAAGACAAATTAAGGTTTGCACCTCCAGACTTGTCAAACGCTGTCAAGTAGGCATTGAAGTCTCCTATAACAAGCCAGGGATCCCCCATGCCAGGTTTAATCCCAGACAGATTACTCCAGAGATCCGCACGCAAAGAGGCTTGGGGGCAGAAAGTGGATTTAATTTTTTTGTAAAATGAATTTATCTTAAAATATTAAATTAAATAATTCAATAAAATTGTATAATTGCTACTCCATCCCACGGGTATAATTCTAGTGAAATACTATTAGACAGACACTTCTTTTCTTTCTCTTATACTGATAAACAAAACTCGAACTATAGCCGAGGTGACAACTTGAAAGAGCAGTGTTAAATGAAAATCCTTCTTTTATGAGTTGAATGGAATAACAATATTATTATTAAACAATCACTGTGATTTTCTTAACTAGTAGCTAGTTGAAAGAGCACAATGTTAAATGAAAAGAAACGTGATCAAGAGCATATTCTCCAAATTTCTGAAATCAGTATAATTCGTAAGCGCATCTTGTTATCTATTTCCTTGATGATTTTGTGGACCGGAAGTATAGAACCTTTTCAGTTTTCAGGTATCACAAGAATCAGTTATACATCACGATTATGCAGCCGCAGGTATCAAATATGAGATGTGATCCATTGTTGTGTCATTGTAATGGTGACACTGAATCAAAGAAAAAAGTGAAGCAAGGAAAACCACCATGTTCCTGTGGATTCCTTTCTGACAAAAAAGATGGTTACCCCACTGCCCCAGCTTTTAATGCCCTCCACGCATGCCACCCTTTTCACTTTTATCATCATGGGTTACGCTCTTTCTTACTGCAAACTATTTTGGTTTATTTAACGGGCTTGATCGATGTAATGATTCAACACTTTTTTCTCTAAAATAGATGATTGGAAAAAAAATGATTTTTAATTTGTGTGAATGAAAAAACTTATTTGGTTGACAATAAATAACTACTTAATTAGCAGTGTGACAATAAATTAATCTCATAGTTATCAGTAGCGAAATACCTTGACTAACAGTAAAAATAATTCTATTTTGGTTATTTATGATTGATTTTCAACTACAAATCAATGTTTAGTATAAATACAACACATTTATTCAATAAAAATAATTTATAAACATAAATTAGTAATTTCAGCTTCGAATCACATATATGCCACCAAATCTTCTCCATTCATAAAAAAAATTAGCACAATTAGTAGATAGTTAAATTTTTTAAACATCTAATTCAGAGTTTGATTAATGGACATATAAATAGAAAATTATTTATTGGAAGAAATCTACACACTTAATATGATCATCGAGTCTCGAGAGATTAATCACATAACTATCGCCCATGCACACATTAAAAAAAATAATATAACAAATATGACATAGTTTTCTTCTTTCTTAAGTTATACATGTCTTTTTCCTTAAGTAGAGGATGCCGTATGGAATGGGTCAGGTTAAACTTCAAAGAAAGAGGATTTTAACTTCAGACACACTAGTAAGGAGCTACCAGGAATATATTCTATTTACTATAGATTGTTCTACCTTTATCTAATATTGAGCAGTAAAATAATAGGAAAAGAGATTTATTACATCAAATAAACTTATTAGGAAGAACAGTTTCAATATATCACAATGATATATTTGAACATATGAAGAAAAGAAAAGACCCTATTCTCATCAGATGTGTGGTATTTGTTGGTGGCATTGATCAACTAATTGATTTATGAATTATGATATTAAACGACACGTGCATCTGTCACATGAGGTTGACACGGTTACACGAAGACAAATTATAATTATAAAATCTTATACTAATTCTTTTCTTTTTGCCCAAGACAGGAAAATAAATGAATGAGAAAGATATTCTTTGAGGTTTGGTGATCACTTTTTTTTTTGGGTAAGTCTTTTTTCACAAATATTTTTTAGATACATTAGTCAGGTTCGAATCATTTCTTACATTATATATTGATTGAGGATGGTAAAACAATTATTTCATGTACATAAATCAATATAATAGGTTTTCTTACCGTGGTATTCCAATAGCAGCAAGAAGGTCTAATCATAAATAAGTTAGATTCGCCTAAGTGTAATGATACAGTTTAATCCTTTGGTAAGGTAAGACATTTAACGAAAGGGACAACTACACTTTCATAAGTCAGTGGAGACATTCGTCAAAGACAAAAGCAAATATTCAACAACTTGCAGTCATGAAACTAATCATCTCAAGCATCTAAGATCACATTAAATGAATATATCTCACTCAACAAATCATTCTCTATACATAGCGCATAAAGATCAGACACTTGACTAATATTTAAAGAACTCAACTATCTACCGATGTGTTATATTTAAAACTCTAAAATTTAAAAATTTAATTAGCATAAACATATTGGATGGCATAGTCCTTGATTTCATAAGTACTAACAATTGGATTGGATGGAATAATCCTTGATTTCATAAATAATAATGACTAAGATGAAATGAAATCCATTTGCTATTGTAATACAACTACTCTACTGTTTTACACTTTTTACTGTAGTCTCCATGTAGTAGCTGCTATTGGTTGCAAACAATAAAAACTCCCTTGAGTGAATCCAATGAATCTGATGGCGGCCATAAGAAGAGTGAAACTGAAAGTCAATTGTGATTTGCAATGAGAACACCCCAAGTCTCCTCATTCCTCCAATAGCAATAAAAAACAACAACAACAAATTTTCACTTCTTTCTCAACTTTATTCACCTTCCTTGTTCAGAAAGTTGCTCTCATTCTCAATCTTCGATCCTCACCCTTTCACACTTATATATAAACCCATAACCTTCCCCTTCTCTCAATTCTCTTTCAATTTTCTCGCACAAAATGCATCTCTACAATGCATGGCTTCCACCGCCTGTGGCGGCTCAGACCGCCGCCGAGAGAGACTCGTTCGCTCGCCTCATCGCCACCGTCAACTCTTCCTTCACCCGCGATGATCCTGAATCCGTCTTCTCCACTCTCAAATACGTCTCCGTCCTTGACCTGTCGGTTCCATTTTTCCACTCTCACCTTCAATTGCTGCTTTCTTCTGCTTGATTTTCCCCTAATTCGTAGTTGATTTTTTGATTTTGCTTCAATTTCGTTTTTGTTTTTGGTCAATTTTCTCTGCTGTGCTGCTTAATTCAGTGAAATGTTTAATTTCATTTTGATTGATTTTGGTTTGAAGTTTTAGCAAATTCAACTGGACTTGCAAATTCAATTGAGTGATTTAATTTCCCATGAAGTGTTGTGATCGAAGGTTTGTTAAGTATTGAAGGTGGAAGTTGCTGAAAGGCAATTCAATTATGAATTTTATAGTGATTCTATGAGTGTGTGACTTGACTGAGAAAGTTGCAATTATGCAGATTACTTGACTGAGAAAACAGTTTGGAGAGGGAGAGTAGGAGAGTAATCGAGTCGCTTCGTTCATAATTGGTCTAATGTGTTTGGTTCAGCTTAATTATGCGAAAACATTGGCTTGCTTGTCTTTCAGGAAGTGTCTAAGAAAAATGACTATGCTCTTAAAATAATAGCTTATCCAAACATATAAAGCCTAAGAATGTTGTCACTTGTCAGTGTCACTCAGCTGCAACTGCATATATTATGTTTAAATAGCTACATTTGTTTAGCTGTTGTGCTAATTCTATTATTAAGCATTTCGGTGCCTGTTATCGAGTGAGAGAGATTGTTATTAGTATTATACTGGCTCTTTTTTTGGTTCTAGAGGTGCATTGTAAGTAATGGACTTGTGGATTGTATATGGATGGAGTTAGTTGCTGGAATGAATTTAACTTTTTATACGTGGCATGCAGTTTCATAAAGGCGAAAAGTGATGTTTCCTTGGAAGATGTCCGCACCCTTATTCAAATGGGACTGGAACTATTTCATATGTCCCGTAGCAAGCTTTATGCCCAGGTGCTGCATTTTGTCTCAGATGAGTTATGGAGTTTTCTTGGTTTAGTACTTCTCTGCCTGCTCTTAAATGATATTACATTTTTTGTTTATTAGGTTAGATGGGGAAATTTATTAATCAGACTACTCAACAAGTATAGGAAAAAGGTTGCACTGACTATTGAGTGGAGGCCTCTGTATGATACACTGGTTAGCACACATTTTACCAGGTAATTTTTATACTGTTACGTTGCTGCTGTTGCCGTAGTTGCTCCAAACTTGCTGTGTTTCCCATAACTTGTGATTCCTAGCTCAGGAATCTGCAGTTGAAAATTATTCTATGTTTTAATTTTGGGATGCTTTGCTCTTGAATCTCTAAATTCTTGGTTAGGTGGATGATAACTGTTAGAAATATAATATAAAATCATTCATGTGACTTCATCTAACAGCTTAAGTTTTTGGGATAGTTGACTCGTGACATGGTATCAGAACCATATGACCAAGTGGACAAGAGTTCAATTGTTGTTACCCCCATCATTCTAGTAAAAATTAGGTGGGCCCAATGAGGTCTTGCATGAGGAAACATGTTGAAAATATAATATTGTATCATTCATGAGTCTTCACTCAATAGCTTAAGATTTTGGATGACTGGTTAATGATAAAAGCAACAGAAAAATAGAAGACATGAAACCCAGTTCTAAGGATTTTGATGGGGATTTTTCAGAGAACAGTAGAGAATAACAAGGATTTAAGAAGGAATTGAACTGGAATTGTATTGATCAGTAGAACAATTACAGAGAATGAAAAGAAGAGATATTGTTAGAGCTAGCTAACAACCCAAGAAGTGCTAACGACTTCCCCTCAAC
This sequence comes from Lotus japonicus, assembly GCF_012489685.1. NCBI lineage: Eukaryota > Viridiplantae > Streptophyta > Magnoliopsida > Fabales > Fabaceae > Lotus > Lotus japonicus. The sequence goes on from NC_080046.1 coordinate 39,855,115, forward strand.
AAGAAAGATACTCTCTCTCCTCAAACAGAAAAACTGATCCTGAATGAATCCTCCCCTCACTCTATTATTCCCTTATATAACTAACTCTGCCAGCTCACTCCTTTCTTCCCTTTTTCCTCACGTAAACCTTCCACACTTTGGGCTTTCCCAATCCCAAATTAGCATTCAGGTCTCTATCAATTCCCTCCTCCTCAGAAACAGCCTTGTCCTCAAGGCGGAAATCAGGAAATTGACCAGCCAATACAGCATTGTCTTCCCAAGTGACATCATCCAAAGACTTGTGAGTCCATTTTATCAGACTCTGGTGCACCTCACTGTCTCCCTGACGAATAGTCCTGGTTCCTATGATTGCTTCAGGGTAAATGTCAGTCAGTTCATCAATCTCCAAGTCCCTAGGCAATTGACCCTGAACCTGAGAGCTGCCAATGGCCTTCTTCAGTAGGGACACATGGAAAACCGGATGTATCTTAGAACCATCAGGGAGTTGCAGCTTGTATGCAACTGCACCAATCTTGGTCTCTATCTGGAAAGGCCCATAAAACCTGGGAGCTAACTTCTGATTAATCCGCTTGACCACTGACTGCTGCCTATGTGGTCTGAGCTTTAAGAAAACCCATTCTCCCACTTCGAAATGCAAGTCGCGCCGTTTCTTATTAGCATAGCTGGCCATTTGTTCCTGGGCTTTCTTAAGATGCTCCCTGAGTTGTTTAATAGCTTCATCCCTTTCACTAAGATCCAGGGCCACAGCAGCTACGTTAGTTTCATTTGAAAGGAACCTCACCAAAGGAGGAGCTTTCCTCCCATAAACTACTTCAAAAGGGGTTTGGCCAATGGAGGTATGGAAGGTGGAATTATACCAGAATTCCGCCCAGGATACCCAGTAAGACCAGGTCTTAGGTTGATCAGAAGCAAAGCACCTCAAATAGCTCTCCAAACACCTGTTGATAACCTCTGTCTGTCCATCTGTCTCAGGATGATAGGCAGAACTCATTTTGAGTTTTGTACCCTGAAGCTTGAACAGTTCTGACCAGAAATGGCTCACAAAGACGGGATCCCTATCACTGACTACAGAACTAGGAATACCATGCAGCCTTACTATCTCTTTGGCAAAGATTTCAGCAATAGACTTTGCAGTGTAAGGGTGCTTCAAAAGAATGAAATGGCTATACTTAGAGAGTCTGTCCACAACTACTAGAATAGCCTCATAGCCTTTAGATTTAGGGCGTCCAGTGATGAAATCAAGAGAGACATCTTCCCAAACTGCATTAGGAATCGGGAGAGGTTGGAGAAGGCCCCCTGGGGTAGTAGCATTGTACTTCTGCCTCTGGGACACCTCACATTCCCGCACAAAATTCCTGACTCTCTTTTGCATTCCCACCCAATAAAGAGAATCAGCCAGCCTCCTATATGTCCTGTAAAAACCTGAATAAAATCGGGGAGGGCTAGGATTGGAGAGGTAGTCATGACAGATTTGAGAAGGGTAAAAGCTTGCTGTGCTTCGGGCCCCCATGAGAAATTGTCTTTCTTGGTCAACTCTGTGAGTGGTTTGGCTAATTTCCCATAGTTTTTGATGAACTTCCTGTAATAGCCTGTCAACCCTAGGAAGCCCCTCACCCCCTTAACATTTTTGGGTTCAGGCCAAGCTTCAATGCAGTGCACCTTGTCAGGGTCTACTGCGACACCATTTCCTGAGATTAGATGTCCCAGATAATCAACCTGACCACAACCAAACCTGCACTTGGACTGATTAGCCACAAAACAGTTGCTCAGTAACACAGTTAAGACCAATTTCAAGTGATCAATATGCTCAGTTAGATCCTTACTGTAGATGAGAATATCATAAAAAAAAACCAATACAAATTTCCTTAAGTAAGGCCTGAATATGTCATTCATTATGGCTTGGAAAGTGGCAGGGGCATTCATCAACCCAAATGGCATAACTAAATATTCATAGTGGCCATTATGAGTTCTAAAAGCAGTTTTGGGAATATCATCTTCATGTACCCGGATTTGATGGTATCCAGACTTAAGATCTATCTTAGAAAACATTGTGGCCCCATTTAACTCATCTAGCAATTCATCCACAATTGGGATAGGGTATTTATCTGGAATAGTTGCTTTGTTCAGTGCCCTATAGTCCACACACATCCTCCAACTCTTATCTTTCTTCTTTACTAAGATAACGGGGCTAGAAAAAGAACTCATGCTTGGTCGAATAATTCCTGCTTCCATCAACTCTGACACCTGCTTCTCAATTTCTTCTTTCTGATGATGAGGGTATCTGTAGGGCCTTACATTTATGGGTCCCTGGCCAGGAAAGAGGTTTATTTGATGAACCTTGGACCTCTCAGGTGGTAATTGAATCTTGGTGGTGAAGACTGCCTGGAATTCTCTTAAAAGAGATTGAAGTTGGTGTGGGCTCTCTTCAACTGCTCTGGTAGCCTCAACAAGACGAAGTTGTGACCACCACCACTCCATGTTTTCTCTGCCCTGAGTGTCATTAAGGAAGGAATGCAAATTGCGCTGCTGGCTGTCCTTGTTCCCCAACCCTTGTAGTTTCACTATCTGACCTCCATACATGAACTGCATGGTTAACGTTTTCCAGTCCATGAGTACCTTACCCAGAGTACTCAACCATGCCACTCCCAGTACCAGGTCTAACTCACCCAATTCCAACACCAAAGCATCAATGGTGATTTCGATGTTTCCCAGCTTGGCTTTAATTCCTCTGCAAATTCCCTTAGTAACCACCTTGTGGCCATCGCCAAGTTTGATGTTCCTGGAATGGGTAGTCGTAATCGTCAGGCCCAAAGCAGAAGCAATCGTAGGAGAAATGAAATTATGGCTTGCTCCGCTGTCAATCAAGACTAACAATTCCACATGTCCCACTTGACCAGAGAGCTTCATCGTATGTGTCTCCTCCATACAGCCCAGAACCCCCATTAGCTTAAACGCCACTGGTTTTGGTTCGTCTTCTTCCTCTTCCTCTGGTTGTTCGCCTTCGAGCATTACAATCTGATGCAGCGGAAGTCGTACTAGGATTGCAAGCGCAAATCCTAAAAGAAAAGGTTTCTGGAATCCACCAGAAAGTAAGGGTTAGCAAGCACTGAACCCTAAAAAGATAACTCTGGAATCCACCAGTAAAGAGAGAAAAATCTCAAATTTGATTATCAATAATAAACTGAATAGGCTATTGCCTTACACGTGCTTAAATAGAGAAATAGGAAAACCCTAATGAAACTAAAAATAATGAAAATCCTAACTAAAAGATCCTAAACTCAATTAGAAAGTAATTAAAAATAACAAATCCTAACAAATTGATCCTAAACTTAATTAAAAACAGAATAGATTCGGAATGATCCTAAATATATTTAAAAATACTAAAAATAATAAATTCATAATTAATTTGCTCCTGCATCAGGCTCCTCTTCTTGTGAAGAACTCGACCCCGAGTTCTAACGTAACAAAAACAAACAAAGGAGGCCTCTGTTCGGAACTCATGAACGACATTAAGAATGCCAGGGTCAAATACCCAAATTTGTGTAGAACTATCTGATGTCCGCATGAATGCGTCACAACCAAGTGCCTCTGATGTCTTTACATTCTCCTCTTCTTCCAAAGAACTTGACCACAAGTTCTCTTCTAAATAAAAGGCTTCAATATGCAAACCAACCAAACGAATAACACCATTACTACAACTTCGAACTATTTTTTCATCATCTCCTTCAACAAATATCTCATGAGCACCATCACTATCTTTAAGCAATTCTAACCTCTCCAGTTTCTCCAAAATAACATTGGGGGCTTTTGAATTATAGGGGATAATGCTTTGTACTCCTGTAGGAAGCGGAGTTGAAGATTTGAATGTAAGAAACTCTGAGGACTTCATGTGGCCAAAGTTTTCATCTTTTGTAACGTCTACTTCCCTTGGTTTCTGCGCAGATGGTACCAAATCATCCACCAACATTTTTGCCTCATCTTCCATGTCAACAATAGAGGATGGCGCAAATGAAATTTGAGAATCTGATTCCGAAGAAGTTGCGTACATAGGTCTTGCAGATGGACATGAATTTGAAATAGGTTTTGGTAGGGGTTGTGGCAAGGAAATTGGATTTGCAGTCGGTGATATGTTGGGGTAAGGATTGATAAGGTTGGATGTAGCAGGTTGGGGGTGTGGAGTTTCGGTGGTTTTAGAGGTTGGGTACTGAACTTGGTAATAAGGATGAGATACGGATGGTGAATGCAAAGATTGGGAAGGTAAAGATATAGCGGAACGATTGTTGTTGTTGTCGCGCGGAAACCTATGTGGTTTCCCTCTCCTGTCTCGTCGCCGGTTACCGTTGTTGGTATTGTTGATCTGCGCCGTTAAAGCCGCCGTGAACGTCGCCATATGTTGTATCATTTGTTGTGTCATATGTTGCGTAATAGCAGTTAGGGCCGCGGTAAGAGCCGCGGTAACATCCTTTAGGTCTGCTTTGGTCATTGGTTGATCTTCCATGGTTGATCAAGCAAAGAAAAGAGACAGGAGAAAGCCTGCTCTGATGCCACTTGATACAGCGGAAGTCGTACCAGGATTGCAAGCGCAAATCCTAAAAGAAAAGGTTTCTGGAATCCACCAGAAAGTAAGGGTTAGCAAGCACTGAACCCTAAAAAGATAACTCTGGAATCCACCAGTAAAGAGAGAAAAATCTCAAATTTGATTATCAATAATAAACTGAATAGGCTATTGCCTTACACGTGCTTAAATAGAGAAATAGGAAAACCCTAATGAAACTAAAAATAATGAAAATCCTAACTAAAAGATCCTAAACTCAATTAGAAAGTAATTAAAAATAACAAATCCTAACAAATTGATCCTAAACTTAATTAAAAACAGAATAGATTCGGAATGATCCTAAATATATTTAAAAATACTAAAAATAATAAATTCATAATTAATTTGCTCCTGCATCACAATCTCTCCCTCGTCGTCGATCATTTCTCCATCTCCTAAGATCAGAACCCGCAACGATCTCTCGGGGCACTTGTGCAGAGTCGGGTGATATTTTCCCCCGCACTTGAAACAGAGCCCCTTTGCTCTTTTCTCGGCGATTTCATCTACTGGGAACCGGCGAACCCCCTTCCACCGCTCCGATGATCCAGAACGGTAGTCGCCACCGGTGTTTCTCGCCGTCGAGCCCAATGACGATGTAGGGTTTGAGGATGTAGAGTTAGACCCACTCAAGCTTACCGAACGGGTCGGAATTGACCCGCTTGATTTAGAGAAACGGTTTAAGTCTTTAGCCGCATAAGGCCCATTTTTAGCAGCAGTGGACCCGGCCCAATCTCCTTGACCCGCTCGTTCGTACCCGGGTTTCCTGATTACCCGTTTACCCTCTTCGTCGTCTTCTTCCTTGAGCTCATCTTCTACATCCTTCGCGATCCGCATCATTTCCATGCGAGTGCTGGGGTTCAGAGTGCGAACTCGCCGGCGAATCGGTGGCTTCAACCCACTCATGAAATATCCCAGGTACTGGTCTTCAAGCAACCTTCCCACCTGAGATGACAACAACTCAAATGCCTCCACGAATTCCTCCACACTCCCTCGCTGGCGCAACGTGGATAGCTCTTCGAACGGATTCTCCAGTCTCCGTCCTCCATAGCGCGCGATTAAGGCTCGCTTGAGCTTCTCCCAGTATAGTTCATCCTCTGTCTCCATGAGCAGATTGAACCAATGGATGGTGGATCCCTCCATACTCAAACGTGCGAGCTTCACCTGAAGTTCATCGGGAGTTCCTTGCACATCAAAATAGATCTCAGCTCTCGTGATCCACGCCACTGGATCATCTCCTTCGAACACCGGTAACTTCACCTTCTTTCCGGCGAGGCGCGATTCACCCGGACTGGAAACGGCCGCCGAGGTCTCCTCTTCGTGAACAACCTTCTTCCCCATCTGCTTGCTCAGCTCAGTCAAAACTAAGCTCTGTTGCTGCAGCTGGAGCGCCAGTTCGTGCAACGTATCGGTTACAGTACCCATCTGAGTCTCTAGAGCTTCCATGCGATCAGCCATCTTGGGTGGCATCTACTAGCACTGGTTCCAGAGGTGCGTGTGGATCCGGCAGGTCGGACCAATTGATGGGGATTTTTCAGAGAACAGTAGAGAATAACAAGGATTTAAGAAGGAATTGAACTGGAATTGTATTGATCAGTAGAACAATTACAGAGAATGAAAAGAAGAGATATTGTTAGAGCTAGCTAACAACCCAAGAAGTGCTAACGACTTCCCCTCAACAAGAAAGATACTCTCTCTCCTCAAACAGAAAAACTGATCCTGAATGAATCCTCCCCTCACTCTATTATTCCCTTATATAACTAACTCTGCCAGCTCACTCCTTTCTTCCCTTTTTCCTCACGTAAACCTTCCACACTTTGGGCTTTCCCAATCCCAAATTAGCATTCAGGTCTCTATCAGATTTACTCCTTCATATGACAGTACTCACTTAAGTTTTGTTATAAACTTAATTTCTCTTTGAATTCTGTGTTATTTAAAATTTTCTTCATGTAACCCCTTTCTTGCTAATGCAAAATATGGAATTGAATATATATTGAATACTTTATTCCTTTTGTACGTCAAAATTCTAAGCTGCTGATTTCGAATTTTATTATTGTTGTAGAAATACTGGTCCAGAAGGTTGGAGAGTAAGACAACGTCATTTTGAAACTATAACTTCCCTTGTTCAATCCTGCCGGAGATTCTTTCCATCTGGTTCCGCCTTTGAGATATGGTCCGAGTTTAAGTGAGTGCTCTGACATTTTTTTTGCACAATGTTTAAATATCATGAGAGCATATCTTTATATGCTTTTATTTATTTTGTGCTTTATATTGATATTGATGCTGAGCAGAAATGAAGAAAATTGTCTAGTGGAATTATGTATTAGGATTTTTTCTTCTGTTCTTTTTTCGACTTCAAGCTTTTGTGTAATTTTTCTTCTTCTTTGGGTCGATGATGATTTGTAGATCTTTATTGCAAAACCCATGGCATAATTCGTCCTTTGAAGGATCTGGTTTTGCAAGACTGTTTCTACCAACAAATTCAGACAACCAGGACTTTTATACACAGTAAGAAGCATAACTTTGTTAGGATTTTAATTTGTGAGATATATGAAATTAGTCCTTATAGAACTAAGTTTTTTATTGGATTGGTAGTGATTGGATAACAGAGTGTATAGATTTGTGGGGATCTATACCAAATTGTCAATTCTGGAACAATCAATGGGCAGATGTTGTAGCTCGTGTTGTAAAAAGTTACCACAATGTTGACTGGGAGTGCTTCTTGCCTCTGCTTTTTGCTAGATACCTCAATATGTTTGAGGTGAGCATATAAATTCCTTTAGCAATGTTGGTCTTATTCACATTTTGATTATATATTTTTGCATTGGCCGCATATTATTGAAAATGATCAGGAAACAGAATATCTCTCTCTTAGACACTAAATTTGAAACTTATTTCTTGTTTTCCTTTTTAAATTAATACTTTTAACTTTATTTGTTATTGCAATGATATTTTAGCTATTACAACATTTTAACAAATGCTTTTCAATACTCATGTCGTGAAACATTGTGAATTATATACTAGTGTTTAGTGGTAATTATTAAAAGAATGAGGTTTCGCCTATAGGGTAATGCTGGATTTTTTTGACATTTATTGATCACATGTTTTTGTAAGTACATTGTACCTGCTGACAATCACTATGAATCAATCATTTGTTTTCACTTTTCACCAAACAACTAAAGCTTTTGGGATAGTTAGCTCATGATATGGTATAGTTGTCTACGTTTCAAACCCAATAGGCTTTTCATGAGGGGGCGTGTTATAAATATTATATAAAACTATTCATTTGTCTTCACCCACTAACTTGAGCTTTTGAGAATCAACTGCTAGATTCTATTATTCATTCATTATTTTTCGTTTTACTTCCCCATGGATACACACAAATAAAGATCCTTGTGATTTGCAGGTTCCTGTTGCAAATGGAAGTGGATCATATCCTTTTTCATTGGATGTCCCAAGAAACACAAGATTTTTGTTCTCCAATAGAACTTCCACCCCTGCAAAGGCCATTGCCAAATCAATTGTAAGAAAATATGCTGTTGACTATTTTTGTGGGATTCTAGCATTGGAACCATGTTGCTGGTACTTTTAGTTAAGTGATATTTTGTAATTGTAACTGCAGGTCTATTTACTAAAACCTGGTAATTCAGCACAGCAGCACTTTGAGAAATTGGTCAACATTTTGGAACAGTTAGTTTACTCACTTTTTTTTCTCGCTTAATTAAGACTGCGTTCCATCAACTCGGTCATTTCGTTAGTTTTTTCATTGGCTTTTATTTTTTGCAGATATTATCATCCCTCAAATGGTGGTCGATGGACTTACTCATTGGATCGCTTCTTGTTTCATTTGGTGATTCAATTTCAGAAGCGTCTACAGAACGAGCAATTGTTAGAATCAATTATCATATGTCATATTTTCTGTTTTTTTCTGTGTCTATTTTATGCAACTGAAGTAGTTCTGTACTACAGGGGAACAAATAATAGCAAACCCACTGAACAGCATCTTGCGGAATCAGATAGGGCTTTCTTTGTTAATTTAGTGCTAAAATTAATTGATCGTGGTCAATACAGCAAGAATGAGCATCTCTCTGAGACAGTTGCTGCAGCAACTTCTGTATTGTCTTATGTGGAACCCTCATTGGTTCTGCCATTTGTGGCATCTCGGTTTCGTATGGCCCTTGAGACGGTTAGTAGTACTGCATGAGTTTTGTTTTGTTTATGGTGAAATTTTGGAAGTTATATATGGTTAATGCAATGTCCAAAGATTAAATTTTCTTGATAGTATGTCTTCTGAAGGATAGGATATTCTTGTACTTCTTGAAGAATATATTTTATTAGTCTACTTTGCCTTTCTGACCAAATTCATTTTGCGTAGCCAGATGACTGCCACCCACCAGTTGAAAGTTGCAGTCATGTCAGTGGCATTTGTTGGGCGTTCACTATTTTATACATCCATATCGGCTTCCTCCATGAAACCAGTGGATCTTGGTGGTGGTGATGAAACATTCATTGATCTTGTGGGGGTTTCATTATCCAATGCATTACTTGGCATGGATGCTAATGACCCTCCAAAAACCTTGGCTACGATGCAATTAATTGGTTCCGTTTTTTCAAATGTCAGCTTGCAACTTTTTGATATATTGAATAAACACCTTGCTCCTTTAGAGAAAGCTTGACCCATTTACCGTGTAAATGCAGTTGGCTTTATTGGATGATAAGATTGATGACTTAACATTAATGCCGATGATCCGCTTTTCTGAATGGTTGGATGAGTTCTTTTGCCGTCTGTTTTCTCTACTTCTACACTTGGAACCCAGCAGTGTTATGTAAGTAATGGTACCAAATTCCCCTCTCTTGCATGCTTATTTGGCAACAATATTGACTGGATTTAATGTGTGTTTCTTATTATGCTTTTATAATTGGATAAATGGTTTATGGTATTATAGAAATGAAGGTCTGCACTCATCAGCATCATCAGGAACTTTTCTAGTTGATGATGGTCCATATTACTTCTGTCTACTTGAAGTTCTTCTTGGGAGGCTTTCAAAACCACTGTATAATCAGGTATAATTTCGCCACTTGATACATATTACAGTTTTGGGCTAATATATCGTCTTAACTTTACTGACTTCTCAACCAGGCGTTGAAGAAAATTTCCAAGTTTGTTAGGACAAACATTCTTCCTGGTGCTATTGCAGAGGTTGGACTACTCTGTTGTGCATGCATTCACTCGAACCCAGAAGAAGCAGTCAGTCAACTTGTTGAGCCAATATTAGCGTCTGTGATATCCTCTTTGAAAGAAACACCACGCACTGGATTTGGAGGAGGAAGTTTTGATGCTTCTGTTTCAACCAAGGTACCTTTGTCAGTGGTGATTAACTTTCACTTAGTGTTGCTTCTGAATTCTCCTGAATGCTGGGAAATTCCATTTTCAGGTTAGATCGACCATTTCACCTGCTCTTGAGGCTGCAATTGACTATCAACTAAAGATATTATCAGTTGGAATCACATATGGAGGTCCAGCGCTCCTCCGGTACAAGGATCAATTCAAAGAAGCTATCTTCTTGGCTTTTGACTCGCCATCGTGGAAGGTCTTATTCTTTGTGCACTTGACCTGTTCTTTCAAATTAGTTGATTACGTTTTCTTGCTAATAAACATAAAGGACATGTTTGATTGCAGTTTTTGAAAACTGTAAACTATTTTTCAAGAAAAAAACTGCTTGAATTAGATGTTTTCCAACATTAAAAAAAATTGTAATTTGAAAACTAAAAACTGAAACAGAGAACATCTTGTAGCTCTTCTGATAACTGTTTTTAAAAACAGTTTTAAAAAACAAACTGGTTTTTAAATTTTCAGTTTTAAAAAACAGAAAACAGTTTTCAAAAACTGTAATCAAACAGGCCTAAAGTATTGGTGGCTAATATTGGTCCATGGGTTCCATATCTAAATTTTGTTATCGTAACTTTCAATCATAGGTTAATGGGGCCGCTGATCATCTTCTGCGATCCGTTCTTGGAAGTCAGATTCATTATTATCCAATTGACCAGTATAAGTATGTATATAGAAGGGATGCAAGCATTTGACTATATTTATTCTGTGGTTGTATATCTTTGTTTGCAAATTTAAACATGAAGTTTTTTGTTTTATAGGTGTGTTTTTAGTCACCCTGATGCTGTTGCTCTAGAACAATGGATTAGCATGAAAGATTTTTACACGGATGAGAGGTTGATCCCAAAGTGGCATGTTCCTAATGATGAAGAAATTCAGTTTGCGAATGAGCTTTTAGACATTCACTTTAAGTCAGCTTTGGATGACCTGTTGAAAATATGCCAAACAAAAATCCATGCTGATCAAGGTAATAACAAATAAGCATGTGTTTAAGTAGTTAGTCAGTTATCCTCTGGCAAGATTACTTATTTAATTTTCATTTTCATTTCTATGTTCAGTATGTTGATAATGCTTATTATTTCTTGGATTTTTCCACTTCTTCTGATATAACAATTTATTGGTCAAGATGACATATCATAAAGGATGTTCCTAATAGGCTAATACAAATGTATGCTTTTCTAACTGTTATATTGAATATAATTTTCCATGCAGGAGATGAGAAAGAGCACTTGAAAGTGACTCTTTTACGTGTCGAGTCAACATTGCAAGGACTTTTTTCTTGCTTGCCTGATTTTGTCCCAGAATCTAGGAATGGAATGGTTGAAGATTCAAACCTTACATTTCTAATTGCTGGGGCAACAGGTTGTACTATTGGTAGCACTGCTCTTCGAGAAAAAGCTACTGAGGTTATTCATGCAGCATGCAAGTAAGACTCACAGTAATGCTACTTTGTACAGCATTCATTTGACTTATGTGCTTATGTTTTTTGTATAAATTCCATTAATATTTGTTCGTTTAACAGATATATTCTTGAGAAAAAATCAGACGACAGCATCCTGTTGATACTCGTTATTCGTATTATTGATGCCTTAGGAAACTATGGTATTGAATTCTCCATCTAAATAAGTTTTCTCATGTTACTCCAAATTCTGTTTGTATATGCACTGTGTAACCTCCTCTGTTGCCTTTTTTCCTACACAGGAAGTTTGGAATATGATGAGTGGTATAGTCACAGGCAGGCTTGGAAGTTGGAATCTGCTGCCATCATCGAACCCCCAATTAATTTCATTGTGTCAACTCATTCTAAAGGAAAAAAACGGTATTAAGATTTTGACAACTCATCTTTCTTAATTACATCACAGGATCATCGTGCCAAACACTTTTTGATAAAAACTTTGATATTTGTTCTCACTCCAGACCTTGGTGGGCTCTTATCGACAAGGCATTCATGCACAATACCTGGAGGTCTTCTCAAGCATCTTATCATCTTTACCGTACAAGTGGGAATTTCTGTCCATCAAATCACGTGACTATGTTGATGGATGATTTGTTGAGTCTCTGTTTACATAGCTATGAAACTGTCCGCCTGTAAGTGTTTGAGAAATCCATAGCTGACTAAAATATAAATGTTTTATATGATCTAATATTTATGTATAAGCAATTGATTTGATATATAGATGATTCATTTCTTTCATATTTGACCTTAGCAAGGTAGTTTAGTTAGCTCTATTCAATGAACAGACAAAGAATCTGGAATACTTTTGAAGGAGTAAAAAAAGCAAAATGAAAAAAGTTCGAAGACTGTTTGTCTCATTTATAGAGTATTACATCTTAAATGATCCAGGATAAGGCTTCTCTAATGTCAGCTTGTGAAATAAGAAAGTAAGGATGTTATCCACTGTTGGTTTAATTTAAAGTATATTAAAATCATAAATTAATAAAAATCCAACAGTGGATACACCCTTGCTTTCTGTCTCTACAAACAAGCTCACTTTATTCGTGACATGGCAAAGACCAGGGTTGTCAATTGCTCACTATTGTGCTGTAGCGGTGCAGTGGCCACTGGCCGCTCCTTGATGCGATGTAGTTCTACATTTTAATGTAGCAGCCGTTTCTTCCACTTAAGCGGCAGAAATAGTGGTTGTCCCAACTCCCGACACTATTTCGCCGCTATTTGATAGGATTCGTGAAAATTAAAAAATGACCTCTGAAAGTTAATGTTGGACCTTTTTTTGTGGGGGCGAGGCTATTTTAGGGTTTTTGCTTCAGAAATACAGTGAATAGGGTCTGGTTTGAGAGATGAGGAGGAAGAGATATAACTGTGATAGCAGTCAAAGTGAAATGAAGGAAGACTTGGACCTAGATGAGAATAATTCATGATTCCTTTCTATGAAATTTTTATTTGAATTTCATGTTTTTAGGTCGTTTAGTTTACTTGTATTAATATTAACTTGTATGCCTGATTTTGAGTAATTTTTTACCATTTTTTCACATTTCAACATGTACGTACTGCATACCATATAGTCCAAATTATCTAAACTGCACAAAAAACATAGCACAGCGACCATTCCACTATGCGATATACCGCTATAGCATTTTTGGAGTCGGCTGCCATGTGCTGCTATCCGTGATTGACAACAGTGGCAAAGACTAACTTTTAAATTGTGTACCATAAAGGGGAAATAGTTTGTAAGGAACAGAGGAGAAAGAAAATGGCATAAATTATTGTTTGTCATTGATTAAGTGTTTAAGCATCAAGTCATGGTATGGTTCCTTGTCAAATTTGATTACTAATATTATAATCGAAGAAAAGATGCTTGTAAGTCAACCACTAATTTATTCAGCCTAGAAAATGAAATAAAACACTTGAGAATTGAAAACCACTAGTCAGAATCATCTATATAGTAATTGTTTAGGAGGATTGTATCACCTATTCTTGCACTTATTTATTTCGTTCTCTATTGAAACTTACTCTCTTGTAAAAATACAATAAAAAAGAATAGTATGGGCAGTGGCATCAGTGTAAAATTCAACGTGTCTTTAGTACTTCTTTGAGGTATCATGCGTAATAGAAGTTCAGTATGTTTTTATTTCTTTTAATTGGTCTATAAATACTTATCTTGATTCTGTTCATGTTTGTATGTCAGCTAATTTCTCATCCAATAATCTAAGATGCGTTGCTTAATACTACAACAGTTTTTTTATATGCCTGACTGAAAATTTTTATATGATCCAGACTTGCTGGGAAAGCTCTAGTGAAGCTGATCAAGAGATGGCCATCAACGATTTCAAAATGTGTGATTACCCTTGCTAATAACTTACAAGAGCCCAACCCCAAGGAATGTGAAGTGTTGGGTTCTTGTTCAGTCCTTGCCTCACAGACAGTTCTCAAGCATTTGACAACGGTGATTGTCAAGGATGGTGTTAAAATTGTTTTTTTTGTATGGTTCATACTTTTATTTCTCTTACATATTTTTTTTGATTCCAGGATCCAAAGTCATTCTCATCATTTATCTTGGCAATTCTTTCAAGGTAATTCAATTTTTGCTGTTTCTCATTTTAGATAAAAGTTGTTGTACCTTTGGCAACATCAGAGAATAATACTTTCCTGGCTTCTTCTTGAAGTTCTCATCATGAATCCTTGAAATCTCAGAAAGCAATTAACGAGGTAAACTTATCTTGCATCAGATTATTACAATTTTATTATTTGCTTCTTATAATTTAACTTTTCCTTACTTTCAACAGCTTTTTGTGAAGTACAACATCTATTTTTCTGGAGTATCTAGGAGCTTTTTTAGGATTTCAGAGAAAGATAATCATACTGGTGGACTGGGTTTTTCAGATTTGGTTTCTCAGATTGGCTCTCTGAGTTTTGAATCTACTGGCTTGCATTGGCGGTAAAATATTGATTCATTTGGTTTGAAAGTTGTTTGACTCTCATGATAAATGAATTGTATGCATATTTGAGTTCTGTCTCTGCTACTTTTTTCATGTTTGTTTTAGTTTACATGCTACCTCACAATTTTTGTTAGGTTAAGCTTTCTGTTCTGAGTCTCATAGTTTCTATTTTATGTAGGTACAATTTGATGGCTAACAGAGTTCTGCTCCTTCTTGCTCTGGCGTCTCGGAACCACCCAAGTTCATCATCTAAAATCCTGAGTGAAACTGCTGGTTAGTATAGCTCCTTGTTGGCTTCTGGATCTTTCTCTCTTGTTATTCTTTGGCTTACCTTTTGCACATGCAACGTCATTATTACTGCACTTTTCTTGTGCAATGTGATAACTCTATTCATGATGTTGCTTATTTAGGACACTTCTTGAAGAATTTGAAAAGTCAACTACCTCAGACACGGATACTTGCAATTTCAGCTCTGAATACGTTGTTAAAGGAATCACCTTATAAGCTGTCTCCTGGTGAGAAATCTGCTGTAGTTGAGGATTTGCAAGGCAATATCAAGTCATCCCTTGAAGGAACTTTAACTCAAACTTTTGAGGAAGAGGGTTTCTTCAATGAGACCCTCACTAGTCTTTCTCATGTTCATATAATAACTGATAGTGAAAGTGCTTCAAGGGGAAATCATGGAGATTCCAGTTTCCAAAGTTTAGCAGACAAATCTATAACCCGTTTTTATTTTGAATTTTCGGCTTCATGGCCACGTACACCAAGTTGGATCTCCTTTTTAGGAAATGATATATTCTACTCAAGTTTTGCTCGTATTTTCAAGCGGCTAGTACAAGAATGTGGCATGCCTGTAGTATTGGCTCTTAAAGGTGCAGTAGATGAGTTTACAATTGCCAAGGAGAGGTCTAAACAATGTGTAGCCGCTGAAGCATTGGCAGGCGTGTTACATTCTGATATTGATGGTCTATCTGGAGCATGGGAAAGCTGGCTGATGCCCCAGTTGAAGAATATCATTCTCACACAGTCTGTTGAATCAGTTCCTGAGTGGGCCTCTTGCATAAGATATGCAGTTACTGGTAAAGGAAAGTACGGAACAAGAGTTCCTCTTTTGAGGCAGAAAATTCTAGATTCATTGATGGAACCTTTACCTCCAACAGTACCTACCACCGTAACAGCCAAGCGATATGCTTTTCTGGCTGCTGCACTTATAGAAATTTCTCCACAAAGAATGCCAGTAGCTGAAATCCAGCTTCACAATACACTTCTGAAGGAGGTCCTTGGTAATATGTGCCACTCATCAGCCCAAGTAAGCATTCCATCTTTTATGTTTAATCAGTCATGTTTTGAATTTTCCCTTATTGTGCTCCTGTATTGATTATCTTCCCCCCTCTGCCTGTTACCAGCCACTTTGAGTCAGTAACACTTTGAAATCGTGAATTGCTTTATAGTTTTAATTCCTTTTTCCTAATGACATATTAATAGATTTTATTATATATAGAATATACAGTGCCAATTAATAGATTTTATTGTTTTCAGAAATTAAGTCTTTTATACTGCTACCACAGGTCCACTAATCTTTATGTCAAATGTAACAACTAGCATCAACAACACTAACTAAATATGCAATGTGAAATCAGATTAAATTCTTGGCCTCCATACTTTGTTAAAATGACAAATATGTTTCCTTAATTATTCATTTCTCATTCATACTGGACTAATTTGATATGCTATGTATTATGAGCGTATGTGGTTTGACAGGAGAATAAGTTGATCCAGATTCAAGATATTAATTTGGTTTGTTGATTCATATGCTAATCAAATGTGGATCAACAACATGAATAGAAACTTAATAATTGAGGATAAGCTTTGGATTTGAAATTCATTTTGAAAGGTCATTCAATGTGTTAAAACTAAAAACACCTGCATATCAGGCTGCACGTGCAAAACTATGACTGATTAACCTGACCTTGTGGAAATGTGTCAAACAAAAATTTATTCTATGTGGTGATTAAGTTTGAAAAATATTTCTTTCACCAAGCTTGTTTTTAAAAGAATGTCTTGTCTTTTCCCATCATTCGAGTTGAGCACAAATGCTTAATGCTATTGAGCTGAAACTACATCATTAATAGGAGGCTATATGTTTAACTTTTTTAATTGAAGATATATAATTTTATGCAATTCTACAAGAACTTTCAACCTAAAAAGTCACTAGGAAAGAGGGAAATCTCTACAAGAACTTCTATCAAATTAATGAATCTTATATATTAACTAATGCATGGTCAGGTTGCATGTGTACATATTAGATCTCTATTTCTTTTTCAACTCATCCATGTTTTAAATTGGAGAGTGATTGGAGCAAGAGGTAGACACTGGACATGATTTATTATTTTTTTCTTTGTAGGTAACTTGAATATATAAGTGGATACAAATTCTGTATTTTGCTTATGGTTCTAACGTTTTTCACTTTTTCCATGCTACAGGTGAGGGAGGCTCTAGGGGTTACCCTTTCTGTATTGTTCTCTAACATTCGGCTATGTCATTCAAGTTATAATGCTAATGCATGTGATGAGAGAAACAACAATGTTGATAGTTTGATGGAAGATAAAAGCTGGGTTAAGTTTCTGACAGAGCGAGCAGCTGAAGCAGTTGTGAACATTCAGACTGCAACCCAATCAGATAAAGCGGTGAATCCCATGGATACAAGTTCACAAAATGGGCATTTAGATGGTGATTCACAAGATGATATGAAATGGATGGAAACGGTACTAATGGATGTATATAGCTCAATAGGTTTTATTTTGCTTCTCGAAAATCAGTCACTAATTGTTTACTATTTCAAACAAATGCAGCTACTCCACTTCATCATCTCATCATTGAAGTCTGGGAGATCCTCCTATCTACTTGACGTAATTGTGGGGCTTCTTTATCCTGTGATTTCCTTGCAGGTTTGGGCTATATATTTGACTGTATTTATAATAATTTGAATTTTTACTTTTTGTTTGACCGACCGTATTCTTAACTATTATCTGATTTCCTTAACAATTGTGTGATTTATATCAATGTTTGCTTCATTTTGACAATTTATATAGTTTGTTGTGTATTCTGACAAGAGTTTAATAAAAAAACAGTAGTCAAGTCTTGTTAGGGTCCGAAAATCCTAACGTGGTGAAACATAAGGGAAAAATATAATAAAGGCTAATATTTTTGTATTTTATTATAAAAGACTGGAAAATAAAGATAGATAAGAACTAAGAGGCTGGTTCCTCTTAGAACCAAGAGGCTGGTTCCTCTTCAATAGGGCTGGTTCCCTTTACAAACTCAATAATCTAATCCATAACCCTAACCTAAGGAGGGCACTCCTATTTATAATAACTAATCCTAATATCAATAACTTAATCCCTAAGAAATACAGAAGATATACTACTAGAATAAGAGATAACATCCTAATATAAAAGATACTATAAAGATAGATTCCTAAATTAAATCCTAATATAATTAATCCTAACAAGTCTCATCATCTTTCAGGCGTTAATTTGTGGATGCTATAGCTTGACTTGGTCTTCTATCAGCTTTAACTTTCTTCCATGTTAATGGTTCTGATGAAGTAGTAAAAACAATAATAAGGTTGTAAATAACCATATAATTAATATTGAATACAAGCCCTTGAAATCTTAATCTCTTAATTGAGCTTATTAATGTGTACTTGTGCATGACCCTGCTTTGTACTGTGCTTGTATAAAATATTAATAGACGGTTTTTCTTGCTATAGACAAGCCTTCATGACTTCTGCTTATGTTAAATTCACTTAACGACTCTTTGATTGAGATGTAGCTTTTTTAGTTGCATAAAGTTCACAGGTTAAACAGAAACAGTAGTGTCAAACTATGAAGGCTAGAATGCTTCCTTTGACATTCCTATACCTTTTGAGAAGCTCTATGTAAAAAATATAAAATATGTTATTTTCATTTCCTGTTTATTAGATTATGTTTTCATTCATGTATATTAGTAATCATACTTCTGAGCGATTTTGTTTTTTCTTTTGAAGGAAACTTCAAATAAGGATCTGTCGACATTAGCCAAGGCTGCATTTGAATTGCTAAAATGGATGGTCGTTTGGGAACCTCACCTCCAGAAGGCCATATCTGTGATTCTTTCTGCGGCTAATGATTCCAATTGGCGAACTCGGTCTGCCAAATTGACATATCTGCGTACTTTCATGTACAGGTATGATGATCCTGCTATAGTTTACTTTCCGCATATTCAAATAATTGCACCCAGAATTTTTTTTGCATATAGCTTCATACAATAATATTTTCCTTTTTCATCTTATTTGCACCCATGTTTTGAAATGTAAGCAACCTGCACTTAGGAGAGTTTTTCCTTTGATAATTACATTCTCATTTATTTGAGGTTTCCCTTTTCAGTTTGTAGTTTAAGTGTTTTACTTTTTTTGTCTGTTACGAAGCGGATGCACATAAAGTTTTGTTGCTTCTGTTACAGGCACACTTTCATTCTCTCAAGTTCAAAGAAACAAGAAATTTGGAGTACGGTCGAGAAGTTACTAATAGACAACCAAGTTGAGGCAAGTACCTTCTTAATTTGAAAGTTATTTCAATTTTCAATAAAGTGCAAAATACTGTTCTTTTTCTTTTTTTGTCCGTCTTGCACGCGTGTCCGAAACCTTGACACTCCCTTTCCCAAGCATGTCCGTGCTTCAGAGCTATTTAGGATGAGATGCCTGTACTTTATGAAAATTGCTCAACACATGGAGAAGGTTTCCCTTAGCAGACCCTGTTCGTTCGATTATTAGCACACCACCTTTTTGGCCTTTCCCCCCTTGGAGATCATGGTTGTGGACTGGATCAAGATCTTACACTAAACGAGAGTTTATATGGCTCACCTGTTAAAGAAAGTTGTTTTATACCTTAAAGTGTTTGTATTGTTACCAGTGGCCGGTGTTCTTTGTGCAAACAAGATCTGTATCAACATATATTTTAGGAAACCATGCTCTGACTCGTGCCATGTTGTTTTTCTTGTGCTTGCACCCATTATTGATGGTTTCTATTTGCATTTAGGTTTACATGATTCTGATTGTTTCATTTTAAATCATCTCAATTGGGGGGACTTTTAATCTTTGGTCCAGGTACGAGAACATGCTGCAGCAGTTTTAGCAGGTTTAATGAAGGGTGGAGATGAGGATCTAGCTAAAGATTTCCGTGATAGAGCTTATTTGGAAGCAAATAGTGTACACAGGAGAAGAAAATTGAGGTTATACTTTTCCTCATATTTCTGAGAAGTTTAGTTTTTACTTTTGCTGAAAAGTGGAGCTCACAGAAAAGCCTAAAATGTTTGTCCATTTCTTTGAGTTTCACATCATCGTCCCTTGTGTATGCTCATTTGAAGTTTTATCAATAGATTTTAGTTTTTGACCTTTATAAAAATACTTTTAAGTAATAATGGCAAAGTTTATACTTTTTTCTCTGCTTGGAGAATAAGCTTAGTTGTTTAACGAGAATATTTGTTATTCCTGAGAAATAAGTTTTGATGCATGAAGTTATTGTCATAAGTTGATGCAAACTGGATCAAAGAATCAAGAAAGTAGTTTTATTGATGAACCCTAATTCCCCAATTCTGCCGTGTGTTTATTAGGTCGGGAATGATGAATTACACACACAAGTCCCTGTAGTTTCAAGAGCCCAAGATCTCTCCCTCCCACAATTTACAAAATTCCTTACCTCTTTCTCTCTCCCTTCTCCTATTTTGCCACCTAAGTCATTTAGTATGTAACAAACTGTCCTAACAATCAATATGACTAAAAATCAATTAATAGTTTAGTTACACATTCAGAAGTTCCAGGGGTCTATTCCCCTACTTCTCTCGAATCCTCCTCCTATGCACTAGTAATTGGGGCTTAGGTATATCATAAGAATATTGTGTAACGTGAAGGCATGAAAACAATATGTATACAGGGCGATATTTGCGAGCATTGTTTTTTATTTGTTAATTGGACAGCTGATATGATCATCTAGCTAATCCTCTCTTTTTTTCTTTTGTTATTTTAACTGCAAAATATGTCGTTTGATAAAGTGTGCAAATCTTCTAATGCAGAAATGCAAGTTCTGGTCCATCTGTAGCATCTGTTCATGGTGCTGTACTAGCTTTGGCAGCTTCTGTATTATCAGCCCCATATGACATGCCCAGGTTTGTCCAACAATAATTTACTAGTATGCATGTAATGTCGGTACCCCGATGGAATTGACTTGTGAAATATTGAGTTAGTATTAGGTCCATAATTCTTTTTTTAGTTGATGTTACAAAAAAAAAAAAAACTTCATGTTTGCACATTATGCAATTCCTACATCATGTGCTAATATTAGTACTGCCATCTTCAAGTTCAATTTATGCATCACAAGGAAATGGAAGTTCATCTGGGTATAAAAGGAGCAATATATCAAACATCATAAGTATTGATGCTCCTATCTCCTGAGAAATATAAATTATTTAAGTGGTAGTGCACTGCCGTAATCTTATAGACCAGCATTTTTTTCTCTAATTGATGGATTGATGGTAATTAAATTTGACTAGAGTTCAGTGAACCCAGAAGAAATCCAGAAGATTTTCGTGAAATCATAGGCACTAATATTTACTTTAATTGAACTCTTGATCTACAAGCCTCTGTGTGATTAGCTCTATACTATATTTATTAGGATCACAGACATGATCTTGTTTTTAGTTTTGGAGACATTTGATAGTATAGTTTATGCATCTTTTTTATTCTTTCCCCATCGTATTTTTTTCACTTGTCATTATTTGACAGCATTAGCTACGTTTTTTTTCAGTTGGTTGCCCGAGCATATTACACTGCTAGCTCGCTTTAGTGGGGAGCCATCTCCTGTGAAATCTACAGTGACAAAAGCAGTTGCTGAGTTCCGGCGGACACATGCTGATACATGGAATGTTCAGAAGGAGTTATTTACTGAAGAGCAACTTGAGGTAGCTTTCTAAAGAATACAAATATATTGTGCCCTGTAATTTGGAAAATCTGATTTTTACTTCCGTTTTTGTTTCTTCCTACTTTTTCCTAATTTTAATATTATTTTTTTCCATATTCACAGATTCTGGCAGATACATCCTCTTCATCATCGTACTTTGCGTGATCTAATGATCCCAGGACATTGTTGGGTATTGGAAATATTGGTTAGGGAAAGTATGATTTTCATTTTTTGTATATCTATAATTGGTAAAAATAGCTCTTATTTACATTTGGTACCATTGATTAGCTTCATAAGAAGTTTATTCCTTAATCATATATCACAAGTTGAGCTTCTATTCTAACCTTCCTCTGTTCTAGAATCTTTTTTATACCATGGGGTTAATCAAATCATCTGCTGGTAAATCCCACATGACACAGTCTGAGTTGAATATATTGGATAGGTTTCTAATTTCTTTTGTAGCCTCAGAATCATCCCCATTTTCCTCTTCAAGTTTTTCATGTAATTGGTGGCTTTGCTGATCCATGGCTGTGCCTGTGCATGTGCTTCCTGTACACATACTTTGGCTCCATGGTGATGCAGGACTGAATTGAAACCCAGGCATTGTAGGGAAAACACTGTATGGCATCATGAAACTTGCAGATGTAGTTGCAGTGGAGTCCCAAGGTCTATATGTCGGTATCATTTCAGGTTCTTGTTGTATGGCCTTCGACACAGAGTCGTCCTTTTCTTCTGGCTTACAGTTAAAGTAATCAGTGATGTTATTCCCCAGTGTTGCAGCAGAATGTTGGCCCTGGTAGTTAACTGGCTTCTTGGTAAGAAGGTGGAGCACCTCATCTTTGAAGCAGCCAAGGGCTGCTTCAGCTAGGTGAGCCGCCTGAGGAGGTGACAATGTTGTCGCGATTTCAGCCATTAGGTGGGAGAATGGTTTGTGGGTCACAGGGTCTATACCCATGCCTGACAGTTTCTTTTTCAGCTTGGTGTTCCAGTGGTTTTTCACATCATTGTCAGTGCGTCCCGGCAGTTGTGCCGCTATCAGTGACCATCTGAACATCCATTTAAGAAAATTCTTTAAGGAACAATGTGGCAAAAAAAACCCCCCAACCCCGTGGCTACAAATTAACATTTAACATACCTGTTACCAAAAACTGAATGAAGCTTCACAATGGTTTGCTCTTCTGAATCTGAGAATTGACCATGTTTAAGGTCAGGACGAAGGTAGTTAGTCCACCTTAGCCTGCAGCTCTTTCCACATCTCTGGAGACCTATTTAATTTCATAACCAAAATCAAGTATCAAAGTTTAGTTTGTTAAAATTTATACGAATGGTATACATTTATAGACAGGGAAATGAGATGGACTAACCAGCATTCTTGGGGATGAGACGCCAGTTGCGAGTGCCGTGTTGAGCAATGTAGGAAGAGAGCTTGTTATCTTCCTCGGGTGTCCACTGTCCTCTTTTCACGTTGTCCTTCTCACAGCATGGAATACGCCCCATTTCTCTGCCCTTTTGTTTGTTTTACCAATATGTTATGTCTTCAATCCGCAAGAAATGCCAAAATAATGGAGGGAAGTGTCAGTATAAGAATAAGAATTGTCTTTCTTTCTTCGCTCTCTCTACCAGTCTTGAAATTCTTTGAGGCAAAAAGGGAAGACGTGGAATATTTCTTTGTGTTGGTTTTTGTTTATGGTATTAGCTCACTATTCTATTCTATATATATGTATATTTGGGGTTCCAATTGGCATTGCATGGATTACATGGTAAAGGCCAATTGGCATCAAAGGCGCATGATTTTATTAAAGAATTCAACGCCATTGAGCGTGTGAGAGAGAGGCAGGTAGCTCACCCACAAGATGCTTGGTCAACATCTCTCTCTCTCTTTGTTGACTGCATTACTCATAGTTTGTGCGCTTAATGCATATGTTGGGTAGGTTACCTCACCTTACTTCAGAGGAAGAGTGGCAGGGTTAGATCCTATCTAACGTTGCAGAAGTCAAGGTTGTTTCACGTGCGGGGTCTTTTGTCTATCTTGGAGCAAATTCTAATGTAGTTATGGATTTCAGTAGCATAACATAACTAAGGTTGAGTGAGGTGAATCCCACAGGGTATGATGCATATCGTTATGATAATAAAGGATTAATGAATAAGGTTTTTGTTTAACTTATCATTGAATGATTATAATATAAAGTACAACTTACATTTCTTTTTTATTGGAAAATTCAAATATATTAATATATTAATAATAATAGAGAAGAGAGCGGTTAAGCTCGAGAATAGGACAAAGAGGAATACAAAAACAAAAGTCTTCAATCATCCACAAGAATACACAATCACTTAACCATCCCTGAAAGATATAAACAACAAGAACCTCCCTGAACAAAAAGAAAAAGAAGACCCAACTGACGCAAAAGCGAAGACCTAAATCAGATTCAAAAGCCAACATCAAGAGCATATCATCGCTCAAGGCGACCACCACTCCTCCATTTCTTCAGCCAGACCGCGGATAGCCGCCTCGTCCCCACCGTCAAACGTACAACCCACAAGATTACCAAGCACCACGCCTTCGTGGCCCGCATCCAATAGCGACCACGGGGAGTGCTCCCTGAAACCAGCAGAGTAGGACAAACCGAGGGCATGACCGCACTCGAGGAAGGACCTCCACCATCAACCGCAACCAAACCCACACAACCCTCCGGAGGCTCCTTATAAACCTCAAAGTAGACGATTAATGTAAATAAAATCTTATTACCCCATTTTTAACGCATCAATAGATATTGGTAACTGGAATTATGCTATTTAGTTGAATGGTAATGTTTTGCGTACACCCTTTGGGTGTAGATCACTAGAGAGATAAGAAGAGATGAGAGATGAGTGATAACTATAATATATGATATGATATGATCAGAAGAGAGAAGTAAAAAAAGAAAAAAAAAAGTGTCACAATATGTATACATTGTTTTGGTGGCACACGTACCATTCCTGATTTAGTTGATGTCTTGAACCCTCTTGCTAACTAGGTAATCCTTATCCCTTATTTTCTAAAAATGGCTCTTCAATACTCCATGATTTGATTAGTACTTTATCCACGTTTTGGGTCTTTTTTTCTTGTCAAAATCCATTTTTTTTTTGTCAAAGTTGCTATGTCATTAATTTAGGCCTTGGCCAAAGCCAAGAAGCTAATACAAACATCTTTAGATACAAGGCTTTTACAAATGGGTCAGTTAAGCAAGCCCACAAGATGCAACTAACAAGAGGTGAAAACATAAGCTAACACCAAACTAGGAAAACCTAGTTACAACGAAACTGGTTGGGGAGAGCCCTCATTAATGGTAGCAATTAAGCCAAATCAAAAGCTACCTATCCTCAAAAAAACCAAAAAGAGTTTGTAAATCTATCCACAGTAAGCTTGTTCAAGTGTGTTTGTCCTGTTGTAGTCTCCTCGCTAATTCTGGTGGGGGATGCCTTGAGCTTGTTGGGCAATTTGGTGAGCTGTTTCATTGCCTGATCGATCCACCCAGGAAAATCCCCAGTATTCCTTTCCCTTCACGGAGCTTGTTGGGCAATTTAATGTTCAATCACAGAGCTTTGGTTTGATCTTATTTGGCCTTCTTAGTTTTTACCCACAATCCCCAAAGTAAAGGAATGTCCTTATAATCGGTTGCAACTTCTACTTCTTGACATGGTCAGCTTAGTGAGTGTTTGGTTTAACTCCAAAACTTAGCTTCCATTTGAATGACAAATCACACTTTCCAATGGCGAAAATGTGACGGCAAATAATTCGAGCACTTATGTTGAACGCTACTCAACTATAAACCAAACAGACTCTTAGTCTTAGTCTTTTGAGTAAGTTATCTAATTGGTAACTAATTCACAGAATAATTACTTGGTTTATTAGTTATATTAAGTCTATAATGAGGTTCAACAAATTCAATACTTTAAAAATTAAAAAATTATTCTAAAATGATACTTTAAAGGCTTAATTCCAGTTTGGGCCCCTGATGTTTCAAGAATGGGCGATCCGCACCCCCCGTGTATAAAAGTTGCGGTCAAGCTCCCCTTTGTTACAAAACTGTGCTAACGAAGCCCTTCCGTTAGCTTCCGTCTGTTGACCAAACGGAAATTGGTTGCAGTAGTTAGAAATTTGGTTTGTTATGAGGAAATTCTCCAACCGTGATGGCTCAGGTAGTGGCTTGAAAATGGGGTTTGAAGGATCTTCCTCAGGCAAAGGCTCCTCCCCAGCAGCTTTGTGTGCCATGTTCTGTGTCCTTCTCTTTTTCATCTTCAACATCTTTCAAAACCCAGATTTCAGAAGCATCACCCCCAACCACCAGATCTGACCCTTGTTTAATGAGAAAAAAAGTTGAAAGCTTTAAGCTTTTCAACCCAAATTCAGATGAGAAGAGGGATTTGAGGAGGCAAAAATTATTCAATTATTCATCATCATCTTCAAAATGCAACCCATCAGCAACCCATCCCCACCCAGAACCCAGAACTCACCCCACCCCATCCCCAAAACTCACTCCATCGAAACCCACCCCCACCGATCAAAATCCCATCGAGCCCACCACCACCATCGCCCCCAACCACCAAATCCCAAAAACCAACCCCTCAAAAATCCATTGCAACCCACCCTCACCATCGCCCCCAACCAAAGCTCCATCTTCAAACCCCCAAATACAACAGCCAACCCACAAAATCATACACCCTGAAATCTAGAAAAATCAGAACAAGAATAAGAATAGGAGAAAGAGACCCACCAACCCCCCAAAAACCCAGAAGCCCTCACCCACCCACCATACACCATGGGCTGGATCTCGTTCAGCAGCTATGACTCCGATCTATTTCTGTCACACCTTTTCCTCCTTCATCTCTGGGTTGTGGTGTTTACTGGGGTGGGGTTGGGTTTATGGGTGGTCGCGGCTCAGTTTGCTGGGGGTGGGGTTGTTGGGGGAAAAAAGAGGAAGAGGTTCTCTGCGGGTGGGGTGAGTGTGTGGTTGTTGGGTGTGGTTCAGTTTGCAGGTTAGGATTTTGGTGGTGATGGGATTGGTGGTGGTGGTGGTGGGATGGAAGACGACGACAAGGAAGAAGAATAGCGTTAGGCAGAAGGTAAATGAAGAAGATGGTGTTGTTAGGGAGAGGAGAAAAGAGAGTGAGAGGTATTGGGTGAAGGATTTTGTGACGGATTATTTCCGTCACCAATTAGTAGCCTATATTTTATGAATTAAATAAGTGACACGTCAGCATTTCCGTTTGGTCAACTGACGGAGATGGACGGAAGGGCTTTAATCGACCGTTTTAGAAACATGAGGGAGTTTGACCGCACATTTTAAACACAGGGGATGCAGACCGCTCATTTGTGAAACATCAGGGGCCCAAACTGGAATTAAGCCTACTTTAAAAGTGAATGAAGAAAGTACTTAAGGGTTCACGAGACTCAAATGCTTAATATATTTTGATAATAAAAAATAGAAAAAAAATTAACTAGAAAGTCTCAATTTTTGTGTAGGAATAGATTATTCATCTGGTCTTACAAAACATGACAAAACCATATACAAGTAAATAGAGGTAAAAATATATTAGGCTGGAGTAGTTTTTAAGGCATAAGTCTTATTTAGTTTTCAAACTTGTGTTGATGTAGTCATTTTTTCATGGTCTGGTATAACATTTTAGTAAAATATCTAAATATGTTATAAATAGATTTCTAAATAGGCTTATAAATGAAATATTTAGACAATCGTTTCCAACCATTAGGTTCATGATTTAGATAAAACATAAATATCGACGGCTAAAGCTCGTCGGTAATGATGTAAAACCGTCGATAATGAGAAAATATTGACTGTCGACAGTTAACATTCTTTCATTAAATCACTTGTTGATAATATGTACAAACGACTTCTGGGGATTCATTGATTAGTTACCGACGGCTATAGCCGCAGTAACTTACTGCCAGTCCAATCCGTCAGTAAATTACCTGTTAGAAGGTTACGCACGATTATGGTTCTCAGTTTTTTTTTAGATGAGGTTCTTTTTCATTTTCACTTAGTGTTATCTTTCCCATCGTTCGCCTATTTCTGGTCATCGTCCATTTGTGCCTTCAAAGATGCAAACTTAGCTCTAAGACCGACGATTTCTAATTGTTGTTGCCCGCCCATTTAACGAAACAACAAATGACGGCTCAAAATTTTCTGCACAATTAGAATATAATATATGTTACAATTAAGATAATGCATAATAATATCAAGTCAAGTAATACTCGTACTTACGTGAGTGATTGTAGAACACTGATTTTCCAGTGATTCCTATTAGTATATCTCAGCTGCACAATTAGAATATAATATATGTTACAATTAAGATAATGCATAATAATATCAAGTCAAGTAATACTCGTACTTACGTGAGTGATTGTAGAACACTGATTTTCCAATGATTCCTACTGGTATATCTCAGAGGACCGTTTGAAAAAAAAGGCTTAATTTTAAAGATCAATCATATCGAACAATATAATACACGATTAAATATAAATGCAATATACTACTCAACAAAAATGACATGAAGAAATAACAGTCATACAAAAAATTAATTCATAAAGCAAAATTAAGTTACAACACAATACAAAATATACAAATTATAAATAGAAATAAATACAAATAAAACAAAGAGGAACTTACATGAATGAAAACGCTGAAATAAGGATTCAATAAGAGACAAGAGGTCAGCGAGCCTATATATAGTTTACCGACAATATAGGCTATCAGTATTTACTGACGACTTTTCAACGGGAACTTATAGGTTGCCGATGGAGATATTAGTCAGTACTTTTGGGAATTATGATTTCTTCACACCTCATTTTGAGGTGGAAGGAGGTGGAGGAGGAGAGAGATAGGAAGAAAAGAAAAAGTATGAGAGAGAAAGTATGAGATGTGATAGATGATAAGAGGAGAGAAGTAGAAACAAAAATAGGTGGAAATGAAGTGTTTAAAAGATGAGGTGTGTATATATCATGACTCGTACTTTTGGCGGCCAACTGTCCCACTAAAAACAATTCTCAAATTCATTCAAAAAGATTAAAAAAAAATCCTCGGTAATGGGCCCTAAATTTTTCCGCCAAAATTAAGAGGGCTTATGAGCGGTTAATTTCTTTTTATTTTTATTTTTCAAAATTCCTTTCTGATAGCTAAGCTGCCGGCAATGGAGTCTACTACTGATGACTCCATGACCGTCAGGCGCCAGTAAATAAGACCTTTTCTTATAGTGAGATGCAGGGATAAATTTGCACTGGAAGCCGACTTGCGAAGTATTTTTTCCTTGGTAATCAATGGTTCTTTCAGTCCAACGTTGAAGCGAAAAGTCTGGGTATGAGTGGTTTGATCTAGGAAGCTTTGGGCACTTGGGTAAAAAGTTTACAAGTTGGTGTTGCTGATGGGGATCCTTTAATTGAAGAAGTGTATGGGGCGAAGTATGGCTTGGATCTTTTATAAGGTTTGAATACTAGACAAGCTTTTTGTGAAACATATTGCTTAGAGATTGCGGAGACTCTGTTGGAAGACAAGTTTAAGTCCCATGTGCTAAGGAAGAGTTTCTGGAGATTCATCAGCTGTTATCTCGTTTTTGAAATATCCGTCTTCAACATATCTCCCAGAGTGCCAATAATTCAACTAGTCTTGCTAGTATAGGAGCAGTGTTCAATGTGCATTAATTGTTTTGAGTAGACCACCTCATTGAGTTGAGACTTTATTAGCTATGAATCTGTTAGTCTTGTAGTTTGTTTTGTATTCTTTCCCATAAAAAAAACCAACATATTTCAATCTTTAAATAATTCAATTAGCATTTAATTTCAGGACATTGTAAGAAAAATTAGTAATATACTACCTCTGGTCATATTTATAAAAACAAAATGAAAGGTTTATAAGAACCAACTTGGAGTTTGTGGTGCATTGATTAATTTTTGACAAGAGTACGCTTATTTAATTGAATCTTCTCCCTATTTAACTATTTGGTAATTATAGTAATCTTTCCCGTTAAATTAGCCGAACCTGGTATGAGAAAATTAAATAAATAATGAAGAAAAACAAACCGTCAAAAGGTCATGTAGAGCTGAGATTTTTAGCAACATTGTAAGTGAAAGTGGAAGTGTATGTGTAGTTCATTTATTCAGGTATGGAAAACCTACCCCAGGTCTTAAGTTGGAAGTGAACTCAAGATATTCTTCCACCTTCGCGAAACTGGACAAGCTCAACTTTGTTGTGCTTCCTTGGCATTAATTTGCATCTCAACAACTACTTTTCAGTATTACAAAGATGAAACTAACTAGTTTCTCAAAATCATTCTAAGAAACAAATGCAAGTTTAAGCTCCAATGACATCTTCCTGCAACAGTCTTATAAGACACGAATAGACAGAACCAAAGACAAAGGAGTAGTTACACGATCCAAAGCCAAGGAAGCAACCGTTGAGTGGTTTTTTACGTTAAGTGATACATGTGAAGATCTTATAACTTAACAGTTTATAATTAGTATAGAATTTTCTTTATAAATAGTAGTAAGTTTGATGCAACAAGGATTCACATATTACTACTCGAAAAAACTCCATAAAAAGATACACGTCTATCTTATTCAAGTGACATATAAGAGTACCTACTTCGTGAACAACCTTTTCAATTCTATGTGATTTTCATTTTCATTTGATTTTCCTTTTAATCTTTATTTTTTTTATTTACTACTTTTCTTTACTGATCCAACGCTCTATTTACATAGTTTGCAAAACACAAACGTTTTTATTGAAAAGAACCCGGGCATACGGATCCAGTCCCCAAATTGTCCTATGGATTCTCTTATTTTTTTACAAAAAAACTGAATAAACAAGTATGTATGTGGTGTTTTATGTGAATGAGCGAGAAAGAATGGAGTTTAAAATGAGTAAATTGAAAAAATATCTCATGCTTTCGCAACTTGTGAGGGAGAAAGTGGGAGGTGGGAGAGAATAAGTAGTTTGTGAGGTGAGGTACGTATGAGGTGTCTTATGTAAAAGAGTATAAAGAGTGAAGTCTAAAATGAGTTATTTAAATAATTGTGTCTTGCTTTTGTCATCTTGAGTGCGGAAGTGGAAGATGAGGTAATGGGAGATGAGAGAGAATAAGTGGTTTGTGAGGTGATGTGTGTTTGAGGTCTTTAACGGTGGATGAGTGAGAAAAGTTAGAGTCTACGATGAGTCGGTTGAAAAATTATCTCACGGTAGGTCACTGAAAATTTGTGTTTAGTGTCAATAATATCCTTAATAATTTTACTTTCCCGTAATTCACGGTAAAATCAAAATCAGAAAAATGACTTTTAAGACGGTCTTCGTCTCTCAAGGAAACTAAATTTGACTCATCACACCCTCACAACAAGTGCATTAATTGGCTTTATTATTGAGATTGGAAATAAAAAAGATAGCGACTACAATGGTTTAGTGGATGAGTAGAATAGACTGTGAGGAAAGGATATCTCGCCAGAAGTGGTGGTGTGGGTGGTAGGCATGACGAATTGATATTTTAAGTATCAGTAAATCTAAGTCATTCAAATTCAATAATATATCTATTAGTGTATAATAAAATTGGACCATGTGGCTCTTTAATTACACGATACAATAGGAGAAAGTAGTAAAATAGTCAATGACAAAATAGTAGGTGAAAAAAATGAGATATTTTGTTTGTCTTCTGTGATTGCAAGAGAGAGAAAATTATAGTTTTTTATTGATATCTTATCTTTATATTTTTAAGTTCTATTAAATCAAAAGACAAATGAAATTGTTTTATTTATAGAAAATTATACTTTTTAATCTGGATGTGAACAAATATTTGAATTTTTAAATATTTATATAATTTTAATTAAAAAGTAATCAAACAAAACACAAACACAAAAGAAAAAAACATTTTCACAGAAAAGAAG
The DNA here is from genome assembly GCF_012489685.1 of Lotus japonicus. NCBI lineage: Eukaryota > Viridiplantae > Streptophyta > Magnoliopsida > Fabales > Fabaceae > Lotus > Lotus japonicus. The sequence continues at coordinate 39,886,413 of NC_080046.1, forward strand.
TATGTGGGCTTAGTCAAAATTGCAATCCGCATTTAATATTTTATTTTTAAATTAGTGTTACAATAAATCGTAAAACATATTGTAACGAAAAAAAAAAATCATAAAACATTCACTAAGTGCTTTATAGTGCTCCTTATGCTATGTATAATTTTTAAATAATTTTTGTGACAAACTAGTCATTAGACCTCCCTACCCATTAAACAAAATAAATTTAAATGAAATATTTATTGAATTGGTAAACATGTTATTTAAGAGCTCGTAGTCAACTCTAATTGCAACAGTCCCATAAGAAATTAATTAATTAAAATTTAATAGTTATCCTTTTAAATTTATATAGTGTATTTTTTTTCGAAAATAGAAGATAATATATAAGATATGCCAAAGTTGTTTTAAAACTGAGAACATCCTTCTCAGCAAGGAAACAGGAAACATAAAACAGCAAAGCAAGAGAAAAGAAAACAACAATATCAAACATAAGGAGCATAAACAAAAAACGTATAACGAAAAGAAGAGCACAAGACTATCAGAGGCAAAAACCCCTTAAACACGGAACAACAGGCTAGTGTAAGCAGTCTTATAAGAAAATTAAAACCAGTGTAAGCAGTCTTAAGTAATAGATTAAATGAAATATGATTTAAAATCAATTAACATTATTATATATTCAGCTTTAGCATTTGATGTAATAAATAATCCATGTGGGTCCGAATGAGTTAACCTGAAATTTTATTAAATTTAATATTATAAAAAATTCATTTGAAGTATCTTAATTACTATTATTCTTAAAATATTCTTAAATAAATATTTAATATGCTAGATGAAGATTATTTAGTAGTCTGAGTGTGAGAAAAGATAACTTCTGGTCATAAAGATTAGAACGTACAACATATTATTTTGAGTTAGGAATACTCTATCAAATTACCTAATATTTTTTAAATTATATGATTTGATATACAAATAAGGCATTTTGGATTGAAAATTTTAAAATTATCACAAATATATCCCTCAATTAAGTTCCACATCTAAACACATTTTAAGCTTATAATTGTTCCCTAAATTGGGGACCATGTTTGAATATTGTTTATTTCCCTTTTTAAATAGTTTTATGTGAGAATAACTTTATTTGAATTCATATATATCAATTTTACCTAGATATTAATGATCTATATCAAAAGGCTTAGTTTCATAAAATTATTTAATGCTCTTGTTTGAATAGTTTGACTGAGCAGTTATGTTAGGTGAGACTACTTTATGGTCTCTTCGAATTTTAACACATGAAACAGCTACACGAGACAAACCAACTTATGTGTCAAAATCAAACTGTGGGTTGTGTTTAATGATATTCGCACTACCTTTCAAAAATACGTTCCACTCAAGTTCTTAATTTTCAAATTGATTTAATTAAATTATAAGCCGAATAACAATTTGGCCTGAAATAATGCATAATAGTCATTCTTGTTTGAATATATAAAGGAAAAGAAAGCTCATTTTGTATCAGATTTTTTTATCTGCCATGTTCTAGAAACCTAAAACCTAATGGTACTTGTCATCGTTTTGTATCAATGATAACAAGTAACTGAAGCTACTAAGTCAGAAGATGCTTCATACGGTCACACGTCATTTACACGGTTACAATATGAAAAACATGTGTGGTTCTAGAATTCTCCTCTTATAATATCTCTGACGTCACTCTTATTTTTTGCATTTATTGTCCCTTTTGTCATCTTTCTTTCTTCATATTCTTTCTACCTTTCTTTTCTTCTTTCTTTCAGCAACTGCTTCCATTTAGGTCAAAGGCTCATCAATGGTGGGTAAGAATTGGTTGGCCCTCGTTGTTGACAGAAATGCAACTTTAAGGTCTCACTAATTACATATGATTTGAAATTAACTTGAAAAGATTGTCAGGTATGATCACTCTTATCATACATGCACATTCATCTTCTACACCAAAGGTTGTAGTTTCCTTAATATTTATGAATGCATGTTAATAATAAGGAAACTCTCCCACCTAGAATTAAAGAGGCTCGGTTGTGCTCCTGAATACCACCACCGAGCCTCCTCCCCATCGCAAATCGCAACCTCTACCTCCTTCTCCCTCCTCTCATCATGACTATTATACCCACGCAGTTCGAGTTTCTATATTTGAGGATCTTAGTTCTGTGTTTTTCTCTCTCTTATAGTAGAGCCTTCTAATCTACGAATTGCAACCCCAACCACCTTCTTCATCTTCTCTTCATCTATTGTATCCACAAGGCTGGGGTTTCTGGGTATGTGGAGCTTGGCTTGGTGTTTTCTTTCCCAGTGATGGTTAGGTTTTGAATGAAAAGAGGGAAAGGAGGAAGATGAATGGGAAAATAGGTAAGAGGAGTGGGTCTAATGTTCTAAGCCGGAAGGGAGATCAACGATGTCAACGTTGCCTGCAGCTGCGTTGCCATCTTTTTTTGTGTGTCCAATGTTATTTTGTTTGGCATATTTTCTAGGTTTGAAGATTCTGGGTTGTTTGAGGGTTTGAGTGAACATTGTCTCTTATTTGGGTTTGATGTTATTTGGTTTTATCACTTCCAGAACAATGATCAAGTGTTACAAAAAGGGGTAAAAAGACAATGTTTCTGGTGCATTGTATGAAAGAACAATGCAAAAAATTCAACATATTAAATATATATATGTCTGATTGGCCTAAATAGCAAAGGAAGCAAAGTTTATCATAATAGCCAGAAATGAGAAAGACAGAAAAAGAAAATAGAAGTTGAGGTTGGTGCATGGTTCTAGTATAATTGGATTTTTGGGTTTGAATGAGTTTTTTGGTTTTGAATGTTTGGATGTTTTATGGGTCTCATTGAGTTTCTGGTTTGATAAAGATTTTTTTGTGAGAGGTGGTGATGTGGTTTCCACTTGTTAAATATGACATCTAGAAGGACAAAAAATGGAATTGGGGAAAATTTGATTCCAAGATTAAAAAACAAAAATAGAGTATGTTGCAGGGACGGAAAAATTTTCTTAAGTCAAATTTAACGTGTCATTTTCATTTTAAAAGACAATAAGCAAACTAGAAAAAGGGAAGATGATTAATTTCTAACATGATTTTTAAGGATTCAAATTCTCTTTCTAATTTTATTGCATCTGTTTCATGGGATTTTTGTTAGAAAAATTTACCAAACATAAATAATAAGTATTCTTGATTACAAGAGATTCCTTCTCCCCAAATTGCGCCATAGATGAAGTTTTTTCAGGTTAAAATTGATCTTGTAAAATTTTATAAAAATTGTTTATGAGAAAATATGTGTAAGACCTTATTTCGTTAAATCTGAATTGTAGTTGTCGTTGTCGTCAGGACTTGACATGAGAAATGATTATACTCTCAAAAGAAAAGATAAGAAAGTTTTGTGAGTTTCAATGTTGGGGTAAATGGTCACATTGGTCCCTGAATGTTCGCACCGACTTCAGAATCGTCCCTGGATGAATTTTATTAGGCTCGCGGTCCCCAGATGTGGCAAAAAATAGTCATATTAGTCCCTGACGTAAAAATCCCCTAACGTCCGTTAACCCAATTAATAAAAGTCAACATTATCTTTCTAATTTTCATTCACTTTGGTCCCTTTCTTCTTTCTTCCACCCTCTTCACCCCCTGCTTCCATCATTTTCACCAAAACCCACCCCCCATCATGCTTCAGAAACCCAGAACGTAAACCCACAATCTTCACCTCCTTCATCTTCATCTTGTTCATCTTCACTTTATTCATCTTCATCCCCTTCTTCCATCATCTTCACCAAAAACTCCTCCCCTTCTTCATCAACCCATTCCCTTCTTTTTTTCTTTTTTTTCATATCATCATCATCAACACTCTTCTTCTCCTTCTTCAACCAACCATGTCCAAACCTTCTCTCCCAGATTTAACACAAACCCAACTCAGATTTAACACCAAATTTACCTTGGTGAAGTGTATTGCCAAGTCTTGTTGATTCCTGAAAGTGAGGTGAGGTTTTATTTATGATTTATGAACATCTGATCTTTACTTTTGTTCTGTTTGGGTTGGGAGAAATTTTTGAGAAAGAAAGATATCTCTAAGCTTCTGAGATTGTCATGTCTCCAGATACCATGCTAGAGAAAGGTGAAAGTGAAGTGGATAAGCAATTTCTTTATTAAGATTGAAAGTGAAAGGAAATAGGCTTATTAAATGAAGTGTCTTTATTAGATGATTTTAATTTTGATTGTATTTGAACTTGGCCACTTGATTACAGCAAGTGGAGAAAAACTTAGGGGAAGGGGACACTGATGCTGATGGTGAAGAGGATACTGAAGCTATGGTGAAGTCAACAACACCTCACATGTTCTGCAAGACTCTGACAGCTTCAGACACTAGCACTCATGGTGGATTCTCTGTGCCTCGTTGAGCTGCTGAAGATTGCTTTCCTCCCCTGGTAATTACGAAATATGGCATGATGGGGGGTGGGTTTTGGTGAATATGATGGAAGCAGGGGGTGAAGAGGGTGGAAGAAAGAAGAAAGGGACCAAAGTGAAAGAAAATTAGAAAGATAATGTTGACTTTTATTAATTGGGTTAACGGACGTTTGGGGATTTTAACGTCAGGGACTAATATGACTATTTTTTGCCACATTTGGGGACCGCGAGCCTAATAAAATTCATCCAGGGACGATTCTGAAGTCGGTGCGAACATCTAGGGACCAATGTGACCATTTACCCTTCAATGTTGAGAGCAAACAATTTCAAACATTTTTTTATTAGTGTTATGTCAAACAAAGCTCCTAATTAGACTGACAGACGAATTTTAATATTTATGAGTTTATTTAAAATATTAATTATGAACTAATGTCTTGTGCTTTCTCAAGAAAATAAAGATAAACAAAATATTGAAAGGTTTTTTGACAATAAACGTAAACTTCATCTGATGTCTTGTCATTAGTGCTCACATTTTAATTTTATGTACGTCACTCATTGACGAATTTTAATATTTATGAGTTTATTTAAAATATTAATTATGAACTAATGTCTTGTGCTTTCTCAAGTAAATAAAGATAAACAAAATATTGAAAGGTTTTTTTGACAATAAACGTAAACTTCATCTGATGCCTTGTCATTAGTGCTCACATTTTAATTTTATGTACGTCACTCATTTCACTTATTTCTTCTTTACATTATTATACGTTACAATTGAAATCAAAGATATTTATCTTCGAGATTTCTCTCGGATGTGGTTTTATCGCATCTATTTGCTACAAATAAATGCAAAGCAGGTGCAATCTTTGATGTAATAAATAAGTTGATAGTTGAATAATTGTTAAAATTTTGGAGTCACATATAAAATTGTTTGCTTACATCAATTACTATATCTTTGTACTTTTATTGTCTCTTTTGCTTAATAATAGTTTGTTGTCTCCTTTATTTTCATAAAACTATAACTACCTTGAACTAGTTTGTATCTCTCTCTCTATGTAAATATTGAACAATAGTTAATTAATGAATACATCTATAACTATTACAAGGATAATAAATATTTATGACAAATCATATTAAAAGCTAAACTTAATAGTTATAGATGTGGATTGGGCGAGACCCCAGGGGCCCTCGTCCAGGGGCGCTTGCCTCAGGGCGGTGCGCGAGCCAGGGAGTTGGGCCTCCCCCGAGAGGCCCAACTGGCCCACGAAGGACGGTTGGGGACATTACGCCCAATCCCGAGCCTATAAGTAGGAGGCAGTTACTAAATGTAAGAGAAACTTAGCTCATTTGAGAAATAATCAACTTGAAATTTAGTTACATTCTCTCTCTAGCGGTTACACGCTCTCTCTCTCTCTCTCTCTAAATTCTCACACTACAATCCCTTCACTCTAGGTACCATACCTCATCTCTATGTTTTTAGCTAGAACATTTGGCGCCGTCTGTGGGGATTGGTAGATTTTGATTCTCGGACTACGTGGATTGTGATTTCATTGAGAGAAGTTTGATTTTCTTTGGAATTTTCTTTGATTTTCGTATTTCCGGTGAAATTCTCGGTTTGCGATTGGAGTTTGATGGAGACACGTCGTCGACGACGCGACGGAGAGCTGGAGAACACGCGCGGTCCACCACCGTGTCGCATGCGGAGAAGGCCGCGCAACGAAGAGCAGGAGACCCCAGCGCTCTCGCTGGAGGTCTCAGAAGGTGGATAGCCAACACCTCGGGCGCCGGTTGCTCATAGGGATTGGAGACGTTTAATCCGCGACGTTGACAGCCGTCTGGAGCAGCAGGGTGGAGAGATTCGGGAGGCGGAGGTTGTGACGGAACTTGAGTCGTTTAGGAGGAAAGACCAATGGAAATCGCGACAGAAATGGCAACTTTCCCCTCAAGAAGGAAGACCGATGTCCGTGAATACCCCGGGCCAGACGGAAATCTTCCAAGTAATGCAAGTGACACGAATGGTCGGCGAGCCAAGGGCACCCATGCGACCAGGTGAATGGTGCGAGTACCACCGGGCGACGGGCCATGCTACAGAGGAATGCCGCGCTTTGCAGCGCGAGATCGAGAAGTTGGTGGCGGCGAGGAGGCCAATGAGTGCTCAGGGCGGTAAGGGTTCAACGTCTAAAGATGTGGGAACGATCGCGGAGGGTTCGGAGGAGGTGGAGTCACAAATGCGGCGAGGAAACGATACGCTAGGGCAATGAATGCGGTTACGGAGGTTCCTTTCGGTTTTCCGTATCCTGACATTACAATTTCATTTGCTGACTTTTTTGGAATAAAGCCACATCTTGATGACCCGATTGTAGTCCTACTCCGTGTAAACCAGCTAAGCGTATAACAAGTGCTTTTGGACCAGGGGAGTTCGGCAGACATCATTTACGGCGACGCGTTTGATCGGTTCGGTTTGGACGAGAGAGACCTCACTCCCTACACAGGTTCTCTTGTGGGGTTTGCGGGCGAGCAGGTGTGGGTGAGGGGTGTCCTCGACCTTGATACTACATTTGGCGAGCTTGAGAACGTTAAGATGTTGAAGGTAAGATACTTAGTCCTGCGGGCGGTGGGATCTTACAACATGATAATCGGTAGAAATACCTTGAATCGGCTGTGTGTCGTGATCTCAACAGCACATCTGGCGGTCAAGTATCTGTTGGCGAGCGGGTGTATCGGGAGAATTGGTGTGGACCAGAAGATCGCAAGAGAATGCTACTGCAACGCAGTGGATCGGTACGGACGGAAGAGTGCCTCGACAGGACACTGATGCCATGAGGTCGATGTGCCAGAGGAGAGCCTGGATCCGAGAGGCGAAGGCCGCGTTAACAGGCCCACACCGATCGAGGAAACTAAGAAGCTGAAATTTGAGACAGGGTCCTTAAATTCGGAACTAGGCTGACTGAGAGCCAAGAACAAAGGCTATCAAAATTGTTGGGTGAAAATCTAGATCTTTTCGCATGGAGCCACAAGGACATTCCGGGAATAGATCCAAACTTCATTTCCCATAAGCTAGCATTGGACCCCGGGATTAAGTCGGTAACCCAGACACGCCGACGCATGGGCGATGAAAAGGAGAAAGCAATTCAGCAAGAAGTAAACAAATTACTTGCGGCGGAATTTATCCGTGAAATCAAATATCCTACATGGTTGGTGAACGTGGTGATGGTGAAGAAGGCAAACGGGAAATGGCGCATGTGCGTGGACTACGCGGTCTGAACAAGGCATGCCCAAAGGATTCTTACCCATTGCCGAGTATTGACAAACTGGTGGACGGAGCGTCCGACAATGAATTGCTAAGCCTAATGGATGCCTACTCAGGTTACCACCAAATCAAGATGCACCCGTCAGACGAAGACAAAACGGCCTTCATGACCGTCAGGGTGAATTACTGCTATCAGAAAATGCCTTTTGGATTGAAGAATGTCGGGGCGACATATCAACGACTGATGGATAGGGTCTTCGCATATCAGGTAGGAAGAAACATGGAGGTATATGTAGATTGTAACGCCCCGATTTCTCGAGTGCCACACAGTAACGAATTAATCCAATTTTTGTAAAGAATTTTCGTCGATTCAATTATTAATCTTTGATTAATGACAAAGGTTTATTAATTGCAAAACTCTTGAAAGATTAACCTTTACAAATCTCGTGGAAGTAAACATCATCCTAAAACTTTTGAATTAAATAAAAAAAAGTATGAAATATACATCTAAAACCAAAGTAATTACATCAACTTTGTTCATCCAAATGAAAGCAGAATAATTGTTCAGTGCTTCCCGAACTCGGTACTCTCAATCCAAAGAAAAAATGGATGTCTCTCAACCCAAACCTATTCCTTGGCCTCTTCCTCTTTATCTTCTTCCTCTTCATCACGAGTGTAGTCGTCATTTGGTAGTGGCTCGTCACGGAGTATCAGCTCCCAAGAATGGGTCGTCGTCGTTATCTTCACGACCATCTACCCCCCACAAATAACAAATAAACAAGTAGCGCAAGGGTCAGGTCGCAAACAAAATAATCACAATCCATATCATAAAGCACAATAATCATTCGTTATGGAATTTAAGTTTTATGACAGTTAGTCAGTTAGACTAGCGCATCCTCACATCACACAACCCACCAAAACTCCTTGGCCAATCACGTACATCCGCATATGTACAATCACGTGGATTCGCAATGATCCACAAACGCAAGTCTCACGGTGACCGCAGTCAACCAAATCACATGGAGCCGCAATGATCCACAAAATCTCCCTCGCGTGCAAGCTACCGTTTGTCTCTAACGACACCATCGTTCTCATGGTACATAGTCTCACCTAGACCTATGTTCCATTAATTCTCATTTCACTTGCAAGCGATTAGTCACATTCTCTTTGTTACCGGCTCTAAAGTCATCCAAGAGTCTTAACAGTTCAACGTCGGATAAAACATAAACAACAAGAAATATAATCAACAGCAGAAGGGATTACAACTGGATGAGCGACCTTCTTAAATAAATCTCAGTCAGGCAATTATGTTAAACAATACCATTGAGCAAAATGTTCATAATTTCAAAGGACAACTAACTAAATAGGAGATGGATACAAGTTTTTCTGAAATTAAATATCACGGTCGTTTTCTAAAAATACAGCAGAAACCACAGTCATTAAAATTTTCTACAGAACTCATTTCGCAAACAATAGTTACGTTCTAGACATATCGGGGAAGAGAATTTAAAATCCTACAACTTTCTAGTTTACCACTTTTTCGTTTGAAAATCGGAACTAGGTGATATTGGACCACGAAGTTTGCTGTCCAACGCAGGATAAACATCAGGTACATCAGTTACTAAAAACGTTCTTCAGGACTCATTACTAAACCACAAATTACATTCTTTATACGCCTGGAAATCTGATTAAAAATCCTACAACTTCTTAGTTCACTGAATGTTCATTTGAACACCATAACTGAGTGATATTGGACCTCGAAGCTCGCTGTCCAACACAGAAAACTGGCAGCGTCCCTTCGGCCTCAAAATTTCTTTACGTATGTTCAAGTCTAGGGTTCCTACTTGGTTCAACCTGATTCAAACTCTAAGCCAAGAATACCTAATAAACATGGTTTTCAAGCATAAAGGTCCAGCAACATTTATGATCATAGAACTCATGCAAGACAATCAATAACACATCTATTCTCATGAAAATTCTCATAGCAAAAACCTAATCATTCTGCCCAACCTAAGACCAGCCCTTACCTTGGTCTTTAGGCTTGAAATAAGGATGAAGATGAAGCGTAGAATTCTGGTTTTTCCCTTCCTCTCTCACGCGTCTCCCTTCTTCTCTCTCTCGCTCGCGTTTCCTTCTCTCTCTCGCACGTACACGGCCGGCGGTGGCTAGAGTGCAAGCGGCGGCGGCAAGGGTGCAAGGAGGAGACTTCTCTCACTTTCTCTCTTCTGTTCTACGTGCTGCAGAGGTGCACAAGGTTTCTATCTTCAGATTTGTGTGAAAAGAAAACCCTTCCCCCCCCCCCCTCAAACCCTCTTAACCCGCGGCCTCCCCCTCTTCATGGGCTAGGGCTTCTTTTTCTTTTCAAGCCCGATCCAAGTCAACTCTAGTAATCAGACCTGAAACCCAAATAAAACCCTCCCCTTTTCTCTAAAATCAAAGGTAAATTCGAAATTAAAAAGTTATTATTTCAACAAAAATCGCTGGCACTGTACAGCCGGACCTTTGCTCACAAATATTCAATTATCTTGAGCTACAGATATCGGATTGACACGAAACCAATTGGAGAATTTAGCTAACTAAGAAAGCTACAACGCGCATGAAGGAAGATTCTCCAGAAAAGGTCGTCAAGACCTCTCAAAAATTCATACAAGGTCACAAACAGATTAGCAATAAAGTCAAACTTCACTACAAACTTCATTTTTATTGAATAAATCCCTTAGCATTACATAGTAAAGGTGAGGGTCTTACATATGACATGATCGTAAAATCCGTTCTGGGAGAAAATCATCATGAAGATCTGCTGGAGGCTTTTGGCAGGCTCGGAAAGCATAACATGAGACTCAATCCAGAAAAGTGTTCTTTCGGGATACAAGGAGGAAAGTTCCTAGGCTTCATGATAACATCGAGAGGAATTGAGATCAACCCGGACAAGTGCAAAGCAATTTAGGAAATGAAGAGTCCAAGCAGTGTGAAAGAGGTGCAGCGTCTGACAGGGCGGATTGCGGCCCTTTCCAGATTCCTCCCTCACTCGGGCGACTAGTCAGCTCTGTTTTTCAAATGCCTTAAGAAAAATACAACTTTTGAGTGGAGTCCAAAGTGCGAGGAAGCTTTCAATCGCCTCAAGGAACTGTTGTCCGCACCGCCACTTCTGTCGAAACCTATCCAAGGCCTCCCCTTACATTTGTATTTCTCTGTCACTGACCATGCAATCAGCTCAGTAATTCTCCAAGAAGTGGAGGGCGAACAAAAAATAGTCTACTTTGTGAGCCATACACTTCAGGGCGCAGAGATCAGGTACTAGAAGATAGAGAAGGCGACGCTCGCCATGCTCGTGACTGCCAGATGCCTAAGGCCTTACTTCCAGAGCTTTCAGGTAAAGGTAAGAACTGATCTACCTTTGAGGCAAGTGTTGCAGAAGCCAGACTTATCGGGAAGGCTCGTCGCGTAGTCAGTAGAACTGTCGGATTATGGTTTGCAGTATGACAAGAGAGGAAAGGTAGGAGCACAAGCTTTAGTGGATTTCGTGGTAGAATTAACACCAGAAGCCGGCGAGAGAGTAAGTACGCAATGGACGTTGTTCGTCGATGGATCGTCGAATGAGAATGGAAGCGGAGCAGGGGTCACGCTGCAAGGACCTGGGGAATTAATACTAGAACAGTCTTTGAGATTTCAGTTAAAAGCAAGCAATAATCAGGCGGAGTACGAAGCGTTAATCGCGGGCTTGAAGTTGGCCATCGAGGTTCAGATCTATAGTTTACTGGTTAGAACAGATTCGTTGCTGGTAGCAAATCAGGTGAACGAGGTATTTCAGGTGAAAGAGCCTGACCTGATAAAATATCTAGAGCGCGTGCGACTCCTAATGGGCCGAGTGCAGGAGGTGGTAGTTGAGTTCGAGCCAAGGGTGAAGAATCAAAGGGCGGATACCCTGGCAAAGCTAGCAAGTACCCGGAAGCCTGGAAATAATCGGAGTGTGATTCCGGAGACACTGGCCAATCCGAGTATAGAGGGGGAGTTGGTGGCCAGTGTCGAGCACCAGGAAACTTGGATGGACCCCATCGTGGACTTTTTGACAGGAGAGCCGGGTGAGGTAGTAAAGTACGCGAAGGAGCAAAGGCGAGAGGCGGAACACTACACGCTGATCGATGGCACGCTTTTTCGAAGATGATTTAGCTCGCCCCTCCTAAGGTGTCTGCCGCCCGGAAAGTACGAGGCCGTCATGGCGGAGGTTCACGAGGGAGTCTGCGCCAGCCACATCGGGGGAAGGTCCTTGGCGTACAAGGTCCTCAGGGCAGGTTTCTATTGGCCTACGATGAGGAAAGATTGCGCGAAATTTGTGAAGAGATGCGAAAAATGCTAGATGTTTGCGGACTTGCCCAAAGCCCCGCCAGAACAGTTGGCTACGATCAGCGCGCTGTGGCCCTTCGCCATGTGGGGAGTCGACTCCGACCGCCAGATCACAAATGAAGTTCATCCTCGTGGCGGTGGATTACTTTACAAAGTGGGTAGAAGCTGAGCCCCTTGCGAGCATCACTGCATGAAAGATCGTAAGTTTCTACTGGAAAAGGATCGTGTGTCGGTTTGGGGTCTCGAGGGCGATCGGCTCGGACAATGGGACGCAGTTTGCAAATAATCAGGCAAGGGAGTTCTGTGAGGAAATGGGCATACAACGAAGATTTTCTTCGGTAGAACACCCTCAGACCAATGGACAGGCGGAGTCAGCGAATAAGGTGATCTTGCGAGGTTTAAAGCATCGACTCTCTAAGGCAAAGGGAGCCTGGCCGAACGAGCTCCCGGTTGTGAATTGGTCCTACAACACGACGCTTCAACCACAAAGGAAACTCCTTTCAGGATGACCTACGGGGCGGATGCCATGCTGCCCGTGGAAATAGACAACGACTCTTGGCGGACAACACCACAGTTTGAGAGCGAGTATTCTTCTAACATGGCTGTGGAACTGGACTTGCTTTCGGAAACGCGGGATGAGGCTCGCGTCAGAGAGGCTGCGATGAAACAGCGGGCTGCGGCAAAGTATGACACGAAAGTCCGCCCAAGGGCGATGTAGGAGGGAGACTTGGTTCTTAAGAATCGGACCGAGAATGTGGGGAACAAGTTGAGTTCAATTTGGGAAGGCCCTTACAGAATCTTGAGAGCGTTGGGGAAAGGGGCTTACCACCTCGAGAGTTTGTATGGGAGGCGAGTGCCGCGATCTTGGAACACATTAAGCCTGAGGTACTACTACAGCTGAGGATTGAGGAAGAGATCGGATTGGGACAGGGGCAATCGACTAAGCAAGACTCATAAAGACCGTGGGATTAAAAACAAAGACATGTTCTTGTTCTCCGTCTCGGGAGTTTGTTGGCTAAAACGCCTAAATTGTAAAAATAAAGACACGTTCTTGTTCTCCATCTCGGGAGTTTGTTAACTATAACGTCTGATTGAAAATACAAAAATTGTATCAAGCGATTTCAATCACACTGAATTGCGGCAAGTGCAAGGTGGGAAAAATTCCCTGAAGGTGGCGATCCCAACACGACCTTGATGTCGAGGGATCGCTCTGGAAAAGCCGATAAGCTTCTTATCCAAACAGCCTCCCCGAAATTTGGGCGAGCGAACCTAACTAGGCTAAGTCTCAGGGAACCCACATGGCCATTGGGACCCGAGCCACCGTAAGTCCTCGCCAAGCAAAACTGGCAAGGCCATACCTAATCTTACGGGAAAAGTGTGTGAACAAAGCTTCAGTTCAAAACTGAGCAAATGTCCTAGTTAAACCCAGCACACCATCAATGTCGTCAAACGTAATTCAGACCCAAGGAGACTGAGAAGGAATCGTGGAAAATTTCAGAAAAGCGTTAAAAACAGACATAGGAAATAAAGTTGAACTAATTAACTTAGAATCGAAAGATACAATTGAAACAAATTCATGATTGAAAGGCAAAAGAAGTACTAGCATTACAATTATTAAAAATAGTTGCATTACAATCACTAAAGATGGTTAACATTATATTTCTTTCTCTTGTTCAACAGCATCCCCGAAGTCAACATGGGCAGCTTCTGGTGGATCTTCTGGACCCTCCAGCCCGATTGGGGTGACCTTTTTAAAGGTTCCCAAGGAGTCAAGGTTAACAGAAGGATGGAGGTGTTTGACTAGGGCCTTGGCGATGAAGAAGCTGCGAACACGCTCTTTGGCCGCCGCCTGGGCAGCTTCCTCTCTTATTTCCTCTTCTAGAGCCTTGGCTTGGGCGTCCTTTTCAGCCGCGAGTTTGCACTTAGACGCTAGATCCGCCTTGGCCTCGGCGAGTGCCTTACCCTTACTCGCTAGTTCCTCATGCAAGGTGGTGATCTCTTTATCTTTGGCGGCCAGGGTTTCCTCTTGTGAGGCAGCAATGATCTCTTTAGCGTTAAGGTCTCGTTGGAGCTCCTCAACCCGGGTCTCAAATCCTTCCCCTTTCTCGTTTGCCGTTATCAGCGTCAGCCTCGCCTCCTTGAGCTTTTGCAGCATCTTTATAACCTTGCCCTCCTCTGTTGTCAATTGGTTAGACAGTTTAGAGCAAGTGTCATTGGCCCGAAGGTTGTCGAAGCGCAGCTTCTCCACCTCCTGGCGGAGCTCGGCAACTTCTGCAAGAGGCCGTGCTCGCTGGGAGGCCGTGCTCGCTGGGCCACTTGGGCAAACAAGCACCCGGCGCGGAGCAGGTTAGACACGACCTCTTGGGTGACATCCTGCGGGTCCTGGCTGGAAGCCTCCCTCAATTTCTCAAGATAGGGGTGAGAAAGGAGGAAACCAAAGGGATCTTGGGAGGAGCTGCTGGAAGGACTCTTCGGGCGGTCTGCACGAAGATTCCCTCCTTCACCACCAGCCCCGGGAAAGTTGGGGGTTGATGGGTCAATGGTAGTCTGGTCGGGCGAGGGAGACGACGCGTGGACAGAGGAAGGTGATTTTTGCCCTTCCAATGTGGTCATGGTGGGAGGGGCATCTGGAGGCGGAGAAGTGCCCATATCACCATGATGAGTGGACATCAATGGGTCGCGAGCGCCATTCAGGGGGGGACCCATGACGGTGGATTCAAGTGCAACGTGTCCTCCATCTGTGCTGATCAAAGGGGTAGCTTGAGGGTTTGGCTCACCCAAATTTTTTCTCTTGGGCGAGCAGGCGCTCACCGGCGAGCATTTCCTTTTTTCCCCAACCTGGGATGAGGAAGACACCTTGGCATTCAGGAAATCCTTCAGGAGCTCGGCAGTAGAGAACTTCATATTCCCTGAAAAAATAAAAGGAAAAGTTGTTAGCAACAGAAAGGTCAAGGGGGGACATGAAAGAACATTTAAAGGGGGAACCTAATCGCGGGATTAGTTTGGAGCCTGTAGGAGCGCCGAGTAATTCAGCACAACTAAGACGGGGAAGTCGGGAGAGGATCTCGAGGGCAAAATTTTCTCTGGAAGACAGTAATGCTTTAGAAGGGCCGGCTACGGGTTTAGGGCCCTTGGTCCAGTAAAACGGGAAGATAGCTTTCCCTTCTCTTTGTGTAAATGACGAAGGGTAAGCTGGGTGAACGACGACCCGGAAGTACCGGCGAGCTAGACGGGGTTCAGGGTCACCCTGGTAAGGGATGAGTCGTTCCCCGCCTAGGCGGGGCGCCAGTACCACCCAGCCATATCCCCCAGGGATCAGGAATCCACTTCAAAGAAAAAGAAGAAGAGGGCAGTTGAAGGAACTACATCGACACTGTTGCAGAGAATTTCAAAACACCTCAAGTAAGCCCAAGCGTGGGGATGAAGTTGGCAAGGGGAAACGCTAACGTCACTCAGCACTTGGCTAAGAAATGGGGAGAATGATAGTTTGATGTCAAGGTCAAGGAACATATATTCATATACGAAAAAGAAATGGGAGTACTTGGGGTTCTTGAGTGCACGGTGTTGCCACGGGCGGTCTTAGCCCCGGCAACCTGTGGTGCGAAGGAGGTTTTCTAACAACGGGGTGCTACAGAGACCGCCAACCCTGCGGGCAAGGTCAGAGATAGAGTCATCAGTGGCAAGTTCCGAGGGTTGGTCAAGGATCCCTTGGTCAGGAGCGTTCTGGACACAACATTAGATGATGATATTCCGGAAAAGTTTTTTCATCAACTTCCCCCTAATGATATTAACGATTCTGTTAGTGAAGAGAAAAGAATGCATGCATATTAAGGAAAATGTTCCGGCAGAGATCGTTCGAACAGTTGAAATTGAATTAAAACAAGGAAAGAGAGCTTCATCACAAAACATATCAAGACGTCAAACATAGATGCAAACTCATACGAGGAACTAAATATGTTAAGATAAGATGTAACAAATTTTTCTCCCACATTCACTATTGGGGAATGATCTTCAACAGAACTACTTGAAACTTTAACTCCGAGAAGCAAAAAGTGTACGATGGACCCTGTTCTTAGCTCTGGAAATTTGTCAACTTCTGCTTTCTCAATAGGTTAATGCCCTTCAAGTGTAGTGCCAGCAAGGAAGGATCATGTTGGGGTTAAATGTGACATTCACCTATAGTATTTAAATAGTTATTTTTTTCTCATAATTTTTATAGTATCTTTTTCAACTAGTAACCATTTACTTTTCTTAATGTGTTATCATTTCTCTCACTTACTCATTTTCTCTGGTTTGGCCTTTGATTTTAAGCATGACAGGCACAACAAGCTTGGCATCCTCAACATGGTATGTCAAGCACATTTGATAGATTGGCGATTGTTGATCAACAAGATCCTCCGCAATCCTATGATGGTAATCCGTTTGGTAGTTCCTTGATTCCCCATGCAGTAGAAAACCCACCTATGCAGTTTTAAGCATGCTCAACACCAATAATCCCAATACTACATGATGCAACTAGTCAACATGGTAGAAGGCCAATAGTGAATTTTACAGGACAACCTATGAGGCAACATTTTCTATTGCATACAACTTCAGTGGGACCAAGCACTTGGATGCCTTCTATGTTAGGAATGGCTCCGACAAGTTATCAAGGACAAACCTTGTGGTGCATTGATTACTTTTTGACAAAAAATACCCTTATTTAATTGAATCTTCTCTCTATTTAATTATTCGGTTATTATAGTTATTTTTCCCGTTAAATTAGCCGAATCTGGTATGAGAAAATTAAATAAAAAATGAAAAGAAAAAACCGTGAAAAGGTCATATAGTACTGAGATTTTTAGCAACATTGTAAGTGAAAGTGGAAGTGTATGTGTAGTTCATTTATTCAGGTAGAGAACCCCTGCCCCAGGTCTTAAGCCAGAAGTGAACTCAAGTTATTCTTCCACCTTCAAAAGTCGGACCTGCTCAACTTTGTTATGCTTCCATGGCAACAATTTGCATCTCAACAACTACTTTTCAGTTTTACAGAGATGAAACTAACTAGTTTCTCAACATATTCTAAGAAACAAATGCAATTTTAAGCTCCAATCACATCTTCCTGCAACAGTCTTATAAGACCTGAATAGACATAACAGAAAAAAACTTTGAACTCATTAATGTTCCAGGCATAACTCTTTATGTGAGTGCTCAAAAAAGGGGTACCTAATCAGCTAATGCCTATGTTTAATACTGGTTTCAATGTAAGGGTAGAAAAATGCTACCATCCATAGTCTGGTTCCTTAGTTTCAACTTGCAATTCTGGGAGAAAGGCTTTGAAGCTTCTCAGCCTAGTTTTGCACTTACTATCCCTTCAATGGATCCAATGAGAGTGAACAATCCAACCATAAAGCCAACGATGCTAAAAGTCCTAAGCATGACCCACTTGCCTGTCCATGCTTGAATATTGCCCTGACTCAAGTACATTTCTACTGGGAAGTATATGGTTAATGGATAGTAGATTATGCCTGCCAAAACTCCCAAAATCTGATTGAAGTAGGGAAAGAGCATTGCAATCAAGGTCGTTGATGCAACATATGCGGTCCGGAAAGTAAGCCTGAGAAGATTTAGTTGAAGATCTGGGAGCACTGGGAGTTTCAAGAGGTATGTGTGGTTCACAAATTCACTGTCTGGGAACTTGAAACGGAGCCAGCTCTCAACATTTGCAAAAAGTGGCTGGCTATACACCTGCACCAGATCAAGATGAACATACATACATTACTTTTCTAGACAAGTGGTGGACAATGTAAAGGACTAAAGAAGCACAAATCGTGTTTGATCCATATTAAAAATATCGGCATGTTTTACATTGGCTGTTGAGGCCTAACAGTAAATCAGTAAGGACTAAAGAAGCATTGTCAAGAAATGGAAGCCGGAGCACCAACATGAAATTTAATGATGTACCTGATATGCACCAACTAGGTGGATCACTATACAAGCATTGGCAAAGTCTACAAGCCAATGAAGCTTATAGGCTGCAAACCCTGATAAAAGGTTTCCTGGTGTATCGTCACCAAAGGCTGCATAACCAAAGCACCCACATAACAGGTAGAAAATTGTTGTGACAAAGACTGATATTGTTGAGGCCTTCCTCATGGTTATGTTTTCTGGTGGAGGTGACTTCAAAGTGTCCTACAAGAATTGCAGCAAGTTATATTAGCCTTTAGGCTTTTCCTCAAGGCTGTCAACCTAAGATCACAGAGAATCACATACCTGTATTTCTATAAGAATTACTGAGAATGGATAGGAGAATGCTATGTCACCAAGAGCTTGAGCAACCAGCCATACTTTGTCAGTTCCACTGGCAGTAGTAATTCCATGAATGCTACCCTCAATATGTCCCTTTTCTGAGCATATGATTACCATAATTTTGTACATGTGTTGGATGACGACAAATAATTAGTCTCATATTGTACGCTTTCAAAGAACTTTTCATGCACAAGTCAGTCATGCCATGCCTTAGGAAAGACATCAACAAACAGGGATCAATATCTCTTGTCCCTAAATTGTGTCTCAATTTTCTGTCCCACCAATGAAGGAAATCGCCATGTCGATTACAAAAGGTACGAGTGTGGTAATTACAAACTCACATTGTGGTTTTTATTTTGATTGACATGTCAAAATTTTATGAGCGTGACAGGGAATGAGACAATGTTTGGGAACAAAAGATTTCAATCCAACAAACAGATACTAGTGAGCAACTGAGCATCATACCTTTGACTTGCGTGATGGCAAGTCCCATTCCTATGAAAGCATAAGCAAAGGACATAATTGCTGCGACAATTGACAGCCATTCAATGTCGTGGAAGTTGGGTATCTGTGAGAGAACAACTTGGATAGCCCCAAAAATAAGCATGAAATATCCTTCTGAAAAATCACATGCTGATCCATTCTCTTTGTCTTGGTAACAGCTTGATTTTTGGATTGATCTGCAGCCACAAACACAAATAGCAGTCCAAGCAAATGAAATTATGATTTAACAATATTGGTACAGTGAGATTTTTTTGGACCAGCTTCCTGTTTTACTGTTGTATGAATAATATGTCTCAACAATACATGAGAGAAAGCAATGTTTGAAGTTAATGAACACACCTCATGCTAATGGCTGCGGTAATGACATAGGCAATTCCAAACCCATATAAGCTCACATTCACAAAAACAGCAGAGGCGCGTCCACTCCCTACTCCTGTAACCACCAAATGAGGATCATGTAATAACAGTCTCGCCTATTGAAACATATTATTTAAGCTTATCTTATAGCATAAACACGTATACAAGTGTTTGAGAGAGCTTGTGATTTGAGCTTATTTTCAAAAGTTGCTCAAATTAGCTTATGGATAAGCATTAGTCTATACCTAGCTTATTTTGAGTTTATTACATAAATTACTCAACTTAGCTTATGAATAAGAGCTTATACAATAAACACATATTGCCATGAGTACTTAAGCAAGTTTACCAAATGCACAAAGTTGTTCCAAATGTAGTAGAACATTTGATCAAACATGTTATATGCAAGTCCCATTGGAAACATTTTACGCAAACTCACTCGATGTAATATTATGTATTAACACCTGATAAGCTAACACTTAATCATTGTTAAGCTTAATGCTATGAAATGGGAAAGATGCCAAAAGTCTAATCACAAATTGAATGCAACACATAACCTACCATAGCTCATCTACTACCATTGCTTTCATCACCATCACCATCACCATCATCAATTCACCATGATCCCTTCCACCAGATCTCTCGTTAATCATAACCACACCACAATAAAAGTGATATTTCTTAGTACTGAATTAGCAAATGTAAGTTGTGATTCTCAAGACTTATCCTTTGACAAAGCATCAACAGTTTTGTTTTTTTTTTTTTTTTTTTTTTTTTTGTAAGAATGGTGATTGAAAAAATACTTAGAATTTGTAATTAATTTTTTTGTAAAAAGTAATATCTAATTTTCTGTTATTTGTTTATCTTTCGAATTGAATTTCTCTCTTGTTTTTTTTCGAAATAATTTTTGAAACATAAAATAAAAATTCATCAATTTTGTAAAATAATAGTAGAAATAAGAATATTTTTTTACTAAGAGTACGACAAATAAATCAGACCACCTAATCCATCAATGATTAACTAGTTATACGAATTAAAAGCTAGCCCCACCTATAAAATCCCCCTTGTGTTCAACATTAATTAATCATGAAGTTCTGTAATCGTATATGGCATGGCGAAAGTGAAGGGTAAAGGTGTAATGCGCAAGAACCACGTGTTACCATTATTAAAGGAAGAGGAAGGATCTACACGCAACAGAAACGGCGGATATTGTTGCCGTAACACAACTGAACTAGTTCAACATGACACATGGCACTTTCCAAATGCCCCCTCAAATCACATCACATCAAATATTCAAATTACTAATTGGTCCAAGTCAATCCCATATTTTCGCTCATTTTAATTTTAATTTTAATTTTAATTTTAATTTTAATTTTAATATTTTAATCACCATCACATTTTGTTATATTTCAATATTTTATCACCACCACGTTACTCTACTCTATCTAAGTTTCAAAAAATAAATTAAAAAATACTCTACTATGTCTTATCATCAGATCATGAACCACTTGAAAATCATCAAACAGATAGCATGCGTCTTCCCAATGATAGCTCAATTGGTCCGAGCTAGGAGGAAGCATACGAGTTGGGATGGGAAGGTCCTATTTTTACGATGTATAAAAAAAACAGAGAGCATGCACATTGAAATGAAACTACAGAATAACAAACAACATTAAGAACAAAATCTGAAAAAAGAGTGAAAAATTGAGGATCAAATTGAAAATGAAACTAAAATTGAGGTACCTTTATGCAAATTAACAGCATCAAGGTAGGATGAACTCCGATTAGGGCCAAATTCAGGGCAAGGAGAACGATAGGTATCACTGAGAAGAAAAGCAGAGAAGAGAGTAATGGAAGCAAAGAGAAGAATCGCCAATGGTCCTCCGATCCATCCAATCTGAGCAATGCTCCATGCCAGAGACAACACTCCTGAACCAATCACACCTGTCACTATGTGCGCCACCGCAGTCCATACCGTCCCTGTCACAAAAATTCATTTCTCAAATGTCAAATCTCAATTCATCATATTGAATCTCTGTACTCTGTTTTCGATGAAGAGAATGAAAAATTGAAGATGATTGATTGATTGATTGATTGATGAGGAAAACAAGACGAACCGGTTCTTTTGACATCGCCTGAATCTGCGTTTTGCAAGAATGGTGCGCTGTCACCTGCTTCACTCATGGCTGCTTCTTTCTGATCAAACGCGAACACTGGATTCAGCTGCTGATTCCCGTGATTGTTCTTCTCATTATCGTTCAATTCAGTGAGGTGAATCGAGTTTTTCAATCGCGATCAGAATCTGCGTTTTCTCTGGTTCTTGTTTGTTTGGGTTGGATCAATGGAGAAAGAGATACAGAAAGATGTGGAAAGTTCTAACTGACTAACTTCTTATACTGGGAGAAGAAGAGAAGTGCCGTAATTTCAATATTTTTAATTATTGAAATATTCAATTTTATTTTATTAAATTTAAATATTTATGTGTTCAGAGCCGAGATGGGTAGTTTGGTTGATAACGCAGGCTGAGTGTGTGAGAGGTCTCCAATTCGATCCCCATAAAATACACTTTGGGGGAGGGATGATAAGTTTTAACTGTGACTAAATTACGAATCTGACGACATGTAAAAGGTGACCGGTACCTAGGGGTGCACATGGGTTGGGTTGGATGGATTTATAGGTTAATCATGATCCGAATCAATTACAATTGTTTGGGTTGGATTTCACGAGTTTTCACCCTCGGACCCGAAACCCAATCCGACGATCTTCGGGTCAGTTGGGATGGGTTAATTGGATCACTATATTAAAATAATAATAAATATGAAATATTGAAAAAAATATATTAAAACTTCAAAAAAAATTAGAAAAAATTGGTAAATAGGCTATGGTACAAAATAACATAAAAATGACACAAAACATTGTACTAAATAGCATGAAATAGTATTTCATAAATAACATATAGCCAAATACCATGAAAACAATTGCAGCAATGAAATCAAATTAATGTCATGACACTTAGAATTTAATTGTCTCCATTCTTCGACATGCCAAATAAAATTGAAACAAAAAGTGAAGAATGTGAAAAGTGAAATAAAATAAGGGGTTTAGAATTTTACATGTATGTTAGGTAAAATTATTAAAAATATATATTAAATAATATATTATTATTGTATGTTTGGATTTCGGGTTGGGTTGGGTGGATTATTCTTAAATCCGATATCCGATCCGAAGTTGACTGGATTGTAATAAAATTCGTCTTATTGACCCGTTAGCCCAATCCAACCCGCATTTCTTCTATTGGATTGGGTTGGTTCGGGCGGGTTCATTGGATCTACCCGGCCATGTGCACCCCTACTGGTACGGATGTTTATAAAAAAGATATATTTATGTGTTGGTCTTCTTATAGAAGGATTCTTATTTTTCCTATGTAAACACGAAAACAAAAAGGACTCTTGTGCAGGTGTCATGAATTAAGGAGTGCTCATAGGATTAGTTGTTTAATATTAAAAAGTTTGTGGAAAAAGTCTAGAGAAGAATCTGCTAAAGTAAGGGCTAAAGGTTCTAAATAATGCAAAAAATATTTTTAATTAGCAAAAAGGGTACTAAAAACAATATTTAGCAAGATGGGGTACTTTGTTGGGTTCCGCAATTAATGTTGCGAATTGCAAGTCTGAAAAAGTAAAAGCTGATTGGGAAATGATGGGTGAATGATGGGTTGCAGGGTGATTGGAAAATAATTGCCTTATGATTTTGGCCATGTGTGGGAGCCGCATGTTTTCTTGCGAGTCCAACTTGAGATGCATGGGGAAGGGCCACGTGCTGACTGACTGACTCGAGGAGGAAGGGCCACGTGCTGACTGATTGACTCGAGGAGGACACATTGATGGGGAGTGGGAGCCGCATGTTTTATTGCGAGACCAACTTTTCAGGGTGAATGATGGCACAATGATTCAGGTGATATGGGGCAGGGTGGCAGGGTGGCAGGGGAACAAGACAGGACCCGTGAGTCTGGCTGCATGGGGAAGGAACGTGGCAGCTCTGATTTGACCATGGAACCGCAATAAATGTTGCGAATTGTAGTGTTTTGTGGCGGTCTCCAACCCCTACAAATAGACCGCCACTCTCCCAACTCCCTCAACTCCAACTCCCAAATCTCTTAACTCTCACAACTTTCTCCCAACTCTCGACCAATTTTCTCTCAACTCTCAAAGTGTTAATTTCTTTAAACTCTCCCCCCTCAAAATAAAGGTATTTTCTCTACTCTTTCAACCTTTACTTTGAAATATTTTTTTAATGGTTTTGTTAATAATGATATAAGTAAATGACTAGTTTTCATATGTGACTTGATTATTATTACTAACTATATTGTATAACTTTTATTAATTATTAGCATTAAGTTTTGTTACTTAAATTATTTTAGAATTATTATCATTAAGTTTTGTTACTTAAATTATTTTAGAATTATTATCATTAAGTTTTATTAAATTATTTTAGAATTATTATCATTAAATTTTATTAACTATCATCTTTTATTCATTATGTTCAATAGGTATTGTAAATGGCCGACCAAGAAGTGGTCAAATTGGGTCCGAGGAATGATAGTGTGTTGTATTTGCAAAAAGATGGCAAACACGTGTCTGTTGGTGCGTGGAACCAAATAAATAGAATTCTGAAAGTGAGAAAATATCGGGATTTTCGAGATTTTATTCCCGCTGAAATTGTAGGCCACCTTCGTCAAGCCGGATTTTACGAAACTGCCTTAGCTGGGTCTCTGAAACTTGACAAAGTTTTAATATCAGCTATGGTGGAGCGATGGAGGCCTGAGACACACACGTTTCATATGCCGTTCGGAGAGTGTACTATCACTCTGCAAGATGTTGCTGTTCATCTTGGCTTACCCATTGATGGGAATCCTGTCACCGGAGTTACTTGGTGTGATTGGTCTGAGCTTGTAGAGGACTTGCTCGGAGTGGTGCCACCCGCCAGTGCTATCAAAGGAGGTGGCTTGAAGTTGGTTTGGCTGGCTGAGCAATTTAATTTTCATAATCTAGCCGGTGCCGACCCGATACAACTTATGTATGCTGCAAGAGCATTCATCTTGCGACTAATTGGTACTTTCTTACTTTGTGACCACACCGGTTCACATGTCCCTCTTAGATATCTCATTCTCTTACGAGACTTTGAGGAGACCGCAAAGTATAGTTGGGGTTCAGCCGTACTAGCACTTCTCTATCATGAGTTGTGTTATGCAACTGGTGCTTCACGTACAGAGATTGGCGGCTGTGCTTATTTGATACAAGTGTGGGCATGGCTAAGGATTCCAGGAATCGGCCCGGATCCACCGAGGTTGCACCGTGGCCTCCCACTCGCGGCAAGGTATGCACATAATTTAAATAATAAATTTCGTTGTTAATTTCATGTCCTTAAATTCAAACATTACGGTTCATTCATTTTTTATATATTAAACAGATGGAGGGACCCGGATCCGGAAAAACCAATAAAGTGGCCCAATAAAGTTAATTTCACACGCTCGGCTCCATTTCTCATTACTGATGTCATTTATCCATTGCCGGACAGCTGTGTTGTGCCCTCGAAACGCCGCTAAGCGTTGCTCGAAAAGATATGGGCAAGGCTCGTAAGCTGCACATTTCAAACAAATTTCAATATTCCATATTAAAAAAACATCGCATTGAACTAATGAACAGACGCAAACTTACCCATATTTATCAGTTCATTTTTTTGCTCTGTGTTGTGAAACCTGTTGTTGAAATTACTGGCAACGTGGCGAATGCAATACACATGATAAGCGTTTGGTGGCTGCCACCCGTTAGACGGATTCCCCACTGCTGAGAGAATGCTAGCGTGTCTGTCTGATATTAGACATATCCCTTGTTTCTTGGTGACATGCACACGCATCAGACGAAGAAACCACGTCCAAGCACCGAGTGTTTCTCCCTCCACAATTGCAAAAGCTAAAGGCAACACATTACTGTTCCCGTCCTGTGTCGTGGCAATAAGCAAAGTTCCACTATACTTTCCGTAGAGGAATGTGCCATCAATTTGTATCATTGGCTTGCAATAGTTGAATGCGTCACAACATTGTTTGTACGTCCAAAACACTCGACCAAATTTCTTGAAATCAGGAACAACATTGCCATACTGGTCCTTATAGTCAGTTGTGACAAACTCGTAATGGGATCCAGGGGAAAACCTCAGCATATATTCCAACCACCTAGGGAGCAGGTCGTAAGACTCCTCCCAATCACCGAACACGCGAGCAAGTGCTTTTTGCTTCGCCTTCCAAGCTTTAAAGTATGACACCATATAATTGAGTTGACCACTTATCCTCTCTTGTATGAGGGAAATAGGGATAGTTGGTTGGGCACTTACCATGCCTAAGACATAAAAGAAAAATAATGTATGTTAATAGCAATTTCATATTTGTAAATGTGTAGCGAAATAATAATCATATGTAAGCAATATATACCAAGAATGTAGTTGGACATGAAGGTGGACGTCATCTTCTTGTGGTCTTGAGAAGTCATCGCATTTAAGCACGTATGCGAACCCCCCCATTTGGATATGATCCATTTACCAATTTTCTTGGATAGATGTGCCCTTATCCTCCACGGGCAGCCATCTACGGATTTCTGACACTTTGCAGTAAAGTACTCTGGCTTGGATTCACTCATCTTATAAGTTTGATTTAGTCTAAAACAATAGTGTAACAAGGCATCCTGTACAGCACGCTTGTTTTCAAAAATCAACCCTTTACATAAGTCATCACCTAGCTTCCATGATCCATTCACATCCGTTTCAGAATAAAAATCAGTTTCTTCATCTGGGTGATCCCAGTTAATATATGTATAATGCGAAGAAGCACTCCAGAATGGGGCCGTGTTTGGGTGGCCTATAAAATTATAGAAATATATCAAGTACCATATATTTATAAAAAAAACGCTTGATGAGATATGTTGATTGTACATACCTTGAGTTTCAACATTGACATTCACTGGTGCCGCAGGTTGATCAGCAGGATGAGGTGCCATCCGAGGCTGAGGATTAGCGTGTCGGTCTCCCTCATCGTCTGTGTCAGACTCGTCACCTCCTTCTTGCATTCTTTCATCTTCATTGTGGTCATCGTCTGAAGGAATGACTTCACCGTCCACATTATCATTGTCAAGGCGGTAGTCATAATCATCGCCCAAATTAACTGCGACATCCGAAGGAACGACGATATTGGTCTCTTCAATACTCATAACGCTAAAAGGCACAGTATATGGTTCTGCAAGAAGCTCCTCATCAACAACATGTCTACCACCGTCTTCAGTGGGTCTCGGTTGAGTAGACGACAGATACGTCGGCACTGACATTGATGAACTTCCAGCTTCAGTAACTTCAACATACAGCTCCAGCTGAACCATATATGACTGCTGACTAAATGCATCCATCATGACTTGAACATCAACATTATCAACTATCTCAAAATGCGTAAAAAAAATGGGATTCGGTGTCGTCATAAATCTAGAGCTGACTCTAGAAATCATCTGGTTCCTTTGCAGCTTCAACCTTTCGTGGATTTTCTTCTTCAAACGGTCGAAGGTAATGTTTCGCTTCAGATGCATGGACCTTCTCCGACCTTCGAATATGGCACCTTGGTCGCCATGGACAACCCTGCCATCGTAATACACAAAAGTAATAACTTGATCCATTGCAAAGGTTTTTTTCGTTACAGAAACGTTCTGAAATGCAGGAGATTGAAGTTTTGAAAATATTGAAGTGTATTTTTCGTAGAAGAAAGTTATGAGGCTCAGGAGTTAACTTATAGTGTTTTGAATTCGCAAAAATAATTGAGAATCCAGTCAATCTCGCTTATTTTGTCATTTTGTATATCCTGGATTCGCAAAAAAAATTGAGCATTCAATCTTAGCCATTCCTTTCCCTCCATGTCAGTACTGCCACCTGAAAAGCACCTGAAAAGCACTTGAATTCGCAGGTAAAGTCGCGACACCAATAACGTGCAACCTGCCACCCTGCCACCCTGCCACCATCATTGACCATCATTCCAACTACATGGAAAACGCAAGAAAACTTGCGAATCCAATAACGTGCAACCTGCCACCCTGACATGGAAAACGCAAGAAAACTTGCGAATCCCACCATCATAAAGCAATGATTTCCCCAATCACCCTGCACCTCCCAACGCAGTCAGACCTTTTTCAGAATAATAGATGGAAACGCAACAAAACTCGCGAATCCCACTAAAAGTACCCCATCTTGCTAAATAAATTTTTTCGTGCCCCTTTTTGCTAATTAAAAAACTTTTTTGCATTATTTAGAAAAAAAATTCCTACTCACGTCTATTTAAATCCTCACTCACATCCTCACATCCTCTCTTCTCACTCCTTACCAGGGACGGACGTAGGTTGAAGGACAGTGGGGCAAATGCCCCCATGAAATTTGTGAGCAATACATTAACATATACTCTGGTATTATAAGTTGCCCCCACCAAAATTGCTAATGCCCCCATACTTCTAGAGATACTATAACTACTTGTTATATACATTGGATAATTCTTTTCTTTTCTTAATTTGTAACAGGCAAACGGCTAAATAAAATAGCTTCTATAAATCACTTGGTTTCCATTTTTCATTACTCTTTTATTTAGCTACAATTAAATTAATCATATTATCAGATTTTTTGTCACTTTGCTTTTCATTTTTGTGCACATTCAAAATAAAAAGATATACATGACATAAATATGTAATTTTACTTGATTCATATAAAAAGAAGGCAGTTGATGCACAAAACTTCTGCATGCGTGGGTGCACTAAGGGTTTGATCACCTGAAATTTTTACACAAGATGGTGTTTTTAGGACTTGGACCTATGACAATCACGTGTTCTAGTCTAAATAACCTCTTGTGTGATAAAATAAAAATTGGTTTTCAAAAAGGAATTTGTTTGCAAAAATCTTACTTGGTTAAAAAATAAATGAAGCCTCAAATATTTGACAAACCCTAATAAAAAAATGTTGGTAAAGTTTTTAAGTAATATTGCCCCCACAACCAAACATTCCTGGATCCGTCACTGCTCCTTACCTCTTTACTCCACCACCACCGCCATCATCGCCGTCGCTACCACCACCACCGCCGCCGCCAGGCCACCACCACCACTGCTACCACAACCTCCATCTTCTCCTCTCTCATCTTTCCTCCATCAATGTCGTCGTCGTTGTTACCATTGTTTTTAATTTTTTTTTCCTGCAATTAAACGCACTTTAGAGGTGGGTGACTCGCTTTACGCACATTTAAAGTGCGAAGATAACATACTTTTAACGTGCGTTTAACTGCAAGTTTCAACAAAACTGATATCAGATGATTTTTAAAAATTATTAGATCACCACAGTAAATCAAAATAGAATATTTTGAGATTTATGGTGGAATAAAAAAATTGAAATTCAAAATAAAATACCAGATGAAGGAATTTGGGTAAATTTCACACAGCTTAGGAATGTAGGTGCCAAGGGACCAATTACGTTTTATTTTCTTCAACTTTGCAATTGGCCGACTTCACATTCGAGACAAAAAATTGTCAAATTTTCCAAACCGCACTACTCCTAACTGTGAACCGACTCCTAGAAGGTGTTGGAATTTGGAGAATCTGACTTCATATTTGAGCTCAGAATGGTTCTATTACCTTTGACTAAGAAGTCTCAGTCTCAATTCCTTCCATAAATTAAACAGAAAAAAAAAGAAAAAAAAATGTGCGTTCCGCTCGCACTTTGAAAGTGCGTGGGTAATGCAATAACCCACTTTGAAAGTGCGAGCAAAAAAATTTATAAGAGGTCTTTTTGGATTTTACGAATTTAACAGGGTACGAATAGATGTTAGGGAGTCCGAATAACATTTCCCCTGAAAATGTTCCTAGAAAATGACTGCAAACTTTTTTGTTATTTATTTTGCTATAAATTCCAAAAAAAAACATTAAAACGCTATTATGGTAAGAGTTGTGAAATATATAGTTCGGGGAAGCGAAGGTTCAGGGATCAATCCTTACGGGGTACAATTTATCTTTTCGATATAAAAAAAAAAGTTCATATCATGCGTAATATTATGAGTGAATTATTTTATATTAAAAGTTCTTTCTCATTTTATGGTGATTTTGGGCGAGAAATTAGTCTAATAAATTTGATGACTGTGGAAATACCTTGGTCAAGACAAATAAATTGTTTTCTATTGTAGGTAATGTGGAAAATAGGTTTATGCCTATGTTACCAAAATATTAACTGAAATGCTTCATGGCCCGAATAGAGCTCGATGAAAACAAAGAATGTATCTAAGCTGCATATTCGGTTTACTTTTGTTCTCTGTCATTATTATTATCGCTAATCCACTTTCCATTTTTTTCACCATAGTCTTTTTGGTCTTGCCCAAGGTACCTCCTTGCTCGAATTGTTTTTTTCCCTGATTAAAAATTATTTATTTTATGTTCTCTCAAAAAGAGATTATATTTAGTCCCCCGTAAGATAGCTTAAGTTTTTTTTATAGACAAATGTTAGTTGTTAGAAATGTTAGTTAATTAATTCATCATCCTCATCCGGATTCGAACCTAGGACCCTTCACCCTTCATCCCACCAAACCCTTATGTCTCTAGCTCTTACCACTTGAGCTATCCTTCGGGGACATGATAACTCAAGTGGTAGGAGCTAGGGGACATATAAATTGGGTAGGGGAGGTCCAAGGATCGATTATGGCGGGTGCAATAATTTTTTCGATGTAAAAAAAAAAGAGATTACTAATTTATATTTTAGAGATTTTAAGAAAATAATAACTTGGTTTACTAAAATCACTCATTTTTATATTATCTCTCATCTCATCTGTTGTAATATATTTTTCTAATTAATAAGCTAATTAAAGCATCTTTTCAAAATAATTTGTTTCCAACATTTTAAAATATAATGATTTTTCAAAAAATTGAAACTAAAATCTCAGAAATTTTGAAAAATGATTTTTTAAAACAAATAAGTGATGATTTAGTAAAAAATCCGAATCAAACGCACCCTAAATAACTTAAAAGAGTGAGACTTTACATAAAGAAAAGAAAAAACTAAATATTAAAATATTTCTTTATTTTTAAATTCTAAGTTCTATCTTTGTAGTTCAAAATTAAACAATACTCGACCCCTTCTTTTGAATAGAAATTCAAATTTTCATCCCTTTTTTTTTTTACGGTAAATTTTCATCCCTATTGTATAAATTTGTTGAATTTCATTTATCATCAAGTAACATAAATTAAATTTAAAAGGTTAAACCTGATATACAATCATAATTTAAAATTAAATGATTGTCCCAAATTATTAAAGTTTAAATTTAAATTTAATTCCTTATCTATTTTTAATTCAACTTCAAATTCATATATTATTTATTATATTTAACTTTTCATCCTTATATATTTTTCCCAAATTTATTTGTAATTTAAATCATATTCAAGTTCAAAAGTTAAATCTGATATGCGATCATATTTTCAAATGAAATGATTTTAAAAGGAATCTGAGCAATTAAATGAGGTATGGCAATAATATTATCTAATATTTGCATATAAAAGATTGCTTATTTTTTAAAATATTTTTTGGCATTTGATATGTTGTTAGTGTTGGTTAGTGAGCCATCTGTAAGGCGAAAGATCTAATTAGTGCTTGGTTTTCTTTTTGATTGGGTAATAGAGCGACTTCCTTTTGATTTTGCTATTGGAGTGGCTTGAGTTTGCTTGGTGAGGTGTGTTAGAGTCCCATATTGGCTAGAGATGTGGCCAAGCAATTGCTTATATATGGTTGTGCAAACCTTAACTCTTGAGCTAGCTTTTGGGTTAAGTTAGGCCTCCTTCATGGTATCAGAGCCAATGGTTATTTGACCATGGGTCTGGGCCCCTATCCTAGATCCATTTGTTGTGGAGACCTCCCATATTTGGGTCACCCGTTTCATTCCACGCTCCAGATGTTCTACACTGGGCGTGAGGGGGTGTGTTAGAGTCCCACATTGGCTAAAGATGTGACCAAGCAATTGCTTATATATGGTTGTGCAAACCTTAACTCTTGAGCTAGCTTTTGGGTTAAGTTAGGCCTCCTACAGATGTGGCCATGGATTAGATGTGATACCATGAAGGTGGTTCCTTTTGTTGATATTCACGATATTTAATTGTCCTTTGCGGATGTCATTCTGAATGAGCGGATTAATTGTAGCTGGTTGTTTACTCAATTGCCTCAGGATGTGCGTGTTTCTATATCCTAGTTCTGTTTTGTGTTGGATCCTAGTGTATCTGACAATTTGGTTTGGGGCCAGTTGGATGGTGTGTATAAAGCTAGCTAAGAGTTGTTATCATTAGCTCTCTTTAACGGAGGATTTTCTTATTTTGTCTTATCTTGGAATAGAGTTTGGCGGCTTTGTTTTCATGAACACATTCACTTCTTTATCTGGGTGGTGGGTCATGAGGCTCCTCCCACTATTGCGCTTTTATGTCATAGAAGGGTGTTTGCCCATGTGTTTGCAGCTTATGCCACTCTGAGGAGGAGATAATTTTGCATTGCATTTGTGATTGTAAGAAGGCTCGAGTTGTTAGGTTAGCTTCTGGATTTGCCTCTGTCACTCATTTCCGGACTATAGATAATTTTCACGTTTAGTTTTCTATTATTAATCAGAGTGCATTGTAGGTCTTTTGCTCTTCTGGCTTGAGCTATTTGGAAGTGTTGTTGTGAGATTATTTCTAATTGTATTTTTGTTTAGTGTAACTATGTTCCTTTCCTTGATAGTAATTTACTAGCTAATTTCACTTTTGTGTTTCCCGGCCATGTTGTTTTGTCTTAAATCTAGGTGGCTGGCTTGAGAAGGACCTCCTGCAAATTGGGTTGCTTTTAATGTTGATTGTAGTTCCATGGTGACCGTGGGGTCTTAGGGTTTGTGGATTGGTCTGAAATGACCTTGGTGGTTGGTTTAGAGGGCTTAGTAGTAATATTTGTGTTTATGATATTCTCAATTTGAGCTTCTTTCTATCTTCCATGGATTAGATGTGTTGGAATGCAGGTTATCGTATGGTTGCAATTTTTTCAGATTCCTTGCATTCTCTTCAGTTGAAATGATTTTATGAAGTTTCATCGATACATTTTCATCATTAGTTCTATTAAGAAGCTCGTGTCTAGTGGTGTATTGTGTGACACCCTTAATTTTATATTAAGGAATATAATCACATAACTTTACTTATTTATTTAGAATAGTAAGGACAATCATAATAGCTTTATTGAAGATAAGCTAATACATCCATAAGATATTACAACACAAGTTCTAGTCTTCATGCAAGACACATTACATAAGTCATCGAATATAATACATATCACATTATTTATCTTCTAAATAGCGCCCATGATAACTATCGAGACAATCATCACACCCTGGGCAGGTACCTCATATAAGCTAAGGTTTCTTCTCTGAAAAAGAACATGAAAGTAAAGGAATGAGAACTTTACAATTCTCAGTGATAACGATATCTACTCAAAACAAAACAAAAAACAAAAACTTAAAATCTTAAATCATATATCATTTAGATCATCATTCAAACATCTTTCTTGGTCTCATATCACCATAGTTTTCATATTATGTCTTCTGCATGTTCCAACTGCGGCTTAGAGCTCTATCCAAATGCAAGGGCGTCCCCCTGCCTAGGAACCTGTGTTCCAGGAACTATGCAACTAGATCACCTCAACTGCTGGAGGATCATCTCTTAAGTGTTTTATACCAATTCTCATCATAATAACACATGATACATTGTTATTCATATGAAAACAAGCATTTTATTTTCAGAGAAAATCACCACAATCATATAAATATGCATTCATGAATAATAGTGACTAGAGAGACGGCAGTGCCGACCATTTTGGCTCATAAGAACAAATTAAAAATAAGAAAAAGAATACAAATTAAAAGAATTAATATATAAAGTGCATGCAGTAAGAATGTGTAATAGAGTAAATTTAAATAGAATAAGCGTTAGCCTATAAGAAAGGTTACCCCTTAAAGATAGTATATATATAATATTGTTATAAAGTCATAAGGTATGTTCTATTCTAAGAACATAGAGATAGAGTATAGTCCCTAATGTGAGAGGATTGCGATGTGAGAATCTTAGAGAGAAAAAGTGTAACCACTTAGAGAGAGAATGTCACTGAATTTCAAGCTTGTTATTTCTCAAATGAGCTAAGAGTTCCTTACAACTGGTAGCCGCACCCTATTTATAGGCTTGGGGTTGGACCCAGTGCCCCTGATCGCTCGTGGTGGGTGATAAGCGCATAATTGATGCACTTAATGTGTGTATTTCTAAGCTTCATTATATACATTTTTGTGCTTAATTGTTATGACTTAGCCATGTTTTGACCATTAGTGCTTATTTGGATTAATCATGGAAAAATTCTATACTTTTAGTTTCTGTGACTGCTTTGCTAGAACAGGTTGAATCTGAAGCTACGAATATTAAAATAGGGCGAATAATATGTTGTTGGAAAGCTAACTCGAAGCCCTACAATTTTCATTTTCAAAACAATTCCAGAACCAGCCTTGAACTTGGTATTAATTTCCTTGCAAAGTTGTTGTCGCCAATCCTGCGAGTCTGAAACAGTCTGCACTAAAATGATCATATCTTGGGCTACATAACTGCGAATTAGGATCCGATTGAAGGCCCTCGAAGCTGACTTAATGGGATACAACTCTTATGTTTATCTTGATGGAAGATTCAGACTTCTTGTGGGACCCGCGAATGCCTGGGCGTTCAGTAGCTTACTCCTTTATGTGGGCCCGATTTTGTGAAGATTTAGAAAAGATTTAGATAATAAGATTGTTACTTGGGGGGAGAAGTTGATTATTAGTATAAATAAGTGAGGTTTAGGCTTTTGTTAGACAACCTCCTATCTCTCCTTCTTTTCTAATATGAGTTGCTAAACTCCCTAGTTAGTCTTAGGATTATTAATATTCTCGTGTTTGCAAACTTGAGGTTCTGTTCTTAATGGAAATTCCTTCTTTATTAATTCTCTTCATCTCTATTTCTGATCTAGGGTTTGCTTAATTCCGTAGTTTTAGAAATAAGAGTTGATGCATGTTCGCTTAGTTCATGTTAGTTCGTAACTGTTTCTTAATCGCTTAGTTTAGGAAACTGAGAATTGATTTTCGCTTAGTTAATCAACTCTCACGAATTAGGGAAACAATGAGGAAGAATTAATCTTTTGTAACCGATGAAGGTTTGTTGCACTTGAATGTTATAATCCGAGGACTAACACTTTCTTTTATCTGAATTAAATCTCTTTTAATTTCTGTTTGTTACCTTCTATCAAATCAATCAAAAAAATCTCCTTTTTAATTGCTTTATTTTACTCTAATATCAATTAATAATTTATCAAGTCCTTGTGAGATCGATCCTGGTGTTCATCACCTTGTACTGCATTCAAAGCAGAATACTTTGGCACGCATCACGACAGTGCGTTCGTTAAATTAGCGCCGTTGTCGGGGACTTCGGTGATTATTAATTGTTCTTAGAGTATTTTTTTCGTTTCTAGTTTAATTTATTTTATTTTTATATTTATTATTTTTATTTTCGTTTTTATTTAAAAAAAAGACCAGCGGTTACTATTAGATTTTATTTTATTTATTATATTTTATTTTATTTATTAGATTATAGGTTGTTTTTGGTTTTATATCTTCTATTTTATATCTATCTCATATCTTTTATCTCAATCTCATATCTTTTAATTCTCTTTTCTATCCTTTATTTTTTAGAGCATTATCTTCTTTCTTCTTTCTATATCTTTTCTCTCTATTATTTTATTTTGCTATCTTTTCTATCTTCTTTCCATTTAATATTATTCTTATTATTATTACTACTAGTGTTTTTTTACCCGTGCGATGCACGGGGAATATGTCTGTCGTATTTGATACGTGAATCAATACGTTGATTATTTAAAATTTAATAAACAAAGATGAAATAGAAGAGTCTTAAATGGTAATTAAAGTGGACAAAAACATAAAGGCGATAGAACAAATCATAGATATAATTCATTACCAACATATTAAACAACATATGAAATAGAAGAGTCTGAAACGCTAAGCAAAGTGGTGAAAAAGTCTTATATTGAAACACTTGTTTGAAATTTGTGCGATTGAATAACTAATAAACAAAGATGAAATAGAAGAGTCTGAATTGCGAAGCAAACGACTGATTAACGACACTTTTGTGTGGAACTCATTGTCTGTTGCAGTGCGATCTAAAGATTTAATTGTTTTAAATGTTGCCTCCAGTGGGATAGCTTCTTTACTGTTGTCCGTAGGGAGAACTGCTCATTCCATATTCTCAATATACATCTCAATAAATGAAGTCTCCACGTGCAACCTTCGTCAGGGATCGCTTAAAGCAGAATCGCTCCAAAAGGCGAGTCTTATTATATGGGATGAGGCACCAATGATGAACAAACATTTCTTTGAAGCGTTGGACAGGTCTTTTCATGCATACATTGACCTACTGTACACTGAAAGGTGACTTCAGTAAATAAATGTTCAAGGGGAATAAATGAATTCATGCATCATACTCAGAATTTAGTATTCTTAATACTTTTCACAAATAATACAGGCTCTGATTGTTAAATGTTTGACAAATACTTAAATTTATCAAAATGAAATCACATTTACCTGAGTGAGGATGCATCCTTAAAAGAATGAAGACTGTTTTAAACCGACAGTGTCGGGGCTCCAGTTGTACTCTGCTGACATAGGAAGTATATAAATGCTCATATTTACCTCCACATGTGAAACAAATTGAAGTTTCTTTGAGCTAATGCTAACTAAAGACTCCACACTCCACAACAGTTCTAAACTACTAATCTAAAGTTTTCAAATTCAACCATTTGGTTTCTTTCTCTCTTTCACTTTCCATGATAACAAAAGTTAGATATATTTAATTAAGTGAATCCCAGTGATAAGACATGATTTCTTTTTGGGTCAAAAGTGTTGAGGCATGCTTCAATAAACCAAGGGCACCATTTTTGTAATGGGCTTACTCAATTACACTGCAATTCACAAAAGTAACTTGACACTAAAACAAAAAAATGAACAATGCAAGGTTAGGCATCAGTATGAGACCTCAACATAAACCTGATGCCAAGTATGCTAATCGCACAACTTCAACTTTGCCTTTAATTGATGAACATGGAAATAAATTATTAATATAGAAGGAACATAACATTGAATATAAGGAGAACCAAATTGGACAAATGTGACGAAAACTACTAAACTGAGTGCACATGAATTCCTTCCTTTATAACCTTATAGTGTTACCAAAACGCAAATGCTACAATTCCATATAAGTTTTGATTTCTCAGCTACAATTAATTATATTTCTGTTATCACCGTTATTAGGTAGAAGCTTTAAATATACATTGCAAAAGTACAAGAAATACTGAAGCAAAGAAACCTTACCATATTTTCTTTAAGTAGTATCGTGTATATGGTCTCAAGTTCTGATCTACGACCATCAAACTCTTCAATCTTTATAGGTGCCTGCAAAACTGAACAAATGTGTCAATTTCGAAGGACCTACTCCTGCTGATTGCTTTTT
Organism: Lotus japonicus; assembly: GCF_012489685.1. NCBI lineage: Eukaryota > Viridiplantae > Streptophyta > Magnoliopsida > Fabales > Fabaceae > Lotus > Lotus japonicus. Next base: position 39,923,188 of record NC_080046.1, read on the forward strand.
AATGTGTGAAATGCATCACATCAACATGAAATTTGTAAGGCTTAGGATTCAAACTAAAATTATGACCCACTCACCCCGGTGCGGCAGATCGTTTGGTAAGAGGAAATTCTGCATCTCAGGTCCTCCGCAGTAAAATGAGCTACTTGTGGTGGTAGTTGAGATCCTGGACACACTGCACATTCCCTTCATTTATTCTATTGCTCAATCACCACAAAGCACCAGCTGCAATCAACACATAGCAGCAGAAGAATATCACATTGTGACTGGAAAAAAAGTTTGTACTCGGTAGCTTTCTATATAAATCAAGAAAATAAAATTGAGGTACCTCTTTTTTGTAGTCTTGTAAAGTCTCCTGTGTGTATCCATTCCCGAAGTAAACCTTGATGTCAACATCCTGATGAAAAGAAAATAAGTTTTAGGGAAGATGACAAGAATACACTTTTCCTCGTGAATTCTTAAGCAACAATTCAACAGCGAAACACAATAAGTTTTTGTGAATGATGTACCTTGTCAAAAATAGGGAATTCAATAGCGGATCAAGGAGAGAGAGCATGGAATGAATAGCTTCTTCTTTCCTCTGCTGTCATTCATTCACCAAAGTTAGATCAAACAAACATTGAATCAAGAGATTGCAACCAAATTGGACAAATGTGATGAAAACTACTAAACTGAGTGCACATGAATTCCTTCCTTTATAACCTTAGAGTGTTACCAAAAAGCAGGATTGTTCAAAAATCATATGACATACACAGAATTTTCAAAATCACATGGAATCCTCCCTTCCAAACGATTGGAAGGTAGATTGCGATCTGCGAGTCTGGTAAAAATTAACTTAATGAAAAGTAAAAGGTAAAATTATTAAAAATGAAAGCATAAGTACAAAATACCGGTCCTTGCAGATCTTGGTAGATAATCCTAAAAGAATGAAAGCACATGCTACAAGAAGCATAGGCAATAGATTTATGTCCAATCCTGATATAATGTAGTAGATATTCATGAAGATAACAATACAATTCTCAAGAGATAAATGTACCCTGCTTATTGGTAAAAACTAAAATAGATCATGATTGAAATACATGCAACATAAACCATTTTCTCCAGGCTATTTTGACCATCAATTTCCTGATCATTTAAATGCTAGAAAGCCATAGCAACTCAACACATAAGCATATCAATAAAACAAAATAGAACCAACCTTTTTGAACTCTAGATTCGGCCAGTAGCAAAATGGCTTAAAAAACAGCAGCATGCCAAATAAAAGAATAAAAAACATGATAGAACTGAACATATATATTGATTGAAGTATGAGGAAGAGAGAACTTACAGTTACAGAAGACATTGGGATCTAAATGTCTTCCACTTCTCTTCAATCTCACAACACCGCCGAGAGGAAATCATCATAGGGAGAAGATCGCTGCGGCGGTCAGGAAGACAGTGAGTGTGACGGTGATGGTGGTTTCGATGTCGGAGACGAAGGAGTGCGAGCAGGTGTTGTCCCTGTCCATTGCGAATGGATTCATGTGCACAACATAAGAAAGAGGTAAACAGTCAATGTTCTTATAGGAGAGTAACTCATACCCAACGTAAGCTACTCTTGTTAATTTGTTATGAACCAAAAATCCTTCACAAATTCGTTCGGTTAAAAAAAAAAGGAATGATCAAGAATACAATACCTTGAGATCATCCAGAGAATAATCATTCTTGCATGAAAACATTTCATGCCCAGAATTCCCACACCTTAGGAAAACGATTAAGCTTTTTAGAAGCCCTCATGTACTTCTCTGGACAGTCTTTAGCACGGTGACCTCCTTTCTTGCAAATATAGCAATCGTGTCCCTAAAGGAGCATCAAGCAAGTTAAAAGCCAAAAAAATCAAGGTGCGTTCGTTGGAGGAGGAGAACCCACACTCTCCATGGCAACCTTTGGTAACCCCATTAGTGGCTTTATATGCAACTTCTATATGCTTTCTCAATCTTAGATACTTATGGCAAATCTTTTAAAATTTTAATATTTTATGAAAAAGTTTCTTAGATTTAAAATTACCTTTAAAAAATCGTTTCAAGATTTGTTATGGAAATAAATTTTAGGTGAAGAAAAAGTTTGTTTTTAGAGTATTAATTAAATTTTATGGTATTTTTATTGAATTTTCAGATTTTTATTTAATTAAGAATTTTATGAGTTTTTATTGCGATTTGTTAGTTTTTATTAATTAATTTTTATGATATTTTTCTTGAATTTTTATATTTTTATTTAATCTAGGTAAATCTTAGATAATTAAGGCAAATCTCTTAAAATTTTAATATTTTATGAAAAAGTTTCTCAGATTTAAAATTACCTTTAAAAAATCGGTTTCAAGATTTTTTATGGAAATAAATTTTAGGTGAAGAAAAAGTTTATTTTTAGAAACATATATGCTTTTTTTTTAATATTTTTAATATCAAATGAGAATTAATCTATGAGTGACAACTCATCAAATTGGCTTGAGAATTAACCTGAGAGCGACACGTCATCAAATCAGCATTAGAGAAGCTCTTCTTTTCTAATATATATTGATTGATTTGTTTTGTTTCCGTATACTAACTTTAGTTTTTTCCGTTTCAGAGATAATTACGTTTTTTGTTTTAGATTTTTTTATTTTTTTTTATTTTAGTTACTAACGTTTTAATTTTCTTTTCCACTAACATTTTTTTCCTTTTTTTTATTATCTTTGTTTGTGGTGAAATTTTATTTTTTGAAAATAAGGGAACAAGTGTTGGTTTGTGGAGCTTTTGCAGTGATGGAAGATAAACTTGATGAGCTAAAAGCCAAACTCGACGAGAGCCATCAACAACAGTTTGAGTCACCTCAATGTTATCCACAAGAGAGTTTTGAAAATATTTGGTGTGACCCACCTTGCTATCATCCACAAGGGCAATTCCAACAGCCTATTTATGCACCACCATGCTACTACCTGCAAGAGGAATTTCAATATCCTTTTCATGATCCACATCATTCACAAGAGGAATTCCATCAACCTTGGAATGATCCACCCCAATTTTTGGAAGACCTTTCAAAGCAATATGGAGCAAACCAAGCCCAGTTTCAACAACCTCGACACAAGGAACCTTCCATATTGGAAGAAATTCAAGACATGTTGAACCAAATGTCTGCAAATCTCAATGCAAATGCTTATCAACACCTGCAAGATACTGCGAATTTACATGCTCCAGTTAACCAGCTAGTTGCACACGCTCCCACATTGCAACATGAAGTTGATACGGAGATTGATGATGAAGTTAATCCTTGTGTTGATACTCATCTTGATGCTAGCACTGATGGTTCTGGTGATGTTAATGAGTTTGAAGTCAATGTTGCTTCTGATGCTGATTCTAATGATGAAGACAACAAACAAGAAATACATCTCCCTCTTCCACATAGAACTTATGAGAGTGAGAAGATGTATCATGGTGAAGAAGAAAATAAGTTGTTGGATGATTTCAAGAAGTGTTTTGCAGTGAATAAATTTAAGAAGATGGATGTAGAACGTGGATCTAAATTAGCAATTTTTCCACATAAGCCGCTTTTAATTAATCTAGACATTTTTGAAAAAGTCGTGCTTATTGGAGAGTCTGTTGATTGCAACCAATCAATTTCCATAGAGGAATATGTTTTGAAACCTCTACCGAAGCTTCCAGACAAAGAGTTGATTGTTGAATGTACTGATTTTTCATTTACTCTTATTTCAGGTGATACACATGCTTGGGAAAAGTTTTCACTCAAACTGAACATTGTCATGAGTCACGCTGAAGGTGCTAGAGAACAGTTTGAGCTTGTTAAGATTGTTGCAGATGAGATCCCTCCAAAGCCACGTGACTTGTGGATTGTCGTTGTTGTGCCTCAAGACTATGAGCTTCCGCTTAATGCAAGGCCTCCACCGGACCCAGGTGATAGCATTTTCAGAGCATTACCAGGTTTCATGTCTTGCCAGCTCCCTTGATCCCTGGTTTTTCCTAACCTTTCTCTTTTATTACACTTGTCTAAATTATTTGATGATTTATGCCTCACATTGTGGACAATGTGTGATTTAAGTGTGGGGGTGGGAATATTATTTAGAAGTAGTAGAACCTCAGTTAGGATAATTTGCAATTTTATTTTAATTTATTTGCTTTGTTTTTATTCTTTTCAATAAAATGGTTCACACTTTTTCAATGAGTTTTAGAGATGCTGAGTTTGTGAGCAGTATAACCATTTCTTTTTTGTTAAGTTTCATGTCTCTCTTGGATGAAGTTACTTGTATTTTGAGTCCATCATGATTTGCATTGAGAATTGATTTGTTGGATTCATTGTGTTATATGTTTGCCATGTGAGGACTACCTTGTGAGATTTTGGACCAAACACTTGAATGGTAATATCTTTGCCATGATTCTCTTCTTTCTTGTGTGATTTCCTCATGTTTATATGCAGTGCAGAACTTGACTTGATTATGACTAAATTTGTTGTTCATGTGCATACATTGAAGTGATAAGGCATTCTTTTTTAATAAGCTAAAAAGCTTACCTTGCATGTTTTAACCTTTGTTTTAGCCCCTTTGAGCCTAATATCTCCATTCTTTTGCAGCTCATAACAAGCCTAAGTGAAAAACATTGATGATACCTTACCTTTGGGAATTTAAGAGCTTTGGAATTGTTTTGAGAATTAGTATTCAATAAGTGTGGGGGTGAATTATTTGAATGCATGGTCTAAGTTTCTCTAAAGAGGTACCTTCTTTGTGGATAAATTGTAAGCAAGAAAAAAAAAGTTCAAAGAAAAAAGGAAAAATGCAAAAGAAGAAGGAAAAAAGAGAAGTTACAAAGTGAAGGAAGATACTCATTGCAAAAGGAAAAGGAAGTGAAAGTTACAAAAAAAGAAAGTTGTGAAAAGGAAGAATGTGTTAATTCTTGGGGTTGTGAGTAAGTTTAATTTGAATTATTCTCCATTGCTCTTATTTTTACTAAGGTTTTAACTCTGAATATCTTTCATAAATCCTTCCTTGACCTTAGCCTCATTACAACCTTGAAAAGTCCTTTGATCTTTGTGTGCATTTGTTCAATTTAATTGATGTGTTAGAATCTTGTCAAGCCTATGATAGATGCATGTTTTCATGAGATGATGAGAGTTGCTTAAGCATGATTCAACACAAGCCTTAAACACTTGAGAGTAGAGAGTATAGCACTTGCTTCCAACTTTGATGTTCAAATTGTAATTCTTGTTGGCTTGGAATGTAGGTGATGAAATTCTTGTTTGTCCAATCTATGAGAAAAGTGAAGTGGTTATTTTCTTGCTCATAAACCTGAATTTCTACTTCTCAAAAATAAGTATGAGCTGAGTTTTTATGTTTTATGAAGTACTTGTTATCATAAGTGATTTTCTGATTCTTCGTTGAGTTAAGTTTTGCCCCGGAGTGCAAAAGGTTAAGTGTGGGGGAAATTGATAAGCGCATAATTGATGCACTTAATGTGTGTATTTCTAAGCTTCATTATATACATTTTTGTGCTTAATTGTTATGACTTAGCCATGTTTTGACCATTAGTGCTTATTTGGATTAATCATGGAAAAATTCTATACTTTTAGTTTCTGTGACTGTTTTGCTAGAACAGGTTGAATCTGAAGCTACGAATATTAAAATAGGGCGAATAATATGTCGTTGGAAAGCTAACTCGAAGCCCTACAATTTTCATTTTCAAAACAATTCCAGAACCAGCCTTGAACTTGGTATTAATTTCCTTGCAAAGTTGTTGTCGCCAATCCTGCGAGTCTGAAACAGTTTGCACTAAAATGATCATATGTTGGGCTACATAACTCCGAATTAGGATCCGATTGAAGGCCCTCGAAGCTGACTTAATGGGATACAACTCTTATGTTTATCTTGATGGAAGATTCAGACTTCTTGTGAGACCCGCGAATGCCTGGGCGTTCAGTAGCTTACTCCTTTATGTGGGCCCGATTTTGTGAAGATTTAGAAAAGATTTAGATAATAAGATTGTTACTTGGGGGAGAAGTTGATTATTAGTATATATAAGTGGGGTTTAGGCTTTTGTTAGACAACCTCCTATCTATCCTTCTTTTCTAATATGAGTTGCTAAACTCCCTAGTTAGTCTTAGGATTTTTAATATTCTCGTGTTTGCAAACTTGAGGTTCTGTTCTTAATGCAAATTTCTTCTTTATTAATTCTCTTTATCTCTATTTCTGATCTAGGGTTTGCTTAATTCCGTAGTTTTAGAAATAAGAGTTGATGTATGTTCGCTTAGTTCATGTTTGTTCGTAACTGTTTCTTAATCGCTTAGTTTAGGAAACTGAGAATTGATTTTCGCTTAGTTAATCAACTCTCACGAATTAGGGAAACAATGAGGAAGAATTAATCTTTTGTAACCGATGAAGGTTTGTTGCACTTGAATGTTATAATCCGAGGACTAACACTTTCTTTTATCTGAATTAAATCTCTTTTAGTTTCTGTTTGTTACCTTCTATCAAATCAATCAAAAAAATCCCCTTTTTAATTGCTTTATTTTACTCTTATATCAATTAATAATTTATCAAGTCCTTGTGAGATCGATCCTGGTGTTCATTACCTTGTACTGCATTCAAAGCAGAATACTTTGGCACGCATCACGACAGTGCGTTCGTTAGTGGGTCAGTTGGGCCTCTTAGGGGAGGCCCAAACCCCCTGGCTCACTCACCGCCCTGAGGCAAGCGCCCTTGGGCGAGGGCTCCTGGGTCTCACCCAGTCCACAAGTCCACAAGACACCGAGCTCGAAGCATGAGAGCTAAGAGTGTCTTAATAATCAAAACTAACAAATGCAAAACCTAGTGATTAAGAATGATTGCCAACATGGCATAGTAAGTAAAGCTAAAGCCAGTCTCCGGTTCCCTTTACAAGCCCCTCCGAGTCCACGAGTCCATAGGTAGGCTTGCGGCGACAGCGCCTGGTTCTCTCACCCGACTCCAGCTGCGATCGCCGTAAGTCACGGTGGCCTGACGCGTGTAGGCCACTTGTAACGTACTGAAGAAGTGCGAAGGTAAGTGAATCTGCAGAATCCCAACTGCTGCCCTCGAAACGTCCCCTCAAATCATGATAAAGCCCGTCAATTTGAATTTTAAACCAATCAGCTTCAACCGTTGTAACTTCTCATTTAATGCGCCGCTTCCGCTTCCCCAAAATCCCTCAACTGCAATCATTCCTCTGTCATCATGGTGCACGATTCTCCACCTTCTTCCCACGTCCATCAGCAACTGTCCACAAAATTCCCCCACGCGTCTCCCCTCAACAGCCACCCCCTTCCTATAAGGACGTTATTACCTCACCCTTCCCTTCTTTTACATCCTCAACTCCTAGCCACCCTTTTTGTTCAAAAAGGCCCTTCGAAAAATTGCTACTCCGACACCGACGGTGGTCCTTATTCCGGTGAGTATCTAGAACCTCAAAAGTTGTTTTCATTTCTTCCCTTTTACCCCAAACTTTGCGCTCTCCCCAAATGGCATCAAGACGCCAAACCAGGAGCTCCTCCCGTGGCGCTACCGTCGCTACAACCTTACGGTTCGTTCCTCCGGCCGACCTTCCCCCTCCTGGGGGAATCCCTCTTGACGAGGAGGACATTACCACTTTCCGACTTAAGACCTGGGAATCTTTACCACCCCCCGCCCTTAGGGGTCTTCTGGCCGGAACGATTCCTAACCAGCCGTCTTCCTTTGAGCAGTGGAAATCAGTTTGTGACCTCTCCTCGAGGTCCGGTGGTTTTTGCCATAAAAAGTCCCTCGACAACATTCTTAACTACAGCGGCTGCTCGGCTTTCGAGCGCCCTTGGCTTCGCCGCCCTTACCGTGACGTGAAATACCCTCATTTTTTCTATGTGCACGAGTACATGTTCACCAGTCTGGGGATCCTGTTTCCCCTTTCCCCCTTTATCTGCTCCCTGCTGCGCAGCGTAAACGTCGCTTCCTCCCTACTTCACCCTAACAGCTGGGCCTTCCTGCGGTGCTTCAAAATCCTCTGCGACGCAATCCAACAAGAGCCAGAACCCTCTCATTTCTTTTACTTTTATGGTGTGGCCATCGAGCCATCGCCCCCTCGCAGCTGGGTCTCCCTGGTAGCCAGACCCAACCGCCAACGCTTCAACCCCATTTGGGCTACCGTTACGGATGACCTCGCCCGCGGGTATTTCAAAATCGTGGTGTCCCACGAATACCCCGAAATCTTCACTTTAAGGGACGACACCGCCCGCTTCCCTTTGTACTAGACCAAGGAGGCGTCCCAGATAGTCGACCCGCCCGAGGGTTCTCTAACTCCCGAAGACAAGACTATTATCAGCTTCCTAGCCAGACTTCCGGTCCTAGACTGCGCTCGAGTGATTGGTAAAGCCAAGATTTCGTCAACTCCTGCCTATTTAGGTTTCCCGTCCTTCCCACGATTTGTTCTTTGCCCTTCACCCATTTTATACTCTCTTTAATCCTGCTGAATTTTCCTCGTTGCTATTTTATTCAAGGAAAATGAATTTTACTAGTGCAGACCTTTTGGCTGCTTTCGAGTAGAAGAAGGACGACCCATTTCCCCCTCGTGTCAACCTGAAAGGCGACAAGACCCCGTCCCCATCTCAGTTAGGGGGCGAGGTCAGGAAACGGGCGTCTTAGAGTCCTGACAAAGAGGCCTCTCAACTTTCTCCCAAGAGGCAACACAGTTCAACCACCGTTTCTCCCACTGGCGGGAGGAATGTCCCGACTTCCGCCTCCAGCGAGCTCGGTGGACCTTCCAAGACAGTTCCGGCTCCTTCATCTAACGTACGGGGCGAGCCAGTTAACAAGGCCTCCGCCGGCGGGACTGTGGCCCTGCCGCACGCCGGGCAAAGCTCAACCTATCCACAGGTTCAGCGCAGCCGCCGCCCCAGGTCACAAGCCACTCCAACCCCTGGTTCCTGGTAACCCGGGAATGCCGATTACCCTCTCCTTCACGCTGGCGCAAGCTGCGAGGATGGATGATGTAGTTCAAAGGTAGGGTTTAGACAAAGTGTCTGAGGGCGCTTTGGCGACATTGCTCCATGCCTTTCACCGCTACAAGTGGGTAATCAAAGATTCCAAAGTTTTGCGGCAAGAGGTGGCCTGCCTTCACGCCCTTAACTCTAAATCTGTTGAGGAGCGTAAGGTACTCCTGGCAAAGCTAGCTTCCCAAGAGGCCGCCTTGGTTGAGCAAATCAAGCGATCTGAGCAAATCAAGCAGTCAAAGGAAGACTTGCTCGTCTCCAAAGACCAAACCATTTACTCCGTGAGTCGGAACTTGAGACCCTTCATGCGGAAATGGTTAAAAAAGACGAGGCTTTGGTCGCCACACAAAACCAAGCTCAATATGACGCAGTAGCCCTTGAAGAGAAACAAAGATCAGTTGCGGCGGCAGCTACCGTCTTTGAATGTGGTCGCGGCTTCTTTCTTGCCAAGGCCCAAATTCAGCGTCTCCACTCCCAGCTGGATCTTAACGCCATGGGGACGTTCAAGAAGGTCACCTCTGCTGGATTGGTTGGTCCCGAGGATCCTCCGGGCTTTGTAGCTGAGCATTTCCTGGACGATGAAGATGTGGAGCAAGACATAAGACATTAATATCCCTTAGATTAGATATGTAATAGAAATTTATTATTATTATTTTGAAGGACAACGCTTGCAATCCTTTTGTCTTCTTTTAATCGGGAATAGTTGCTTTGATCGCCCTTTTTCCCCTTTTTGCGCATCGCCTCGCCATGTTTTGCTGGTTGTTCGTTCGTTTTCATTTTCTGTTAAAACTGCCTGAATTTTCCTTTCAACAATCTTGAGGTTCTTCGGTTTGGTCAACAGATCTGCAAATTCCTAGCTTTCATTCCCGAAGCGTCTCGTTTTCCCATCCTAACGAAGTGTTTACCACCGGCCAAAGAATTAATGACTAATGACAGTTTCTAGTTTCCAGGCAATAACTTCATGAGACTATTCTTAGATATAAATAGCATTAGTTGCACCACCTTCGATCCTCAAAATATCAATAATCTTTCCTAAGAGATGGCATCTATGGAGACTTTGTTGAGCATTTTGAGAGAAGAAGTCTTCAAGCAAGATTTGTACCGCGCATTCAGGATGAAGACGACTGACAACCAGCGTGTCAGGAGGTTGACACGTCTCTTGCAAGCGAAGAATCCAGATCTTATGTTGGAGGTTGGGCTTCGTATTTTCATTGATTTGTCAGAAAAAATGTGGGACCTTTTGGAGCGCAGTTCAGAGGTGGACATGTTGATATGGGGTCTTGAGATCTCACTGTCAGAGAATGAAGAGGAAAAGAAGGAAGAGAGGGAGGAGATCATAGCGGACTTGGCCCCACTGAAGACTTAGAGGAAAAGTCTTGACGCGGACCTGGCTGTCATCCACCGTCGATACAACAGAATAAGGGAGACCCCACTATTTTAAATGTAACTCAAATATATCCAATGAATAAGATGACTTTGCTTTATGACGGTATGATTTAATAAATGAATGAGAAAGTAAATAGTGAATGAATGAACGAATGAATGAATGAACGAGTCTGGCGACCCGTCATGTGTCTCGCCCTACGTTACATCGCCATCTCGCGCATCTCCAATGCTTAGGTATGAGTTTCGTTTAGCGATATTGAGGGTGTGCTGGTTTTAACTAGGACTTTTGCTCGATTTTGGACCGAGGCTTTTGTTCACACGCTTTTCCCGTAAGATCAGGTGTGGCCCCACCAGCCTTATTAGGCGGGGACTTACGCCGGCTCGGCATCTAATGTCCGTGTGGGTTGCCCAAGGCTTAGCCTAGTTAAGAATGCTCACCCATGTTTTGGGGAGACTTGTACTCGCCCATATTTCGGGGAGGTTCTTGGGATAAGAAGCTTATCCGCACACGTCGCCAACGGGTGGCAACGGTTCGCGCCGGACTTTCCGAAGCGAACCCTAGACATCAAGGTCGTGTTGGGATCGCCACCTTCAAGGAATTTTTCCCACCGGGCGACCGCTTCAATTTAGTTGAAAGTTCGGAGTATTACTGAGAATATCCTTTTGTATTTGATTCTAAAATAGATTTTACACTTTGAGGGATGCCTCATTAAAAAACTCCCGTGGTGGAGAAAAAGAGTGCATCTTTATTTTTTGTCCTAATTCTTGCTTTTTCTCGCAGCGACCCTGCTCCATCTTCTGCCCACCCCGATCAGAGCACCACGTCGAACACCCCAACCTTCAAACCTGATGTGCTTGCTTTCTCCTCCTGGCTCTTGTGATGCCAGTCCCTTTGCCAGACCGCCCTGTGGTAGAGAGGACCTTCTTCTAACTCGCCTATTTGCTTGTCGCGCTTAGCTGGCCTTGAAGGTTTAAAAACCGGCGATCCCACTGGCCCCGGTATCCTGCCTTTACCTTTTCCCTGTTCTCGCGGCGGCGCGCTCGGTTCTACTTTCGCACCTTCTCTGGTTTGCCTTGTGTTTGCTCAAATGCTCTCCATCTGTTTTGCTCGACGCCTCCCTGTTTTAGATTCGTTTGAGCCGCATCTTGCGTCGCCACCCCCTTTTCCCTGCTTTCCCCCTCGCTCGCGCTTAAGAGAGCTAGCTTCCTAAACCCGGGCAATCCCCAGTGCGTTGCATCTTTCTGACTCCAATTAAAGAGGTCAAAATTGTCCTCCACCAGTTTCTCCAGACGCTTCTCTTGGTTAGCCGTGAGCATGGGCTCAATCGCCAGCACTCCTCTGCTAAATTTGTACATTTCCAAGTCTTCGATTACGTTCGCCCAGTGTTCCTCGGCATGGGCACCAGTGAACTGCCCATTTCTTCCCGTCCTACCGTCTAACCTTCCCTGACCTTGGCTGCTCCTTAGTCTCTCGCTCTTTCGAGCAACCATCTACTCCAATCTCCCTACTCTGTTCCGTCTTGGCCTTGAAAGTCCTGCTGGCTTTGACCCCCTTTCAGGATCTCGATCTCGTGGCATCTGTGTCCATCACTAACTCCCTTCTTTCCGTACATACTAAGACAATTATTATAGCATTCTCTCGCCCTACGCTGATTCACCACGATCTTTCCCACCTTACCACAGATCAGTGGGTACTTCACCGCCAGGTGAGCCGTCGAAATTACTGCGCAGTGGCGGTTTAGAGTGTTCCGCTCGATGATGACATTGTATGACGCCACAACCATACCAAATACCTTACACGCAGAAGCTTGGCGTTCTCGTCTATTCCAAAGATCGTGTCTAAATCTAGGTATCCGCGCACCCAGACCCGCTCCCCCGAGAAACCTACCAGAGTCCCAGTGTACGGCATCAGGTCCCTATCCGTTAGTCCCAATTGCTCGAACGCATCGCCGTAAATAATATCCGCAGAACTTCCTTGGTCCAGAAGTACTCTTCGCACATTAAAGCTATTGATCCTTACCATTATTACCACATGATCATCCCTATTTGTCTTAATTCCCTGGAAGTCCGCTGATGATATCACTATGTCCGGATGCCGAAAACCGAACGAGGTCACATACTCTTGCACTGATGCTACCGCCCTTGCATGCCTACGCCTTGCCGAGGGTGTGTCTCCGCCTCCACCGAAACCCCCGACGATTGTATTCACCGTCCCCACTAGTGGTTTGAGATCCTTGTCGAAGGTTTCTTCAGGTCCCTTCCTCCTTGTCGTCAAGGTTTCTTTCTCATCTGTTGTTAGCGTTCGTTGGTGGCCGTCCCGCCTGGACCTGCCCTGTTGGCCTTTGCCTGGCCCGAGGTTAGTCATTTGCGATCGTCCTGCCCTGATCAATCTCCCGATCTCTCCCTTCAACGTGAAACAGTCGCCAGTGTCGTGTCCCGCCGAGCGGTGATACTCGCACCATTTAGCTCTACCTATCGCCCCCCGTCGCGAACTAATTCCTGCGCTACTTCCTTCAACCGCATGTGTCGCCTTGACCTTCCGGAGCAGCTTCCTCAATTCCGCATTCGGGTCCCTCTCTGCCACTTCAGGCCGGCGAGGGCCAACGGGTTGCCATGGGCGGCGACGCTCGAGTTTTTCTTTTTTCGAATAAAGTTGCGCCTTGGCGAGGTCTTCTGTTTGGGTGACCCTCTTATCCCTCCGCGTACGGCTCTTTTCCTTTTTCCACCCTTGTCTCTTCGACGATATCATGTCCCTTAGCCCGCCAACCTTTTCCGCCCTCGCCCGCTTTCTCTTAAACGCGTCGTCCTCCTCATCCAGGATGTAGGCGTTCGCCCGGGCTCGTATTTCCGTCATCGAGCGGGCTGGCTTTCTACTCAACTTGCTATTCATATTTCCCGGCAACAGTCCATTTTTGAAGGCGCGGGCGCAGGCCTGTGGCTCCAACTCCTCGATCTTTATAGATGCAGCACTATACCGCTTCATATATTGCTTCAAGGTTTCTCGCTCCAACTGACGGACATTGAACATATCGTCGATTGTAACCTGCTTGATCTTGCTCGCGGAGAATTGGACGAGGAACTTGGACGAGAAATCACTGAATTTCGCTATGGACCCCCGAGGCAAAGTCGTGAACCAAGCCATTGTTGTGCCTTTGAATGTGGATGGAAACATCCTGCACTTCATCGCATCGGAAGCTACGCTTATCACCATTTTCGCACTGAAGTAAAGTAAATGGTCCTTTGGATCAGTTCCTCCACTGTACGCTTCCAGAGCAAGGCTCTTCATGTTGTCTGGGATGGCCACTTCCCTCACTACCGCAGAGAACGGTTCGAACTCTGCGACCGCCTCTGCTTCTCGTTCTCCTTCGTCTTGTCGCTCGAGGAGATAATATTCCAACTGTTCCTGCAAGTAATCATTCCGCTGTCGTATGTCATCAATGTTGCGAGTCAGGCGCCTCCAACCTCCGTCAGCGATTGGAGCCTGAGGTAGCGGTGGTCCATCCCCTGAGACTTCTTGGGAATCCTGTCGCTCTGGTGAGGCCGTTGGAGAGGGAAACGGAAGCGTCGGAGAAGGAGGAGGAGGAGGCGGTGAAGGCGTAGGAGGAGTCGATTGCTCAGGTTGTTCGCAACGAACCTCTTCTCGGCGCGGCCTTCCTCGTACACGACACATGGGGAACCGCGTCTTTGCTCCATATCTCCATCACGGCGGCGTCTACGTGTTGTCATCAAATTCCGATCACAAACCAGGAATTCAACTGGAAATACAAAAATTAAAGAAAATTCTCCAAAAGATCAAACTTCTCTCAACGAAATCACAATCCACGTAGTCTGGAAATCGAAATCTACCGATCTCCACAGACGGCGCCAAATGTTCTATCCTAAGATCATAGAGATAGGGTATATTCCCTAATGTGAGAGGATTGCGGTGTGAGAATCTTAGAGAGAAAAAGTGTAACTGTAAGACCTGGATTTGCAGAACAAGTTTAATTTCCGACTCACGCGTAGAATCAGTGTAAGCGTGACAGGAGTTCATCGTTTGAGAAAGATTAATGAACAACCAGATTTGTTTCGATGTTTCCAATCTTTCTTCAGAACGAAGTTTTGTCGTTTGACCTTCACAGCAAAAAGTAGTTTTTCGGGACAGATTAACTTACACCGCTTTTGGGATTTTAGAGATCGTTTTTCCCAAATGTTAGAGATTTGTTTGAGTTCTGGAATTCTATCGCCAGAATCTCTCTTAGAATTCACCGATGAACGTGCTGCAAAAATCGGAATCGCGAAATTTTTATTTTCCCGCGATTTCACCTTCCTATAAATAGTTAAAAATTCAAAATATCTCCCAAAACCGCCAAAGGAGGCCGCGAGTTCAAGGGGAGAAGAGGAAAGAAAGATTTTCGCCGAAACTCGACCGATCTTCGCGCAGTTCGTTCCTACTTCAAGGTATCGAGGTAACTAGTTTGATTCTTACCTCTGATCATCGTTTCTACTGTTTTTTTTAGTCGTTTCTGTGCTCAAAGTTTCGAGCTTTTTGTAAAACTGTCTGTTTTTCCTGATTTCTCTGTTGGGGTATCTTCTCTACATGCCCAAGAGCCTAGAACACTCGCCGGTATTCGCCGATTTTGATCGAGTTGTCAAGGATCTGAAAAACTGTTTCAAAACCCTTTTTGCGCACATTTTGAAACTTTAATGTCGAAAAGTCGCAATCTGACTTCGTGCCTTTAGGATTAGTTGTTACAAATGTCGTTAGGAACATCGCTGTCAAATTTGTTTTCCGAAGTTTTAACTTTGAGGTTTTGAGCTTTTATTTTGGACCAAAACGCCCCTGAATAGCCGTATTTCGATCCGATTGTCTGAAAATTTTTCCGACAGTTTCTTTGCCTTAGTTTTACCCTAAAAATACCTTGTAATCAGATTAGATCGAAGAAAAATCGACCCCCCTAATTGTGCATAGTGGCCGAGAGCATGTTTGTGTGGGGGGGGGGGGGAGTTTTTCGTTTTCGAAAACTTGTCTTTTCGTATCCGATTGTTGTATTCTGAATCTTTAATGCTTTGTCTATTTTTAATGAGTTGTATTGTGATTGAGCTAATCGATTTTGTTTGGATTTCTGCTTTGTTTTCTCCGAGGTTCAGTTGAAGGAACTTTGGGTTTCTCAGAGAAATCGTGTGAAGGAAATTTAGACCACGAGGCTGGAGCAGCTCCAGGTTAGGGCAACTTACCTATTAGCTAATATTGCATGATAGGCGTCGATAAATTCGACTTATGCTTTACTTTGGTGTTGATTATGATGATGAACTAATGTTATGATGTTTTCCATAACTTATGATATTGAGATGTTATTGAATTGTGCGTTTTGACGCGACTTCGGAATGGGAAATCATTGAACTGGTTATAGTTGATGTTTCGGGTTGGGGAAACAACCCTAGGCAAGTCCAAACGTGGGGTTTGAGACTTAGCCATTCGTTGGTATTCGTTTGTAAACTTAGACTTTCCCCGGGAATTTCTTTTGGAGGGTTTTTTTGGAAAACTTAGAATGAATAGAATTTTGAAAACTAGAGAGTTGGGAAACTTAGACTTTGAGAAATAAATTCATAACTTGACTAATTCGATTCGAAACAATTTTTATTAACGATTAAACATAGGAAAACTAAAAGGGAAAATAATTGCGAAAGACGGCGAAAAGTCGACTTTTGATGTGGGTTTTGGAGAATTGGTGGACACCTCGGGGGTGAGCCACGGTGATGATTGAAAGTCACCGAGTACTCTAGTACTCTTGTTGTTGGAGTTGTGTTGTATTGACCGACACTAAACTCTTGGGTTTTGAAATTGGGTTTAAGCTAAACACTTGTGTTGTGAGGACGATTCGATGTTTGGCTAACCATATTGCATCATGCATCATTTGGTGAAGAACGGGAATGCTTCATCATTCGGTGAAGAACGGGAATGCTTCATCAAGAGTGAAGAACGGGAATGCTTCACTAGTAAAGAACGGGAATGCCTTCATCGAAGAACACCTGAGCGTATCTTCGGCATAGCGGGCTGATCCGACTATGCATGGGTTTGTAAGTGACACCCGAGCGGAAATGGTTAAACACTAGGCCGGTGTTAGGACTGACTCGATGGTGCCCATCCCACTTGAACCATCCGGATCATATTGATTGCATTTCACGCATACATTCACTCTAACTGGAATTGTATGCTATTTGATTTATTGAAGCATTGTTAGAGCCAATAACATGCTAGGATTATCTATATGTATATATATCAACATATATATCTATACCCGAAATCACATGTTGAGTGTATAATTACTTATTTCCGTGAGTTGACCCTAGCGCTTTGGCTTTGGTTTCATGTTTGTGTTTGGGCGGTCGGCCTGCTGCCAGATGTCGATGGCCGACTGGTTTTCGATGGTCTCTCCCTCGGGGGGGATCAGGTTTGAGTTGGAGGACCGGACTGACGAGCGTGGACGTCTGACGAAGGGAGTTTTACGACGCATGGAGCTGAGCTTCAACTTGCCAACTTCAGTTCGCTGTGGACTCGGTACTGGAAGGGTAGGTTTAGGCAGGCGTCATATTTTGTGTAGAGCTCTGATTCGTTTTGCTTTTGGGACAGGGTAGGTTCCCGACGCATGGCTTTTCGTGTGGTTCTCTTACTGAGAGATCACAGTGAGTCAGTCGGACTGTAGGGGTCTTTGCCTAGGCCATTTTGAGGCTGAATTTCTCCTAGTGGATTGTAATTATAACTTTCTCACTCACACTTCTAGATCTGTATATATTTGCCTGCGGGCACACTACTTTGGAGTCAATGCGAGTGCGCGTGACGTGGGAGTGCAGCTGAGGCTGTACATGTTTATATTTGATGTACATCGATTAGTTTAGTTTGTTGGGTTATGTCTTTATTTTCAATCGCTTTAATTTAAAGGAATCAACCGAAACGAAAAAAAAAATTACATGTTTTCCGCGTAAAGTTTATTTTTAGTTACTAAAGTGACACCTGGAAATCGGGGTGTTACAGTAACCGCTTAGATAAAGAATGTCACTGAATTTCAAGCTTGTTATTTCTCAAATGAGCTAAGAGTCCCTTACAACTGGTAGCCGCCCCTTATTTATAGGCTTGGGGTTGGACCCAGCGCCCCTGATCGCCCGTGGTGGGTCAGTTGGGCCTCTTGGGGGAGCCCAAACCCCCTGATTCACTCACCGCCCTGAGGCAAGCGCCCCTGGGCGAGGGCTCCTGGGTCTCGCCCAGTCCAAGGTAATATAGATTGGAATAGATTGGAAGAGAATATAGTATAACTATAATAATGAAAGACTCTAGTTAAAAGAGACTTGGTACATTTACACTCATTTTATCTTTCATCTCATCTCTACCAATTCTATCCTTTGTATCATCTATCTTATCTTACATTTATTTCTCTTCTATTTCTATCTATCTTTTGCGGGTAAGATAAATTTACTTGTCTATCTTATCTTTTGCTTTTTTCTATCTTACTAATTGTAAAGTTAAACTATTCTAGTCATAAAAGAAATTATACTAAATTTTTTATTTTCTAAGTGCAACATTGAACTAAAATACTAGTTTTAAATACTTAGTTACCAATAAGTATATATTAAACAAATCGGGATGTTACATATTGTTCGCTTGCACACTTTGAATTAAGGAAATGCTGCAATAGATTTTTTAGATAAGTTGGGGGCTCAGTCTTTGGTTGAGTTTTTTCTCCATGATTACCCTTCTCTGGGTCTGACTAATATCCTTTGTAAGGATTATCAGGGTGTTATTATGTGACACCCGGGGCCGACGAGGCGGGGAGTGATCGCCAAGTGAGGCACTGGACACGACACGGATACCGCGACACGGCTAAAATCCAAAAAGTTAGACACGAGACACTGCTATATATACACACACACCTTGGTATATTTATATGAATCTCTTGTCATAAAGCTTAGAAAATTGCTTTGAGGTTTTCTTTGTAAAATGGCTAACTTGTCTACAAAAAGAGCTAATCTATCTGGTTTTCACTCTCTTATTGATCATCATCATTGAAAATGTCTTTGACTCTAGTTCTTCAAGTGATAAATTAGCAATTTTTTTCATGCTTCACTCTTAAAATAATACAAGTGTCCTAGAGGTGTCCAGCCAAGAAAATGTGCCGGCTTAAGTGTTCGAGCCGCAAAAAAATGCATTTTTAATCGGACACCGCAAAAAAACACATGTAAGTGTCATACGAGTGTCGGTGTTGTGTCAGTTTTCGACATCAGAACACCATATGTGAGAGGTGTCTGTGCTTCATAAATTCTCTCTCATCTTCCACTTCCGCACTCAAGGATGACAAAAGCAAGGCACAATTTTTCAAATAACTCATTGTAGACTTCGCTCTTTCTATTCATTTACATAAGACACCTCATATGTATCTTACCTAACAAACCACTTATCATCTTTCATCTCCCACTTTTTCCCTCACAGAATGTGAAAGCAAGAGAACTTTTTTCAATTTATTCATTTTAGACTCCACCCTTTCTCGCTTATTCACATAAAACATCACATACATACTTGTATATTCAGTTATTTGGTATAAAAAAAAGAGAATCCATTAATTTGGAGACTGGATCCATATCCTCGGATTCTTTTCAGTGAAAACGTTTGTGTTTTGCAAAGTGTGTAAGTGTAAATAGAGTGTTGGATTGGTAAAGTAAAGTAGTAAATCAAAATAAAAACAAATATTAAAAGGAAATGAAAATCACAAAGAATTGAAAAGATTCTTCACGCAGTTATATGTCACTTGAATAAGATGGATGTGTTATTTTTTAGGGAGTTTCTTCAAGTAGTAATATGCAGACCCTTATTACATCGTACTTACTACTATTTATAATGAAAATTATATACTAATTATAAACTGCTAAGTTATAAGATCTTCGCATGTATCACGCAATGTAAATAACCACTTAACAATTGCTTCATTTCCTATAGATCGTGTAACTACTCCCTTGGTGTTTCCATGTCTCTAGCTCAAAATATGCTCATACTTCACTGGATGTTTATGATTTTCATTTGGTCTTGGAAGAATGAGGCTTCGAACTTCAACTTGGAACTTCAACCTGATACAAACACTTAGCAAATTTGTTGACTGGAATCCAAAAACTCCCTCTAATGGCCTTGACCTATGACGAACAAATGTCGCGGGTGCGTGCCAAAGTAATAAAACTTATTAGTGCAGTACAACATGTAACACTATAATCGTTCTCTCCAGGATTCAAGTGGATTATAAAATTAATTTAGAGTTGAAAGCAAGTAAAAGAGGAGGGTGTTGGTTGGTCAATTGTCAAGCACTAAAATAAAAGGTTGGATTATTAGATAAGTACGACTCTGTCCATTGGGAATTTCTCTACTACATGATGAGTAGAATGAATTTTAATGAGAAATGGATTTCTTGGATAAAGGCTGCATAGAATATGCTAGTGTTAGTACTTATTAATGGGAGCCTAAGTGAGGAGTTTGATATGGGAAAATGAATTCGTTAGGATGACCCAATTGCCACTTATCGACTCCTAATAGTGGTTGAGCACTTAAATGGATTACTGAAACATGCAACAAACTTTAACAAGTTTACTAGGTGTAGTTTTGACAATAATGAAGGGTTGGAGGTGTCTATCCTCCAATTCGCAGATGATACCTTGTTTAATGGAGAAGCGATAAGGCAGAATGCTTTCACTCTAAAGTATATTCTCCGCTAATTTGAAATGGCCTCAGATTTGAAGTTCAATTTCCATTAGAGTAATTTGATGGGAGTTGCAGTGGAGGATAAAGAAATGCAGTGCTGGCGGCGATTCTAAATTGCAAATTGAAGTCCCCCTTCTTGTATTTGGGGATCCAAATTGGTGGAAATCCTCGCATAATGGATTTCTGGAATCTGATTCTATCAAAGCTTCGAAGCGGATTATCTAGATGGAGGAGGAAAAACTTATATTTCGGGGGACGCATTAGTTTGATCAACAACACCTTGTCTTTGATACTTTTCTTCTATCTCTACTTCTTTTGAATGCCTACAAGTGTTGTAAAGGCCTGCAACCAAATAATGAGAAGCTTCCTATGGGGTGGTGAGGAGGAGGCCCATCAGAAAATAGCTTGGGTTAAGTTGGACTTTGTCTCTAGACCCAAGAATCTTGGGGGCTCTTGGCATAATGAATTGGGAGGACTTAAATAAAGCCTTACTTAGCAAATGGAGATGGAGTTTGTGCTTGGATAATTATAGTTTATGGGCCAGAATAATCAGATCGAATTACAACATTTAGAATGAGACTGTAAGAGGATCGCATAGAAGGCATGCATCTGTATGGTGGAGAGGTTTCCAGAAATTTTGTTTCGATGCCCCGAAAGGAAACTGGTTTAATGAAGGCATTATAAGAAGGATAGGTGAAGGGAACTGAATTAGATTTTGGCATAATACCAAGACAGGATTAGAGGCCCTATCAATGAATTTTAAAAGATTGTTCCACTTAATCACTCGATCAAGCATATGAGCTACATGTTAAATGTCAAATGGAATTTGAACTTTGTTGGCAAAGGGATCTTATCGATAGGGTAAAGATGTGATTAGATGAGTTTTTAATTGAAGTAAGTTCGATCCACCTCAAGAAGGGAGTGTCTGACGTGTGGATTTGGAAGAACAATACAAGTGAAGGCTTTACTATCAGATCAGCTTACCTATTAATCAGAGGATATGAGAAGCCCAAGCCCGATCTTTAAACATATCTGGCAGATGTTACTCCTCCCAACATCAAGGTGTTTGTTTGGAGGGTACTATGCGGACGAATCCAAACAAGAGTGGACCTCTCAAAAAGGGGGATTACATTAGCCCGTGATGATTTGAAATACCCCTTTTGTTTGGCAGTAGATGAATCGGTGGAGCATCTTCTTTTCTCAAGTCAATATGTTTATGATGCGTGGAAAGTTTACTATAGATGGCTGGGCGTTGTAACAATACTCCCTTGTGAGAGGAAGGCACATTTTTCACAACATATTCATGGAAGTTGGAACCAGAAATAGAGGTGAGCGTGGTGGGAAAGTTGGAGTGTGGTGCCTAGGATAGTTTGGATTATGAAGAATAAGATGGTCTTCTATAACGAGACGCCAGATTGGACAAATGCTATGAATGTAATCCAGTGGAGGTCGTGGAACTGGATCTCATCAATTGAAAAGGATTTCGCTGCTCCCTCTTTGAGTGGATTTCGAATCCATGTCATGTGTGGCCTAAATTGGACACCGGAGGGTTTTCACCCAAAGGAAAGAAATCTACTATCTCAAGATTCAGAAACTACAGACACTCATGAACCCACAACTCATAGTTCTCTTCCTAATCTACCCAGTGTATTTCTATGTAGTATATCGACCTTAGTATGAGAGCTCCTCTCACTTTCCTCAGCCACTTCCACAGAGATTGGTAAGAACAACAACAAGTAGAGTTTTAACACCCAAGAACACAGAACTCAACCTTGCCTTATAGAATTAATGAGCAAGGTGAGTTCACCACGAACACAAGGACTAGCACAAAACCACAACCCTATAACATTTGATCTATTACACTCAATAGCTTCGGTAGCCACCACGTTTTAGGTCTTCACATATATATACTTCAGCAGCCTCACTAGGGTTTTCCAAAACGCTGAAGCAGTATTCCAACAGTAACAAATCAGAATGCAATCTTCCATAAATGTTGATTGCGTTCACATGTCAATCACCATAAACACAATAGGAATCAATCCCTTAATCAGAGATTATTCCAACAATAAAACCAGCCCATAAAATAGCTACTTAAAGCGTAAGTAATGACAATAAACTCTTCACCAGATTTCCAGGGCACACATAAGCACTCCAAGTCATGGACTGATGTCCTGTGCTACACAAAGGCAGATGGCACTACATTCTTCAGTCAACATCATTGTTTCATCAACCTCCTTCAAACTCCTTCTTTTGCTCAAGATGTCCTTCATAAACTTAGAATAAATAGGCATTTGTTCCAAATCATCGGAAAAATGAATATTGATATCGATTTTCTTGAAAACATCCAAAATTTTGGAAAACTTCTTGTCCATGTTCTTCTTGGCCAATGCTTTAGGGAACGAAACCTTGCTAGTTTTAGGAGTAAGATCAACTTTCTCTCTCTCTCTCTCTTTGATAGGGACAATAACCTCCCCCTCAACTATCTCTTCACTTTTTTCTCCCTCTATTTTTTTCTTCAATTCATTCATCACTCTCCCACTTCTAGTGGTCATAGCAGAGGCATTCGATAACCTAAGGTTTTTATTTTTCCACCGATTTTAAATTTCGGTTAAACAGTGCTCTAGGAGCAAAAATAGCCTTTTTCATACACTCTCGACGTTAGCCGGGTGTGGAAATGGCTCGTGCTATCACTTAAACTGACTATAGTACCATCCTTAGTCATTTCCTGAACTTTCTTCTTCATTAAGCTTTTCAATTCGTCAGACATTAGTTAGGTTCCTCTCACACTTACACGACAACCTAGGCATGAGTCGAAATTAAATTAACTATTCTAATTCTAAAAATGTGGGTCTCACAGTGATTGTGAGAGAAAGTGAGAGGGGCTCTCATAATTAAGGGGAGGACTAAGTACAAAACATTGGGTAGTATAAGGGGACATGGGTATTAAGCAAGGTTTGCTTCTGCAAAACCATTGTACCAATACGCTAATAATGGATTTGCTTTCTTGGGTGAAAACCCTCCAAATGTAGGTGATATTGCACGAAACTGGGTTATCATCTCTTTGTGTTAATCTTAATGTCTTATTGATTTTATTACTGAACTGAATATTGTGTGTGCCATATGTTGTACACGATGTCTTGGACATTAAGTATAACATTTTTCCTACTGTTGACGAAATTTCATAGAGAAACCCACTTCTTGTAGGAGCAAAACCTAACACCAGAATGAAAAAGAACCTCCCTAATGAAGGAGAAGGATCCCCCAAGGGAGAGAATGCCCCAAAGGGGAGAAGCAGTCGTTTGTTGAGTTAACCCTAGTGCAACAGTGATAGAGATAGAGCTAATAAAGTAATACACAAATTCGTTAATCTCTTGAATAACAACAAAGTCACATGGGCTAAGCCCACATTGAAGAGATTGGTTTCAGTTGGCCTATGCTTGTAGTACGCTATAGGCCCAATTGTATCAAAGCATTAGAAACTCTAAGATATGTCTTCAGTTCATCACAATTATTATTCATTATTGGAATGGAATTTAATTAACATTTGAAAAGTTGATTAATTAACTTAAATGTAATTTCCACATGAAATTAAAATTCTCAACTTAATGTCCATCATTAATCGGTTGCCCAAATAATAATGCCAATTCCCTAGCATTATCATCAATGGTTATAATGAAATTTTCATATTTCCCAAAGGAATTAATTTATTTTTGGAACATTATTCTATTGAAATTATTTGCCTCAAGACCTTTCCTTTTCCGGGATTTTATTGTCCAGCATTGCCAATCACCCTATCAAAATTAAATTTTATGAATTAACAATTTTTATCGTAATTCGGACAATGACTATTTGAAAGTATTTCCTTAAGATAATTATAAGCAAATCAATAAAAATCTCTCATTAAATAATTTTAATACTTTGTATTCTATTTATAATATTTCTACTTTCCATTATCAAAAGGATCGTATAAGAGCCACAAAGAAATCCTAGGTCATCCATTGCTCTTTATCTGCAACAATGTCACCTTACTCATCCATTGCTCTTCTTATGCTTTGCATTTTCGGAGTTTGCCTCACTGAGTCTCTAAGTAATGGCTTCAGCGTTGAACTTATCCATCGTGACTCTGTAAAATCACCATTTTATCGTCCAGCAGAAACACACTTCTTACGAGTTTCCAATGTAGTGCGTCGTTCCTTCAAGGGTGCCAGTCCTTTTAGAAAAACTTCTTCCCGTACAAATACTATTGAATCAGATGTAATCCCAACCACATTTGGTGATTACATCATGAGTTTTTCAATTGGTACTCCACCGTTTGAGGTTTATGGTACTCTTGATACGGGAAGTGATGTTGTCTGGATTCCGTGCAAACCTTGTAAGTCATGTGATGAAAGAATCAAACCTTTAATTTTTTATCCTTCAGAATCCAAAACCTACAAAACCTTTCCTTGCTCCTCCACCACATGTCAATCTTTAAAATATTACACCACGTGCTCCTCTTCTTCAGGCACATGTGGATATAGAATAGAATATATGGATCAAACAAAGTCACAAGGAGATCTTAGTACAGATACGGTTACCATGAACACCACGAATGGCTCCTCTGTCTCATTTCCTAGCATCTTGATTGGATGTGGACAGGACATAACTGGGATTCAACATACAAGACAAGCTGGCTTTGTTGGCCTCAGAGACGGACCTTTGTCTTTCACAACTCAATTGGGTTCTTCCATGAAAAGAAAGTTCTCCTATTGTATGGCGCCTTTATCTTTGGCGTTTAATATCTCAAGTAAACTAAATTTTGGTGATGCTGCTATTGTTACTGGACAGGGGACTGTCCCAACGCCCCTAATCCTAAAACCCGACTATACACTAACATTGGAAGCAATTAGTGTGGGAGATAAGAGACTTGATATAGGGCCCTCCTTTGGGTCTAGCGCAGAAAATATCATAATCGACTCTGGCACAACATTTACATATTTGCCCAATGATTTCTACAACAAGTTGGAATCAATAGTGGCTGATATTGTAAGTTTAAAGCGTGTTGCATATCCATATCCAGGTCACTATTTGAAATCAAGCCTATGCTTCGAAGGCTCACTAGACACATTGAAGGTTCCTGTTATCACTGCACATTTTAGAGGTGCTGATGTCACGTTAAATTCTTTCCATACTTTTCGTCCAATGAATAATCGAGTTGTGTGCTTTAGTTTTGCCTCGTCTAAAGATTTTGGGATTAATATCTTTGGGAACATGGCGCAACAGAACTTTTTGGTTGGCTACGACTTGCAAAAGAAAATTGTCTCCTTTAAGCCCACAGACTGCACAAAGCACTGAGTGAATGGCGGTCTATGTTTCCCAACATTAGTTATTATTGAAAAGTAAAACTATAAATTTATTTAAAAAAGGTATATCATGAAAATTGTCTCCTTTTATATTAGTTTATATTTTTTCTTCTTTATTGTTTGTTTGTTTTTAAACCAATAAAAACAAATCTTAACATTTATTACAAGTTAGTAAATTTACCTCTGCCTCGTACAAGAGTTATAAGTATTATATATATATATATATATATATTACGAACATGTAACTTTTTAAATTTTAATCATAGGCTCTCTTAAAACCATTAAAAATAATAAGAATGAGAATATATTTAGTGAAAATGTTATTAAGGTCTTTATATATATATGATCCAATTTGTGTTTACAACAAAAGCTTTATTGAATTTAAAAAAGAAACATGAGAACAACCCTCTCAAGATATATATAGGGTAGTATAGAAGATCATGTTACGTCCCCCTTCCAAGAGTGACGACTTCACCCAAATTCTATCACCTTAGGAGCGAGCGACGCGATGTTTTTTTTTGTCAAGTTACCGCTAATCCTTGCTAATTATGTTCAAAGCTCAGGGACTACTAAGACCGTCTTCAGTCTAAGAGTTCCCTTCTAACCCATCAGATGAATGACCATGAATCTAAACCAAACATATAAGTGACAGAATGCTAGCATCACACACACAATAATGTTCACATGACAGAATCAAATAGAGTGTTCAAAAGAGGACACACATATCCCCACTAGGCATCATAGAATCGAAACTAAGTAATAACAAGAACTGATAGGAACTTGTTCGGACCATACGCTTTACTCCCCATTCATCTCCTCTTATGGATCCTCTTCCATCTCCCCGCTGTTTCCCTCCGCCTGCACTGGTACCGGTACCCTCTCCCCCAAGCCGTCTGCTCTCAAGAACCTATGACGATAAATCCGGGCGTCTCAGGAAAAATTGGGTGAACGCACTTATTGGTCTATCTGCAAGTGTACAGATACCTCATGGATTTAAGCCTAAAGCTTGTAAGTTTCGAAAGCAATAAAATTCTGAAATTGAGTTTGTTTGTTGCTGACAAAGAAATTGCAAAAGAGCAATAGTTAAATGTTGAAATTATCAATTGATGAAAATGTCTTGGGTTATCGATCATCTAATCCACTCAAGTCTACCTATCCTATGCATGTGAAACCTTGATTCATTCCTTGTTTCTTTAGCCTATGTTATTGATTCCTCACATAAGCAATTCTCTCAAACTAAAAGTTAAGAACAATTCCTTGTGTACTTAATCATTCATTTGAGGTTTATATCATGCAAATTCAGGCCAACAAAACCCAACCCTTCCTCTATTCCTCGTAGCAAGCATAGAAGGATCAATTTCAATTCATGTCCCTAAACTACAACAAACTTATGTTATGATTATAGTCTCTTGGGAGGAGTTGTTCCAAAGGTTGTGTGCAAGGTTTCTACCTAGAACATGTGAAAGGAAGATTGGTGGTAAGGAATCTCCTTTCTAACACCAAAGGAAGGAGAGTCCACCTAGGACTATAACTTAGGGCTTCTTGGGAGACAACCCAAGGTTCTTTTATTTTGTTTGTTTGGTTATTTTATCTTGTACGATGAGAGAGCATGCAACTCAATAGTGGGAGGCAGTTCTGTAGGATAGAGTTGGTGTGAGTCCATAATGTTCTAACTTTGACCCTTCACCATAAAATTTCCCTGGAGGATCCTGACTCACTCGTACTTCTTGGTTCTGTATTGATTTCACTCTTTGCATGCTTTGTGATACTTGTACTATTCTTGAGACTTTTAGGTTTTTGAACTTTAGAGTTTGTTGGCTTGAACATTTGTCCCTAGTTGTCCCTTTTGAGCCTATTGAAGATTTCTTTGTTAGCCAAATGTTTGGGGCGGATAATAAGTTGGAACTTGGGGAGTGTTGGTCCTCGATTAGTTTTGGAGCTAAGTAAAGTGGGAAATGTCTCTTGCCCCAAGTGAAAAAGAAAAAGAAAAAGAACTCCTAATCAAAGTTAGAGTGTCAAAAAAAAAGGAAAGAAAAGAAAAGAAACTTGAAAAAGGGGTCAAGAGACTTGTGCTCTTAATGTTTCTTGTGAGCTCTGGGGTTTATAATTGGACCACACTAAATATGTTGTGAAGTCGTTGTCTTCCTTAGGGACCAACCACCTTGTGCATTACCTAGCCAACATTTCAACCATTGTGAACTTGAGTGAATGATATCCAGAACTTGTGAACTGCTTGTGTGCTCAGTGCACTAAATATATATCTCATCCTAGGAATCTTAGATCTAAATGCTTCTCACAGTGAACTCTACACTCTCCTTTGTCTAAAAGTTGCATGAAGTGGATTGTTGTGTCTTTCTCTTGGAACCGGCTGTAGTTGCTCATTCCCCCGGTTTGTGTTAGGTATTCCTTGTTGAGCACATGTTTTGGGAGCATTTCTTGCGTTTGAGGGCAAGCGAGTTGTTTTGACGAGCTGTCGTTGAGTATAGTGATGTGATGACCCTTGTTTAGTAGTGCTTTTAGGGTCATTTCTTAGTTTGTTTTGAGTCTTTTTGTTGAGTCTCATGTATTGTTGAAGGTATGAAAAACGGTAGAAAGGGGGGGTTTGAATAACGTTTTCAGTACAAAACTTCCACCTTAAAGATTTTGGCAAATCTTTCGAGAACTTAAGTGCTAAAGATAAGAGATAGAAAAGCACACAAGGATTTTATCCTGGTTCACTTGATAAATCACTCAAGCTACTCCAGTCCACCCGTTAAGGTGATTTCTTCCTTCTTAGAATGAAGGCAATCCACTAATCAGGTAAGAGTTACAACTGCACTTGAAACCTACAAGTGACTAACAATTACACTGACTTAGCTCACACTAAGATTCACTCTCTTAGTCTTCTCTAGGATCCGATCAACCTTGATCTCCTAAAGGAACTAAACAAACTGTTTATCAAAGAATTGTTTACAAGAGATTTGCTTCTAAAAAGCTAATTGTAAACTCAATGAATTTCAGATGAAAGAAAGCTTAGAATATTTTGAATATGTCTTGCGCATGTGAATGCTTCTAGCCGCTTCTTTCAATCTTCAGCCTCTATATATACTCCAAGGATTAGGGTTGAGCGTTGCATGGGAAATGCTACCGTTGGAGGGCAGTTCTGGAAAATCCAGCTTCGGCTGTGGCTGAGAACGTTAGGTAGGTCGTCAGGAAGGTACACTTGCTTTTGTACTTGGATAGCGACTTGACCTTTTAACCTAGGAGACTTCTGATCAGGGGAATACTTCATATTGGAACTTGTGAAGCCGGTTGATCAGAGTCAGAGGGAAAGCACAGATCCTCTGACCATTGTATCTTCTGATTCTGAACTCAGAGGGAAGAACATGGCCTTCAGAGTTTCTTGCTTCTGGACTTCAGAGTTTCCACTATTCAGCTTCTGGATCTTCAGAGTCTTCTACACCATCAGAACATCTGAACCTTCAGTGTTTCTTGGTTATTAGAACTTCTTGATCTTCAGAGCTTCTAGCGACTGAGTCCACATCAGAGTTTGTATAGCTTCAGAACTTCTGAAGCTTTTCCACTGTTCATACTGAACATGGTGAATGCAAAAGCGTTGCTTGGGTTACCCTTTATACACAGTGCTTCTGATTTGTGTGAGATTGAGTTGAGGTCAGAGCCTGTAAATAGCACACTCAGAAAAACACGTTAGAGTACCACAATTGTTCATATCAAAAGGTTAACTTGTAATCATCAAAACATAGAGTTGTACTACTGGATCAAAACTTGATCTTACAATCTCCCCCTTTTTGATGATGACAAAACTAAAATTTTTGATGAACAATTCTTAAACATTAAACTGAATTCACTCAGAGTTTAGAGATATAGAATAAGACTTATCCTGATGTGAATAGTTTATCTTGCTCATTCTGAATTCAAGTCACTGCTTGATTCTGAGCTTAGCTCCCCCTGAATCTAATACTTGATGAAAACGTTAGTAAAGTCTAGATTCTGAGCTAAAAAATATAAGAGTTCAGAGTGAAAAACTTATGACATAGATGAAAATCGAGTAATCAGAGCGCATAAGTAATCTGAGTCATGGACAAGGTATCAGAGTCTTGGGTATCAGAGTCAACTTAGAATCACTTCAGAAGAAGTGAAATGTATTCCTTGTATTTGCCCAGTGACACATCTATGGTCATGAAGGTGGAACTCTTAAATTCTCCAAAAGAAAAAATAAATCACACTAACACATCTTACACATCAAAAACTGGGTTTACTCCCCCTTTTTGTCATAAGCAAAAAGCTTGGGGTGTGAAAAACTTAGCTTGAAGTACAAGGTACTCCCCCTTAGAGAAGGTCTAAGTTTAAAAGAAAATGAAAACGATGTAAGAATCAGAGTTAGGCGAAAATAAATAGAAGAGTTAATGCAAGGGATGAACGTTTACCACCGGTCAAGTGAGTAAATAGAAGGGTCAGTTACCAAGAACTTAACCTCGAGAAACTGTAAGAGCATTAACTTTCAGAGAGAAAGTGAAGCCTATAAAAAGCGTTGGAGAGAAAGGTAAGCTTCACACCTCGAATAATTTTCAGTAAAAAAAATGGCATCATACAACGTAGCACTAGAAGAGCTGAGGAAGAAGGCCTTTGAAGAGGACTTGTTCCTGAACATCAGGCATCCAGAGGGTGCAACTACCATCGCGGAGCTGACACGGACACTGCTGGAAGAGGACCTGCGTCCAGAGTTGGAGAGAGACCTGAAGGAATTTCTTGCCTTCGTGGAGGAGGTGCAAGAACTCAGCCGGCTTGAACTCAAGCTGCTGGAAGAGAAAGAGAGTTTGGAAGAGAAGCTCAAGACTTCAGAAGAGATTCTGGAGAAGGATGAGCTAAAGGTCAGACTCAACAACATCCAGCATGTACTGGAGCGTCTGGAGAAGGATAGGTCAGAGCAGCGCCAGGAGTGTAGAAGAATGAGGAGAGATCCTCCATTCTAGACTTTTTAGAGAAGTGATGTATGATGTAAACACAAAAAGATTATGAATAAAACGAGATTTTTGCAAACATATGTGACACAAATATATATAAGGATATGCATATATAATCACAAACGAACAAATTAGCATAAATAAGTAAAAAGAAACAGAGTTGAACAAAAAGAAAACAAAGTTATCGAAAAAGAAGAAAAAGAAGAGATCCTAAAACTAAGGTTTGTCAGTGCGTCGCAGAAGTTCCATCATCATTTGCTTCATCTCAATCAGCATGGATTCATGAGTATCAAGACGTTGTTCCATGATGTCGAGTCTGGATGAGCTTGTCTGAGTAGAGCTGGAAGGAACATTCTGAGCAGCTTGAGGATCTGGAATGGAAGCAGAAGCAGCAGGAGTAAATACAACTGGTGCAAGTCGCTCTGCCTCAGCCTCAGCTTCAAGACGCTCTGCCTCAAGTCTGGCTTGTTCAGCTTGAGCTGCTGCTTGACGTGCAGCTTCTTCTGCCTGTTCTTTCTTTCTCTTGGCTTCTTCAATTGCTTCAAGAAGCTTATTTCTCTGTTCTAGTTCGTGAAGAGCCACCCTTCTAGCAAACCTTTGCTTTGCAGCCTCAATGCTCTGACTGCCCTCTGTATGCAGGAGCTGCATCATAATCGGAACTTGAGCCACTAGCCAAGTGCTCAGATTGTTCCACTCATCAGCCACATTTTCAGCATTCTCACTGAGATCAGTCTGACCGTGCACATTGCGGAGCCTCAAAGAGGCTTCATGATAGAAAATATTGATGCACTCAGAGAGAGATGTGGGTTGAAGGTGAGTATAGGGAATTATGGAGAGGTTGGGTGATTGCTGCTATGGGCTTCAGAGGCACCTTGTGGAGAACCAATGTTAATCATGGGAGCATTGGGTTCAGAGGTTCCAAGGTGAGGGTCTGAAGTTTCAACCAGAGGGTGAGGTGATCTAACCGAGGATTGGTTAGACACTGATTGTGCAGGTTCAGGGTCTGGTTGAATAGGCTCATGTTGGTCAGGGACAGGGTGAGCTTGTTGAACTAAGGGGTCTGCCTCTTGGATAGGATTGGCCAAGATAGGTTCATCTGGGTCAACTAGACGTTCAGGTCTAGGGCTAGGATATCTCCTAGGGCTTGGACAGGTAAGGTAATACTCTTCCAAGGCAGATACCTTTTCTTTTCTAACCTCCATGAATTTTCTAATTGATTCAGAGGTATTGGAGGGAGGAGAGTCAATAACATTGATTGGGAAGGATACAGGTGTGAAGGCTGTTGAAGAGTCTGTATCCGTGGTTCTGGCAGCAGGACGTGCTGATGCTCTGGGAACAGAGTGATCAGACGTTCTGGGTTGTGGTTCTGTTTGGTTGGGCTCAGGTTGGTCTTGGACGATTTGTTCAGAAGATAATGGGTCGTATGGAATGGTAAGGAGAGAGGTTGGATCTTCTGACCTAGAGGTTGGGTTCTGAAGCAAATTCCAGAGTGGTGCTTCAGTAGGAGAAGGTTGAAAGAAGGAAGATCTTGGGGAATGTGGTGGAGAGGTGGTTTGTGCGGCTGGTTGGGATTCAGGAATAGGAGTGAGGGGATTTGAGGAGTGTTGAAGCAAGGCAGAAATAGGAAGTGCATCAAATAAATTCAAATCATCATCAGAAGCAAGTGCAGGCTTACTTGAATGTGCTGATGATCGAGTCACTCTGGCAGGAGGTTCAGTCCTTCTGACCACTGCAGCAGCTGGTTCCACCCGAGTAGGCTTCACCACGATTCTGACTTTCTTCTTCTTCTTCTGGGGAGGACCATCCTCACTATCATCATCATCACCATCATCAGGCTTTCTCTTCGTCTTCTTGACCGGAGGGACATCAGATTCCTCTGAGGATTCTTCCAAAACCATCTTCCTCTGAGCTTTCCTCTTGGGAGGAGAAGGAAACTCTGGAGCTGGTGGTAGTCTGCTGACGAAATCATCAAGGTGAATTTCGAAACCTTGAGCCCTGAGGTCTTCAACATAGCATCTGATGGCTTCAGGATGGTCTGCTTGTGTCCACAGAGGGTAGTCATTCAGAGGCATCCTTCTGCTTCTGATCTCAGAGGATGTGTCTTCACGAGCAGGAGCAATCTTCTTCTGAATTAAGCCCATCTTCTTCAAGGAGTTCGCAGTGAAGACATCACTGACAATTGTGCTCAAATCCTCTGTGCAACCAGCATTGATCAAATCTTGCACCAAGTTGCTTTCAATGAGAAAGTCTGAGAGCAGCCTCCCAAAAGGGATATATTTGATTGCAGACTTGATGGAGGCGGTGGTGCGAGACTTCCTGATGCATTCCTTCAAGTAGGAGAACAGGAAGTAGGGAAGGCAGATCTTCTCCTGATCTTGGATGAAGAACAACATCGCCTTCTGGTTGAAGTTGATGTAGTCTGGAGAACTGCCCTTCGGTCTCTGATTGATGCAGTTGAGCAGGATCTTGTGCCAGATCCTGAGTTTGGGGTGAAGGTCCATCACCTTGTAACTCGTCTTGCCCGGTTTGAAAGTGGTGTACAGGGCCTTATTGACTTTGTCTTTGGTGCTGGGTTTCAGCTTGGATTCCGTCAGTTGGAACCGATACCCATAAGCAGTTTCTGCTCCTAGCAGATTCACGAATGACTTTTCAGTGATGATGATCTTCCTGCCAAGAATGTGAGAGACCACTTGAGTATCATCGCAGTCTGCGTGCTTCCAGAATTCCTTTACCAGTTTCTCATACAACGGTCCTCGAAGGCGATTGAAGTAGTTTCCCCAACCTTGAGCTTGGACTTCAGGACGAAGATCAAACCCATTTGCAGCCAGGTTGTCGAGGTCGAATCTCCATTCTGCTAGGACTTGGAGTTCCTCAGGAGCAAATACGCAGTGAACGGCACAGCCCCGTTCTGCAATTGGAACAATCTGCTCTTGAGCTTGAACTTGTTCTTGTGCCGGGTTCTCAGAGCCCCTTTGACCCGTTGCCAAACCGACTACCATGTGAGGGAACTGAGGTGCATCTGCAGTAGATCTTCTGGTTTGTCTCACCATTTTGAAGAGGTTGAAGGTTTGAGGTAGAAGATGAAGTTTGAAGGATGAAGAGAGATCGAGAGAGAAATCAAGAAAGAGGCGGTTTTGAAAAGCAGAGAGTGCGAGAGTGAAAACCGGAAGTGAACGAGAACGTGTGTGTATAGTGGGTTTTATCAAATAACCGTTGTTGATTCAAAAAGCACTTTAAGATCAACGGTTGAAAATTAAAGATAGATAGTAACAGTAAAATACACAATCACACACAGGAGATAAGCATATCTACACGCAATCATAACAGACTGTCACACGGGCACAAGGAATTATGCATCAGAAATTCTGACACACGTGTTGTTGTCTCAGCTTCAGAGTCAGTACCAGTGGGCACACACACTCTGATTGAGTTACCTTCTGGACTAGACATCTTCTGATCAAGAAGTATCATAGTCAGAGGTTCTGATCCATCTTCACTCTGGACAAAAGTCCATGTTTAGATTTTTCAGAATAAAATTAAATCTATCCTCTGCTAAGGGCTTTGTAAAGATATCTGCCCATTGATGGTCAGTATCAACAAACTTCAGAAGAAGTACGCCCTTCTGCACATAATCTCTAATGAAGTGATACTTTACCTCAATGTGCTTTGCCCTTGAATGCAAGATAGGATTCTTGCTCAACGAGATTGCAGCAGTGTTATCACAATAAATTGGGATATTGCTCTCAAGGATCTGATAATCCTCCAGCTGATGTTTCATCCAGAGCATCTGTGTGCTGCATATTGCTGCTGAGATATATTCTGCCTCTGCAGTTGATAGTGCAATGGTTGATTGCCTCTTGCTTGCCCATGAGACTAGATTGCTTCCCAGAAATTGACAATTTCCAGAAGTACTTTTTCTCTCTGTTCTATCTCCAGCATAATCAGCATCACAATAACCTGAAAGCTTATACTCTGATGTTTTCTTATACATCAAGCCAAGGTTAGTGGTGCCTTTCAGATACCTTAGGATCCTCTTAACAGCAGTTAAGTGGGTTTCCCTTGGATCTGATTGGAAACGAGCACATAAGTGAACACTAAATAATATGTCTGGCCTAGATGCAGTTAAGTATAGAAGTGAACCTATCATTCCACGATAGAGCTTCTGACATACTTTACCACTTTTATCTTCTTTCTCCAAAATGCATGTAGGATGCATTGGAGTCTTGGCCACTGTAGATTCCAGCATATTGAAC
Organism: Lotus japonicus; assembly: GCF_012489685.1. Taxonomy (NCBI): domain Eukaryota; kingdom Viridiplantae; phylum Streptophyta; class Magnoliopsida; order Fabales; family Fabaceae; genus Lotus; species Lotus japonicus. The sequence goes on from NC_080046.1 coordinate 39,957,842, forward strand.
TTCTTCAGAAGTTCTTTAGTGTACTTGCTCTGATGGATATATGTTCCTTCTGGTGTTTGATCAACTTGTATTCCCAGAAAGTACTTTAATTCTCCCATCATACTCATCTCAAATTCAGCCTGCATCATCTCAGAAAATTCTTTGCATAGAGATTGATTAGCAGAACCAAATATAATATCATCAACATAAATTTGCACAATTAAGATATCATCTTTATAAGTCTTGCAAAAAAGAGTTGTATCTACTTTACCCCTTACAAACTCATTCTCTAGAAGGAATGAGCTAAGTCTCTCATACCATGCTCTGGGAGCTTGCTTCAGACCGTAGAGTGATTTCTTCAATTTGAACACATGGTCTGGTTTCTTTTCATCTTCAAAACCTGGGGGTTGATGAACATAGACTTCCTCTGAGATATAACCATTTAGGAAGGCACTCTTTACGTCCATCTGATGTAGAACTATGTTGTGATTTACTGAGAAGGAGATCAACAGTCTAATTGCCTCCAGTCTTGCTACCGGAGCAAATGTTTCAGTGTAGTCTATTCCTTCCTGCTGGCTGTAGCCTTGAGCAACTAGCCTTGCCTTGTTTCTGACTACATCTCCTTTCTCATTTAGCTTGTTTCTGAATACCCATTTCGTTCCAATAACATGAACATTCTCAGGCTTCTTCACTAAGCTCCAAACATCGTTCTTGGAGAATTGATTCAATTCTTCTTCCATTGCCAGAATCCAATCCTTGTCCTGAAGAGCTTCATCTATGGACTTGGGTTCAATTAAGGACACCAATCCTTTCAGACTCAGCAAGGTCTCTTCAGAGGGTCTGAAGGCAGATCTGGTTCTGACTGGTTCATCTTTGTTGCCCAGAATCAATTCCTTAGGGTGAGCTGCAGTGATTCTGCTCTTCTTCAGAGTTTGTGAGTTAGAGGTACCAGCTTCTTCCTCTGGTTCATCTTCCTCTGGCTCAACTTCCTCTGGAGCTTTGCCTTTGTCAGAAACATTAATGCTTAAATCTGCAAACTTTTCAACTAGCTTTGACTGGTCAGAGTCAAGCTTATCATCAAATCTAACATGAATAGATTCTTCAATAGTCTTAGCATCAGTATTATAAAATCTAAAACCTTTAGATCTATCAGAATAACCAAGTAATAGACACTTAGAAGACTTAGCATCAAATTTATGCAATCTATCCTTAGTATTGAGAACATAACAAACACAGCCAAAAGGATGAAAATAAGAAATGTTGGGTTTTATGTTCTTCCACAATTCATAAGGAGTCTTATTCAGAATTGGTCTCACAGAGATTCTGTTCTGAATGTAACATGTTGTATTTACTGCCTCTGCCCAAAAGTGCTTAGCCATGCCAGTTTCTTGGAGCATGGTTCTAGCCATCTCCTGAAGAGTTCTGTTCTTCCTCTCAACAACACCATTTTGTTGAGGAGTTCTGGGACAAGAGAAATCATGTGCAATTCCATAGGAATCAAACAGACTTTCAAACTTGTCATTCTCAAACTCTCCACCATGGTCACTTCTGACACGCACAATCCTACAAGCCTTCTCGTTTTGCACTTGAGCAATGAAGGTAGAGAACACAGCATGAGACTCATCCTTGCGGGTTAGAAACTTTACCCATGTCCAGCGGCTATAGTCATCAACGATAACCATCCCATATCTCTTGCCACCTATAGACTCAGTTTTCACTGGTCCAAACAGGTCGATATGCAGAAGTTCTAACGGCCTTGAGGTTGAGACAACATTCTTTGCCTTGAAAGGGACTTTTGTGAATTTGCCTTTCTGACATGCTTCACAAAGAGCGTCTGAAGCGAACTTCAGATTGGGTAAGCCCCTGACAAGGTTTAGCTTGCTCAGCTGAGAAATCTTTCTCATACTGGCATGCCCTAACCGTCTATGCCATACCCACTGCTCTTCATTAACAGACAGAAGGCACTTCACATTCTGAGCCTCCAACTCAGATAATCTGATCTTATAGATGTTGTTCTTCCTCTTGCTGTTAAATAGAACAGAGCCATCGATCTGACTTACAGCCCGGCAGGACTTTTGATTGAATATAACATCATAACCCTTGTCAGCTAATTGACTTATAGACAATAAGTTATGTGTTAAGCCGTCTACCAATAAAACATTATCAATGCATGGACTACTATCTACACAAATAGTACCAGTACCAATAATTTTACCCTTTTCATTTCCTCCGAAGCCAACTTCGCCTCCAGGCTTAAGTTTCAGCTCTCGGAACATACGCTTTTCTCCCGTCATGTGACGCGAGCATCCACTGTCCAGATACCATGATTGGTGTTTCAGTGGAGCTATCAAGGATATCTGCAACATAGATGATCTTGTCCTTAGGTACCCACTTTCTGGGTCCTCTTTTGTTAGTTACCCCAGAGGTTCTGATCACCTTGGGTGTCTCAACATAATATTTTAAAGGAATATTTGCATGATATTTAGTCATAGAGAAAGATCCCTTTTTAAGAGGATGTTTAGCAACTTTAGCAGGTACAGGATCAGGCAATATGGTACCAGAGGGAACAAAGCATTCATACAAGGATTTAGCTTTAGACACAGAAGGCTCATTTCTAATTGGTTTAGAATAGCCAATGCCATGCATTCCATTTCTGCTTACGCCATAGATCATTGAAGCCATTAAGCTTCTATCCACGCTTTTTGCTAGGAATCTTTGAAAAGACTTTTCATACTTAGATTCATTTCTACAATCAGAGGCATCACAGGCAACAATTTCTTCTAACTTCGCAATCTGGTTCTTAAGCACAGAGTTAGAATTTACCAAAGCATGATTTTCATTTTTCAAATCAGAAATAATTTTCTCATGTTCAGAAGGAGTCTTGGAAACAGCAGATAAGTTCTTTTTCAACTTTTTATGCTTAGACAATAAAGAGTTATACTTATCCATGATATCAGACAAAGCATGTTTCAGTTCAGAGGTAGAGAAAGAAGCAAATACCTCATTTTCATCGTCTGAGTTAGGATCTCCTTCTGATTCTGAGTCAGAGTCAACAGCTTCCTTTGACTCTGCTTCCTTGTCTTTGACAATTGCCATGAGTCCTTGGACTTCACCATCAGAGTCAACATCCTCTGACTCTGATTCATCAAATGTCACCATCAGACTCTTCTTCGTCTTGAAGTGCTTCTTTGGCTTCTTGTCTTTCTTCAACTTTGGACAATCACTTTTGTAGTGCCCAGATTCTTTGCACTCAAAACATGTGACTTCCTTGATTGAAGACTTCTTCTGGCCTGAGGACTCATACTTTCCTTTTGCCTTTCCAGAGCCTTTGAACTTGCTCTGCCTGTGCTTCCAGATGCGGTTGAGTCTCTTGGAGATCAGAGTCAGCTCATCTTCATCAGAATCTTCTGATGCTTCTTCAGATTCTTCTTCTTCAGCTTGAAGAGCCTTTGACTTCTCAACCTTAGCCTTTTCAGATTTGGATTTCAAGGCTATGGACTTTTTCCTCAGATCTTGCATCTCTGAGCGTTTCAGCTCATGGCATTTCAAAATGCTGATGAGTTCTTCTAAACTCATATTCTCAACGTCTCTCGTGAGCTCTATTGAAGTCACCAAAGGCATCCAACTTTCAGGAAGACACCTGATGACCCTTATGACATGATCTTTTGTTGTGTAGCTCTTGTTGAGAGGTCGTATGCCAGCTACAAGCAATTGAAATCTGGAGAACATTTCTTCAATGGACTCATTTGGCTCCATGATGAAGGATTCATACTTTTGGATCAAAGACAATGCCTTTGATTCTTTGACTTTCTTGTTTCCTTCATGAGACATCTTCAGAGATTCAAAAATGCCTTTAGCAAACTCACGATCTGTAATCTTCTGGTACTCTTCATAGGAAATAGCACTTAGAAGAATTGCTCTTGCTTTGTGATGTTGTGAGTACAGCTTCTTTTGATCTGCAGTCATCTCTGACCTTGGGATCTTCTTGCCATCTGCATCAACTGGACGCTCATAGCCATCCACAATAATATCCCAGAGATCTGCATCGAAACCCAGAAAGAAACTTTCCAGTCTATCTTTCCAATATTCGAACCTTTGACCATCGAACATAGGAGGCTTTGCGTTGTAACCATCTCTTTGAGTTTCACTGGTGGTGGCAGCCATTGTTTTTCACACCGGCCCGGATCACTGAACACTGTTAGGTGTGGTACTCAGAACTTGCGCTCTGATACCAATTGAAGGTATGAAAAACGGTAGAAAGGGGGGGTTTGAATAACGTTTTCAGTACAAAACTTCCACCTTAAAGATTTTGGCAAATCTTTCGAGAACTTAAGTGCTAAAGATAAGAGATAGAAAAGCACACAAGGATTTTATCCTGGTTCACTTGATAAATCACTCAAGCTACTCCAGTCCACCCGTTAAGGTGATTTCTTCCTTCTTAGAATGAAGGCAATCCACTAATCAGGTAAGAGTTACAACTGCACTTGAAACCTACAAGTGACTAACAATTACACTGACTTAGCTCACACTAAGATTCACTCTCTTAGTCTTCTCTAGGATCCGATCAACCTTGATCTCCTAAAGGAACTAAACAAACTGTTTATCAAAGAATTGTTTACAAGAGATTTGCTTCTAAAAAGCTAATTGTAAACTCAATGAATTTCAGATGAAAGAAAGCTTAGAATATTTTGAATATGTCTTGCGCATGTGAATGCTTCTAGCCGCTTCTTTCAATCTTCAGCCTCTATATATACTCCAAGGATTAGGGTTGAGCGTTGCATGGGAAATGCTACCGTTGGAGGGCAGTTCTGGAAAATCCAGCTTCTGCTGTGGCTGAGAACGTTAGGTAGGTCGTCAGGAAGGTACACTTGCTTTTGTACTTGGATAGCGACTTGACCTTTTAACCTAGGAGACTTCTGATCAGGGGAATACTTCATATTGGAACTTGTGAAGCCGGTTGATCAGAGTCAGAGGGAAAGCACAGATCCTCTGACCATTGTATCTTCTGATTCTGAACTCAGAGGGAAGAACATGGCCTTCAGAGTTTCTTGCTTCTGGACTTCAGAGTTTCCACTATTCAGCTTCTGGATCTTCAGAGTCTTCTACACCATCAGAACATCTGAACCTTCAGTGTTTCTTGGTTATCAGAACTTCTTGATCTTCAGAGCTTCTAGCGACTGAGTCCACATCAGAGTTTGTATAGCTTCAGAACTTCTGAAGCTTTTCCACTGTTCATACTGAACATGGTGAATGCGAAAGCGTTGCTTGGGTTACCCTTTATACACAGTGCTTCTGATTTGTGTGAGATTGAGTTGAGGTCAGAGCCTGTAAATAGCACACTCAGAAAAACACGTTAGAGTACCACAATTGTTCATATCAAAAGGTTAACTTGTAATCATCAAAACATAGAGTTGTACTACTGGATCAAAACTTGATCTTACAATTGTTTCATGCATTCTCATGTATTTTTATCTTTATTAGTGTTTTTGCTTTGTTTTTGTAATTATGTAGTTTTATAAGGGTCTTTCTTGCATTTTAAGTAAGTTTAGGACTTGCATGTGTTTTCTATTTAATTGTGAGGACTGTTATGCTTTTAATCCTTTGAATTTCTTGATATTTTCCCTTAGCTTGGGCCTTAAGTGTTTCAGTTGATAACTCAGGAAGAGGGAAGGCCAAAGAGCATGGGGAATTGATGGAAGCATTCAAAGGGGGGTTACAAAGAAGATTTCAAGTCTTTTTGGCGAGCAGCTGGCGCTCAAGCTGCTGTTTTAGGTGTAACACCCCGATTTCGGTGGCGTCACTTTAGTAACCAAAAATAAACTTAATGCGGAAAAACGTGAATATTTTTTTTTCGTCGATAATATAAACAAGACTGAAATGAATAAAACCCAAATGCGAAAGACAACAGAACTAATATACAATATATATAACATCCCCCGCTGTAAGTAGCGACCTCGTCACGAGTAACCTCCAGTGACGGAAAGAAGAAACGTGTAACGCCCGTAGGCAATATGTACAGACCAAAGAAAAAGGTAAGTGTCCGCAACACCATCCCTCAAAACTGAGAATGAGCTGGCCCATCGGCCTAAAATAAGACCTCCTAAGCCCAACCAACTCTCTGTGATTCCCGTAAAGAAACCACACAAAAAGCTATAGGCGGGAAACTACCCTGTCCCCAAAGAAACAAATGATGTTCAGAGCTAAGACTCTACTCCTACACTAATCCTATATCGAGGAGCTCACACCAGCACTAAAACCTACATCCTAGCATGATCGTCGTCCGAATTCGAAATCCAGAACGACCTAGTCTATGTACACCATCTGTCCTCCTCTCGCTATCTCGATGCGCTCCTGTTCCAGCGTCTCAACCCTAGTTCCTCCCCGAAGGGTGAACCATTGTGAACCAGCCCGCCAAAGACATCTGACAAAGGGCGTAGTCCGCCAAAACACACAGAAGACGCGAGGGTCAACTCCAAAGAATTACGTAAATAATAGCACCGATAGATACAGATAATAGAATAGCCACTTAGGCTTATAGCTAGAGATAGCATCCTAGGGTTGCATATTCCATAATGAACATAAATGACTGTAATAACAATTAACATGTTCCAAATAGGATTAACAAGTAACAATCACACTCAGCAACTAAGTTAGTATGCATGTTGCATGATATGCAGATGTCGGTTAACCTAGTTAACCAAATGCATTCCGGAAACGGATGGACATCAACGGATCAATCCTAGCACCAGCAACGGTGGGACCATTTCTGCCCGCGTGCCTCTTACTCCAACAACAACGGTAGTCAGATCAGCAGTAAACCCGAAGGTCTGCCATTTCGGTCTGCTACTAAGAGTCGTCTACAAACGCTCTGTCGCGGAAATCCGGGTCTTATGACCATTTTGGAAATCCACCGAGGTCCGGTAATCACGCCGTGTATTAACCTCCCATGTGTGCATGAATGCAATGTGATTAGCCAAACAACGTCTCCGACCTCACTCGACACGTCGCCACGTGTTCTAGCTAAATTAAAGTCTCTAAAAGCTTACCCTAAGGTAACAGTCGATTCTGCGACAAAATACAATAATCATAAAATGAGTGCAAACACTCACGATAACTCTTCGGGTCATCAATGCTCTCACGAAGTCTCACGCTTCAGTGGAGTCTCACACATTCACAAAGTCTCACGCTTCGGTGAAGTTTTATGCTTTCACGGGGTCTCACGCCCCAATGAATTTACACACTTGCACGAAGTCTCACGCTTCAGTGAAGTTCCATGCTATTCACGAGGTCTCACGCCTCAGTGAAGATCCATGCTTTCCACGAGGTCTCCCGCCTCAGTGAAGTATCACGCATTCACAAGGTCTCACGCCTCAATGAAGCTTCTCGGCTCATCCCTTGGATGGCTAAACAAACTGCTCCCAGAGCACAAGAGTATCAACATACTCAAAACTTCTAAACATTCTCAACACTTGGGATCCGACGACACCTCTCGCTTTCCAAAACTAAGATTTGCCTCCTAAGCTTCCTTTCGAGTGTATTATCATTATTTGAAGATTTAGAGGTTGTTTAATGTCTTATGAGTTTTCTTTACAAAATAATATCCTTTTAGTCTTATCGCAAAACTTATAAGTTCTCGGGATCTCCTAATCCCCAAATGACTCCAGAGAATGTCTCGATCCATGAAACACCATAACAAGGCCCGAATCTCATTCGTCCTATCAAACTTTCTCAAAACTCTCAAAATAAAATCGGCATGACCTGCCCGCTATTCTCACTACTCAGAATCTCAGATATCATCGAAAGTCATAATTAAATCATCACAGTCAACAAACATGTCATATATCAATACATCTCAGAATAAACACGTAGCACTTAGCATATAAAGCATGCACCACACATCCTAGATTACCCACATAGCACATAGCATGTAAGTCAATCTCAAAAACATTCAGTAGATGAATCATCTACATTGTCAGCCGAAGCCTCAGAAAACATTTTTCCAATCAACCACAAACAAGTGCATAAACAGTAAATCAATGTCGAAAGCATCGAACCTAAGCATTAACTAGAGATTCAGTGAGTAGCCCTCACCTGCAGATTCTCCAGGGTTGTCCTCGAAAGTTCCTTCACAACCAGCTCCTTGTTCTTCAGAGAAATCCTCAAAAGAACCTTTAGAGTAAAACCACAAAATTCTATCAAAATTATCGGAAACTAAGCTATCAATACTCACTAAGGTTACACGAAGTAGTACATACTCCGAGGTACGATAATCTAGCGCGAAAGGACAAGTTTTTGAAAAAGAAATTTTCCTCCTCCCCCTCTATAGCTCTCGGCCACTATTCACAAATAGGTGGGTCGATTTTTCTTCGATCAAACTTGGTTCCTATGCTATCATTAGCCGTAACTAAGGGTATTCTAAACTCGGAAAAATTATCGGATCGAAAACTGTCGCAGGGGTATTTTGGTCAATATTTTTAGCTCAGAAATTCAAAACTGAAATTTCGAAAAGCAAATTGGATGGGGACGTTACCAACGACGTTTATGACAACTAATCCTACTAGCACTAAGCTAAGGCGATAGTTTTCAGCCCAAAGAACGAAGCTTTGCCCCAAAATGGGTATTTTAAGCAGAATTGAAACTCGACGGTAGTTTTTCGAGAATCGGCGCAGTATTATTAGCTAAACATACTCAGGAGAACGTAGGGAAGATGTTTAGAATCAAAAATGGAATTATCAGGATAGTTTTGCAAAAATCTCAAAACTATGAGCACAGAAAGACATAGAGAAAAGCTATGGAAAAGACGATCAGAGGTAAGGATTAGCGACTATACCTCGGTACCTTGAAGTAGCAACTGTTGGATCAACGATCAAGCAAGAAATGAACAAAAACTCTTTTTCCTCTTCCTCTTGGTGAGCTCGCGGGTTTATGGAGAGAAAATGGTGAAGTTTGCCATTTTTTCCCCTTTTCTTGCTATATATAGAGGTTGGCAAAACGCGGGAAAATGAAAGTTTCGCGAATCTGATTTTTCCGGCTTCATTCTCCGTGAATTCTAAGATATGTCTTGGCGAAAGAATTCCAAAACTAAAAAAAGGTTCCCTTGTATTTTTGGCGACTAATGCAAAGTCGGTGTAAAACTAATTTACCCGATAAGTTACTTTTTGCATCGGATGTCGGAATAGAAAACTTCCTTCTGAAGAAAGATTGAAAACATCAAGAGAAATGGGTGTACGCGTGTAGAATCTTCATTTGAAGCTCTGAATAGAGAAAGTCTTCATTGTCGGTTGATTCTAGGGTTTTTGAACTATCAGGGTTTTGGTTTCGGCAAACTTCCGATGATTGGAATCGGACGTTCGTAGATCCTAGAGTTTCGCCTCGAAACGCTTGTTATATATGGAATAAGAGAAGTTCTAACATTTCTCTGAAGATTTTTGGAATTAGCTTCCATCGTGCCTTTAAGTGAAAACTAGCTATTTACTAGGGTTTCTGCCCTAGGTTTAAGCGTGTAACGATCGTGCTATAACTTTTATCGATCATGATGCAATCCTTAGACTTTTCCTGAACTTTCTCCTTCATAATTTTATTTCATTTAGTAAACTCTTGTTCAGGCTTCCCTTCACAATACGTCAAACCTAATCGTAAATGGAAATCTCTTCCACTTATTCTAAGCTTAAAAACTTGGGTCTTACATTAGGCAAGGAGCCTGAGCGCCCTAGGGCAGTGGTTGAGCGCCCTGGCTCAACTTGGTTGCCTATAAATAAGGCTTTTGACCATTTTGTTCAGAACTCTTGACTTTTGAAATTCTAGTTCCCGTATAGCAGATGTCCTACACGATGCTTAGGCAATTACTTTAACAATCATATAACAGGAAGGAGTAAAAGCATAAAATAAACAAGACACAACACCAAAATTGTTAACCCAGTTCGGTGAAACTTTACCTACGTCTGGAGGGTTTTCACCCAAAGGAAAGAAATCTATTATCTCAAGATTCAAGAACTACAGATACTCATGAACCCACAACTCATAGTTCTCTTCCTAATCTACCCAGTGTATTTCTACGTAGTATATCGACCTTAGTATGAGAGCCCCTCTCACTTTCTCCCAGCCACTGCCACAGAGATTGGTAAGAACAACAACAAGTAGAGTTTTAACACCCAAGAACACAGAACTCAACCTTGCCTTATAGAATCAATGAGCAAGGTGAGTTCACCACGAACACAAGGACTAGCACAAAACCACAACCCTATAACATTTGATCTATTACACTCAATAGCTTCGGTAGCCTCCACGTTTTAGGTCTTCACATATATATACTTCAGCAGCCTCACTAGGGTTTTCCAAAACGCTGAAGCAGTATTCCAACAGTAACAAATCAGAACACAATCTTCCATTAATGTTGATTGCGTTCACATGTCAATCACCATAAACACAATAGGAATCAATCCCTTAATCAGAGATTATTCCAACAATAAAACCAGCCCATAAAATAGCTACTTAAAGCGTAAGTAATCACAATAAACTCTTCACCAGATGTCCAGGGCACACATGACACTCGTATGACACTTACATGTGTTTTTTTGCGGTATCCGATTAAAAATGTATTTTTTTGCGGCTCGAACACTTAAGTCGGCACATTTTCTTGGCTGGACACCTCTAGGACACTTGTATTATTATAAGAGTGAAGCATGAAAAAAATTACTAATTTATCACTTGAAGAACTAGAGTCAAAGGCATTTTCAATGATGATGATCAATAAGAGAGTGAAAACCAGATAGATTAGCTCTTTTTGTAGACAAGTTAGCCATTTTACAAAGAGAACCTCAAAGCAATTTTCTAAGCTTTATGACAAGAGATTCATATAAATATACCAAGGGGTGTGTGTATATATAGCAGTGTCTCGTGTCTTACGTGTAAGGCCCGAGTTTTTAAGTTTATGCTAAGTGAATAAACTTCTTATTCACGATTAGGGTTGATGTAATGTGAAGGGAAACCTGAACGAAAGTTTATTAAATGAAATATATTTATGAAGGAGAAAGTTCAGGAAAAGTTCAAGGATTTCATTATGATCGATAAAAGTTATAGCACGATCGTTACACGCTTAAACCTAGGTCAGAAACCCTAGTATATAGCTAATTTTCACTTTTAGGCACGCTGGCAGTTAATTCCAAAAATCTTCAGAGAAATGTTAGAACTTCTCTTTTTCCATATATCACAATCGTTTCGAGGCGAAACTCTAGGATCTACGAACGTCCGATTCCAATCATCGGAAGTTTGCCGAAACCGAATCCCTGGTATTTCAAAACCCTAGAATTTCTCGACAATGAAGACTTTATCTATTCAGAACTTCAAATGAATATTCTACACGCGTACACCCATTTCTCTTGATGATTTCAATCTTTCTTCCGAAGGAAGTTTTCTATTCCGACATTCGATGCAAAAAGCAACTTATCGGGTAAAATAGTTTTATACCGACTATGCATTAGTTGCCAAAAATACAAGGAGACCTCTTTATAGTTTTGGAATTCTTTTGCCAAAACATATCTATTAATTCACGGAGAATGACGCCGGAAAAATCAGATTCGCGAAACTTTCATTTTCCCGCGAATTTCCAACCTTTATATATAGCAAAGAAAGGAAGAAAAACTCAAATTTTCCTCCATTTTCTCTCCTCAAACCCGCGGCCAAGAACAAGGAAGAAGGAAGAAGAATTTTGTTCATCGTTTGCTTGATCGTTGATCCGTTAGTTGCTACTTCAAGGCTTCGAGGTATAGTCGCTAATCCTTACCTCTGATCGCTTTTTCCATAGCTTTTCTGTAGAGTTTTCTGAGTGGATAGTTTATGGGTTTTTGCAAAACTATCCTGAATCTTTCATTTCTGATTCTAAACCTCTTCCTTATGCGCCCAAGATCACTTCTGCCGGGTTAGATTTTCCGTTATGTCGCCGGAATTCCGCCGGAATCAATTTGAACCTAAAATACCCATTTTTGGAGTTTATTGGTGTAAAGCTTCAACCTTTAGGCTGAAAACTATCGCCTTAGCTTAGTGCTAGTAGGATTAGTTGTCATAAACATCGTTGGTGACGTCCCTGCAAAATTTTATTTTTGGGATTTCAGTTTTGAAAAATCCTAAGTTAAAAATCATGACCAAAATACCCCTGCGACAGTTTTTGATCCGATAATTTTTCCGAGTTCAGAATACCCTTAGTTACGGCTTATGAAAGCATAGGAACCAAGTTTGATCGAAGAAAAATCGAGCCCCACAATTACCAAAAGTGGCCGAGCCCTATAGGGGAGGAGGAGGAAAATTTCCTTTTCCGAAAACTTGTCTTTCGCGCTAGATTATCGTACCTTAGAGTATAGATTACTTCGAGTAACCTTAGTAAGTATCGATAGCTTAGTTTTCGATAGATTCTTATAGTATTCTGTGATTTTATTGTAAAGGTGCTTTTGAGGATTTCCCCGAGGACCAACACTTTGAGAGCGAGGAAGCACTAGTTGATCATTCTGGAGAACTTTCAGGTGAGGGCTTCTCACTGAATCTCTAGTTAATGCTTAGGGTCGATGTTTCGACATTGTTTACTGTTTATGCACTGAAATTGTGTGTGATTGGAAAATGTTTTCTGAGGCTTCGACTGACAATGTAGATGATTCATCTACAAAATGTTTTTGAGATTGTCTTACATGCTATGTGCTATGTGGGTAATCTAGGATGTGTGGTGCATGCTTTATATGCTAAGTGCTAAGTGTTTATGATGCGATTTATTGGTATATGACATGTTGTTGATTGTGATGATTTAAATATGCTCTGTACTGGAATCTGAGATTCTGAATGGTGAGAATAGCGGGCAGGTCATGCCGATTTTATTTTGAGAGTTTTGAGAAAGTTTGATAGGACGAACGAGGTTCAGGCCTTAATTTTGTTTAATGGATCGAGACATCCTCTGGAAGCGAATTGGGATTGGGAGATCCTGAAAATGTATAAGACTTGCGATAAGACAAAACGGAATCTATATTATAAAGAAAATTCATAAGACCTTAAATAACCTCAAAACTTTTAAGTAATGATAACAACCTCGAAGGAAGGCATTGGAAGTCAAATCATAGTTTTGGAAAAACGAGGAGTGTCGTCGGATCCAAGTGTAGCGTTTGTTGTCGTGCTGTTGGAGCAGCGTTTGTTGTTGTGCTGTTGGAGCAGCGTTTGTTTGTTGTGCTGTTGGAGCAGCGTTTGTTGTTGTGCTGTTGGAGCAGCGTTTGTTGTTGTGCTGTTGGAGCAGCGTTGGTTGTGGTGCTGTTGGAGCAGCTATGTGTCGTTATGAAGTGTGTCTTTTGGTCGCAGAATCGACTTTACCTTAGGGTAAGCTTTTAGAGACTTTAACTTCCCTAGAACACGTGGCGACGTGTCGAGTGAGGACGGAGACGTTGTTTGACTAATCATTTTGCATACATGCAACATTAATGAGGTATTAACACAGGACGTACTCTGGACCTCGTCGGTTTCCAAAATGGTCATAAGACCCGGAATGCCGTGAAAGAGCGTTTGTAGACGTCTCTTGTAGCAGACCGAAATGGCAGACCTACGGGTTTACTGCTGATCTGACTACCCCTGTTGGAGTAAGAGGCACGCGGGCCGAAATGGCTCCACCGTGGCTGGTGTTAGGGCTGATCCGTTTGATGTGCATCCCTTTCCGGAATGCATGTGGTTGACTGGGTTAACCTGCATACATATCATGCAACATGCATACTAATTTAGTTGTTGAGTGTGATTGGTAATTGTTAAACCTATTTGGAACATGCTATCTGCTATTATTGTATTTATGTTATTGTGGAGCATGCAACCCTAGGAATGACATCTTTAGCTATAAGCCTAAGTGGCTATCTATTATTTGTACCTATTGGGTTTATTATCTACATAGTTCTTTAGAGTTGACCCTCGCGTCTTCTGTGTGTGCTTTGGCGGACAACGCCTTTTGTCAGATGAGTATTGCGGACTGGTTCACCATGGTCCACCCTTCGGGGGGGATTATGTATGAGATGATCGATCAGGACGACCCCGGGTCGTGGGTGGTTGACCCCGCGAGCCATCGAGCGACGTATTCGGGGCGCATCATGGAGGACCACGTGGACAGTGGAGGACTCTTGAGGTCAGGAGTGTTGAGGCGATGCTCTATCAGCTTCAACTTGCCACCGGGCGTTCACTGCGGACCAGGATTCGGAGGAGCACCGCCGCCACCGTCATCTTCAGAGGAGGAGGATCCCTCAGAGGAGTTTCCGGTGGGAGTGCCTTCGGCAGGGTCTAGTGCACCCTCTGTTGCGATCATTGATGATCAGGGTTCGGGCCCTAAGCCCGTGAGTCCAGCATCGGAGCGCACTGCGGTTGCGAGGGGAGGACGGATAGGGCCGGTAGACTTGGTCGTTCTGGATTCGGATTCAGACGACGATCATGCTAGCACATAGTTTTGAGTGTTGGTATGAGCTCCTCGAGTTAGGATTAGTGTAGGAGTAGAGTTTTAGCTCTGACAGTCTTGCTTCATTTGTTACTTAGGGGACAGGGTAGATCCGCCTATAGCTTTTTGTGTGGTTTCCTTACGGGAATCACAGAGAGTTGGTTGGACTTAGGAGGTCTTACTTTCAGGCCATTGGGTCAGCTGATTCTCAGTTTTGAGGGATGGTGTTGCGGGCACTTCACCCTTTTCATTTGGTTTGTATATATTGCCTACGGGCGTTGCACTTTTCTTTCCGTCACTGGAGGTTACTCGTGACGAGGTTGTTACTTACAGCGGGGGCTGTTTATATATTGTATATTAGTTCTATTGCTTTTCGCTTTTGGGTTTTATTTAATTCAGTCTTGTCTTAGTTATTATAAAAAAAAAATATTTCACGTTTTTCCGCATTAAGTTTACTTTTGGTTACTAAAGTGACGCCACCGAAATCGGGGTGTTACATTGTGGTATCAGAGCACGGTCGAGTCTTTCGGGAGTTGTTGGAGAATAGGTCTTCTGTGCTAGGTTGTGTGACTCTGCAAAGAGTGAAAATTGATTGTCTGCAAGCGATTTTTCGCTTAAAAATTGATTGAAGTTATTGCTTACTCATATTGTATAGTGATGCTAGATGCTATCTTATGATGAGTACTGACTGTGTGCTTCCTTTAACAGAATATGGTGAATACCAACCAGCTAGCTGAGATGATGGCCACTATGGCCCAAGCCGTTACCGCACAGGCGAATGATAACGCCATGAGGCGTGCTGCTGAAGAAGCACGTGAACAACATCAGCGCCAGAGGGAAATAACTCTGGACCAGAACAAAGGCCTCAATGACTTCAGGAGGCAAAACCCACCAAAGTTCTCTGGTGGTACTGATCCAGACGCAGCGGATCTCTGGATCCAGGAAATCGAGAAGATTTTCGGTGTTCTGCAAACTGTTGAGGGTGCCAAGGTGGGCATGGCGACTTATCTTCTCCTAGGAGATGCTGAATACTGGTGGAAGGGCACCAGGGGAATCATGGAAGCCAACCATGAAGAGATCAACTGGAACTCGTTCCGGACCGCGTTCTTGGAAAAGTATTTTCCGACAAGTGCCCGGGATGAGAGGGAGGCGCAGTTTTTGACACTCCGTCAGGGAGGTATGTCTGTACCGGAATTTGCTTCGAAGCTGGAGTCTTTGGCAAAGCATTTCCAATTCTTTAATGATCATGTTGACGAGCGCTACATGTGCAAGCGCTTCGTGAATGGACTGAGACCCGATATTGAGGACTCAGTGAGGCCGCTGGGAATCATGCGATTCCAATCATTGGTGGAGAAAGCCACGGAAGTGGAGCTGATGAAGAACCGGAGGTTGAACCGGGCTGGAACTGGAGGGCCGATGAGGTCGGGCTCTCAGAATATTCAGAACAGGGGAAGGTTTCAAAACAGGAGGCCATATCAGCGTCCTGCTGGTAGAGGGTTTGCATCAGGATCTTACAAGCCCATGGTGGGTGCTGCTGGTGGTTCTGGGGGTCAGACTCAGAATAGAGAACTGACGTGCTTCAAGTGTGGGAAGCCGGGGCACTTTGCTCGTGCTTGTCCCGACACGAGGCCTCAATGCTTCAATTGCAACAAGTTGGGGCATACTGCTGCTCAGTGCAGGGCACCAAAGGCGGAGCCAACCGTCAACACTGCTCAAGGAAAGCGTCCTGCTGCAAAGGCGAGAGTCTACACCATGGATGGTGAAGATGCTGAGGGGGTAGATGGACTGATTAGAGGCGACTACGAGATTGACGGTAACCTTCTATCCGTACTTTTTGATTCCGGAGCAACGCATTCATTTATCTCTAGAGATTGTGCAATCAGATTAAGACTTCCTATTACTGCTTTGAGCTTCGATCTGATAGTTGCTACTCCTGCCAAGACTCTACTTGCTAATTCAGCATGCATGTGTTGTCCGATAACATACAACAATAGGATCTACCATGCTAACCTAGTATGCCTAACTCTTAAGAACCTAGATGTTATCCTAGGAATGGATTGGTTGTCCCGCTATCATTGTCTTTTGGACTGCAACCGAAAGAGAGTGGTATTTCCTGATTCGGATCTTTCCGAGTATCTAGCTGCCAATCACATCAGCGTCGCTTTGAACGAGGGATCTCAGGAGTATTCTGTTTTGCTAAGCTTGGAGAGCAAAGGGAACCCAGAAGTTGGCAGTATCCAGTGGTGAAAGAATTCACGGATGTTTTTCCTGGCGATGTACCTGGATTGCCGCCTGTGCGCGACATTGAGTTTGCTATAGACATCGTACCGGGAACAGGGCCGATTTCGATTGCACCATATCGTATGGCACCTGCGGAGCTAGTGGAATTGAAGTCCAACTCGAAGATCTTCTGTCGAAGGGATTCATACGACCAAGCGTTTCACCTTGGGGAGCGCCAGTCTTATTGGTGAAGAAGAAGGACGGGAAGTCGAGATTATGTGTCGACTACCGACAATTGAACAAGGTAACCGTCAAGAATAGGTATCCGTTACCTAGGATTGAGGATTTGATGGATCAACTGGGAGGAGCTACAATATTCTCGAAGATCGACCTGAAGTCGGGTTATCATCAAATCAGGGTCAAGACCGAGGATATCCAGAAGACGGCATTCAGAACCCGTTATGGACACTATGAGTACTTAGTGATGCCATTTGGGGTGACAAATGCGCCGGCAATATTCATGGCTTACATGAATATGACTTTCCATACATTCCTGGATCGATTCGTCGTGGTGTTTATCGACGACATTCTAATCTATTCAAAGAATGCTGAAGACCATGAGGAGCACTTGCGACAAGTTTTACAAGTGCTGAGGGAGAAGGAGTTGTATGCCAATCCTTCTAAGTGCGAATTTTGGCTCGAAGAGGTAAAATTCTTAGGCCATGTGATCTCTAAGGAGGGGATAGCTGTGGATCCAGCAAAGGTAGAGACCGTATTGTCGTGGGAACGGCCGAAGACAGTGATGGAGATCAGAAGTTTTGTCGGTTTGGCGGGATACTATCGTCGTTTCATCGAGAACTTCGCGAAGATAGTTGTACCTTTGACTCAACTGACGAGGAAGGACCAACCTTTTGCATGGACTGAAGCGTGCGAAACTAGTTTTCAGACGATGAAGGAACGGTTGACGACGTCACCTGTACTCGTCTTACCGCAACCGGAGGAACCTTATGAGGTATACTGTGATGCTTCGCATCAAGGTTTGGGATGTGTGCTGATGCAACATCGGAAGGTGGTTGCTTATGCTTCAAGACAACTGAAGGTGCATGAGAAGAATTATCCGACTCATGACTTGGAACTAGCTGCAATCGTATTTGCGCTGAAGATTTGGAGACATCACTTATATGGATGCAATTTCACCATATTCAGTGATCATAAGAGCTTGAAGTACTTGTTTGAGCAGAAGGAGCTGAACATGAGGCAGCGCCGGTGGATGGAATTTCTCAAAGATTACGAGTTCACTCTGCAATATCATCCTGGAAAGGCGAATGTTGTTGCTGATGCCTTGAGCAGGAAGATGCACATCTCGTCGATGATGGTCAAGGAGCTGCAGCTGTTAGAGCAATTTCGAGATTTGAGCTTGGATGTGAAATTATCCGAGGGAGAACTGAAGTTCGGGATGATCAGAATTACCAATGGGTTGATGGAAGAAATCCGAGACCAACAGTTACAAGATGAGTTTCTGCTCGGGAAAAGAAATTTGGTAAGTCAAGGTAAGGACCCAGAATTCAAGGTAGGAAGTGACAATATCCTACGGTGCAAGGATAGGGTTTGTGTGCCTAACAACCCTGACTTGAGAAGATTGATTATGGATGAAGGTCACAAGAGCAAGTTAAGTATTCACCCTGGAATGAAGAAGATGTACCAGGACTTGAAGGTGAATTTTTGGTGGCCAGGAATGAAAAGACAAGTGGCTGAGTATGTAGCTGCATGTCTGACATTTCAGAAGGCGAAGGTGGAGCATCAGAAGTCTTCAGGTATGCTACAAAGCTTGGATGTGCCAGAATGGAAATGGGATAGCATATCGATGGATTTCGTCGTGGCTTTGCCAAGAACTCAGAAGGGATACGATTCTATTTGGGTAATCGTGGATCGACTGACTAAGTCGGCTCATTTCGTACTTGTGAGGACTACGTACAACGTGGAGAAACTATCAGAGATATATATAGCGGAGATTGTACGACTTCACGGAGTACCGACAAGTATTGTATCCGATCGAGACCCGAAGTTTACATCACATTTTTGGGGAGCTCTTCAAGAAGCTTTGGGAACGAGGCTGAGACTAAGTTCTGCTTATCATCCTCAGACTGATGGACAGACTGAGAGAACTATTCATTCGTTAGAGGATTTGCTACGCGCTTGCGTTCTAGACAACAAGGGCAGTTGGGATACCTTATTGCCATTGATTGAGTTCACATACAACAACAGTTTTCATACGAGCATTGGTATGGCACCGTATGAGGCTTTGTATGGCCGCAAGTGTAGAACACCTTTGTGTTGGTACCAAAACGAAGAAAATCTGTTGGTAGGACCGGAACTTCTGCAACAGACCACTGAGAAGATCAAGCAGATCAGAGAGAAGATGAGGACTTCTCAGAGTAGACAGAAGAGTTATGCAGATCAGAGGCGCAGAACTCTGGAGTTCGAAGAAGGAGATCATGTATTTCTGAGAGTTACTCAGACGACGGGAGTTGGTCGAGCAATCAAGTCAAAGAAGCTTACGCCCAAGTTTATTGGACCGTATCAGATCACTCGTCGAATTGGACCAGTCGCTTACCAGATTGCACTACCTCCATTTCTATCAAATATTCATGATGTATTCCACGTGTCACAACTGAGGAAATATATTGCGGATCCGACACATGTTATCGAGCTGGATGATATTGAGTTGAAGGATGATCTTTCTTTCGAGACACCGCCAATTAGCATTGGTGACACCAGGATAAAACAGTTGAGAGGGAAAGAGATCGAGTTAGTGAAGGTCATTTGGAATAAAGACACTGGTGATGCGACATGGGAGCTGAAGGAGAAGATTCAAGAACAGTATCCAGAACTTTTTACTAACCCTTAAGTTTCGAGGTCGAAACTTTCTTTTTGGAGGGTAGTAATGTAAGGCCCGAGTTTTTAAGTTTATGCTAAGTGAATAAACTTCTTATTCACGATTAGGGTTGATGTAATGTGAAGGGAAACCTGAACGAAAGTTTATTAAATGAAATATATTTATGAAGGAGAAAGTTCAGGAAAAGTTCAAGGATTTCATTATGATCGATAAAAGTTATAGCACGATCGTTACACGCTTAAACCTAGGTCAGAAACCCTAGTATATAGCTAATTTTCACTTTTAGGCACGCTGGCAGTTAATTCCAAAAATCTTCAGAGAAATGTTAGAACTTCTCTTTTTCCATATATCACAATCGTTTCGAGGCGAAACTCTAGGATCTACGAACGTCCGATTCCAATCATCGGAAGTTTGCCGAAACCGAATCCCTGGTATTTCAAAACCCTAGAATTTCTCGACAATGAAGACTTTATCTATTCAGAACTTCAAATGAATATTCTACACGCGTACACCCATTTCTCTTGATGATTTCAATCTTTCTTCCGAAGGAAGTTTTCTATTCCGACATTCGATGCAAAAAGCAACTTATCGGGTAAAATAGTTTTATACCGACTATGCATTAGTTGCCAAAAATACAAGGAGACCTCTTTATAGTTTTGGAATTCTTTTGCCAAAACATATCTATTAATTCACGGAGAATGACGCCGGAAAAATCTGATTCGCGAAACTTTCATTTTCCCGCGAATTTCCAACCTTTATATATAGCAAAGAAAGGAAGAAAAACTCAAATTTTCCTCCATTTTCTCTCCTCAAACCCGCGGCCAAGAACAAGGAAGAAGGAAGAAGAATTTTTTTCATCGCTTGCTTGATCGTTGATCCGTTAGTTGCTACTTCAAGGCTTCGAGGTATAGTCGCTAATCTTTACCTCTGATCGCTTTTTCCATAGCTTTTCTGTAGAGTTTTCTGAGTGGATAGTTTATGGGTTTTTGCAAAACTATCCTGAATCTTTCATTTCTGATTCTAAACCTCTTCCTTATGCGCCCAAGATCACTTCTGCCGGGTTAGATTTTCCGTTATGTCGCCGGAATTCCGCCGGAATCAATTTGAACCTAAAATACCCATTTTTGGAGTTTATTGGTGTAAAGCTTCAACCTTTAGGCTGAAAACTATCGCCTTAGCTTAGTGCTAGTAGGATTAGTTGTCATAAACGTCGTTGGTGACGTCCCTGCAAAATTTTATTTTTGGGATTTCAGTTTTGAAAAATCCTAAGTTAAAAATCATGACCAAAATACCCCTGCGAAAGTTTTTGATCCGATAATTTTTCCGAGTTCAGAATACCCTTAGTTACGGCTTATGAAAGCATAGGAACCAAGTTTGATCGAAGAAAAATCGAGCCCCACAATTACCAAAAGTGGCCGAGCCCTATAGGGGAGGAGGAGGAAAATTTCCTTTTCCGAAAACTTGTCTTTCGCGCTAGATTATCGTACCTTAGAGTATAGATTACTTCGAGTAACCTTAGTAAGTATCGATAGCTTAGTTTTCGATAGATTCTTATAGTATTCTATGATTTTATTGTAAAGGTGCTTTTGAGGATTTCCCCGAGGACCAACACTTTGAGAGCGAGGAAGCACTAGTTGATCATTCTGGAGAACTTTCAGGTGAGGGCTTCTCACTGAATCTCTAGTTAATGCTTAGGGTCGATGTTTCGACATTGTTTACTGTTTATGCACTGGAATTGTGTGTGATTGGAAAATGTTTTCTGAGGCTTCGGCTGACAATGTAGATGATTCATCTACTGAATGTTTTTGAGATTGTCTTACATGCTATGTGCTATGTGGGTAATCTAGGATGTGTGGTGCATGCTTTATATGCTAAGTGCTAAGTGTTTATGATGCGATTTATTGGTATATGACATGTTGTTGATTGTGATGATTTAAATATGCTCTGTACTGGAATCTGAGATTCTGAATGGTGAGAATAGCGGGCAGGTCATGCCGATTTTATTTTGAGAGTTTTGAGAAAGTTTGATAGGACGAACGAGGTTCGGGCCTTAATTTTGTTTAATGGATCGAGACATCCTCTGGAAGCGAATTGGGATTGGGAGATCCTGAAAATGTATAAGACTTGCGATAAGACAAAACGGAATCTATTTTATAAAGAAAATTCATAAGACCTTAAATAACCTCAAAACTTTTAAGTAATGATAACAACCTCGAAGGAAGGCATTGGAAGTCAAATCATAGTTTTGGAAAAACGAGGAGTGTCGTCGGATCCAAGTGTAGCGTTTGTTGTCGTGCTGTTGGAGCAGCGTTTGTTGTTGTGCTGTTGGAGCAGCGTTTGTTTGTTGTGCTGTTGGAGCAGCGTTTGTTGTTGTGCTGTTGGAGCAGCGTTGGTTGTGGTGCTGTTGGAGCAGCTATGTGTCGTTATGAAGTGTGTCTTTTGGTCGCAGAATCGACTTTACCTTAGGGTAAGCTTTTAGAGACTTTAACTTCCCTAGAACACGTGGCGACGTGTCGAGTGAGGACGGAGACGTTGTTTGACTAATCATTTTGCATACATGCAACATTAATGAGGTATTAACACAGGACGTACTCTGGACCTCGTCGGTTTCCAAAATGGTCATAAGACCCGGAATGCCGTGAAAGAGCGTTTGTAGACGTCTCTTGTAGCAGACCGAAATGGCAGACCTACGGGTTTACTGCTGATCTGACTACCCCTGTTGGAGTAAGAGGCACGCGGGCCGAAATGGCTCCACCGTGGCTGGTGTTAGGGCTGATCCGTTTGATGTCCATCCCTTTCCGGAATGCATGTGGTTGACTGGGTTAACCTGCATACATATTATGCAACATGCATACTAATTTAGTTGTTGAATGTGATTGGTAATTGTTAAACCTATTTGGAACATGCTATCTGCTATTATTGTGTTTATGTTATTGTGGAGCATGCAACCCTAGGAATGACATCTTTAGCTATAAGCCTAAGTGGCTATCTATTATTTGTACCTATTGGGTTTATTATCTACATAGTTCTTTAGAGTTGACCCTCGCGTCTTCTGTGTGTGCTGAAGGTATGAAAAACGGTAGAAAGGGGGGGGTTTGAATAACGTTTTCAGTACAAAACTTCCACCTTAAAGATTTTGGCAAATCTTTCGAGAATTTAAGTGCTAAAGATAAGAGATAGAAAAGCACACAAGGATTTTATCCTGGTTCACTTGATAAATCACTCAAGCTACTCCAGTCCACCCGTTAAGGTGATTTCTTCCTTCTTAGAATGAAGGCAATCCACTAATCAGGTAAGAGTTACAACTGCACTTGAAACCTACAAGTGACTAACAATTACACTGACTTAGCTCACACTAAGATTCACTCTCTTAGTCTTCTCTAGGATCCGATCAACCTTGATCTCCTAAAGGAACTAAACAAATTGTTTATCAAAGAAATGTTTACAAGAAATTTGCTTCTAAAAAGCTAATTGTAAACTCAATGAATTTCAGATGAAAGAAAGCTTAGAATATTTTGAATATGTCTTGCGCGTGTGAGTGCTTCTAGTTGCTTCTTTCAATCTTCAGCCTCTATATATACTCCAAGGATTAGGGTTGAGCGTTGCATGGGAAATGCTACCGTTGAAGGGCAGTTCTGGAAAATCCAGCTTCTGCTGTGGCTGAGAACGTTAGGTAGGTCGTCAGGAAGGTACACTTGCTTTTGTACTTGGATAGCGACTTGACCTTTTAACCTAGGAGACTTCTGATCAGGGGAATACTTCATATTGGAACTTGTGAAGCCGGTTGATCAGAGTCAGAGGGAAAGCACAGATCCTCTGACCATTGTATCTTCTGATTCTGAACTCAGAGGGAAGAACATGGCCTTCAGAGTTTCTTGCTTCTGGACTTCAGAGTTTCCACTAATCAGCTTCTGGATCTTCAGAGTCTTCTACACCATCAGAACATCTGAACCTTCAGTGTTTCTTGGTTATCAGAACTTTTGGATCTTCAGAGTCTTCTACACCATCAGAACATCTGAACCTTCAGTGTTTCTTGGTTATCAGAACTTCTGGATCTTCAGAGTCTTCTACACCATCAGAACATCTGAACCTTCAGTGTTTCTTGGTTATCAGAACTTCTGGATCTTCAGAGCTTCTAGCGACTGAGTCCACATCAGAGTTTGTATAGCTTCAGAACTTCTGAAGCTTTTCCACTGTTCATACTGAACATGGTGAATGCGAAAGCGTTGCTTGGGTTACCCTTTATACACAGTGCTTCTGATTTGTGTGAGATTAAGTTGAGGTCAGAGCCTGTAAATAGCACACTCAGAAAAACACGTTAGAGTACCACAATTGTTCATATCAAAAGGTTAACTTGTAATCATCAAAACATAGAGTTGTACTACTAGATCAAAACTTGATCTTACAATCTCCCCCTTTTTGATGATGACAAAACTAAGATTTTTGATGAACAATTCTTAAACATTAAACTGAATTCACTCAGAGTTTAGAGATATAGAATAAGACTTATCCTGATGTGAATAGTTTATCTTGCTCATTCTGAATTCAAGTCACTGCTTGATTCTGAGCTTAGCTCCCCCTGAATCTAATACTTGATGAAAACGTTAGTAAAGTCTAGATTCTGAGCTAAAAAAAATATAAGAGTTCAGAGTGAAAAGCTTATGACATAGATGAAAAAACGAATAATCAGAGCGCATAAGTGATCAGAGTCACGGACAAGGTATCAGAGTCTTGGGTATCAGAGTCAACTTAGAATCACTTCAGAAAAAGTGAAATGTATTCCTTGTATTTGCCCAGTGACACATCTATGGTCATGAAGGTGGAACTCTTAAATTCTCCAAAAGAAAAATAAATCACACTAACACATCTTACACATCAAAAACTGGGTTTACTCCCCCTTTTTGTCATAAGCAAAAAGCTTGGGGTGTGAAAAACTTAGCTTGAAGTACAAGGTACTCCCCCTTAGAGAAGGTCTAAGTTTAAAAGAAAATGAGAACGATGTAAGAATCAGAGTTAGGCGAAAATAAATAGAAGAGTTAATGCAAGGGATGAACGTTTACCACCGGTCAAGTGAGTAAATAGAAGGGTCAGTTACCAAGAACTTAACCTCGAGAAACTGTAAGAGCATTAACTTTCAGAGAGAAAGTGAAGCCTATAAAAAGCGTTGGAGAGAAAGATAAG
Source organism: Lotus japonicus (assembly GCF_012489685.1). Taxonomy (NCBI): domain Eukaryota; kingdom Viridiplantae; phylum Streptophyta; class Magnoliopsida; order Fabales; family Fabaceae; genus Lotus; species Lotus japonicus. The sequence goes on from NC_080046.1 coordinate 39,982,558, forward strand.
CTTCACACCTCGAATAATTTTCAGTAAAAAAAGGCATCATACAACGTAGCACTAGAAGAGCTGAGGAAGAAGGCCTTTGAAGAGGACTTGTTCCTGAACATCAGGCATCCAGAGGGTGCAACTACCATCGCGGAGCTGACACGGACACTGCTGGAAGAGGACCTGCGTCCAGAGTTGGAGAGAGACCTGAAGGAATTTCTTGCCTTCGTGGAGGAGGTGCAAGAACTCAGCCGGCTTGAACTCAAGCTGCTGGAAGAGAAGGAGTGTTTGGAAGAGAAGCTCAAGACTTCAGAAGAGAGTCTGGAGAGGGATGAGCTAAAGATCAGGCTCAGCAACATCCAGCATGTACTGGAGCGTCTGGAGAAGGATAGGTCAGAGCAGCGCCAGGAGTGCAGAAGAATGAGGAGAGATCCTCCATTCTAGACTTTTTAGAGAAGTGATGTATGATGTAAACACAAAAAGATTATGAATAAAACGAGATTTTTGCAAACATATGTGACACAGATATATATAAGGATATGCATATATAATCACAAACGAATAGAATAGAATAAGTAAATAAAAAGAAACAGAGTTTGAATAAAATAACATTAAACAAAAAGAAGGAAAAAGAAGAGATCCTAAACTAAGGTTTGTCAGAGCGTCGCAGAAGTTCCATCAGCATTTGCTTCATCTCAATCAGCATGGATTCATGAGTGTCAAGACGTTGTTCCATGATGTCGAGTCTGGATGAGCTTGTCTGAGTAGAGCTGGAAGGAACATTCTGAGCAGCTTGAGGGTCTGGAATGGAAGCAGAAGCAGCAGGAGTAAATACAACTGGTGCAAGTCGCTCTGCCTCAGCCTCAGCTTCAAGACGCTCTGCCTCAAGTCTGGCTTGATCAGCTTGAGCTGCTGCTTGACGTGCAGCTTCCTCTGCCTGTTCTTTCTTCCTCTTGGCTTCTTCAATTGCTTCAAGAAGCTTATTTCTCTGTTCTAGTTCGTGAAGAGCCACCCTTCTAGCAAACCTTTGCTTTGCAGCCTCAATGCTCTGACTGCCCTCTGCATGCAGGAGCTGCATCATAATCGGAACTTGAGCCACTAGCCAAGTGCTCAGATTGTTCCACTCATCAGCCACATTTTCAGCATTTTCACTGAGATCAGTCTGACCGTGCACATTGCGGAGCCTCAAGGAGGCTTCATGATAGAAGATATTGATGCACTCAGAGAGAGATGTGGGTTGAAGGTGAGTATAGGGAATTATGGAGAGGTCGGGTGCAGGAGAGGCTGGGTGATTGCTGCTATGAGCTTCAGAAGCACCTTGTGGAGAACCAATGTTAATCATGGGAGCATTGGGTTCAGAGGTTCCAAGGTGAGGGTCTGAAGTTTCAACCAGAGGGTGAGGTGATCTAACCGAGGATTGGTTAGACACTGATTGTTCAGGTTCAGGGTCTGGTTGAATAAGCTCATGTTGGTCAGGGACAGGGTGAGCTTGTTGAACTAAGGGATCTGCCTCTTGGATAGGATTGGCCAAGATAGGTTCATCTGGGTCAACTAGACGTTCAGGTCTAGGGCCAGGATATCTCCTAGGGCTTGGACAGGTAAGGTAATACTCTTCCAAGGCAGATACCTTTTCTTTTCTAACCTCCATGAATTTTCTAATTGATTCAGAGGTATTGGAGGGAGGAGAGTCAATAACATTGATTAGGAAGGATACAGGTGTGAAGGCTGTTGATGAGTCTGTATCCGTGGTTCTGGCAGTAGGACGTTCTGATGCTCTGGGAGCAGAGTGATCAGACGTTCTGGGTTGTGGTTCTGTTTGGTTGGGCTCGGGTTGGTCTTGGACGATTGGTTCAGAAGATAATGGGTCGTATGGAATGGTAAGGAGAGATGTTGGTTCTTCTGACCTAGAGGGTTGACTCTGAAGCAAATTCCAGAGAGGTGCTTCAGTAGGAGAAGGTTGAAAGAAAGAGGATCTTGGGGAATGTGGTGGAGAGGTGGTTTGTGCGGCTGGCTGGGATTCAGGAATAGGAGTGAGGGGATTTGAGGAGTGTTGAAGCAAGGCAGAAATAGGAAGTGCATCAAATAAATTCAAATCATCATTAGAAGCAAGTGCAGGCTTACTTGTATGTGCTGATGATCGAGTCACTCTGGCAGGAGGTTCAGTCCTTCTGACCACTGCAGCAGCTGGTTCCACCCGAGTAGGCTTCACCACGATTCTGACCTTCTTCTGCTTCTTCTGGGGAGGACCATCCTCACTATCATCATCATCACCATCATCAGGCTTGCTCTTCGTCTTCTTGACCAGAGGGACATCAGATTCCTCTGAGGATTCTTCCAGAACCATCTTCCTCTTGGTTTTCTTCTTGGGAGGAGAAGGAAACTCTGGAGCTGGTGGAAGTCTGCTGACGAAATCATCAAGGTCAATTTCGAAACCTTGAGCCCTGAGGTCTTCAACATAGCATCTGATGGCTTCAGGATAGTCTGCTTGTGTCCACAGAGGGTAGTCATTCAGAGGCATCCTTCTGCTTCTGATCTCAGAGGATGTGTCTTCACGAGCAGGAGCAATCTTCTTCTGGATTAAGCCCATCTTCTTCAAGGAGTTTCCAGTGAAGACATCACTGACAATTGTGCTCAAATCCTCTGTGCAACCAGCATTGATCAAATCTTGCACCAAGTTGCTTTCAATGAGAAAGTCTGAGAGCAGCCTCCCAAAAGGGATATATTTGATTGCAGACTTGATGGAGGCGGTGGTGCGAGACTTCCGGATGCATTCCTTTAAGTAGGAGAACAGGAAGTAGGGAAGGCAGATCTTCTCCTTGTTTTGAATGAAGAACAACATCGCCTTCTGGTTGAAGTTGATGTAATCTGGTGAACTGCCCTTCGGTCTCTGATTGATGCAGTTGAGCAGGATCTTGTGCCAGATCCTGAGTTTGGGATGAAGATCCATCACCTTGTAACTCGTCTTGCCTGGTTTGAAGGTGGTGTATAGGGCCTTGTTGACTTTGTCTTTGGTGCTGGGTTTCAGCTTGGATTCCGTCAGTTGGAACCGATACCCAGAAGCAGTTTCTGCACCTAGCAGATTCACGAATGACTTCTCAGTGATGATGATCTTCCTGCCAAGAATGTGAGAGACCACTTGAGTATCATCGCAGTCTGCGTGCTTCCAGAATTCCTTTACCAGTTTCTCATACACCGGTCCTCGAAGTCGATTGAAGTAGTTTCCCCAACCTTGAGCTTGGACTTCAGGACGAAGATCAAACCCATTTGCAGCTAGGTTGTCGAGGTCGAATCTCCATTCTGCCAGGACTTGGAGTTCCTCAAGAGCAAATACGCAGTGAACGGCACAGCCCCGTTCTGCAATTGGAACAATCTGCTCTTGAGTTTGAACTTGTTCTTGTGCCGGGTTCTCAGAGCCCCTTTGACCCGTTGCCAAACCGACTACCATGTGAGGGAACTGAGGTGCATCTGCAGTAGATCTTCTGGTTTGTCTCACCATTTTGAAGAGGTTGAAGGTTTGAGGTAGAAGATGAAGTTTGAAGGATGAAGAGAGATCGAGAGAGAATTCGAGAAAAAGGCGGTTTTGAAAAGCAGAGAGAGCGAGAGTGAAAACCGGAAGTGAGAGAGAACGTGTGTGTATAGTGGGTTTTATCAAATAACCGTTGTTGATTCAAAAAGCACTTTAAGATCAACGGTTGAAAATTAAAGATAGATAGTAACAGTAAAATACACAATCACACACAGGAGATAAGCATATCTACACGCAATCATAACAGACTGTCACACGGGCACAAGGAATTATGCATCAGAAATTCTGACACACGTGTTGTTGTCTCAGCTTCAGAGTCAGTACCAGTGGGCACACACACTCTGATTGAGTTACCTTCTGGACTAGACATCTTCTGATCAAGAAGTATCATAGTCAGAGGTTCTGATCCATCTTCACTCTGGACAAAAGTCCATGTTTAGATTTTTCAGAATAAAATTAAATCTATCCTCTGCTAAGGGCTTTGTAAAAATATCTGCCCATTGATGGTCAGTATCAACAAACTTCAGAAGAAGTACGCCCTTCTGCACATAATCTCTAATGAAGTGATACTTTACCTCAATGTGCTTTGCCCTTGAATGCAAGATAGGATTCTTGCTCAACGAGATTGCAGCAGTGTTATCACAATAAATTGGGATATTGCTCTCAAGGATCTGATAATCCTCCAGCTGATGTTTCATCTAGAGCATCTGTGTGCTGCATATTGCTGCTGAGATATATTCTGCCTCTGCAGTTGATAGTGCAATGGTTGATTGCCTCTTGCTTGCCCATGAGACTAGATTGCTTCCCAGAAATTGACAATTTCCAGAAGTACTTTTTCTCTCTGTTCTATCTCCAGCATAATCAGCATCACAATAACCTGAAAGCTTATACTCTGATGTTTTCTTATACATCAAGCCAAGGTTAGTGGTGCCTTTCAGATACCTTAGGATCCTCTTAACAGTAGTTAAGTGGGTTTCCCTTGGATCTGATTGGAAGCGAGCACATAAGTGAACACTAAATAATATGTCTGGCCTAGATGCAGTTAAGTATAGAAGTGAACCTATCATTCCACGATAGAGCTTCTGACATACTTTACCACTTTTATCTTCTTTCTCCAAAATGCATGTAGGATGCATTGGAGTCTTGGCCACTGTAGATTCCAGCATATTGAACTTCTTCATAAGTTCTTTAGTGTACTTGCTCTGATGGATATATGTTCCTTCTGGTGTTTGATCAACTTGTATTCCCAGAAAGTACTTTAATTCTCCCATCATACTCATCTCAAATTCAGCCTGCATCATCTCAGAAAATTCTTTGCATAGAGATTGATTAGCAGAACCAAATATAATATCATCAACATAAATTTGCACAATTAAGATATCATCTTTATAAGTCTTGCAAAAAAGAGTTGTATCTACTTTACCCCTTACAAACTCATTCTCCAGAAGGAATGAGCTAAGTCTCTCATACCATGCTCTGGGAGCTTGCTTCAGACCATAGAGTGACTTCTTCAATTTGAACACATGGTCTGGTTTCTTTTCATCTTCAAAACCTGGGGGTTGATGAACATAGACTTCCTCTGAGATATAACCATTTAGGAAGGCACTCTTTACGTCCATCTGATGTAGAACTATGTTGTGATTTACTGAGAAAGAGATCAACAGTCTGATTGCCTCCAGTCTTGCTACTGGAGCAAATGTTTCAGTGTAGTCTATTCCTTCCTGCTGGCTGTAGCCTTGAGCAACTAGCCTTGCCTTGTTTCTGACTACATCTCCTTTCTCATTCAGCTTGTTTCTGAATACCCATTTCGTTCCAATAACATGAACATTCTCAGGCTTCTTCACTAAGCTCCAAACATCGTTCTTGGAAAATTGATTCAATTCTTCTTCCATGGCCAGAATCCAATCCTTGTCCTGAAGAGCTTCATCTATGGACTTGGGTTCAATTAAGGACACCAATCCTTTCAGACTCAGCAAGGTCTCTTCAGAGGGTCTGAAGGCAGATCTGGTTCTGACTGGTTCATCTTTGTTGCCCAGAATCAATTCCTTAGGGTGAGCTGCAGTGATTCTGCTCTTCTTCAGAGTTTGTGAGTTAGAGGGACCAGCTTCTTCCTCTGGTTCATCTTCCTCTGGAGCTTTGCCTTTGTCAGAAACATTAATGCTTAAATCTGCAAACTTTTCAACTAGCTTTGACTGGTCAGAGTCAAGCTTATCATCAAATCTAACATGAATAGATTCTTCAATAGTCTTAGCATCAGTATTATAAAATCTAAAACCTTTAGATCTATCAGAATAACCAAGTAATAGACACTTAGAAGACTTAGCATCAAATTTATGCAATCTATCCTTAGTATTGAGAACATAACAAACACAGCCAAAAGGATGAAAATAAGAAATGTTGGGTTTTATGTTCTTCCACAATTCATAAGGAGTCTTATTCAGAATTGGTCTCACAGAGATTCTGTTCTGAATGTAACATGCTGTATTTACTGCCTCTGCCCAAAAGTGCTTAGCCATGCCAGTTTCTTGGAGCATGGTTCTAGCCATCTCCTGAAGAGTTCTGTTCTTCCTCTCAACAACACCATTTTGTTGAGGAGTTCTGGGACAAGAGAAATCATGTGCAATTCCATAGGAATCAAACAGACTCTCAAACTTGTCATTCTCAAACTCTCCACCATGGTCACTTCTGACACGCACAATCCTACAAGCCTTCTCGTTTTGCACTTGAGCAATGAAGGTAGAGAACACAGCATGAGACTCATCCTTGCGGGTTAGAAACTTTACCCATGTCCAGCGGCTATAGTCATCAACGATAACCATCCCATATCTCTTGCCACCTATAGACTCAGTTTTCACTGGTCCAAAAAGGTCGATATGCAGAAGTTCCAACGGCCTTGAGGTTGAGACAACATTCTTTGCCTTGAAAGGGACTTTTGTGAATTTGCCTTTCTGACATGCTTCACAAAGAGCGTCTGAAGCGAACTTCAGATTGGGTAAGCCCCTGACAAGGTTTAGCTTGCTCAGCTGAGAAATCTTTCTCATACTGGCATGCCCTAACCGTCTATGCCATACCCACAGCTCTTCATTAACAGACAGAAGGCACTTCACATTCTGAGCCTCCAACTCAGATAATCTGATCTTATAGATGTTGTTCTTCCTCTTGCTGTTAAATAGAACAGAGCCATCGATCTGACTTACAGCCCGGCAGGACTTTTGATTGAATATAACATCATAACCCTTGTCAGCTAATTGACTTATAGACAATAAGTTATGTGTTAAGCCGTCTACCAATAAAACATTATCAATGCATGGACTACTATCTACACAAATAGTACCAGTACCAATAATTTTACCCTTTTCATTTCCTCCGAAGCCAACTTCGCCTCCAGGCTTAAGTTTCAGCTCTCGGAACATACGCTTTTCTCCCGTCATGTGACGCGAGCATCCACTGTCCAGATACCATGATTGGTGTTTCAGTGGAGCTATCAAGGATATCTGCAACATAGATGATTTTGTCCTTAGGTACCCACTTTCTGGGTCCTCTTTTGTTAGTTACCCCAGAGGTTCTGATCACCTTGGGTGTCTCAACATAATATTTTAAAGGAATATTTGCATGATATTTAGTCATAGAGAAAGATCCCTTTTTAAGAGGATGTTTAGCAACTTTAGCAGGTACATGATCAGGCAATATGGTACCAGAGGGAACAAAGCATTCATACAAGGATTTAGTTTTAGACACAGAAGGCTCCTTTCTAATTGGTTTAGAATAGCCAATGCCATGCATTCCATTTCTGCTTACGCCATAGATGATTGAAGCCATTAGGCTTCTATCCACGCTTTTAGCTAGGAATCTTTGAAAAGACTTTTCATACTTAGATTCATTTCTACAATCAGAGGCATCACAGGCAACAATTTCTTCTAACTTAGCAATCTGGTTCTTAAGCACAGAGTTAGAATTTACCAAAGCATGATTTTCATTTTTCAAATCAGAAATAATTTTCTCATGTTCAGAAGGAGTCTTGGAAACAGCAGATAAGTTCTTTTTCAACTTTTTATGCTTAGACAATAAAGAGTTATACTTATCCATGATATCAGACAAGGCATGTTTCAGTTCAGAGGTAGAGAAAGAAGCAAATACCTCATTTTCATCGTCTGAGTTAGGATCTCCTTCTGATTCTGAGTCAGAGTCAACAGCTTCCTTTGACTCTGCTTCCTTGTCTTTGACAATTGCCATGAGTCCTTGGACTTCACCATCAGAGTCAACATCCTCTGACTCTGATTCATCAAATGTCACCATCAGACTCTTCTTCGTCTTGAAGTGCTTCTTTGGCTTCTTGTCCTTCTTCAACTTTGGACAATCACTTTTGTAGTGCCCAGATTCTTTGCACTCAAAACATGTGACTTCCTTGATTGAAGACTTCTTCTGGCCTGAGGACTCATACTTTCCTTTTGCCTTTCCAGAGCCTTTGAACTTGCTCTGCCTGTGCTTCCAGATGCGGTTGAGTCTCTTGGAGATCAGAGTCAGCTCATCTTCATCAGAATCTTCTGATGCTTCTTCAGATTCTTCTTCTTCAGCTTGAAGAGCCTTTGACTTCTCAACCTTAGCCTTTTCAGATTTGGATTTCAAGGCTATGGACTTTTTCCTCAGATCTTGCATCTCTGAGCGTTTCAGCTCATGGCATTTCAAAATGCTGATGAGTTCTTCTAAACTCATATTCTTAACGTCTCTCATGAGCTCTATTGAAGTCACCAAAGGCATCCAACTTTCAGGAAGACACCTGATGACCCTTATGACATGATCTTTTGTTGTGTAGCTCTTGTTGAGAGGTCGTATGCCAGCTACAAGCAATTGAAATCTGGAGAACATTTCTTCAATGGACTCATTTGGCTCCATGATGAAGGATTCATACTTTTGGATCAAAGACAATGCCTTTGATTCTTTGACTTTCTTGTTTCCTTCATGAGACATCTTCAGAGATTCAAAAATGCCTTTAGCAAACTCACGATCTGTAATCTTCTGGTCCTCTTCATAGGAAATAGCACTTAGAAGAATTGCTCTTGCTTTGTGATGTTGTGAGTACAGCTTCTTTTGATCTGCAGTCATCTCTGACCTTGGGATCTTCTTGCCATCTGCATCAACTGGACGCTCATATCCATCCACAATAATATCCCAGAGATCTGCATCGAAACCCAGAAAGAAACTTTCCAGTCTATCTTTCCAATATTCGAACCTTTGACCATCGAACATAGGAGGCTTTGCATTGTAACCATCTCTTTGAGTTTCACTGGTGGTGGCAGCCATTGTTTTTCACACCGGCCCGGATCACTGAACACTGTTAGGTGTGGTAATCAGAACTTGCGCTCTGATACCAATTGAAGGTATGAAAAACGGTAGAAAGGGGGGGGGGTTTGAATAACGTTTTCAGTACAAAACTTCCACCTTAAAGATTTTGGCAAATCTTTCGAGAATTTAAGTGCTAAAGATAAGAGATAGAAAAGCACACAAGGATTTTATCCTGGTTCACTTGATAAATCACTCAAGCTACTCCAGTCCACCCGTTAAGGTGATTTCTTCCTTCTTAGAATGAAGGCAATCCACTAATCAGGTAAGAGTTACAACTGCACTTGAAACCTACAAGTGACTAACAATTACACTGACTTAGCTCACACTAAGATTCACTCTCTTAGTCTTCTCTAGGATCCGATCAACCTTGATCTCCTAAAGGAACTAAACAAACTGTTTATCAAAGAAATGTTTACAAGAGATTTGCTTCTAAAAAGCTAATTGTAAACTCAATGAATTTCAGATGAAAGAAAGCTTAGAATATTTTGAATATGTCTTGCGCGTGTGAGTGCTTCTAGTTGCTTCTTTCAATCTTCAGCCTCTATATATACTCCAAGGATTAGGGTTGAGCGTTGCATGGGAAATGCTACCGTTGGAGGGCAGTTCTGGAAAATCCAGCTTCTGCTGTGGCTGAGAACGTTAGGTAGGTCGTCAGGAAGGTACACTTGCTTTTGTACTTGGATAGCGACTTGACCTTTTAACCTAGGAGACTTCTGATCAGGGGAATACTTCATATTGGAACTTGTGAAGCCGGTTGATCAGAGTTAGAGGGAAAGCACAGATCCTCTGACCATTGTATCTTCTGATTCTGAACTCAGAGGGAAGAACATGGCCTTCAGAGTTTCTTGCTTCTGGACTTCAGAGTTTCCACTAATCAGCTTCTGGATCTTCAGAGTCTTCTACACCATCAGAACATCTGAACCTTCAGTGTTTCTTGGTTATCAGAACTTCTGGATCTTCAGAGTCTTCTACACCATCAGAACATCTGAACCTTCAGTGTTTCTTGGTTATCAGAACTTCTGGATCTTCAGAGTCTTCTACACCATCAGAACATCTGAACCTTCAGTGTTTCTTGGTTATCAGAACTTCTGGATCTTCAGAGCTTCTAGCGACTGAGTCCACATCAGAGTTTGTATAGCTTCAGAACTTCTGAAGCTTTTCCACTGTTCATACTGAACATGGTGAATGCGAAAGCGTTGCTTGGGTTACCCTTTATACACAGTGCTTCTGATTTGTGTGAGATTGAGTTGAGGTCAGAGCCTGTAAATAGCACACTCAGAAAAACACGTTAGAGTACCACAATTGTTCATATCAAAAGGTTAACTTGTAATCATCAAAACATAGAGTTGTACTACTAGATCAAAACTTGATCTTACATGTGCTTTGGCGGACAACGCCTTTTGTCAGATGAGTATTGCGGACTGGTTCACCATGGTCCACCCTTCGGGGGGGATTAGGTATGAGATGATCGATCAGGACGACCCCGGGTCGTGGGTGGTTGACCCCGCGAGCCATCGAGCGACGTATTCGGGGTGCATCATGGAGGACCACGTGGACAGTGGAGGACTCTTGAGGTCAGGAGTGTTGAGGCGATGCTCTATCAGCTTCAACTTGCCACCGGGCGTTCACTGCGGACCAGGATTCGGAGGAGCACCGCCGCCACCGTCATCTTCAGAGGAGGAGGATCCCTCAGAGGAGTTTCCAGTGGGAGTGCCTTCGGCAGGGTCTAGTGCACCCTCTGTTGCGATCATTGATGATCAGGGTTCGGGCCCTAAGCCCGTGAGTCCAGCATCGGAGCGCACTGCGGTTGCGAGGGGAGGACGGATAGGGCTGGTAGACATGGTCGTTCTGGATTCGGATTCAGACGACGATCATACTAGCACATAGTTTTGAGTGTTGGTATGAGCTCCTCGAGTTAGGATTAGTGTAGGAGTAGAGTTTTAGCTCTGACAGTCTTGCTTCATTTGTTACTTAGGGGACAGGGTAGATCCGCCTATAGCTTTTTGTGTGGTTTCCTTACGGGAATCACAGAGAGTTGGTTGGACTTAGGAGGTCTTATTTTCAGGCCATTGGGTCAGCTGATTCTCAGTTTTGAGGGATGGTGTTGCGGGTACTTCACCCTTTTCATTTGGTTTGTATATATTGCCTACGGGCGTTGCACTTTTCTTTCCGTCACTGGAGGTTACTCGTGACGAGGTTGTTACTTACAGCGGGGGCTGTTTATATATTGTATATTAGTTCTATTGCTTTTCGCTTTTGGGTTTTATTTAATTCAGTCTTGTCTTAGTTATTATAAAAAAAAATATTTCACGTTTTTCCGCATTAAGTTTACTTTTGGTTACTAAAGTGACGCCACCGAAATCGGGGTGTTACATTACGTTTTGGATTTTAGCCGTGTCGCGGTACCCGTGTCGTGTCGTGTCCAGTGTCCGTGTTAGAGTTTGTGCTTCATAGGAATGAGTGAGAAAAAGTGGTTTGAGAGGTGATTTGTGTTTGAAATCTTTAATATGAATGAGTGAGAAAAAGTGGAGTCTATGATGAGTCTATTGTAAAATTATCCCGTGACAGGTCACTGAAAACTTTCGTTTAGTGACAATAATATCCTTTAATAGTTTTACTTTCTCATAAAGCCCTCATTCAACGGTAAAATCGAAATCAGAAAAATGACTTCTAAGGCTATTTTCATCACTCAAGGAAACCTAATTTGACTCATTACACCCTCACAACAAGTGCATTAATTGGCTTTATTATTGAGATTTGAAATAAAAAGGTAAATGAGAAATAGATATGATGGTCGATGAAGGAAAAATAGGGGTTAGAATGGTCCAATGGATAAGTAGAATAGACTTTGAGAAAAAGATATCTCGCCAAAAGTGGTGGTGTGGGTGGTGGGCTTGGTCAATTGATATCTTAAGTATTAGTCAATCTAAGCCTTTCAAATTCAATAATATATCTATTAGTGAGTGTTAGTGTATAATAAAATTGGATCATGTGACTCTTTTATTACACAATACCATGGGAGAAAATGGTAAAATAGTCAATGACAAAATAGTAGGTGAAAAAAGTGGAATATTTGTTTGTGTTTTGTGATTGCAAAAGAGAGAAAATTTTAGTTTTTATTGATATTTTATCTTTATATTTTTAAGTTCTATTAAACAAATAGATAAAGAAATTATTTTACTTATAGAAAATTCTACTTTATTAATCTGGACGTGATCAAATATTTGAATTTTTAAATATTTATATAATTTTAATTAAAAAGTAATCCAACAAAATACAGACAAAAAAAACATTTTCACAAAGAAAATATGTGGGCTTAGTCAAAATTGGAATCTACATTTAATATTTTATTTGTAAATCCAGTGTTATAATAAGTTATAAAACATTTTGTAAAAAAAAATCAAAAAAATTCACTAAGTGTCTTATAGTGCTCTTTCTGTTATGTATAATTTTAAAACTATTTTTGTGACAAATTAGTCATTAGACCAGGGTTGGCAATGGGCCTCGTGGGTGCGGGTTTTGCTATTTCCACACCCGAACCCGAACTTAACACCTAAACCCAAACTCAAACCCAAACCTAATATGGGTGCAAAAGTTAAACCCAAACCCAAACCCCTGAGTTTCGGGTTACCCAAAACCCGATGTGAGCATCAAACCCGCAAAAAACTCAAATACCTGAGGAGTCAGAACCACATGCTTGCGCGCGCGCTTTCAAGAACGGGCTGCAGCCAGGAAAGCTGAACAGTAAGCGGAGATCTGGGCACGGGCAAACACTTACATCTTGGACGAGGAGCATGATGCTTTCAAAAGAAAGCGTGCAAAAATGGAAAAGGATGGCGATCAGAGGGACGCGTCGTCGGAAGGCAAACAAAGTAAAGAAAAAGGAGAAGGCGGTAAGCGGCGAGATAAGAAGGTAAAGTCAGGAGAGAAGGCCGCGAAGGAACCGTTGTACCCTAGGAAGGAAAGCTTCAAGCGCCATCGCCCGTGGCATCAGGCCGACTCCCGCCGGCGAGAAGAGTCGGGGAAAAGTTTAAGTGCGCATTTGACGGAGCTACTTCGGGAGGTCAAGGCGACACATGCGGTGGAGGAAGGCGAGAAGGAGACCGACCCACCTTGAGTGGCGATGGATAAAACAAAGTGGTGCGAGTACCATCGTTCGGCGGGCCACGACACTGGGGATTGTTTCACCTTAAAGAACGAGATTAAAAGGCTCATTCGGGCGGGACGCTCGCAGTTAAATGACCGAGGTGACTGCTGACACGGCGAACGACAGCAAGGAAATCGGTATAAAAGGGGTTGTCAGCAGGATGATCGCAGGCGGGACGATCGCCGTCGTACGCCGACCACTAACAAGAAGGAAACGTTGGCAACGAGGAAGAAGGGGGCAGAAGAAACCTTCAACAAAGATCTCGAACCGCCAGTTGGGACGATAAATACAATCGCGAGTGGCTTTGGTGGAGGCGGCGACACAGCCTCGGCGAGACGAAGGCATGTAAGGGCGGTGACATCAGTGCAAGAGTATGAAACCCCATTCGGTTTCCATCACCCAGATATCGTGATATCTATAAGATCAAGTTTTGATCTAGTAGTACAACTCTATGTTTTGATGATTACAAGTTAACGTTTTAGTATGAAAAATTATGGTACTCTAACGTGTTTTCTCAGTGTGCTCTTAACAGGCTCTGACCTTATCTTAATCTCACACAAATCAGAAGCACTGTGTTTAAAGAGTGACCCTAGCAACGCTTTCGCAATATCTATGTTCAATCTAAACAGTAGAAATGCTTCAGAAGATCTGAAGTCAATCAAGCTCTGATGTTCAAGCTCTGATGTAGACTTAGCTCACTTGAAGTTCTGAAGATCCAGACGTTCTGATAACCCAGACACTCTGAAGGCTCAGAAGTTCTGATGGTGTAGAAGACTCTGAAGATCCAGAAGCTGAAAAGTGAAGTCTCTGAAGTCCAGAAGCAAACTGACTCTAAAGACCAAGTACTTCTCCTCTGAGTTCAGAATCAGAAGGTATAACGTCAGAGCATCCATGCTTCACTCTGACTCTGATCAACAAGCTTCACAAGTTCCAACACGAAGCATTCCTCTGATCAGAAGTCTACATGGTTAAAGGTCAAGTCACTATCCAAAGTACAAAAGCAATTGTACTATCCTGACGACCTAACCTAACGTTCTCAGCCACAGCAGAAGCTGGAAATCCCAGATCTGCCCTCCAACGGTAGCATTCCCATGCAATGTTCAAACCCTAATCCTTGGAGTATATATAGAGGCTGAAGACTGAAAGATGCGGTTGGAAGAAAATCATCCGCGCAAGCAATATTCAAATCTTCTAAGCATTCTTTCTTCACTGAATTCATTGTGTTTACTACAAGCTTTTGAGAAGCAATTTCTTTGTAAACAATATTTCTTAAACAGTTGTTTAGTTTACCTTTAGGAGATCAAGGTTGATCGGATCCTAGAGAAGACTAAGAGAGTGAATCTTAGTGTGAGCTAAGTCAGTGTATTGTTAGTCACTTGTAGGTTTCAAGTGCAGTTGTAACAATTCTCTTATTAGTGGATTGCCTTCATTCTAAGAAGGAAGAAATCACCTTCACGGGTGGACTGGATTAGCTTGAAGGATTTATCAAGTGAACCAGGATAAAATACTTGTGTGCTTCTCTCTTCTCTCTATCTTTATCCGCAGCACCATTGTAAGGCCCGAGTTTTTAAGTTTATGCTAAGTGAATAAACTTCTTATTCACGATTAGGGTTGATGTAATGTGAAGGGAAACCTGAACGAAAGTTTATTAAATGAAATATATTTATGAAGGAGAAAGTTCAGGAAAAGTTCAAGGATTGCATTATGATCGATAAAAGTTATAGCACGATCGTTACACGCTTAAACCTAGGTAAGAAACCCTAGTATATAGCTAATTTTCACTTTTAGGCACGATGTCAGTTAATTCCAAAAATCTTCAGATAAATGTTAGAACTTCTCTTTTTCCATATATCACAATCGTTTCGTGGCGAAACTCTAGGATCTACGAACGTCCGATTCCAATCATCGGAAGTTTGCCGAAACCGAATCCCTGGTATTTCAAAACCCTAGAATCACCCGACTATGGGGACTTTATCTATTCAGAGCTTCAAATGAATATTCTACACGCGTACACCCATTTCTCTTGATGATTTCAATCTTTCTTCCGAAGGAAGTTCTCTATTCCGACATTCGATGCAAAAAGCAACTTATCGGGTAAAATAGTTTTACACCGACTTTGCACCGACTTTGCATTAGTTGCCAAAAATACAAGGAGACATCTTCTTAGCTTAGGAATTCCTTTGCCAAAACCTATCTTAGAATTCATGGAGAATGATGCCGGAAAAATCAGATTCGCGAAACTTTCATTTTCCCGCGAATTACCATTTTCTATATATAGCAAAGAAAGGAAGAAAAATCAAAACAAACTACCCAAAACCCACCCAAAGGCCGCGAGTTTGAGAGGAGAGGAGGAGGAAAAGATTTTGTTCAATCTTTGCTTGATCGTCGATCAATCAGTTGCTGCTTCAAGGTTTCGAGGTATAGTCGCTAATCCTTACCTCTGATCGCTTTTTCCATAGCTTTTCTGTAGAGTTTTCTGAGTGGATAGTTTATGGGTATTTGCAAAACTATCCTGAATCTTTCATTTCTGATTCTAAACCTCTTCCTTATGCGCCCAATATCACTTCTGCCGGGTTAGATTTTCCGTTATGTCGCCGGAATTCCGCCGGAATCGATTTGAACCTAAAATACCCATTTTTGGAGTTTTTGGTGTAAAGCTTCAACCTTTAGGCTGAAAACTATCGCCTTAGCTTAGTGCTAGTAGGATTAGTTGTCATAAACGTCGTTGGTGACGTCCCTGCAAAATTTTATTTTTGGGATTTCAGTTTTGAAAATCCTAAGTTAAAAATCATGACCAAAATACCCCTGCGACAGTTTTCGATCCGATAATTTTTCCGAGTTCAGAATACCCTTAGTTACGGCTAATGAAAGCATAGGAACCAAGTTTGATCGAAGAAAAATCGAGCCCCATAATTGTGAAAAGTGGCCGAGCCTATTAGAGGGGGAGGAGGAAATTTCCTTTTCCGAAAACTTGTCCTTTCGCGCTAGTTTATCGTACCTTAGGGTATAGATTACTTCGAGTAACCTTAGTATGTATCGATAGCTTAGTTTTCGATAGATTCTTATAGTATTCTGTGATTTTGTTGTAAAGGTGTTTTTGAGGATTTCTCTGAGGAACAACACTTTGAGTGCGAGGAAGCGCTTGACGATCATACTGGAGAATCTTTCAGGTGAGGGCTTCTCACTGAATCTCTAGTTAATGCTTAGGGTCGATGTTTCGACATTGTTTACTGTTTATGCACTGGAATTGTGTGTGATTGGAAAATGTTTTCTGAGGCTTCGGCTGACAATGTAGATGATTCATCTACTGAATGTTTTTGAGATTGTCTTACATGCTATGTGCTATGTGGGTAATCTAGGATGTGTGGTGCATGCTTTATATGCTAAGTGCTAAGTGTTTATGATGCGATTTATTGAGATATGACATGTTGTTGATTGTGATGATTTAAATATGCTCTGTACTGGAATCTGAGATTCTGAATGGTGAGAATAGCGGGCAGGTCATGCCGATTTTATTTTGAGAGTTTTGAGAAAGTTTGATAGGACGAACGAGGTTCGGGCCTTAATCTTGTTTAGTGGATCGAGACATCCTCTGGAAGCGACTTGGGATTGGGAGATCCTGCAAAGGTATAAGACTTGCGATAAGACAAAATGGAATCTATTTTATAAAGAAAATTCATAAGACCTTAAATAACCTCAAAATCTTTAAGTAATGATAACAACCTCGAAGGAAGGCATTGGAAGTCAAATCATGGTTTTGGAAAAGCGAGGAGTGTCGTCGGATCCAAGTGTTGAGGAGTTTGGTAAGTTCTGAGTATGTTGGTACTTCTTCGCTCGTTGAGCAATTTGTTAGCCATCCAAGGGATGAGCCGAGAAGCTTCACTGAGGCGTGAGACCTTGTGAATGCGGGATACTCCACTGAGGCGTGAGACCTTGTGGAAAGCATGGAACTCCACTGAGGCGTGAGACCTTGTGAGAGCATGAAACTTCACTGAAGCGTGAGACTTCGTGAGAGTATTGATGACCCGAAGAGTCATCGTGAGTGGTTGCACTCATTTTATGATTATTGTATTTTGTCGCAGAATCGACTTTACCTTAGGGTAAGCTTTTAGAGACATTAATTTAGCTAGAACACGTGGCGACGTGTCGAGTGAGGTCGGAGACGTTGTTTGGCTAATCACTGCATTGCATGCACTCATTAAGTGGTTTAAACACGGCGAGATACCGGACCACGGCGGATTCCAAAATTGGTTATAAGACCAGGATTTCCGCGTAAGAGCGCTGCTAGGTGACTCTTAGTAGCAGACCGAAATGGCAGGCCTTCGGGTTTTATGCTGATCTGACTACATGATGATGTGGGAGTAAGAGGCATCACGGGCCGAAATGGCACCACCGTGGCTGGTGAAGGGCTGATCCGATGATGTCCATCCGTTCCGGATTGCATATTTGTTGACTGGGTTAACCTGCATTGCATATCATGCAACATACATACTAATTTAGTTGTTGAGTGTGATTGTTATTTGTCAATCCTATTTGGAACATGCTATTTGTTATTGTTGTCATTTACATTCGATATGGAACATGCAACCCTAGGAATGACATCTCTAGTTATAAGCCTAAGTGGCTATTTATTACTTGTACCTATTGGGTTTATTATCTACATAGTTCTTTAGAGTTGACCCTCGCGTCTTCTGTGTGTGTTTTGGCGGACAACGCCTTTTGTCAGATGAATATTGCGGATTGGTTCACCATGGTCCACCCTTCGGGGGGGATTAGGTATGAGATGATCGATCAGGACGACCCCGGGTCGTGGGTGGTTGACCCCGCGAGCCATCGAGCGACGTATTCGGGGCGCATCATGGAGGACCACGTGGACAGTGGAGGACTCTTGAGGTCAGGAGTGTTGAGGCGATGCTCTATCAGCTTCAACTTGCCACCGGGCGTTCACTGCGGACCAGGATTCGGAGGAGCACCGCCGCCACCGTCATCTTCAGAGGAGGAGGATCCCTCAGAGGAGATTCCAGTGGGAGTGCCTTCGGCAGGGTCTAGTGCACCCTCCGTTGCGATCATTGATGATCAGGGTTCGGGCCCTAAGCCCGTGAGTCCAGCATCGGAGCGCACTGCGGTTGCGAGGGGAGGACGGATAGGGTTAGTAGACTTGGTCGTTCTGGTTTCTGATTCAGACGACGATCATGCTAGCACATAGTTTGAGTGTTGGTATGAGCTCCTCGAGTTAGGATTAGTGTAGGAGTAGAGTTTTAGCTCTGACAGTCTTGCTTCATTTGTTACTTAGGGGACAGGGTAGATCCGCCTATAGCTTTTTGTGTGGTTTCCTTACGGGAATCACAGAGAGTTGGTTGGACTTAGGAGGTCGTATTTTCAGGCCATTGGGTCAGCTGATTCTCAGTTTTGAGGGATGGTGTTGCGGGCACTTCACCCTTTTCATTTGGTTTGTATATATTGCCTACGGGCGTTGCACTTTTCTTTCCGTCACTGGAGGTTACTCGTGACGAGGTTGTTACTTACAGCGGGGGCTGTTTATATATTGTATATTAGTTCTATTGCTTTTCGCTTTTGGGTTTTATTTAATTCAGTCTTGTCTTAGTTATTATCGAAAAAAAAATATTTCACGTTTTCCCGCATTAGGTTTACTTTTGGTTACTAAAGTGACGCCACCGAAATCGGGGTGTTACAACAATCTATCTCAGATAAACCGTAAAGATTTACTTTAAATCTTAAGGGGAAAGTTTTTATATTCAAAACTCTATTCTACCCCCCCCCCCTCTAGTCGTTTTTCACACCTTCAATTGGCATTAGAGCTCCGGTTCTGATTTATACACTTAACAGTGATTAGTGATCCAGAACCTAGTGTGAAAAACAACGATGGCCCAAGCCAATACTTCCGCTGACAACAACAACAACAACCAACTCAGAGCACCAGTCTTTGATGGTGAAAAGTTTGAGTACTGGAAAGATAGAATCGAAAGTTATTTCCTTGGCACTGACCCAGATCTCTGGGATATGGTCATGGAAGGCTATACTGATCCAGTAGAAGCTTCAGGAGTGAAGATCCCCCGTACTGAAATGACTGACGCTCAGAAGAAGCGTTTCAAGGATCATCACAAGGCGAAGTCTATGCTGTTCAGCTCAATATCATATATTGAATATGAGAAGATCTCTGACAAAGAAACAGCAAAATCCATCTATGACTCCCTGGTCATGACGCATGAAGGAAATGAAGAAGTCAAGGAGACCAAGGCTCTTGCTCTCATAAAACAATATGAGCAGTTTAAGATGGAATCTGGTGAAACCATTGAAGAGATGTACTCAAGGTTTCAAACTCTGATTGCTGGAATCAGAGTGCTAAACAAGAGCTACTCTACTGGTGATCATGTCAAAAAGATCATCAGAAGTTTGCCTAAGGAGTGGATGGCTTTTGTCACTGCACTGAAACTCTCCAGGAATCTAAACTCCTTGAAGCTAGAAGAGCTTGTGAGTCATCTCAGAAGCCATGAGATTGAACTCAAAGAGCACAAGCCTCAAAAGAAAGACAAATCTATTGCTCTTAAGTCAAAATCTGACAAAGCGAAAGTTTATCAGGCAGAAGAGGAAGATTCCTCTGAAGAATTATCAGATGCGTCTGGTGATGAAGAGCTATCTCTTTTCACAAAGAGATTAAGCAAACTCTGGAAGAACAGACAAAGCAAGGGAAAAGGACTGAAGAAAAGTACAGGAATATTTGAATCTTCATCCAGTCAGAAGAAGTTCTCTGGGAAGGAAGTCACCTGCTTCGAGTGCAAGGAATCCGGGCACTACAAGAGTGACTGTCCCAAGCTGAAAAAGGACCAGAGACCAAGAAAAGTCTTCAAGAAGAAAGCTCTTGTGACATTTGATGCGACTGACTCTGATGAAGCTGAGTCAGAAGAAGACGAAGCTGTGGAAGCTCTGATGGCTACCACTAGTAGAGAAGCTGAAGCACAGGATGATATGATAGCTTCAGAAGATGACTCAGACTCTGAGAATGACGATGAGGTATTCTCTAATTTTTCTCCATCTGAGTTAAGAACTGCATTAGTTGAAATAATGGAGAAACATGATGTGCTTTTAAATAAACATAAAGAGCTTAAAAGAAAATATGTTGTTAAAACTAGTACATCAGAGGTTCATGAGAAGTCAGTCTCTGAACTCATTGAAGAGAACCATTCTCATAAAAATGACAACTCTGTTCTTCGTGCTAAAAATGTCATGCTAGAAGATCAACTTGCATCATCTGATGTTAAGCATGAAACTCTATATGAGAAAGTGTTTCAAAGGTTCCTAGCCAAAGGCATAGATAGAAGTCTTATGGCTTCAATGATCTATGGCATAAGCAGAAATGAGAACAGTGGCCTTGGCTACTCCCAACCTATGAGAGGTGAGTCATCTGAGCCCAAACGCGAACCCTTGCATAAGCATTTTGTTCCCGTCGGTACTGTCATTCCAGAAAAGGTTACACCCAAGGTGGTAAAACCAAAGGGAAAATTTAAACTTGACATGTCTAAATATTATAATCAAGTCCCCTTGTATTATCCTCCTGTTGCACCCAAAGTTCCGAAAACTTCTGGGAAAACTAGCAAGAAAGGACCCAAGATTTGGGTACCTAAGACAAAAATTATTCCTGTTGCAGACATCTTATGCAGCTCAGTTAAAACACCTATCATGGTACCTGGACAGTGGATGCTCACGACACATGACGGGCATAAGGTCTATATTCCAAAGACTGTTACCGCTTAAGTCAGGAGGAGACGTTGGTTTTGGAGGAAACCAGAAGGGAAAAATCATTGGAAAAGGTTCCATAGGAGATGGAAAAATTCCAGTCATTAATGATGTACTTCTGGTGGAAGGATTATTGCATAACTTGCTCTCCATAAGCCAAATAGCTGACAAAGGTTATGATGTGATCTTCAATCAAACCGGCTGCAAAGCTATCAGTCAAACAGATGGATATGTTCTGTTTTCTGGGAAGAGAAGAAATAACATTTACAAAATCAAATCTTATGAACTGCTATCTCAAAAGGTCAAGTGTCTCATGTCCGTTAATGATGAGCAATGGGTTTGGCACATACGTCTAGGGCATGCTAGCCTCAGGAAGATCTCTCAACTAAGCAAGCTAAATCTTGTCAGAGGATTGCCTCGTCTGAAGTACTCATCAGAAGCTCTGTGTGAAGCTTGTCAGAAGGGAAAGTTCACCAAGAAGCCTTTCAAAGCAAAGAATGTGGTATCTACAACAAGACCCCTTGAGCTACTTCACATTGATCTTTTTGGACCTGTGAAAACTGAATCCATTGGAGGAAAGAAGTATGGGTTAGTCATTGTGGATGACTATAGCAGGTGGACATGGGTAAAGTTCTTAAGGCACAAGGATGAAACACACACTATGTTCACCAACTTCATTACCCAAGTTCAGAAGGAGTTCCCAACTTCAGTGATTACTGTCAGAAGTGATCATGGTGGAGAATTTGAGAACAAAGCCTTTGAAGAATTGTTCAACTCTCAAGGGATCTCTCACAACTTCTCTTGTCCTCGCACTCCTCAACAAAATGGAGTTGTTGAAAGAAAGAACAGAACTCTTCAGGAGATGGCTCGCACCATGATGCAAGAATCAAGTATGGCCAAGCACTTCTAGGCAGAAGCAATCAACACTGCATGCTATATCCATAACAGAATCTCTATCAGACCAATTCTGGAGAAGACTCCTTATGAGTTGTGCAAAGGAAGACAACTTGATATCTCTTACTTCCATCCCTTTGGGAGTACTTGCTACATGCTCAACACTAAGGAGCAATTGGGTAAATTCGATTATAAAGCTTTAAAATGCTATTTTCTTGGTTATTCTGAAAGATCTAAAGGTTTTAGAATTTATAATATTGTCCCTTGTCCCTCAAACTGTTGAGGAATCTATCCAAATTAGATTTGATGACAAGCTTGGCTCAGAAAAGTCAAAGCTGTTTGAAAGATTTGCAGATCTTAGCATTTATCCTTCGGAAGCAAATCAACCAAAGAACAGCCCAGAGGATGTTGCTTCAGAGGCAAAAGCATCAGAAGATGTTCCAACAACTTCTGATCAACTTCAGAAGAAGAAGAGAATAGCTGCCTCTCATCCAGAAGAACTGATTATTGGCAAAAAGATGCTCCCGTCAGAACCTGGTCCATGCTCAAACCTTCATAAGAGACTCTTCTGAGTCTGAATGGACTTGTATCTCTCATTGAGCCCAAATCAGTTGATGAAGCTCTTGAAGATAAAGGTTGGATTCTGGCAATGCAAGAAGAGCTAGATCAGTTCACCAAGAATGAAGTATGGTCCTTAATGCCTAAACCCAAAGGTTTCCATGTCATAGGAACCAAGTGGGTATTCAGAAACAAGCTGAATGAAAAGGAGAAGTCACGAGAAACAAGGCAAGGCTAGTTGCTCAAGGCTACAGTCAGCAGGAAGGAATAGACTATACTGAAACGTTTGCTCCGGTAGCAAGACTGGAAGCTATCAGACTACTGATCTCATTCTCTGTGAATCACAACATAATTCTTCATCAGATGGATGTTAAGAGTGTCTTCCTAAATGGTTACATCTCAGAGGAAGTCTATGTTCTTCAACCCCTAGGTTTTGAAGATGAGAAGAACCCTGACCATGTTTTCAAATTGAAGAAATCTCTCTATGGTCTGAAGCAAGCTCCCAGAGCATGGTATGAGAGACTAAGCTCATTCCTTCTGGAAAATGAGTTTGTAAGGGGTAAAGTAGATACAACTCTCTTTTGCAAAACTTACAAAGATGATATCTTGATTGTGCAAATTTATGTTGATGATATTATATTTGGATCTGCTAATCAATCTCTATGCAAAGAATTTTCTAAGATGATGCAGGCTGAATTTGAAATGAGTATGATGGGAGAACTCAAATACTTTTTGGGTATAGAAGTTGATCAAACACCAGAAGGAACCTACATCCATCCGAGCAAGTACACTAAAGAACTTCTGAAGAAGTTCAACATGATAGAATCTACAATTGCTAAGACTCCAATGCATCCTACATGCATTCTGGAGAAAGAAGATGCAAGTGGTAAAGTTTGTCAGAAGCTCTATCGTGGTATGATAGGATCACTTCTATACTTAACTGCATCTAGGCCAGATATTCTGTTTAGTGTTCATCTATGTGCTCGTTTCCAATCAGATCCAAGGGAAACCCACTTAACTGCTGTTAAGAGGATCCTGAGATATCTAAAAGGCACCACTAACCTTGGCTTGATGTATAAGAAAACATCAGAGTATAAGCTTTCAGGTTACTGTGATGTTGATTATGCTGGAGATAGAACAGAGAGAAAAAGCACTTCTGGAAATTGTCAATTTCTGGGAAGTAATCTAGTCTCATGGGCAAGCAAGAGGCAATCAACCATTGCATTATCCACTGCAGAGGCAGAATATATCTCAGCAGCAATTTGCAGCACTCAGATGCTCTGGATGAAACATCAGCTGGAGGATTATCAAATCCTTGAGAGCAACATCCCAATCTACTGTGATAATACTGCTGCAATCTCACTGAGTAAGAATCTTATCTTACACTCAAGGGAAAAACACATTGAGGTAAAGTATCATTTTATTAGAGATTATGTTCAGAAGGGCGTACTTCTTCTAAAGTTTGTTGATACTGACCATCAATGGGCAGCTATCTTTACAAAGCCCTTAGTAGAGGATAGATTTAATTTCATTCTGAAAAATCTGAATATGGACTTTTTGTCCAGCATGAAGATGGATCAGAACATCTGACTATGATGCTTCTTTATCAGAAGATGTCTAGTTCAGAAGGTAACTCCATCAGAGGTTGAGTACCCATTGGTGTTCACTCTGAAACTGAGAAAGTAAACGTGTGTCAGTAGCTATGATACATTGTTCCTTGTGCCCGTGCTGACAGTCTAGCGTAATGAGTATTGATGTGCTTATCTCCATCGTGTGATTTGTGTATTAATTGTTGCTATGATGTCTTTAATTTTTAACCGTTGATTTTACCTTGTTTTTTAATCAACAACAGTTATTTTCAAAAACCCACTATACACACACGTTCTCCATCCCTTACTGCTTTACTCTCTCTCTCTTCGGTTTGCAAAATCCTTAATCCCCACGATCTCTCTCTCTCTCTCTCTCTCTCTCTCTCTCTTTATTCATCCTCTCTCTTTCTACCCAAACCTTCAACCGCTTCAGAGATGGTGAAATCTAACAGATGTGAAACTGCGGACGGAAGAAGATTTCCTGTCATGGTAGTAGGTCAGATTACCGGTCAATCGGGCTCCACAACTCAGAGAAATCAACCAGAGGCTCAAGCTACAGGGCAGATGATTCCTCTTGCACAAAGGGGTTGTGCTGTTACGTGTGTCTACCCTCCTGATGAACTCCAGGTTCTTGCTGAATGGAGATTTGATCTCTACAACATCGCTGCCAACGGGTTTGATCTTCGTCCTGAAGTACATGTTCAAGGCTGGGAAGAATACTTCAACAGGCTTCGTGGTCCAGTCTACATCAAGTTGGTAAAGGATTTCTGGAAACATGCCGACTGTGATGACAATCAAGTAGTCTCATACATTGCTGGCAGAAGAATCATCATCACAGAGAAATCAATTGTTGATCTTCTGGGTGAAAACACTGTCACAGGCTACAGATTCCAACTGACGGAATCAAAGGTACCCAAGACCAAAGAAGGTACCAACAAAGCTCTCTACACAAACTATAAGCCAGGCAAAAGTGACTACAAAGTAGTAGAACTTCATCCTAAGCTGAGGATTTGGCACAAGATTCTGCTTCACTGCATCAATCAAAGGCCAAAAGGAAGCTCTCCAGACTACATCAACTTCTGTCAGAAAGTGATGCTCTTCTTCATTCAAGATCACAAGAAGATCTGTCTTCCCTTCTTCCTGTTCTCTTATCTCAAAGAGTGCATCAGGAAGTCCAGAACAACTGCTTCTCCAAAGGTTGCTATCAGATATATTCCTTTTGGAAGATTGCTCTCAGACCTCTTCCTGGAAAGCAAGTTGATAGAAGATCTGACTAAGGCAGGTTGCACAGAGGATCTGACGACTGTTGTTGGTGATGTCTTCACCTCCACATCCATGAAGAAGATGGGATTGATCAAGACAAAGGTTGCACCTGCTCATGAAGATACCTCTGATGAAGTCAGACAGAGAAGAGTCCCTCTGACCGATTATCCTCTGTGGTCCCAAGCTGATGACCCAGCTGCTATCTTGCACTACATAGCTGATCTGAGGGAACAAGGCTATGAAATAGATGTGGACGAGTTCTTCATAACCCTGCCACCAGCTTCAGAGTTTGATTCTCCTCCCAAGAGGAAGAAGAAGAGAAAAATAATTATAGAGGAATCCTCTGAAGAGTCTGATCCTTCTGATGGTGTTGATCAGAAGAAGAAGAAGAGTGACAAGCTTAAGAGGAAACATGAGGAACCCTCTAAGCAAAATGCTCCTTCTGATGGTGATAATGATGAGGCTCCTCCACCAAAGAAGTCAAGGAAGCAAGTGAGAATTGTGGAGAAGCTAACTCGTGTGGAACCAGCTATTGAGGTAACTAGAACTGAGGCTCCTGCCAGGGTTACTCGGTCTGCAGTGAGATCATCAAGTAAGTCTGTTGTTTCATTTATTGATGATGATTTAAGCTCATTTGATGCACTCCCAATTTTTGCACTCCTTAACCGCACTGCTACCCCACTCTCTCCCATTCAAGAGTCTCAACCAGCTGAACAAAACCCTTCTCCAACCACTTCACCTAGATCTTCATTCTTTCAACCTTCTCATGAAGAAGCACCTCTTTGGAATATGCTTCAGACTCCTAGACCCTCTGAACCTACCTCACCTATAACCATTCAATATAACCCACAAACCTCTGAACCCATCATTTCAGATCAATCTCACCATGAACCCAGAACATCTGATCACTCTGTCCTCAGAGCATCAGATCATCCTGTTCGC
This sequence comes from Lotus japonicus, assembly GCF_012489685.1. NCBI lineage: Eukaryota > Viridiplantae > Streptophyta > Magnoliopsida > Fabales > Fabaceae > Lotus > Lotus japonicus. Next base: position 40,008,554 of record NC_080046.1, read on the forward strand.
AGAACAAATGATACAGACACTACAACTCCCTGTCCCTCTGTATCCTTTCCCATTAATGTTGCTGATTCCTCACCCTCAAATAACTCTGAGTCCATTCGCAAATTTGATCAAATTGCGAAACAAAGAGAGTCTGCAATTCCTGAGTACTACCAGACCGTTCCTAGCCCAAGGAAATATCCTGGACCTAGGCCAGAACGTCTAGTTAATCCATATCATCCCATTCCAGTAGTCCCTTTGAATGCAACATCTCCTTCATCTCAACCCATACAACCAGCATTTTCCTCACAACCAGAACCTGCTCAACCAGAAAACTCAGTCTCTAACCATTCCTCGGTTAGATCTCCAAACCCTGAGGTTGAAACCTCACAACCTAACCTTGAGATCAACACATCGAATGTCCAAACTCTAGATGTTGGTTCTCCTCAAGGTGTTTCTGAAGCCAATAGCAGTAATCACCCCACTTCTCCTGAAACCAATCTCTCTATTGTTCCCTATACATATCTCAAACCCAACTCTCTACTTGAGTGCATCAGTGTGTTTAATTATGAAGCATCATTAATGATTCGCAATGTGCAAGGTCACACTGACCTTCATGAGAATCCTGATTCTGTTGCTGAAGAATGGGATCATCTGTGTGATTGGATGATTGCTCAAGTTCCTATTATGATGAGTCATCTCACAGCTGATAGGGATCAGAGGATTGAAGCTGTCAGGCAGCATTTCAACAGAAGATTGGCTATGCATGAACAACAACTAAGGGTTGAATTACTTGAAGCTATTGAGGAAGCAAGAAAGAAGAAAGAACAAGCAGAAGAAGTTGCACGCCTAGAAGCTGAACAAATTGAGAATGCAAAGTTAGAAGCTCTGAAAGGAGCTGAAAGGCTACAGGCTGAAGCTGATGCTCTCACAAGTCAAGTTCTTGCACCAGTGCCTTTCACAAGTGCTGCTTCACAGTCCACTCAAGCTACTCACTCTGCTCAGGATGTTCCCTCCACTTCTACTCAGCCAAGTTCTCCCAGACTTGATATGTTGGAACAACGTCTTGACACTCATGAGACTCTCATGTTCAACTTGAATGAAGCTATTCAAGAGCTCCTTCGCCGCACTGCAAAACCTTAGTTTTTAGGATCTCTATCATTTTCTTCTTTATTTGATATACTTTTAGTTCTTTGTTTTCTTAACTTTCAGTTACTTACTTCTATGTTTTATATCTATTTATTGCATTATGTGCTTATTTATGGTGTGTTTCTTATTACATTTACATAACATATATCTGGAAATTTTCTCTTTTTATATTTATAGCCAAAATATTACATATTGCATCTTCATACATCTACATTACTCTAGAATGGAGGATCCTTCCTCATTCTCCTACATTCTTGGCGTTGCTCTACCCTTTCTTTCTCCAGACGATCAAGTGTGTACTCTATGTTGCCGAGCCTTTTGCTCAGCTCATCCCTCTCCAGACCCTCTTCCATCGTCTCCAGATCCTTCTCCACTGCTTCTTTTTCTTCCAGCAGATTCAGCTCCAGCTGGCACAGCTCCTGAATCTCCTCCACGAAGCAGAGGAACTCTTTCAGATCTTTCTCCAACTCTGGATTAAGATCCTCTTCTAGCAGCGTTGTGGTAAGCTCATGTATGGTTCTTGACCCATCTGGATGCCTAACATTCATGAACAAATCTTCTTCAAAGGCCTTCCTTCTGAGCTCTTCCAATGCAACGATGTGTGATGCCATTCGTGTTTCGAACGTATTCTTGTTGTGAAGCTTACTGTGTTCCTCATCGCTTTATATAAGCATCCCTCTCTCTCTCCGGAAGTTATTGCTCTTGCAGTTTCTCGAGGATACGTCTTTGGTAACTGAAGCTTCTCTTTACTCCCGTGGCCGGTGGTAAACGTTCTACACATGCATTAATTCTTTTCATTAATTCGTTAATTTCTTCTCCATCTTTTTGAAACTTAGATCTTCTCTAAGGGGGAGTATCTTGTACTTCAAGCTAAGTTTTTCACACCCCAAGCTTTTTGCTTATGACAAAAAAGGGGGAATACAACCCAGTTTTTGATGTGTAAGCTGTGTTAGTGTGATTTTTTTTTCTTTTGAAGAATTTAAGAGTTCCACCTTTATGACCATAGATGTGTCACTGGGCAAATACAAGGAATACATTTCACTTATTCTGAAGTGAGTTTAGTTGACTCTGATACCCTACTCGTGACTCTAAATACTTATGTGCTATGATTATTTCATTTCATCTATGTCATGCGTTTTCACTCTGAACTCTTATATTACTAACTCTTATATTACTAATGTTTTCATTTAAGTCTTAGATTCAGGGGGAGCTAGGCTCAGAATCAAGCTGTGACTTGGATTCAGAATGAGCAAAATAAAACATTCACATCAGGATAAGTCTAATTCTATTTCTCTAAACTCTGAGTGAATTCAGTTTATTGTTTAAGAATTGTTCATCAAAATACTTGGTTTTGTCATCATCAAAAAGGGGGAGATTGTAAGATCAAGTTTTGATCTAGTAGTACAACTCTATGTTTTGATGATTACAAGTTAACGTTTTAGTATGAACAATTATGGTACTCTAACGTGTTTTCTGAGTGTGCTCTTAACAGGCTCTGACCTTATCTTAATCTCACACAAATCAGAAGCATTGTGCTTAAAGAGTGACCCTAGCAACGCTTTCGCAATATCTATGTTCAATCTGAACAGTAGAAATGCTTCAAAAGATCTGAAGTCAATCGAGCTCTGATGTAGACTTAGCTCACTTGAAGTTCTGAAGATCCAGATGTTCTGATAACCCAGACACTCTGAAGGCTCAGAAGTTCTGATGGTGTAGAAGACTCTGAAGATCTAGAAGCTGAAAAGTGAAGTCTCTGAAGTCCAGAAGCAAACTGACTCTGAAGACCAAGTACTTCTCCTCTGAGTTCAGAATCAGAAGGTATAACGTCAGAGCATCCATGCTTCACTCTGACTCTGATCAACAAGCTTCACAAGTTCCAACACGAAGCATTCCTCTGATCAGAAGTCTACAAGGTTAAAGGTCAAGTCACTATCCAAAGTACAAAAGCAATTGTACTATCCTGACGACCTAACCTAACGTTCTCAGCCACAGCAGAAGCTGGAAATCCCAGATCTGCCCTCCAACGGTAGCATTCCCATGCAATGTTCAAACCCTAATCCTTGGAGTATATATAGAGGCTGAAGACTGAAAGATGCGGTTGGAAGAAACTCATACGCGCAAGCTATATTCAAATCTTCTAAGTATTCTTTCTTCATTGAATTCATTGTGTTTACTACAAGCTTTTGAGAAGCAATTTCTTTGTAAACAATATTTCTTAAACAGTTGTTCAGTTTACCTTTAGGAGATCAAGGTTGATCGGATCCTAGAGAAGACTAAGAGAGTGAATCTTAGTGTGAGCTAAGTCAGTGTATTGTTAGTCACTTGTAGGTTTCAAGTGTAGTTGTAACAATTCTCTGATTAGTGGATTGCCTTCATTCTAAGAAGGAAGAAATCACATTCACGGGTGGACTGGATTAGCTTGAGGGATTTATCAAGTGAACAAGGATAAAATACTTGTGTGCTTCTCTCTTCTCTCTTCTCTCTATCTTTATCCGCAGCACCATCTATCTCAGATAAACCGAAAATATTTACTTTAAATCTTAAGGGGAAAGTTTTTATATTCAAAACTCTATTCAAGCCCCCCCCCCTTCTAGTCGTTTTTCACACCTTCAATATCATCAGCAGTTTTCGAGGGAATCAAGAAGCATAAAGATGATCCTGTGGTAGTAATGGTAAGGATCAATAGCTTTAATGTGCGAAGAGTTCTTTTGGACCAGGGAAGTTCTGCAGACATTATCTACGGCGATGCATTCGATCAGTTGAGATTAACGGACAAGGACTTGATGCCATACACTGGGACTATGGTAGATTTTTCAGGAGAGCAGGTCTGGGTGCGTGGCTACCTGGATTTAGACACGGTTTTTGGTGTTGATGAGAACGCCAAGCTTCTGCATGTAAGGTATTTGGTATTGCAGGTCATGGCATCATACAATGTCATCATCGGACGGAACACGCTCAATCGTCTTTGCGCGGTGATTTCAACGGCTCACCTGGCGGTGAAGTATCCACTAATCTGCGGAAAGGTGGAAAAATCGTGGTCGATCAAATGAGGGCGAGAGAGTGCTATAACAACTGCCTTAGTTTGTGTGGAAATAAGGGAGTCGATGAGGGACACAGGTGCCACGAGATTGAGGTCTTAGAAGGTGATCAAGATGGGCAGGGCGTGCAGGATCAGGGGCGAAACGAACCAGGAAGATTGGAGCAAATGGTTGATCGAAAGATAGAAAGATTGAGGAACAGCCAAGGTCAGAGAAGACCAAATGGCAAGGCAGGAAGAGACGGACAATTCACGGATGCACATGCAGAGGAGCGTTGGGCGAACGTAATAGAGGGTTTGGAGATGTATAAATTCAGCAGAGGAGTGCTAGCAATCGAGCCCAGACTCACGACCAGTCAAGAAAGACGCCTAGACAAGCTAGAAGAGGACAATTTTGACCTCTTTAGTTGGATTCAAAAGGATGCGACGCTTTGGGGGCTGCCAAGATTCAGAAAGCCGACTATCTCGGGTACGGGCCAAGAAGAGAGAAAGGAAAAAGGGGCAGTGGTGCAAGGAATGGATCTGCGGAGCCTCCAGCGCGGTGGCGGCAAACGAAGTCATCACAAGGCACTTGAGCGACCTCGAGACAAGCCCAGGGCAGGGAAAAGGAGCCCTGCGTGCAGCCGCGCGGGTAAGGGAAAAGGAAAGGCAGGATATTGGAAACCAGTAGGGTCGGCAATTTTTAAACCTGGGGCAGCTATGCGCGGCAAGCAGAGAAGCAAATTAAGTGAAGTCCCTCGCTACTGTGGGGTGAGCTGGCGAAAGGATCAACCTCGCAATGACAACGAGTGGGAGGCAAGCACATCGGGTTTAAAGGACGAAGTGCTCGGCGTGGTGCTCTGATCTGGGGGGCTGAAGACAAGAGTAAGGACGCGGCAAGGGAACTGAAGAACTAGGACAAAAATAAAGATGCACTATTTTTCTCCACCACGAGAGTTTTTTAACGAGGTATCCCTCGTATGTAAAATCTTTTGACAATTCAAATACAAAAGAAAATTCCCAGCAATACTCCTAGCTCGACTAAATTATCACGGTCGCCCGGTGGGTAAAATTCTCTGAAGATGGCAATCCCAACACGACCTTGATGTCTGGGGATAGCTCCGGAAAGTCCGGCGCGAACCGCTGCTACTCGATTAGCAACTCAACTAAAATGTCACGGTCGCCTGGTGGGAAATATTCCCTGAAGGTGGCGATCCCAACACGATCTTGATGTCTGGGGATCGCTCCGGAAAGTCCAGCGCGAACCGATGATTACTCGTTGGCGATGTGTGCGGATAAGTTACTTATCCCAAAAGCCTCCCAGAAATATGGGCGAGCAAAACCTCTTCGAAATATGGGCGAGAACTCAAAGCTAGGCTAAGTCTCGGGCAACCCACATGGCCATTGGGACCCCAGCAACTGTAAGTCCTCGCCAAGACAAAACTGGCAAGGCCACACCTGATCTTACGGGAAATATGGTGTGAAGAAAGCCTCGGTTCAAAACTGAGCAAAAGTCCTAGTTTTCTTTGGTGCACATTCAAAATCGTTGCATGAAATCTAGACCCAAAGGCGTAAAACGAACACGTGGAGAAAATGTGGCAGGGCGATGAATAAAAGAAGACGGACGAAATTGCAACAAAATTCTATTCATTAACATAGAGTAATATTAATTACAAAAGGGTAAGGGAAAATCAATACAAAGTAATTAGACTGCATTATCATTTTCTGCTTTACTTGCGTTTCAGCAGCCACAAAGTATGCAGCGTCGAAGCCTGGAGGATCATCAGGGCCGACCAAACCCTCGGGGGTGACCTTCTTGAAGGCTCCCATCCCGGTGAGATCTATTCCCTCATAAAGGTACTGATCCTGGGCTTAGCAAGGAAGAAGCCGCGGTCGCGCTCTTCCACAACCTCAGCAGCAGCTTCGACTTCCAACCTCGCTCGAAGGGTTTTGGCTTCAGAGGCCGCTCGGGTTTCCGCCTCTGCAACAGCTTTGGTTTTTGCTTCGAGTTGGATCCTCACCTCGGCGAGAGACTTGTTCGACAACGCCAAATCGCTACGCAGGGACGCAATTTCCTTGTCTTTGGCGATACAAGCTGCCCTACTCACAGAAATTGCCTTGACCCTCGTTTCAAACTCTTTCTGCAAGTCGTCCAACTCGTCCTCCAAGTCCTCCATTCTCTCTTTACAAGCGGATAAGTCAGCCTCGCGGCCGTTCATCTCGATACCCAGGTTGTTTAGCTTAATTACCTGGGTCGTCACCTGAGTCAACAACTTTTCACGCTCGTCGTACACTTCGAGCGTGATAAGACAATAACTCTCAGCCTTCTGACGGAGCTCTTCAACTTCAGCGGCAGAGGCCGAATCTTGGGATAACTTGGCGAAGAGACACCCCGCGCGCAGGAGACTCGAGATGGCTTCTTGTGCCACACCATCAAGGTCAGGATTCTCAGCTCCTTTCATACTACCAAGGAAAGGATCAGTCAGCATAAAGTCGACAGGAGTGGGTTGCTGGTTTGAAGGAGAACTCTCATTCTCGTCAGCGTTCAGATGACCGACGACGGGAGAAGAAAGGCGAGGGGAAGGTGATACGGCAGGGGCTTGATCCTCTTCACTACGACTCGCTGTGTGGACTGGGGCTAACCCCAGCTTGTTGGGATGGATGGTCAGAAGAGAGGATTGTTTGGGGGACATCAGAAGCAGCGCCCTCAGGAGCACTTTGACCAATAAGAGTCTCCTTGAGAAGGGGCGAGGATCCCGCCTCGCCCTTGGGGTTTGGTTCATCCTCGCCCGCCATGCCCTGACGAGGAGCAGATGACTTGCCGGTTTTGGTTCCTTTGGCTTTCTTCTTTTTCTTCTTCAACGGAGGTATCGCGGCTCTGGTCCCCCCATCCGTGCCAGGATCAGCCTCTTTGAATTTGTGGGATACCTTCATTAGGGAAGGGAGAGCGGTGTTGTTGGTAGGACTCGGCGCCGGCTCGTCAATCTCCGGAGGAATGACGGTGTCAGGCGTTGTCTGTCCCGCTGGCCCCAGGAGAGGCAGTGTCGATTGTAGATCCTGACGCAAGCTCAACCGATGTGGACCCTCTGACCTGTTTCTTTGGTGGAGGGATGGTGGTCTCAGCGTCAGCATCCAAAGCAGCGCGCCTTCTCTTACTTTCGTTAGTATTGAAGGCGGGAGGAAACTCGAACGCTTTGGCGGCTAGGGCACGCTCCAGTTCGACCTTAGTTAAATTCATTCCTCCTTGGATTGAGCCGAGGGTGTTCTTGCGAGCGGCTTCGAGCAATTGTGAGCACTCAAGGACCGGAAGCCCAGCAAGAAAGCTAAGGATGATTTTACCTTCATCACTCAGCGACGCATCTGATGGCAACGGAACAATGCGGGGGCTCTTGGTCCAGTAGAAAGGAAACAGGGCAGTCCCAACCCGAAGGGTGAAAGCTTCAGGGTAAGTGGGATGCACGGTTATGCGGAAGTACCGGCGCCCGGGTCCCATCTTGACGTTGCTCTTGTACGGGTGAAGACGTTGTCGGCCCGTGCGCGATTTCAGAGAAACCCACCCTGGGTTTTGGTTATTAAAGATTTAGGCTCCACGACGTAGAAGTAAAAGAAGTGGGCGGTTTTTGGTTCAAGACCAAAGGCGTTGCAAAGAATCTCGAAACACCAAATGAAGGCCCAGGCATTCTGATGGAGTTGGCATGGGGCCACATTGATTTCCCTCATAACTTGGCGAAGGAAGGGGGAGAAAGGCAGTTTGATTCCCAGGTCGAGGAATAAATATTCGTAGATGTAAAAGAAGTGGGGTCTCTCCACGCCAGGGTCAACCGCACGATGCTGCCAGGGCCGGCGAATCGTTGGGTACCTCCCGGTGACAAGAATGTCTTCAAGAGATTTCTCGTAACAAAGCACAACGGCATGGCGGGCCATCTCAGTAACGGACTCATTAGAGGACAACTCAGAAGGCTGACAAATGGCCTCCTGATCGGGGGTTTTATCCGTGGACTTGGGAAGAGTGGAAAACACCCGGCGCCAGAAGGCGACGATTACCCCCCCGCCAAGGGGAAGTCCTCCGAAGAGAGGAGGGTCAGCAGGAGGCGGAGATGCAGGAGCAGTGCTTCGGGATCGAGAATATTTTTTAGTACGACGTGGGGAAGTCATTCTTGCCAAGGGAAAAAGTGAGAATGAAGATGGAAGAGGGTGCTAGGATGTCAATTTTAGAAGGTTATGAGGATTCCATAAGTGGTGAATGATGGAGCAAGGGGGAATTTAAAATTTAGGGTGAGTAGCAGTTGGGAAATCGTGTCCCATCGTGGCAAGATGAAATGATTACTCAGGGGAGCGTGACGCGGATTTTGGGGGAACGAGAACGGCACATTAAATGAAAAGTTACAACGGCTGAAGTTCATTGGTTTGAATTCAAATTGACAGGCTTTATTATGATTTGAGGGGACATATCGGAGATAGCGGTTGAGATTCTTCAGATTTGTTGACCTTTGTATTATTTAAGTACATTACATGTGGCTTACACGCGTCAAGCCATCATGGTCCATGGCGATCACTGCTGAAGCGGGGCAAGGGAGCCAAGCACTATCGCCACATTCCTACTTATGGACTCGTGGGACCGAAGGAACTTGCTAGGGAAACCAAAAAATTAGGCTTAGGTTTTAGTTACCGAGCCATGTTGGCAATTGTCTGAGTCATTAGGCTTTAGCGTTAGTTAGTTTTCTCATGATCGTCGCCTCAGGTTTTTTTTAAAGACACACTTAGCTCTCATGCTTCGAGCTTGGTGTCTTGTGGACTTGTGGCTGGGCGAGACCCTAGGGTCCCTCGCCCAGGCGCGCCAGGGCGACGTGCAAGGCAAGAAATTGGGCTTTCTCCCGAGAGGCCCAACTGGCCCATTAAGAGAAGTTAGGGGCGCCAAGCCCAACCCCCAAACCTATAAATAGGGGACGGATACAAATTGTAAGGGACTCTTAGCTCATTTGAGAAATAACAAGATTAAAATTCAGTTATTTTCTCTCTCTAAGCGGTTACGCTCTTACTCTCTCTAGATTCTCACATCACGGTCCTTTCACTCTTGGTTTCGTACCTCATCTCTATGTTCTTGGATAGAACATATGGATTTATAAACATCTCAATTCTAAATATCTAATTAAACTTCATTCTTCAATATTCTTCTAATTAAACTTCTTAGTCGAAGTATTCAACAAACAACAACATTCACAAATAATATAACAAAATAACAAAAACAACCACAAATTCGGTTTGGGAGCGGGTTTGGGTGCGAGTTTAATCAATCCCACACCCATACCCAAACATGTTTTAAAATTCGAGTGAAACCCAAACCCAAAGAAATCGAATTTCGCCCGAAATTTCGGGTTGGGCCCCGCGGGTTTGGGTTTTCTTGTCATCTCTACATTAGACCACCTACCCATTAAACAAATTACATTTTAAAAAAATGAAATATTTATTAAATTGGTAAACATATTATTTAAGAGCTCGTAGTCAACTCTAATTGTAATTGAACCATAAGAAATTAATTAATTAAAATTTAATAGTTATCCTTTTAAATTTATATAGTATATTAAGTAATATATCATCATACTAATGAAATATGATTTATAATCAATTAATATTATTATATATTCATCCTTAGCATTTGATATAATATACATTCTATGTGTGTCCGGATGAGTCAACTTAAAATTTTATCAAATTTAAAATTATGAAAAATTCATTTGAAGTACCATAATTACTATTATTCTTAAAATATTTTTTATATAAATATTTAATAAGCTAGATGAAGATTATTTAGTAGTTTGAGGGGTGAGAAATGAGAATTTCGGGTCATGAAGACTGGAATTTACAACATATTATTTTGAGTTAGAAAAATACTCTATTAAATCACCTATTATTTTTGAAATTATATGATTTAAAAAATAATTTATTTTGGATTGGAAAATTTAAATTCGTCTAAAAAAACATATTCCTCAATTAAATTCCACATCTAAATACATTCTTTGTTTATAGTTGTTCCCTAAATTGGGGACCATTTTTTAACATTGTTTATTTCCCTTTTTAAATGATTTTATGTGAGAATAAATATATTTGACTTCATTTATAACAATTTGACCTACATATTAATGATCTATTTCAAAAGTCATAGATTTAAAAATATATTTAATGCTCTTGTTTAAATGGTTTGACTGAGCAGTTATGTTAGGTGGGACTACTTTATGGTCAATTCGAATTTCAAGGGAAATACCTTTTTTTTCACAACACCTTAAACTGATGCATGAGACAAACCAACCTATGTGTCAAAATTTAACAATAGATGGTGTTAAATGATATTCGCACTACCTTCCAAAGATACGTCCCACTAAAGTATTTAATTTTAAAATTGATTTAATTGGAACTACAAGCTGAATAACAATTTGGTCTAAAATAATGCATAAAATTTATTGGGTAAAAATTTATTTATTATTTAATCTACCAAAATGAATTTATATTAATTCTTCTATATGTAATATTATGTAGTGACTACTTTAATAATATTAAGTTTTAAGGCCCAATTTTTTTCAAATATAGTGATTTTAAAAACCATTTATATGAACTTAAACAAACTTTTAGAAAAATTAAATAAATCTTTCTTTTTACGCTTTTTGTTTTCTCCTAACTCAAAAAATGAGTGTTAGATGTGCCTATAATATTTTCCAAACATAATGTAAAAGTTCAATGGTCCAACTTTCAGGCGTTCTCTGGGAGATATTCTTTTTAGGATTGTTTTTCAATACAAAAGTCCTTTACATCTAGGTTTTACTCCGGTATAGTTCTAGAAACGACTTAAGTACTTATCAAATCAACACTTGAGGGTACATAATGTAAGATCAAAATTTGGTCATGTGGTACAACTCTATGTTTTGATGATAACAAGTATTTATTTGTGGATGAACAATTATGATACTCTAATGTTTGTCTTGAGTGTTTTGACAAACAGGTTCTGATTCTGACACCAGAAGATATATTCATCAGAGGATCTGAGGATCAGAGGATCTGAAGATCAGAAGATCTGAGGATCTGAAGATCAGAGGATCTGAAGATCAGAAGATCAGAGGATCAGAAGATCTGAGGATTAGAAGATCTGAAGACCAGAAGCTCTGAAGGACCAGAGGCTCTGAAGGTCCAGAAGCTCTGAAGGTCCAGAAGCAGAAGTTACGAAGGTCAGAGGATCCTAGCTTCCCTCTGACTCTGATCTCCAAGCTTCACAAGTTCCAACATGAAGCGTCGTCAGATCAGAAGTCAATGGTTAAAGGCAAATGTCTCTATCAAGAAGTACAAGAGCAGTGTACTATTCTGAAAAGCCTACCTACCAAGGTTCAGCCACAGCAGGTTCTGGAAGTTCCAGAAATGCCCTCCAACGGTCATATTCTCTCAATAGAAATATCCTTTGCACCTTGGACTATTTAAGGCTGAAGAAAAGAAGAAAGAAATGAGAGAGAGAAACCAAGATCTGCAATACAAGAAAAGATTCAAGCCTCTACTTTCTTCATCTGTTCTTATTTAGTTTACACTCAGCTTATTGAGAAGCAAACCTTTGTAAACACCAACCTCAAACAGTTGTTTGATTTTCCTTAAGGGATCGGGTAGGTCAGTATCCTTAAGAAGACTAGGATCTGTGTATCTTAGTGGTGATTCCTTTAGGAGATCAAGGTTGATCGGATCCTAGAGAAGACTAAGAGAGTGAATCTTAGTGTGAGCTAAGTCAGTGTATTGTTAGTCACTTGTAGGTTTCAAGTGCAGTTGTAACAATTATCTGATTAGTGGATTGCCTTCATTCTAAGAAGGAAGAAATCACCTTAACGGGTGGACTGGATTAGCTTGAGGGATTTATCAAGTGAACCAGGATAAAATACTTGTGTGCTTCTCTCTTCTCTCTATCTTTATCCGCTACACCATCTATCTCAGAGAAACCGAAAAGATTTACTTTAAATCTTAAGGGGAAAGTTTTTATATTCAAAACTCCATTCAACCCCCCCTTCTAGTCGTTTTTCACACCTTCAATTGGTATCAGAGCGCAAGTTCTGATTACCACACTTAACAGTGTTCAGTAGATCCGAGCCAGTGTGAAAAACTCATGGATTCCACCACTACTACAAGCAAATATCAATACAGTGCAAGACCACCTATCTTTGATGGTCAGAGATTTGATTTCTGGAAAGACAGAATCAAGAGCTTCTTTCTTGGCTTTGATCCTGATCTCTGGGATTTTGTTGTTGATGGTTACACCCCTCCTGTTGATAAACATGGTGTAAAGATCCCAAGGGAGAAGATGAGTGAAGATCAAAAGAAGGAGTTCAGAGATCATCACCGATCAAGAGCTATTCTGCAAAGTGCCATTTCATATGAAGATTATGTGAAAATTACTGATCGTGATTCCGCTAAGTGTATCCTTGATTCCTTAAAGATGACACATGAAGGAAACAAAAAGGTGAAAGAGACAAAGGCGTTGTCTCTGATCAAGCAGTATGAATCGTTCCAAATGGAACCTGACGAATCCATTGAGGATATGTTTTCCAGATTTCAGTTGCTCGTAGCTGGAATAAGACCTCTCAACAAAAGCTACACTACAAAAGATCATGTCATAAGGGTCATCAGAAGTCTTCCTGAAAGCTGGATGCCTTTAGTGACTTCAATAGAGCTTACAAGAGATGTTGAGCATATGAGTTTAGAAGAACTCATCAGCATACTGAAATGCCATGAGCTGAAGCGCTCTGAGAAGGCTAAATCTGAGAAGTCAAAAGCTCTCCAAGCTGAAGCAGAAGAATCTGAAGAAGCATCAGAAGATTCTGATGAAGATGAGCTGACTCTGATATCCAGAAAGCTCAACTGCATCTGGAAGCACAGGCAGAGAAAATACAAAGGTTCATCAAAGGACGAAAAGTCAAAGAAGCATTTCAAACCAAAGAAAAGTCTGATGGTGACTTTTGATGAATCAGAATCAGAGGATGTTGACTCTGATGGTGAAGTTCAAGGACTCATGGCTATTGTCAAAGACAAAGAAGCAGAGTCAAAAGATGCAACTAACGCTGAATCTGCATCAGAGGAAGAGCCAGACTCTGACGATGAAAATGAGGTATTCGCTTCTTTCTCAACCTCTGAACTGAAACATGCTTTGTCTGATATCATGGATAAGTATAACTTTTTGTTGTCTAAGCATAAGAAGCTGAAAAAGAACTTATCTGCTGTTTCTAAAACTCCTTCTGAACATGAGAAAATCATATCTGATTTGAAAAATGATAACTGTTCTGGGAATGAACATTCAAGAGAGGTATAGTACCTAGAGGTAGAGGGATTGTGCTAAGAGAGAATCAGAATGAGAGAGAGTGTGCTGAATTTCGAGTGTTATTTCATCCAATGAGCCCAAAAGTCCCCTACACTTGATAACTACCTCCTATTTATAGAGCTTGGGTACTACCTATTGGGCCAATTGGGCCTCCGAGGTCAAGGCCCATCTGAAGGCCAGGGCCCCGCCTCAGGGCGGGATACATGCTGGGCGTTGCCCCCCTAGGGGCTCGCCCAGTCCACTAGTCCACAAGACACCGAGCTCGAGGTACGAGAGCTAAGGGTGTCTTTTAAATGCTTTTACATATGTCTTACAGTACACCAGAATCTGCACTGCCAACATGGCTTGAGCAAAAGGAAACTTGCATTTTCAGTTACCCAGTCCACTGACTTGACGAGCAACCCGAGCTGGCAAGTCCACTAGTCCACAAGCGGCGAGAACGATTACTTCGTATTGGCGATAAGTTGGAGCAGGTGTATGATCGTTCGCCGGCGGAAAAGGTGGCAGGCATGGGTCATGTGCTGATCATTCAATCACCGACTGGCGGTAACCCCGGCGAGCGACTGAACTTTGTTGTTGGTGTCACCTGCCAGGCGATGGTGTTTGATCTTTGTAATGGCGAGGCTTTTCGCGCTTTCCCACAAACAATAACAATTGGGTTTGACAGCCAAAAGATGAAGGGCGAGCGCCCTTGGTCTGCAAGTCCACAAGCTCGAAGCAGGAGAGCGAAGTGTGTCTCCAAACTGTGACCGTCAATCTCTGTCCCCTTGTGATTCCCCTAGCAAGTCGCCCGTTGCCACTTTCCACTTGGTACGGCGTTCCTCGGCTGGCGGTTTCGACCAACGCGCAGGAACTATTCCCAAGTTTCTAGTTGCAATAGCTTCCCCGCCCAGAAGATCACCTAGCCACGCCACTTGGCGGGATCAACAAAGGATGTATAAAGCGTGTAGGTCGCCGACATGGCGCAAATGAAACACAAACCGCCAATAGCGCAAGGAAATACGCAAATACATGAATCTCCGATTGACGCGGGACCTAGAAAGATGGTGTACAAACGCCTACAAGATTAAGGAGTCGTGGTGGCCCGCTTTATATGACGTGACTCGCTGAATAGAAGCTGGCTCGCCTGATGACATGGTCTCCCGCCAATCTCCCCCGCATCCGCCCCTCGTAGCATCTTCATGGATCAAGTTGCTTCCTGGGCGAGCCCCCTAATATGGCGAAGGGACTCAACCAGTCCACAAGACACCGAGCTCGAAGCATGAGAGCACAATGTGCCTTCAAGCTGAAGTCGCCGCCGCATCGTCCCTAGGAGAAGATCCGCCCAGCACGCATGCTCCTTCACTCGCCATAGTCTACAAGTCCACCAGACTCTGTGTCCAAGTCATGAGGAGTAGGAGTGTCCTCACTTGCCGCATCGCCATCACCATCTTGCTTTAGCCTTATAAGAAATTAGTTTGACTTGTTCGCCACTCTCAGCGTAAGGCCGCCACCATTTTGCGGTAGGTCGCTACCCTCATTTTTGGCGGTAGGTCGCAACCCTCTTGCGGTAGGTCGCGACCCTCTTGCGGTAGGTCGCCACCATTTTGCGGTAGGTCGCTACCCTCATTTTTGGCGGTAGGTCGCGACCCTTTAGCGGTAGGTCGCCATCCTCTTGCGGTAGGTCGCGACCCTCTTGCGGTAGGTCGCCACCCTTAGCGTGAGGTCGCCACCCTTTTGGCGACTTTTGTGTGTCAAAACTGAGTCTTACAGGTCGCCACCCATAGCGTTTGGTCGCCACCCTTTGGCATGAGGTCACCACCCTAGCGGTAGGTCGCCACCCTTGGTGTGATCGTCCCATTTCGGGACTCAAAGTGCTTTGGGTTCCAATGGCCAGTTGGATTACCAAAGCGGTGCTCAGTAGAATGGGCAATTTGTACCCCACACATCGCCAATGAATCCGGTGGTTACGTGGGCTTTTCCGGGGCTAATTTAGTTCATCGTGAAACTTGTTTCACTTTGTAACTAAATCGCGCCATCAGGAGCTTGTCCCACCCAATAACCAACCGCTTATGGAAGAGTCTTCCAAGTTTCATAAAACTTTAATGGTGTGCCTCAATTCACCCACTCCTTCTCTTTGATCCGATTTGCTCCTCTCTGTCTGAATCAAAACCAGTGAAGACAATATAACTTCTAATATCAACTTCAAAATAAGAAAATTAGGAAATACAACAACTGAGAAGGGAATCAAATGAAAGATGGAGGAAAAGTTTGAAGGAATTGGAAAATTTGTTGCCAGCGATCTTAACCATAGCAACGCTTTACTCGCCAAACTTCCACGGCCAAAACAAAACGTGCCCGCCAGAATTCCGCCGCCGGAGTAAAACGTGCTTGCCAGATTCCAACGCCAGCGACGTTCTCCCGCCGCCGAACTCCATCGCCAACAACACTTGCTCGCCGCCTAACCTCAAAACGTGCTCGCCAAAGCCAACGCGCGCTCGCCAAAGCAAACGTGCTCGCCAAAGCAAACGTGATCGCCAGAATTCCAACGCCTCATAAAAAAAAACGTCTCGGGATTGGCTCTGCTCTTCATGTATTGTGCTCTGGACAGATTCCTCGCCTTCGTTCTTTTCTTCGTCATTGCCAATCTGCTCTCCCTCGCCTACATGCTTCCTCGATCTGAAGCTTCACCTCTGTTGACGCTCTTCATTGTCGGTCTGAACCGTGTTGCTCCGATCTACCATCGCTGGATGCGCCTTGAAGAATCTCGATCTGTCATTCTCTCGTGAACGCACCTTGTTCTTTCCCCTCCGCCTTGCCACCGATCTGAAACTCCTCCTTTTATCGCTGCTTGGGCGACGTGTCGCCCTTTTCCAACTTCGCGCGCTTTCTTTTGAAAGCGTCGTCCTCCTCATCAAGAATATAAGTGCTGGCGCGAGCACGCATCTCCTCCATCGAACGCGCCGGCTTACGTGTCAATTTGCTGTTCAACCCTCCCGGTAGCAAACCGTTTTTAAATGCTAAAGCACAAGCTCGAGGCTCCTCGTCCTCAACCTTGACCGACGCTGCGCTGTACCTTGCCATGTACTCTTTCAGTGATTCTCCTTCTTGCTGGCGAATATTATATAGGTCGTTGATCGTCACCGGCTGATTCTTATTCGCCGAGAATTGCACTAGAAACTTGGATGAGAAGTCTCTGAAATTTGAAATCGATCCGCGCGGCAAAGTTGTGAACCACGCCATCGCCGTCGATTTGAACGTCGATGGAAACATCCTGCACTTCACCGCATCTGACGCCGCAATTATCACCATCTTCGTATTAAAATACAGAAGATGATCCTTCGGATCGGAATCTCCGCTGTAAGAATCCAGAACTAACGTTTTCATGTTATCCAGAATCGCCACACTCTCGACATCTTCCGAGAACGGACGGAACTCAGCCACGGAATCTGCTTCTCTGCTTCCATCACCTCGCTGCTCGCGGCGGTAGAAATCTAACTGAGCCTGTAGATGCTCATTCCGCAGCTGGATGTTTCCAATGCTGCGCATCAAATGGCGCCATTGCTCCTGCGTCACCGCCGGTTGTTGTTCCGGAGCAGGTGAATTCTCTGGTGAGCGCTCCAGAGATCCCACCTGTGAAGGCGATGGAGGAGGTGGTGGTACAGGAGGTGATGGAGGAGGAGAAGGCGATTGTACTCCTGTCGTTCGTACCGGAGAATCCAGGACCACACGATGAGGCCGCCGAGGCGGCGAAATCCGCTGTCGCATTGGTGAATGATGTTGCCTCCTGCGTCGAGTCTCCATCCAAACCAGAAACGATGCAAACTCGATCGGAAAACCAATCACTGATCACAGAATCAAAATCAGAAAACCAGAGAATTGCCTAATCACAATCAGAGGTAACTTCATGCACAATCAAACCACGTGGTCGTGGGTTCGATCCCCACAGACGGCGCCAAATGTTCTGGGAATGAACATTCAAGAGAGGTATAGTACCTAGAGGTAGAGGGATTGTGCTAAGAGAGAATCAGAATGAGAGAGAGTGTGCTGAATTTCGAGTGTTATTTCATCCAATGAGCCCAAAAGTCCCCTACACTTGATAACTACCTCCTATTTATAGAGCTTGGGTACTACCTATTGGGCCAATTGGGCCTCCGAGGTCAAGGCCCATCTGAAGGCCAGGGCCCCGCCTCAGGGCGGGATACATGCTGGGCGTTGCCCCCCTAGGGGCTCGCCCAGTCCAATAACCATGCTTTAGTTAATTCTAACTCTGTGCTTAAGAATCAAATTGCTAAGTTAGAAGAAGTTATTGCCTGCGATGCCTCTAATAGTAAGCATGAATCTAAGTATGAAAAATCTTTTCAAAGATTCCTGGCTAAAAGCGTAGATAGAAGCTTGATGGCTTCATTGATCTATGGCGTGAGCAGAAATGGAATGCGTGGCATTGGGTATTCTAAACCAATTAGAAATGAGCCCTCTGTGCCTAAAGCTAAATCTTTGTATGAATGCTTTGTTCCCTCTGGTACCATATTGCCTGACCCTGTACCTGCTGAAGCTGCTAAACCTCCTCTTATAAAGGGATCTTTCTCCATGTCTAAATATCATGTAAAAATTCCTGTATATTATCCTGTTGAAAGACCCAAAGTTGTCAGAACTTCTGGGCTAACTAACAAGAAAGGACCCAGAAAGTGGGTACCTAGGGATAAGATTATATATGTTGCAGATATCTTCAGTAGGTCCATCGAAACTCCAACCATGGAACCTGGACAGTGGATGCAGGCAACACATGACGGGAGAAAGGCATATGTCCCAAGATCCAAAACTTGAACCTGAAGGTGAAGTTGATCTTGGAGGCATCAGGAGAGTAAGATTTGGTCAAGTCAAAGCTAGCTGAAAAAGCTTGCAGAGATGAGCATGACTGTTTCAGATAGAAACAAAGACTCAGAACTTGTCAAACCAGAAGCAACAACATCAGAAGATGCTTAGCTCAGAATCAGAAGAAGAGTAGGTTCATAGCTTCTCATTCTGAAGTATCTGAAGATGAAATTTTGTCCAGAATGGAGATGTCACCAGAACCACACTTCTGCTCTCATCAGAAGATACACTAATCAGAAGCCAAGTATCCCTTGGTATTCCTTCTGAGGGGGAGTATTTCGTTTTATGCTCTTACTATTTTTTTTCCACCTTCATTCTTTTTGCTTATGACAAAAAGGGGGAGAACTAATAGTATCTTGACAACTCCCTTATGTGATCAATTTCTATGCTATGACGAGGTTGATATTAAGTATTAGATTCAGGGGGAGCTAAGCTCAGAATCAAGCTCGAGTCTTGGATTCAGAAGGAGCAAAATAAACTATACACATCAGGATAAGTTTTAACTCTGATACCTTATACTCTGAGTGTATTCAGTTTATTTGTTTAGAGTTGTTCATCAAAATACATGGTTTTGTCATCATCAAAAAGGGGGAGATTGTAAGATCAAAATTTGGTCATGTGGTACAACTCTATGTTTTGATGATAACAAGTATTTATTTGTGGATGAACAATTATGATACTCTAATGTTTGTCTTGAGTGTTTTGACAAACAGGTTCTGATTCTGACACCAGAAGATATATTCATCAGAGGATCTGAGGATTAGAGGATCTGAAGATCAGAAGATCAGAAGATCTGAGGATCTGAGGATCTGAGGATCAGAGGATCTGAAGATCAGAGGATCTGAAGATCAGAAGATCAGAGGATCTGAAGATCAGAAGATCAGAGGATCAGAAGATCTGAGGATCAGAAGATCTGAAGACCAGAAGCTCTGAAGGACCAGAGGCTCTGAAGGTCCAGAAGCTCTGAAGGTCCAGAAGCAGAAGTTACGAAGGTCAGAGGATCCTAGCTTCCCTCTGACTCTGATCTCCAAGCTTCACAAGTTCCAACATGAAGCGTCGTCAGATCAGAAGTCAATGGTTAAAGGCAAATGTCTCTATCAAGAAGTACAAGAGCAGTGTACTATTCTGAAAAGCCTACCTACCAAGGTTCAGCCACAGCAGGTTCTGGAAGTTCCAGAAATGCCCTCCAACGGTCATATTCTCTCAACAGAAATATCCTTTGCACCTTGGACTATTTAAGGCTGAAGAAAAGAAGAAAGAAATGAGAGAGAGAAACCAAGATCTGCAATACAAGAAAAGATTCAAGCCTCTACTTTCTTCATCTGTTCTTATTTAGTTTACACTCAGCTTATTGAGAAGCAAACCTTTGTAAACACCAACCTCAAACAGTTGTTTGATTTTCCTTAAGGGACCGGGTAGGTCAGTATCCTTAAGAAGACTAGGATCTGTGTATCTTAGTGGTGATTCCTTTAGGAGATCAAGGTTGATCGGATCCTAGAGAAGACTAAGAGAGTGAATCTTAGTGTGAGCTAAGTCAGTGTATTGTTAGTCACTTGTAGGTTTCAAGTGCAGTTGTAACAATTATCTGATTAGTGGATTGCCTTCATTCTAAGAAGGAAGAAATCACCTTAACGGGTGGACTGGATTAGCTTGAGGGATTTATCAAGTGAACCAGGATAAAATACTTGTGTGCTTCTCTCTTCTCTCTATCTTTATCCGCTACACCATCTATCTCAGAGAAACCGAAAAGATTTACTTTAAATCTTAAGGGGAAAGTTTTTATATTCAAAACTCCATTCAACCCCCCCCCCCCTTCTAGTCGTTTTTCACACCTTCACATAATTAGTTAAGTAGAATGTCATTCTTTTTTTAATTATAAAATGAAATCATTATATTAGTACTTGATAAGTAGTTAATTTTGGTCAACGAATTTTATTAAAATCAAAAGAAATTAATAAAAAGTAACTAACTACTTCCTTCTTATGACTCTAATTAATACAAAACACAGAGTCATTAACATGAGATATATAGGAAATGAAAGCTCATATTGTAATAAGATTTTTTTGTGAACCCAGGGTAACCACCATTGACGACAATGACTAATTTCTCCCCATTGCGGGTGCTAAGCAGTAAACTTCTGGCCACAGTATGCTATGTGCATTCTCATACATGAGGATCGAACGCTCGACCTCATGGTTAAGGGACGAAGTGAGATAACCACTACGCCACACATTGTGGTTTATAATATGAGTTTTTGAATTGAGTAAGAATTTCTGAGGAAACTACTAGAATAATTTAATATCTTTGTTGGGGAAAATCAATTTTAAAATTTTTCTTCTTCTTTAGCATATGTCACCAGGGAAGCAATGTGAAAACTTTCATTCCCAAGTAATATTGATTTTTTCTCTTCCATTTACACCTAAGATTCAATTCTAGAAACGTAAAAACCAATGGTATTCGTTATCGTTTTGTATCAATGAGAGCAACTAATCGAAGTTACTGAGCCAGAAGATGCTTCATACTGCCACACGTCATTTACACGGTTACAATATAAAAAAACATGTGTGGTTCTAGAATTCTCCTCTTAGATGATATCTGTCGTCACTTTTCTTTTTTGCATTTATCATCCCTTTCTTCATCTTTCTATCTTCGTTTTCTTTCTACCTTTCTATTCTTCTTTCTTTCAACAACTGCTTCCAGTTAGGTAAAAGGCTTATGCTAAGAGAAGTTGGCCATCGTTGTTGACAGAAATGCAACCTTAAGGTCTCACTAACCACATATCATTTCAGATTATTTAGAAAGATTGTCAGGTATGATCACTCTTTTCATTCATATATGCACATTTATTTTCTACACTAGAGGCAGAGACTGTATTTTCCTTAATATTTATGAATGCATGTTCATAAATATTGAGGAAACTCTCTCGTCGAGAATTTTTTAGGCTTGGTTGTGATACATAATACCACCACCGAGCCTTCTCCCCCACCGAGAACCAGCGTGAATCGCAACCTCTACCTCATTTCCCCTCTTCTCTTCATGGCTATTGTACCCACACAGTTGAGGTTTCTGGATTTGGGGATCTTTGTTCTGTGTTTTTTTTCTCACATATAGTAGAGCTTCCTGATCTACGAATTGAAACTCCAACCTTCTTCTTCGTCTTCTCTTCGTCTCTTGTATCCACAAGGCTGGGTTTTTTGTACCCGACTTCGTTGCCATCTTTTTGGGTGTGTCAAGTGTTATTTGGTTTGATATGTTTTCTAGGTTTGAAGATTCTGGGTTGTTTGAGGGTTTGAGTGAACATCGTCTCTTATCTAGGTCTGATGTTAATTGGTTTTATCACTTCCAGAACAATGATCAAGTGTTACAAAGAGGGGTAAAAAGACACACAAAGTTTCTGATGTATTGTTAGAGATCTTTTGGTTAGAAAGTGGAAATTGGGGTTGGTGCATAGTTCTAGTTTAATTGAGCTTTGGGGTTTGAAAGAGTTTTTAATTGGTTTTGAATCTTTGAATGTTTTCTGGGTCTCACTGAGTTTCTGGGTTTGATAGAGATTTTTTTGTTAGAGGGGGTGAGGTGGTTTCCACTTGTTAAATCTAACATCTAGAAGGACGAAAAAAAATTGGGAAAATTTGACGGCAAGGATGGAAAACAAAAAGTGTGATTTTGGGAGGATGAAAAATGATTTTTTTTCCAAGGATGAAAAACGAGTATGTTGTAGGGACGAAAAAAAAGTCTTAAGCCGAATTTAATGTATCCTTTTCATTTGAAAGACCATAAGCAAAATACAAAAAAGGGAAGATGATTGATTTCAAACATGCATGACTTTTAAGGATTCAAATTCTCTTTCCAATTTTATGGCATATGTTTTATGGGATTTTTATTAGAAAAATTTACCATACATAAGTTCCTTGTCCCCATAGATGAAGTTTTTTCATGTTAAAATTTAGGGTTAAGCATCATATTGGTCCCTGTTTTTGTGTCGTCGTCTGACCTAGGTCCCTCCCCGGAAAAATTATTGAAAAAGGTCCTCCTATTTGAAAATCATATGGAGCGGATCCTCACTGTAGCTTGGAGCTCCGGCGAGTGATGAAGTGGCATGATGAAGGGGTTAAATGAGCTGACATGGATTTAATAAAAAATAAAAAATAAAAATAAATCACATGTCAGATTTATTAAACCAATTAATAAAAACTACCCTAAATTAATTAACAAATTCATTTCCCCCAAATTAATCACAATTCCCCAAATTAACTCAAATTCATATCTCTGTTGAGTTCTTCTTCTCCTCCAAAACCCAGGAAATGTTCTTCATCATTAAATGGATAATATCATTAAATAGATCATGTACAAAATGAATCCAAAGCCTTCAAATCTCATAACTTATCCAGAAGTGCAATACAATGGAGCCATAGGTGAAGAGAATAACTAAGTAATTCAATTCAAAGTATAAAATGTTACATTAAACTGACACTTGGATCTAAAGCTAGGTAAAGAAAAACCCAGTAATTAATCATTTCAATAAAAAATTCCAGAACCTTCATTATCTCTTCATCTTTGTCTTCAAAAACCCAACTTTTGTGAGCAAGGCAGCTTTGGATGAAGGGGCAAAAATTTCATACAGACTTACACAAAAAATTTAGCTGTGGACAGCAATGTGAGGAAGCTCACCAAACTAGACATGAAACTGAATAATGCCTTGCCACAAATCACTTTGGACCCAGAAACCTACACGGTCACAGCAAATGGAGGGGTTCTCTCTTGCACCTCAACCGCTTCTATTCCTCTTTCGCAGAATTACTTCCTCTTTTAAGCACATAACTCACTCACCTTCTCATTTTCTTATGAGTTCAGATCCAACAAACTTCCAACCCAAAACCCAGAACTCATAACCCCCACCCATCACAACCCATAACCAAGAACCCCCAGGAATCAGCAAAGAAATTGCCATACGAAACCCCCTTGCTGAAACTCGCGCTCTCTCGCCCAGATCTGAAAATCGCGCTCTCCCCCTCTCATTTTTTTCCTTCATCTTGTTTTTCTCCATGGTCCATGCTCTGCCTAGAAGAAGAGGCGTTGCCTGTGGTTGGTGGTGGCAGCTCAGCAATGGAGTTTGTTGGTGTGGTGGTGGCTGTTGGGGGTGGTAAAGAGAAGAAGAAGAAACAGAAGTTTGGGAAATTGAAGGGGTGAATCGAACCCTAATTTGGGAAATTGGGGATTATCAAAAATTTGGGTTTCTTAATTAAATTTAAATGTCTGATGTGCCATTTGTTTAATAAAAAAAATCCATGTCAGCTGACTTAACACTGTAAGCTTGCCATTTCATCACTCGCCGGAGCCCCGGGCTCCGGCGAGGATCCGCTCCATATGAATTTCAAATATGAGGACCTTTTCCAATAATTTTTTCGGCGAGGGACCTAGATCAGACGACGACACAAAGACAGGGACTAATATGATGCTTAACCCTAAAATTTATCTTGTAATATTTTATATATATATATATATATATATATATATATTATATATTGTCTATGAGAAAATGTGTATAAGACCTTATTTAGTGAAATTTTAATTGTAGTTGTTGTTGTCGATGATGATGAGGATGTTATTATTATTATTATTATTATTATTATTATTATTATTATTTTAGGACTTAACATGAGAAAGTATTATACTCTCAAAAGAAAAGACTAGAAAGTTTTGTGAGTTTCAATGTTGAGAGCAAACAATTTCAAACTTAATTAGTGTTATGTCAAACAATGCTCCTAATTAGTCCGTCAGACGAATTTTAATATTTATGAGTGTATTTAAAATCTTAATTATGAACTAATGTCTTGTACTTTCTCAAGAAAATAAAGAAGACAAACAAATATTGAAAAGTTTATTTGACAATAAATATAAACTTTACCTGATGCCCTTGTCATTAGTGCTCATACTTTGATTTTATGTATGTCACTCTTTGACTTATTTCTTCTCTATGTTATTATACGTCATAATTGAAATTAAAAATATTTATCTTCAAGATTTTTTCTGACGTGATTTTATTGCATCTATTTGCTACAAATGAATGAAAGCAAGTGCAATATTGGATGTAATAAATAAGTCAATATTTGAATAATTGTTAAAATTTTGAAGTTACATATAAAATTATTTTCTTACATAAATTATTATATCTCTGTATTTTTATTCTCTCTTTTGCTTATTGCATCTCTTTGCTACAAATAAATGAAAGCAAGTTCAATATTTGATGTGATAAATAAGTTAATATTTGAATAATTTTTAAAATTTTGGGGTCACATATAAAATTGTTTGCTTACATCAATTACTATATCTCTGTATTTTTATTCCGTCTTTTGCTTATTAATAGCTTGTTGTCTCCTTTATTTTCTTAAAACTATAACTACCTTGAACTAGTTCGTATATCTTCCGATGCACCAAAAGTTCGTATCTCCCTCCATGTGAATACATAACAATAGTTGATTAATGAATACATCTATAATTATTACAAAGATGATAAATATTTATGACAAATCATATTAAAAGCTAAACTTATTAGTTATTGTTGATTATAAATATCATGCATCTTTGGATATGGAATATTTTTCTAGTGTAATATTTTATGGAAGATGAGACCCAATTACACACTTGACATATAGTCTATGATCCTATATCAGGCTTTATAATGTTCAATTCACTTCTTGTACAATTTTGTTTATAAAAAAATCATTTGTTCTTCTTTTTTTTTCCTAATATTTTCAAAAAGCCACTATTTCATGCATCAAGTGACCATGGAAGATCAAATCAATGGAGATCCCAATGCTGTGAACCATAGGTTACATTCAAGTTTTATTTGCTAAAATAACTCAAGTTTTAAAGGATTAAGATTTGTTATTTGGTGTTTTATCCCTTTGGGGACTTATTTATTTACGGTAGGCGTAGTATTAATATGTTATATATCAATTCTTTTTCAGGATCCACTCCTAGATTTCCCAAATTCAAGAAATTATATGCTTGTTTCTTCCCCTACCTTCGAGTACTCAATGAATGATTTTGCTGATATATTGGATGATCTCGGTGGTGAGGATGATATTTTGATAGCATGTAAAAAGCCCAAGACATATACAACATTGGATGATGATATTCTAGACAAGTTTTTTCATCAACTTCCTTCTAATGATATTAACGGTTCTGTTAGTGAAGAGCAAAGAATGCATGTTAAGGAAAATGTTCTGGCGGAGATCGTTCAAACAGTTGAAAGTGAATTAGAACAAGGGAAGAGAGCTTCATCAAAAAACATATCAAATGTCCAGACGTCAAACATAGATGCAAATTTATACGAGGAACAAAACATGTTAAGACAAGTTGAAACAAGTTTTTCTCCCACATTCACTACTGGGGAAGGATCTTCAACAGACTTACTTGAAACTTTGACTCTAAGAAGCGAAAAAGGTACAATGGACCTTGTTCTTAGTTCTGAAAACTTGTCAACTTCTACTATCTCAATAGCTCAATACCATTCAAGTCTAGTGCCGACAAGGAAGGACCCAGGTTGTGGTTAAATGTGGCTGTCACCAATAGTATTTAAATAATTATTTACTCTCATAATTTTTATAGTATATTTTTCAAATAGCAACCATTTACTTTTCTTAATGTGTTATCCTTTCTCTCACTTACTCATTTTCTCTGATTTGGCCTTTGATTTTAAGCAGGACAGGTACAACAAGCATGGAATCCTCAACATGGTATGTCAAACACATTAGATAGATTGGCGATTATTGATCAACAAGTGCCTCCTCAATGCTATGATGGTGTTCCTTTTGGTTGTTCCCTGATTTCCCATGCAGTAGAAAACTCACCTATGCAGTTTCAAGCATACTCAACGCCAATGATCCCAGTATTACATGATGCAACTTGTCAATATGCTAGAGGACCAATAGTGAGTTTTTCAGGACAACCTATTAGTCAAAAGTTTCTATTGAATACAACTTCAGTGGGACCAAGCACTTCGATACCTCCTATGTTAGGAATGGCTCCAACAAGTTATCCAAGACAATTTTAGCCTACTCCGTCCCTTTTCGATCTTCGAGACTATGTGAAAACATGGGAGGTAAATTAACAAACTAGATTCACTATTTGATAAAATATCAACATAATTTCATTATATTTTATTTATTATGAATATTTTATTTTATGCATATAGGGATCTTTAGCAGGAAAGATTCTACCAAATCGTGTATCTATCATTCAAGCAAAGGTATGTTAAAGTCTTCCTCAGCCTAGAATGTCTATTTTCTTGATAAATATAGTTGTATTAACCAGGGAAATATTGACAGCAAAATAACTGAACTTTTTCTCTTTTCTTCCCATGAAACAGGCCTTAACAAAAGCAACATCACCCTTGACGTAAGTGGATCCTCTATTGCCAAATCCTAAATTTTGAAACAAAATTGTGGATTAAAATAGCTTAACTAAACACTCATAATTTTCTAAAATTATTAGTTACATAAACACACACGCACACCCACACACTCGTGATTATCCACTTTTGCTACTTTATGCAGATATACCCTTCAGTGGCCAAGCAGATTAAAGATAAGTCTCTTTTTTTCAGAGAAGGTCGTAAATCATACAAAGTGGTAAAACATTTCATGGAATAACATTGTGTATTTTAATTAATATTACTCTTATCTTATTCTAGTAACATTTAAATGCAGTATTTCGAGTGGACCCATGGATTATATTTTCTTCAACACTCTTTCCAAGTCCAACAAACTTTATGAATATCTATTAAAGAAAAAACTGGTGAGCCATTATACATGTGATTTTCTTTTTAAATATAAATACATGGGTTTTGGCATGATCAAAGAGTCAACTCAAGAATGCATAGGCATGTGACTAGTTTCATTTTCTCTTTATATTATCCTTATTTTACTAGACTTCCATGTTGTTGTGCGGATTTGTTTTGCAATGACTATACGATGAATTGTCATTTCTTACTTTGGTTATATGAGAATATTTTTTATGTTGGATCTCTATGCGCAGTGTGCGAAAATTGATTTCGCATATCAGTCATTGATTTTGTCCACAACGGAGAGGGAAAACTTCTTTCTAGGATCAGTTTTTCCTAGGGTGAGTGTGATATCAATATTCTTTCACATTATTATTTTTCATTTCATTTGTCTTTTAAACCTTCAAGTGGGAACTTTAAGTACTTTTTTCAATACTTGCAATTTGACTCATCAATAAATGACAGGAGACAATTTTTGTGGAGCCTCTTTAATCATGCACATAGTAGCCGAAGTAGGCCAATGTCATATAAATATCATGTTGAGAGAGCTGATATTGTAGCCAAGAGGGCGCACAAGCTGAGGAGAGGATCAATCTTGAGATCATGCACTTTTCTTTTTCCTTAAGCCTTTACTTGATGATGTTGGTACAAGAACAAGGCAGCCACAAACCATATCCTAGGTCTTATTTT
Source organism: Lotus japonicus (assembly GCF_012489685.1). Taxonomy (NCBI): domain Eukaryota; kingdom Viridiplantae; phylum Streptophyta; class Magnoliopsida; order Fabales; family Fabaceae; genus Lotus; species Lotus japonicus. Next base: position 40,036,364 of record NC_080046.1, read on the forward strand.
CCTAGAAACATCTAATTATGAATATATATTCAAAGTTTATGAATGCATAGGATGATAGTTTTTGCATTGTGTGTGTCATAGTTGTAACACCCCGATTTCGGTGGCGTCACTTTAGTAACCAAAAGAAATACTTAAGCGGAAAAACGTGAATTATTTTTTTTCAACAATATAACTAACGACAGAAAGCAATAAACTTCCCAACAAAAGATAAAAGAAACTACTATACAACTATATATACATGCCTCGCTAAATACAACCACGTCACGAGTAACCTCCAGTGACGGGTGACAGAAAGAGAGTAACGCCCGAAGGCAATATGTACAGTCCAAGGTAAAAATACTGTGTCCACAACACTAAACCTCAAAATCTGAGAACAAGTTGGCCCAGCGGCCTAAGAAAAGACCCCCTAAATCCAACCAGCTCTCTGTGATCTCCATAGGAAACCACACAAAAAGCTACCGGTAGGAAACTACCCTGTCCCCAAAACTGAAGCATGACGGTCAGAGCATCGACACTACTCCTACACTAATCCCTACCCGAGGAGCCCACACTAGCATTCGATCCTATATGCTAGCGCGGTCGTCATCCGAATCTGCATCCCGGACGACTAAGTCGACATACTCAACACTGCCCTCTCTGTCCACCCTAATGCGCTCCTGCACTGGCCTCTCGGGCTCGGGGCCCGGAACGAGATCCGCGACGACAGCAGCAGCAGTAGACGGACTAGACTCCGTCGAAGCCCCACCTACTGGCACCTCCTCAGAGGGGTCCTCATCATCCGAAGGGGATGGTGGCGGTGGAGGTCCTCCCAAGCCGGGTCCACAGTGTACACCTGGAGGCAGGTTGAAGCTCACTATGTGCCTCCTCATCACCCCCTCCGTCAAGCGTCCGAATCGGTCGACACGGTCCTCCATGACCCGACCGGTGTAGGTCGCACGGTGGCCCTCGGGATCGACCACCCATGCACCTGGGTCGTCTTGATCAAGCATCTCGTACCTGGTCCCCCCGAGGGGCTGACCATGGTAAACCAATCCCCCATACTCATCTGACAAATGGCGTAGTCCGCCCAAACACACACAGCAGACGCGAGGGTCAACTCCAAAGAATTATATAATTAATAAAACCAGATATAATTATAGGATAATAAATACTTGCCTCTCAGGCTTATAAGTTTTGGGATAGCTTCCTAGGGTTGCATGTATCACAATGAATATAAAGAACCATAAAAACAAGTAGCATGCCTAAAAAATAGGATAAACAGTTACCAATCACACTCGGCAACTAAGTCAGCATGTATGTTGCATGAAATGCAATGTTGGGTAACAAAATGCATTCCGGAAGAAGGATGGACATCAACGAGGCGGCCCTAACACCAGCCACAGTGGGTACCTTCCTGCTCGCGTGTCTCTTACACCACACAAAAGTAGTCAGATCAGCAGTGAACCCGTAGGTCTGCCATTCCGTCTGCTACTGAGGACCACCGTAGTGTCCTAAATATGGAAATCCGGGTCTTATGACCATTTTGGAATCCACCGAGGTCCGGTATCACGCCGTGTATTAACCTCAAAATGAGTGCATGAATGCAAGTGATTAGCCAAACAACGTCTCCGACCTCACCCGACACGTCGCCACGTGTTCTAGATAACTTAAAGTCTCTAAAAGAATACCCTAAGGTAAATGTCGATTCTGCGACAAAATACAATTAATCATAAACAAAAGAGTGCAACCACTCACGACAACTCTTCGAGTCATCAATTCTCTCATGAAGTCTCACGCTTCTGTGGAGTCTCACACATTCACAAAGTCTCACGCTTCAGTGAAGTTTTATGCTTTCACAAGGTCTCACGCCTCAGTGAATTTACACACTTGCACGAAGTCTCACGCTTCAATGAAGTTTCATGCTGTTCACGAGGTCTCACGCCTCAGTGAAGATCCATGCTTTCCACAAGGTCTCACGCCTCAGTGGAGTATCACGCATTCACAAGGTCTCACACCTCCGTGAAGCTTCTCGGCTCATCCCTTGGATGGCTAAACAAACTGCTCCCAGAGCGAATGAGTATCAACATACCCAGAACTCGCAATCTTCTCAACACTTGGATCCGACGACACTTCTCGTTTTCCAAAACTAAACTTCAATCCAAAGCTTGCATCCGAGATTGTTATCTTTATTTAAAGGTTTAGAGGTTTTTTGATATCTTATGAATTTTCTTTGTAAAAATAGCTCCTTTTTAGTCTCATCGTATTCCCTATGAGTTTCAAAGTTCCCATAATCCCAAGTAATTCCCTGAGAAGGTCTCGATCCATTGGAGCATGACAAGGTCCGAACTCCGTTCGTCCTTTTAAAACTCTCTCAAAATCTCATAAAAATTTGGCATGACCTGCCCGTAAACCTCACTCTTCAGAATCTCAGGTACAAGTGGAATAGCATAAATAAAACAGCTCAGTCAAAAGCATAAACAGCATATTCCAACACATCCTAAGTTAACCATGTAGCACATAGCATGTGAATCATTTAGCACACAATATCATGGCATCAATTACTCAACAAGGTCGGCCGAAGCCTCAGAGAACAATTCAGACATTTAGCAATTAAGTGCATAACACATAAATCAAGTCGAACTTGTCGACACCTAAAGCATTATCTAGTAATTCAGAGAGTAGCCCTCACCGGTGGGTCTTCCAGCTTCTTCCTCAAAATGTTCTTCAAGCTCTTCTCCTTGATCTCTGGGAATCTCCTCAAACGAACCTTAAGCAAAAATCACATAAATCAACACCAAGAGTCAGAAACTCAGCAATCAAAGAGTCCTAGGGTTACACGGTACACTACTACCTCCGTGGTACGACAATCTAACGCGTTAAGACAAGTTTTCGAAAAATCGGATTCTCCCCCCCCTTGATATAGCTCTCGGCCACTTCCTTTAATTGGGAGGGTCGATTTTTCTTCGATCAAACTTGGTTCCTAGGTTAACATAAGCCGTAACTAAGACGGTTCTAGGCTCGGAAAAATTTTCGGATCGAAAACTGATATAGGGGTAGTTTGGTCATTATTTTTAGCTCAAAATTTCAAAATTGGATTTTTGAAAAACAAATTGGATGGGGACGTCCACAACGACGTTTATGACGACAAATCCTACTAGCACTAAGCCAAGTCGATAGATTAGAGCGTAAAGGTTGCGACTTTGCCGAAAAATGGGTATTTAAGGTAGAAATTGATCCCGGCGGCATTTCGTCGACATTCGACAAAATCTAATCCGCAGAACACGCTCAGGAGCATGCAGGGAAGAAGTTTAGACACTGAAATCAGCGTATTTGAACAGTTTTTCAAAAACCTCAAAATTTTGAACTCAGAAAGTCGTAGGAGAAGTGGACAGAAACGACGATTCGAAGGAGAGTATAGTTTACCTACCTCGAGGTCTTCGATTAGTGACGATCGGTGAAGCAAACGGGCAAGAAACGACGAAGATCCGGATCTCTCTCTCTCTCTAGGTGCTCGCGGGTTTGGGGAGGGGAAATGGGTATTTTTTTGCAAAAAATCTAATTTTCAAGCTATTTATAGGTTTTGGAAAAAGCGGAAAAAAGATTTTTTTGCGATTCCGATTTTTCCTGCACGTTCCTTTGCGCATTCTAAGATAGGTTCTGGCGACAGAATTCCAGAACTCAAAACAGGATTCTTGGAATTAAACCAAAAGATCCAAAATCGGCATAAGTCGGTGTAAGTCGGATTATCCCGAAAAACTACTTTTTGCAGTGATCGTCGGATGAGAAAACTTTCTTCTGAAGAAAGATTAGGAATGATGAGAGAAATAGGAGAACGCGGGTGGAATCTTCTTTTGCAGCTCCGAATAGAAAAAGTCTTCATCGTCTGTCGATCTTAGATTTTCTCGAACTATCAGGGATTCCGTTTCGGCAAACTTCCGAGAATTGGAATTTGACGTTCTTACTTTCCAGGATTTCGCATCGAAATGATTGTTTAAGGACGGAAAAGAGAAGTTCTAACATTTCTCTGAGGATTTTTGGAATTAGTTTCCATCGTGTCCTAAAGCGTAAATTAACTATTCACTAATACCTTTGACCTAGGATTAAGCGTATGTTAGTCGTGCTATAACTCTTATCGGTTTTTCGATAAATTCTTGGACTTTTCCTGAACCTTTTTCCTTCCCAAATTTATCTTAATCAAATAACTCTTTTATTTTATTCACTTATCCAAAGCGTTAAAACTTGGGCCTTACAATAGTTACGCCTTTATCATTTATGTAATGGAAGTTTTTCAATATAATTACTTGTCTGAATTACATATTTGATAGATTATATTTTTCTTGGTTTTGGAACACTGATATTACTTTTCCATCTTTCAAACATAATCTTCAAGATATGTTAATGGATGATTGAGCGTATGTGAACTATATTATAGTAATAATGATTACAAAAATTTTAATAATTCCTTTTTTTTTTCTTCCGATTCATGCAAATGATTGAAAGAATCTATATTTCTTGATTTTAAAACAATGACACTTCTTTTCCATTTGTTAAAGCATAAGTTTCATGTCATGTGAAAGGATGGAGAATTGAGTTTAGGTAATAATAATTGCAAGTTTTTGAAAAATTAATGCCTGTTTAGAAAATATCCTTGACCCGTCCAGTCTTTCTTGATTTTATAACAATGGTGGTATTTCCTTTTTAAGTTTATAAGATTGAATATATATATAATTTAGTAGTTTTTCCTCTTTAAAATTTGAAAAATCCTTTTTAAAATACAATATAAAAAATTGAAGATCAGACTCTGTACGGTATGATCGTTGTAACACCCCCGATTTTGGTGGCGTCACTTTCGTAACCAAAAGAAATACTTAATGCGGAAAAACGTGAATATTTTTTTTTTCTCGATAATACAAAATTAAAACTGAAAGAAATAGAGCTTGACAACAGAAGATAACAAAACTAATATACAATAATAGTTACAGCCCCCGCTGTAAGTAGTAAACCACGTCACGAGTAAACCTCCAGTGACGGACAACAAAAGAGAGTAACGCCCGAAGGCAAAAGGTACATTTCAAAAGAAAGGATTAAGTGTCCGCAACACAAACCCTCAAAATGAGAATAAGTCAGCCAAGATGGCCTAAAACAAGACCCCCTAGTCCAACCAACTCTCTGTGATTTCCGTAAAGAGAACCACAAGAAAAGCTAAAGGTCGGGGACCTACCCTGCCCAAAACGAAAGACTGAACATCAGAGCCAAGATGCTTCTCCTACACTAATCTCAACTATGCATCCCCAAGATCGTCGTTTGAATCTGAATCCAAGACGACCATGTCGATGACTGCATCGGTCTCCACAGCTGGTCGCGCGGGTTCTGCACCCTATCCCAAATCAACAGCTGCCGCCCAGTCCCGCAGTGTACACCCGGTGGCAAGTTGAAGCTGACAGTGTAGTGCTTCCAAACTCCGTGCGTCAGGCTTGGTATCCGGTCAATGCGATCCTCCATTATTCGCCCCGAATAGATAGCTCGGTGGCCGGCGGGGTCGACCACCCATGAGCCCGGGGTGTCTTGGTCCAACATCTCAAACCTGGTCCCCCCGAAGGGACGACCGTCTCGTACCAGTCCGCCATACTCAACTGACAATGGCGTAGTCCGCCCAAACACACACAGAAGACGCGAGGGTCAACTCCAAAGAATTATATAAATAATAAAACCAGATATATAGGATAATAATTATTTAGCCTCTCAGGCTTATAAGTTTAGGAATAACATCCTAAGGTTGCATATTTCACAATGAATATAAAAGATCATAATAACAGGTAGCATGCCTCAAATAGGATAAACAGGTACCAATCACACTCAGCAACTAAGTCAGCATGTATGTTGCATGAAATGCAATGCTGGGTAACAAAATGCATTCCGGAAGAAGGATGGACACCATCGAGTCAGCCCTAACACCGGCCAAAGTGGGACCATTCCGCTCGGGCGTCTCTTACACCACACAAAAGTAGTCAGATCAGCAGTGAACCCGTAGGTCTGCCATTCCGTCTGCTACTAAGGACCACCGTAGTGTCCTAAATATGGAAATCCGGGTCTTATGACCATTTTGGAATCCACCGAGGTCCGGTATCACGCCGTGTATTAACCTCAAAATGAGTGCATGAATGCAAGTGATTAGCCAAACAACGTCTCCGACCTCACCCGACACGTCGCCACGTGTTCTAAATAACTTAAAGTCTCTAAAAAGAATACCCTAAGGCAAATGTCGATTCTGCGACAAAATGAATTAATCAAAAGAAGAAGAATGTACTTTGGAACTCATGGTTCCCGGCTAAACTTTAGATAGCCAATCAATAAACTGCTCATCGAGCGAAAAGGTACCGAAGTACTTGGAACTTAAAGTTCCCGGCTAAACTTTAGATAGCCAAACAATAAACTGCTCATCGAGCGAAAGAGTACGATTGTACTTGGAAACTCATAGTTTCCGGCTAAACTTTAGATAGCCAAACATTAACCTGCTCATCGAGCAAAAGAGTATCAACATACTCGAAAACTTGTAAGTTCCTCAAAACTTGGACTCGACGACACTTCTCATATCTTCAAGACTAATATTCAGGCTCTAAGCTCTTATCTAAAGTTGTTATCATTGTTCAAGGGGTTTAGAGATTGATTAATGTCTTATGAATTTTCTTTGAGAAAATAGATTTCGTTTAGTCTTATGATACTTCCTATGAGTTTCAGGGATCCCATAATCCCAATTAATTTCTGAGAAGGTCTCGATCCATTAAAATATAACAAGGTCCGAACTTCGTTCGTCCTTTCAAACTCTCTCAAAATCTCATAAAAATTCGGCATGACTTGCCCGTAATCTTCACTTTCCAGAAACATAGGCACGAGTGGAATAGCATCAATGAAACAGCTCAACCAATAGGCATAAACAGCATATTCCAACACATCCTAAGTTAACCATGTAGCACGTAGCATGTGAATCATTTAGCACACAATATCATGGCATCAAGTACTCAACAAGTTCGGCCGAAGCCTCAGAAATCATTTCAGACATTTAGCAATTAGGTGCATAACACATAAATCAAGTCGAATTTCATCGACACCTAAAGCATTATCTAGTAATTCAGAGAGTAGCCCTCACCTGTAACTCCTCCAGCGTTTTCCTCACAACCTCCTTCACGTTCCTCGCCTTGATCTCCAGGAAACTCCTCAAAAGAACCTTAAGCCAAAATCACAGAAATCAACACATTGAGTCAGAAACTCAGCAAGCAATAAGTCCTAGGGTTACACGGTACATTACAAACTCTATGGTACGACAATCTAACGCGTTAAGACAAGTTTTCGAAAAAGTCGGATTTCCTCCCCCCTTGGTATAGCTCTCGGCCACTTTCCTTAATTGGGAGGGTCGATTTTTCTTCGATCAAACTTGGTTCCTAGGTTAACATAAGCCGTAACTAAGACGGTTCTAGGCTCGGAAAAATTTTCGGATCGAAAACTGATATAGGGGTAGTTTGGTCATTATTTTTAGCTCAAAATTTCAAAATTGGATTTTTGAAAAACAAATTGGATGGGGACGTCCACAACGACGTTTATGACGACAAATCCTACTAGCACTAAGCCAAGTCGATAGATTAGAGCGTAAAGGTTGCGACTTTGCCGAAAAATGGGTATTTAAGGTAGAAATTGATCCCGGCGGCATTTCGTCGACATTCGACAAAATCTAATCCGCAGAACACGCTCAGGAGCATGCAGGGAAGAAGTTTAGACACTGAAATCAGCGTATTTGAACAGTTTTTCAAAAACCTCAAAATTTTGAACTCAGAAAGTCGTAGGAGAAGTGGACAGAAACGACGATTCGAAGGAGAGTATAGTTTACCTACCTCGAGGTCTTCGATTAGTGACGATCGGTGAAGCAAACGGGCAAGAAACGACGAAGATCCGGATCTCTCTCTCTCTAGGTGCTCGCGGGTTTGGGGAGGGGAAATGGGTATTTTTTTGCAAAAAATCTAATTTTCAAGCTATTTATAGGTTTTGGAAAAAGCGGAAAAAAGATTTTTTTGCGATTCCGATTTTTCCTGCGCGTTCCTCTGCGCATTCTAAGATAGGTTCTGGCGACAGAATTCCAGAACTCAAAATAGGATTCTTGGAATTAAACCAAAAGATCCAAAATCGGCATAAGTCGGTGTAAGTTGGATTATCCCGAAAAACTACTTTTTGCAGTGATCGTCGGATGAGAAAACTTCCTTCTGAAGAAAGATTAGGAATGATGAGAGAAATAGGAGAACGCGGGTGGAATCTTCTTTTGCAGCTCCGAATAGAAAAAGTCTTCATCGTCTGTCGATCTTAGGTTTCTCGAACTATCAGGGATTCCGTTACGGCAAACTTCCGAGAATTGGAATTTGACGTTCGTACTTTCCAGGTTTCCGCGTCGAACCACTTGTTTAAGGACGAAAAATAGAAATTCTAACATTTCTCTGAAGATTTTTGGAATTAGTTTCCATCGTGTCCTAAAGTGTAAATTAACTATTCACTAATACCTTTGACCTAGGATTAGGCGTATGTTAGTCGTGCGATAACTCTTATCGGTGTTTCGATAAATTCTTGGACTTTTCCTGAACCTTTTTCCTTCACAAATTTATCTTAATCAAATAAACTCTTTTATTTTATTCACTTATCCAAAGCTTTAAAACTTGGGCCTTACAATCGTGGACAAAGAGTCTCAAACTCTGAAGGTGTGGTCGCTAAAAAGAAGGGTTATTACCCTAATATTGATTTATTTCAAAATTCTTCCAAATAATATAGTGTCGACCATGCAAGTGTGGTGGTACTCATACTTAAGAAATGATGTTGGAAATTTAAGTGTAAGTTTGAGTCTCACATCGGTTATGAATGAATGTTTTGAGTAAAAATGTGGTGTTTGGTTCTCTTGATGATCTTCAGTGTTGGCCCATTGGTGCAGGTTCTTCTGCTTTGGACTTAGTTAGTTGACGAACAAATATCACCACTAATCACGTAAGTCAGCTAATGTGAGGTTAACTTTATCGCTCATAGTGATCATACTCGACTCAAATATTACTTATCACATTCAATGAACAAAAATTACTTATTGATCATCTAAGGTTAAGAAAATCATATATGAACCATTTGTAGGGAAAAAATAATTTTAGGTTGCATAGGGGCGGATCCAGACCTTATATATCAGTGTGGCTAAACATAAATGAAATTATAGACTAAAATATATTAAAAATTTAATGAAAATCGTCTACTATCCAATTTTTGAAAATGAGCTAAAATAACATCATTGTTAACTGTTCCAAGAACATCTCTTTCTATAAAAGTTAAATGACGACCATTCCACGCTTGCAGTTGCTACCGGCAAGCAGTGGCAGACCTAGAATTGAAAAATTGAGTGTAAGACCTGGATTTACAGACAAGTTCATTTCCGACTCACGCGTAGAATCAGTGTAAGCGTGACAGGAGTTTGATGTTTGAGAAAGATTAATGAAGAAGAAAGTTCAGGAATTGCTTGAGGAATGTTGCGTAGTTGTTGTAGGAGTTAGTGCGAGTCGTCTGCACACCTGTCTTATGGCGAGCGTGTCCAGAATAGGCTAATTTCGCTTTAGAGCAACGTAATAAGTGAGATTTCGAATCCTTGGAAAATTTAAAGATTCTCTTTATTTTTCCTTCGACCAGCGTTTCATTTCGGAACCCTGGACTGTACGCACGATAGTATTCACTTTTCGGAAGTCCGACAACGCTAATTTCTTTGCTTCGAAACCCTAAATTCAAGCGCTGGATGAAGACTTTTTCTATTCGGGACTTCTAACGAAGTTTCCGTCCGCAATGCCAAATTTGTTTCGACATTTCCAATCTTTCTTCAGAAGGAAGTTTTGTCGTCTGACCATCACAGCAAAAAGTAGTTTTTCGGGACAGATTAACTTACACCGCTTTTGGGATTTTAGATGTCGTTTTTCCCAAATGTCTGAGATTTGTTTTGAGTTCTGGAATTCTGACGCCAGAATCTCTCTTAGAATTCTTCGGTGAACGTGCTGCAAAAATCGGAATCGCGAAATTTTCATTTTCCCGCGATTTCACCTGCCTATAAATAGTCGAAAAAGCAAAATATCTCCTCATTTGCTCCAAAGAGGCCGCGAGTTAGGGAGAGGAGAGGGAGAGGAGATTTTCGCCGAAACTCGACCGATCTTCGCGCAGTTCGTCCCTACTTCGAGGTACCGAGGTAACTAGCATGATTCTTACCTCTGATTACTGTTTCTACTGCGTTTCTGTAGTCGTTTCTGTGCTCACAGTTTTGAGCTTTTTGTAAAACTGTCTGTTTTCTCTGATTTCTTGGTTGGGTTATCTTCCCTACGTGCCCAAGAGTCTAAAACCTCTGTCAGTATTCGCCGATTGTGATCGAGTTGTCAAAGATCTGAAAAACTGTTTCAAAACCTTTTTGTCGCACATTTCGAAACTTTATTGTCGAAAAGTCGTAATCTGACTTCGTGCCTTTAGGATTTGTTGTCACGGACGTCGTTAGGATCATTGCTGTCAAATTTGTTTTCCGAACTGATAACTTTGATGTTTTGAGCTTTTATTTTGGACCAAAACACCCTTGAACGGCCGTATTTTGATCGGATTGTCCGAAAATTGTTCCGACAGTTTCTTTGCCTTAGTTTTACCCTAAAACTACCTTGTAAACAGATTTGATCGAAGAAAAAGAGCCGGAGCCCTTTTTCTCTTATGGCCGTGAGCTATGTAGTGAGGGGGGGAGTTTTCGTTTTCGAAAACTTATCTTTTCGTACCCGATCGTCGTATTCTGAAGCTTTAATGCTTTTTCTATCGTTTATGCGTTGTATTGCGATCGAACTAATCGATTTTGTTTGGATTCTGCTTTGTTTTTCTCCGAGGTTCAGTTGAAGGAACTTTGGGTTTTGCAGAGCATTCGTGTGAAGGAAGTTTTAACCACAAGACTGGAGCAGCTCGAGGTTAGGGCAACTTACTATTAGCTATGATTGCATGATAGGTGTCGATAAATTCGACTTATGCTTTATCTGATGTTGATTATGATGATGAGTTGATGTTATGATGCTTTTCCATAACTTGTGATATTGTGATATTGTTGGATTGTGCGTTTTGACGCGACTTCGGAGTGGGGATTCATTGATCTGGTGATCTTTGATATTTCGGGTTGGATGTACAACCCTAGGCAAGTTCAAACTTGAGTTTTGAGACTTAGCCATTTGTTCGTATTCTTAGACTTTCCTCGGGAAATTTCTTTTGGGTGGTTGATCTTTGGAAACCTAGTATGATTAGACTTTCGAAAAATAGAGACTCTGGGAAACTTAGATTTTGAGAAATAAACTCATAACTTGACTAATTCAATTCGAAACATTTTTATTAACGAATAAGCATAGGAGAACGAAAGGGGGAAAATAATTGCGAAAGACGGGGAAAAGTCGACTTTTGTTGTGGGTTCTGGAATTGGGGAAAGCCACTGAGGTGAGCTACGGTGATGATTGAAAGTCACCGAGTACTCTAGTACTCTTGTTATTCGAGTTGTGTTGTATTGACCGACACTAACTCTAGGTTTTGTCTTTGGGTTTTGTTGTTCGAGTTGTGTTGTATTGACCGACACTAACTCTGGGTTTTGGGTGTTGGGGTTGTGTTTTATTGACCGACACTAACTTTGAGTCGTGTTGTATTGACCGACACTGACTCTGGCTTTGATTTTGGGTTTTGTTATTGGAGTTGTGTTGTATTGACCGACACTAACTCCGAGTTGTGTTGTACTGACCGACACTAACTCTTGGGTTTTTGATATTGGGTTTTGAGCTAAACACTTATGCGGTGAGGACGATTCGATGTTTGGCTAACCATATTGCATCAATCGGGTGAATAATGGGAATGGTTCACCTGTGCATCTCATGGTGAATAACGGGAATGGTTCACCAATGCATTAATGATGAATAACGGGAATGGTTCATCATACGGTGAATAACGAGAATGGTTCACCAAGGATGAATAACGGGAATGGTTCATCCATAGTGAAGAACGGGAATGCTTCACTTGTGGCGAACGGGAACGCGTCACAATCCGGATCATATTGATTGCATTTCACGCTTACATTCATTCTGACTGGGATTGTGTGCTGTTTGATTTATTGAAGCATTGTTAGAGCCGATAACATGCTAGGAATGTATATATATAATTCTATAAACATATATATATACCCCCTTATCACATGTTGGTTGTATATCTACTCTATTCCGTGAGTTGACCCTGCTGCCAGACGTCGACGGTGGATTGGGTTTCGATGGTCTCTCCCTCGGGGAGGATCAGGTTTGAGTTGGAGGACCGTACTGACGAGCGTGGACGTCTGACGGAGAGAGTTCTACGACGCATGGAGCTGAGCTTCAACTTGCCGACTTCTGTTCGTTGTGGACTTGGTACTGGAAGGGTAGGTTTAGGCAGGCGTCATATTTTGTGTAGAGCTCTGATTCGTCTTACTTTTGGGACAGGGTAGGTTCCTGACGCATGACTTTTTGTGTGGTTCTCTTACCAAGGAATCACAGTGAGTCAGTCGGACCATAGGGGTCTTTACTTAGGCCATTTTGAGGCCGACTTTCTCCTAGTGGGTTGTATTTATAATTTTCTCACTCACACTTCTGGTTCTGTATATATTTGCCTACGGGCACACTACTTTGGAGTCACTGCGAGTGCGCGTGACATGGGAGTGCAGCTGAGGCTGTGCATGGGTATATATATTTGTATATTGGTTAGTTTAGTTGTTGGGTTATGTCTTTATTTCTTTATCGCTCTAATCAAAAGGTTTCAAACGAAAAAAAAAAATTACCTGTTTTTCGCGTAAAGTTTATTTTTGGTTACTAAAGTGACACTTGGAAATCGGGGTGTTACATTGAGGGGGTCAAAATAAATAAGATTTCAATTCATATATATATATATATAACATAAAAATAAAGATTAAACTAATTAATATACATGAATATTGAGATTTTTTTTCGTTGAAAAATAGTGAAATTTATTATAAGTTAGAATAATAATATTAAAATTTTACATTTCCTTTTTAAATTTTTTTGATTCTTTTAATATTCTTGAACCTTTAAATAACATTTTTTATCGAACCTGGCACCTAGCATTAAAAGGGATAGCACTAACCACTTGTGCTCAGCAAGTTATTTGATATAATATGCATATTATTTATACATATATAATAATATGGAGCCAAAAAGGTGTATGGAGCCAAAAAGGTATAGAAATTAAAAAGATATAGAAATTTCATGGAGCCAAAAAGGTGTATGGAGTAAACGGATTAACCAGTCAGATCCACAAAATGTATTCAAATTAAATTCATAGAAGGTGAGATTTAAGATCCATGGAAACTCGTTCATGTGGCGTGGGCCGCCGCGATCATCGCCGGAGGGGTGGTCGTCACGGCGGCCGCGGCGGTGGACGGTACAACAACCGTGAAGTACCTCAAGAGCCGGAGCAGGAGGCTTCTTCGGTGGGGGTTCACTCGGTGGCGCAGTCACCGGTCTCGTTGGTGAATGCAGCTCCGGGAAGACCTTCAGATCTGATAGCTAGATCAGATCCAGGAGTCAGGCGACGATCAGCGCCGCCTGAATACATAAATCTGGATGACCTCAAAACTAGCGTTCCAAGAAAAGCACCAGAGGTGGTGACGGGAATCACTCTGGCGGCTTTGCAACAAATGTTGGACACTTTGCAAAAAGTACAAAGTCAGAACGAACAGTTGCAAGCCCAGGTAGAGTATTTAACCCAGCGGCAAGACTATAAGCAAGAACAACGGCTCGAGGCCGAAGACGTTGTTGAATTCCAGCCTTTTGTTCCCGCCATCACAAGGGTGGGCATACCAAAGCATCTGCAAACGATGGCTTTGGACGCCTTTTCAGGCGACTCAGACCCCATGGAACACTTGCGTTACTTTAACACGAAAATGGTTATTGGAGGAGCAACAGATGAGGTGAAGTGTAGGTTGTTACCATCAACATTCAAGGGGATGGCGATGCAATGGTTCATCCGCCAACCGCCCTTCTCTATTGACAATTTTACTGATTTGTCCACAAAGTTCTTAACTCAATTCTCCGCCAATAAAACTACCAAGGCAACCATGTTTGATCTTATCAGCATACATCAACAGCCAGGGGAGAAGCTTAAGAACTACATGGCGCGATTTAGTAAAATGGCGGTTCAACTGGAGGAAGACAATCCAGATGTTTGCCTAGCGTCTTTCAAAAATGGACTCCGGGCGGGTGATTTGAATCGGGACTTAACGAGGCGACCAGCAAAAGACATGATGGACCTTCGTGCTCGTGTTCAGGAATTCATATTAATTGAGCAAGATGATCAGAAAAAACAAGAAAGAGAGGAAGGACGCAAGCAAGCCCAATCTGGTGGGGTGTCACAGGATAAACCTAAGGCGGGAAAGGAAACCAGGGTAGCACAAACCCCCCGTGTACCAAGGCCGGGACCATATCAAAACTCCAAACCAGGATTTCAAAATACATGGCACAGAAATTCTCAAGGTCCTGTTGCAACTACAACTGGTCAGCATGGTGCTACGCCAGCTCCAGTTCCACTAACCAAGTTGAATGCACCCTTAAGCACCATTTTAAGGGCAGTTGGGCAAACAAATGTTGTGCAGTACCCGCCACCACCACGGCGGCCGCCAACTAATGTAGATACCAATAGGTGGTGCGAGTACCACAAAGCGTTGGGGCATACGACAGATAATTGTTGGAATTTGAGGCGGGAAATTGATCGTTTGATTAAGGCTGGTCATCTGGCAAACTTCGTTAAAGACACAGCAACGCCAGAGGTCGCTAGGATCACCCAAGGGGACAAAGGCAAAGGCAAGGAGATAGTTGAAGAGTTGGGCGATCCTGTTGGGGAATGTTCATCTATTGCAGGAGGATTTGGCGGGGGTGCAATTTCAAGTAAGGCTAGAAAACGCTATGTGGCGGCAGTACACTCAGTACATGAGGCAAGCGAAAGCGAGTGTTGGGTGAATCACTCCCCTATCATATTTACCCCTCAGGACTTTGCGCACGTGATTCCCCATGACAACGATCCAATTGTGGTAACAATCAGGGTTAACAATTATGTGACGAAGAAAGTGTTTTTAGACCAGGGGTCTTCGGCGGATATCATTTATGGAGATGCCTTTGATCGCCTGGGGCTAAAAGAGTCAGACTTGAGGCCGTATAAAGGAACCTTGGTAGGATTTACAGGGGACCGTGTCAATGTTCGGGGATATGTGGAAATACCAACTGCCTTTGGCGAAGGAGAGTTTGTAAAGAAATTTCAAGTGAAGTACTTAGTCTTGGCGTGCAGAGCCAACTACAATGTACTCTTGGGGCGAGACACCCTCAACAAGCTATGTGCGGTCATTTCAACAGCTCATTTGACTGTTAAATATCCAGCCTGCAATGGAAAGGTTGGGGTATTACATGTGGACCAAAATGCAACAAGAGAATGTTATTTAAGAAGTGTGGCGCTCTATGGGCGTAAGGCCGCCAAAGAAAGTCACAGAATCACGGAAATCTTCCCACAAGAAGGATTTAGTTTGGATCCAAGAGACGATGCTGATGATTTCCGCCCACAACCTCTGGAGGAAACCAAGCAAGTACAAATTAAGGATAAATTTTTAAAAATTGGCAGCAGTTTAACAAAGGAGCAAGAGGAAAGATTGATCACCCTGCTGGGCGATAATTTGGATCTCTTTGCATGGACCATCAATGATGTACCAGGGATTGACCCCAAGGTGATCACTCACAAACTGGCCATACGACCAGGGGCGACCCCAATCATCCAACCAAGGCGAAGAATGAGTGAAGAAAAGAACAAGACTGTACAATTAGAAACTGAGAAACTGATCAAGGCTAGCTTCATCCGTGAGGTGCAGTACCCAACATGGCTCGCCAATGTTGTGATGGTCAAAAAAGCCAATGGGAAATGGCGGATGTGCACGGATTACACAAGCTTGAACAAAGTGTGCCCCAAAGATTCGTATCCACTTCCCAATGTTGATAAGCTTGTGGATGGAGCTTCCGGGAATGAACTTTTAAGTCTGATGGATGCTTACTCGGGCTACAATCAAATCATGATGCATCCCTCGGACGAGGAAAGTACAGCATTTATGACCAATCAGGCGAATTATTGTTACAAGACAATGCCTTTTGGTTTGAAGAATGCAGGAGCCACGTACCAACGGCTCATGGATAAAAATTTTTCAAAACAAGTGGGCAGGAATATGGAGGTATATGTGGACGACATGATTGTAAAGTCCGCCAGGGCTAGTGATCATGGCGGCGATCTCAAGGAAGTGTTTACTCAATTAAGAATATATCAAATGAAGTTGAATCCTGAGAAGTGTTCTTTTGGGATCTAGGGAGGAAAGTTCTTGGGATTTATGTTGACATCAAGAGGAATAGAAGTGAATCCTGATAAGGGAAGGGCGATCTTGGAGATGAAAAGCCCAACAAGTGTAAAGGAGGTTCAACGTTTGACAGGACGAATGGCCGCCTTGTCACGTTTCTTGCCAATGGCGGGTGACAAAGCGGCCCCATTCTTCACATGCTTAAAAAAGAATTCAAAATTTCAGTGGACAGAGGAATGCGAACAAGCTTTTACCAAATTAAAAGAATCATTGGCCACATTACCAGTACTCTCCAAGCCAACACCGAGCGTTCCATTAGTGCTCTATTTAGCAGTTACTGACAAGGCGGTGAGTACGGTGTTGCTCCAGGAAGAGGGAAAAAAGCAGAAAGTTATATATTTCGTGAGCCATACTTTACAAGGGGCAGAGTTGCGGTACCAAAAAATTGAAAAGGCTGCATTGGCGATTCTGAAAACTGCGAGGCGCCTCAGGCCTTACTTCCAAAGTTTCCAAGTCAAAGTTAAAACTGATGTTCCCTTAAGACAAGTACTTCAAAAGCCTGATTTATCCGGGCGATTGGTTAGCTGGTCAGTTGAATTATCGGAATACGATATACAATATGAGCCAAGGGGCCAAGTCACAGTCCAAAGTTTGATAGACTTCGTGGCGGAATTAACGCCCACAGAAGGCGAAAAGACTCCAGGAGAATGGGTCCTATCTGTGGATGGATCCTCCAACAACACTGGAAGCGGGGTTGGGATAACAATTGAAAGTCCAGATAAAATGATCATTGAACAGTCTCTAAAATTTGAGTTCAAGGCGAGCAACAATCAATCTGAATATGAGGCTTTGATCGCTGGCTTAAGGCTAGCCATTGAGTTGGGGGTCCAGAAGCTATTTATCAAAGGAGATTCGCAGTTAGTAGTTAAGCAGGTGAAGGGCGAGTATCAGGTGAAGGATCCGCAACTTTCCAAGTACTTGGAAGTGGTGCGCAGATTGATGATGGAGGTCAAAGAAATTAAAATAGAACATGTCCCGAGGGGGCAAAATGAGAGGGCTGATGTGTTAGCAAAATTAGCAAGTACAGGGCGATTGGGCAATTACCAAACAGTCATTCAGGAAACCCTGCCTCGCCCGAGCATTGATTTAGTGGAAGTGAAGTTCAAAGCAGTGAAGTCAATAAATGAAGGCCAGCCTTCTTGGATGGAGTCAATCAAGATCTTCCTAAAAAACCCTCCAAAAGATGATGATCTGAACATGAGAGCAAAACGCAGGGAAGCCAGTTTTTACACAATGGTGGATGGTGAGTTATATCGGCGGGGAATTATGTCTCCTATGCTCAAGTGTGTCGATACCAAGGACGCTCCCGGAATAATGGCGGAAGTCCATGAAGGCGTGTGTTCCAGTCATATCGGCGGGCGATCCTTGGCAGTAAAAGTTTTGAGGGCAGGATTTTATTGGCCAACAATGAAGAAGGACTGTTTGGAGTATGTTAAGAAATGTGAGAAATGTCAAGTCTTTTCTGACTTACACAAGGCTCCACCGGAAGAATTAACAACCATGATGGCGCCTTAGCCATTCGCCATGTGGGGGACTGATATCTTAGGACCATTCCCTGTAGCGAAGGCACAAATGAAATATATCATCGTGGCGGTTGATTACTTCACCAAGGGGATAGAAGCCGAGGCAGTGGCGACTATCACAGCCGCCAAGGTCAGGAACTTCCTGTGGCGAAGGATCGTTTGTAGATTTGGGGTCCCCAGGGCGTTAGTAATGGATAACGGAACCCAATTCACAAGCAATGTTACCCGAGAATTTTGCACGGAAATGGGAGTTGAAATGCGATTTGCCTCGGTAGAACACCCACAAACCAATGGACAGGCTGAGTCAGCGAATAAGGTCATTTTAAAAGGCTTAAAGAAAAAGCTTGATGAAGCGAAAGGGCTTTAAGCGGAGGAACTACCAGGCGTTCTTTGGGCATACAACACCACTGAACAGTCAAGCACAAAGGAAACCCCGTATCGTTTAACTTATGGGACTGACGCCATGCTCCCGGTGGAAATAGAAAACCAAAGTTGGCGAGTGGCTCGGTTTAATGAGAATGACAACGGGGAAAATCTGATAGCCAATCTAATTATGTTGCCGGAGGAACAACGGGAGGCACACATAAGGAATGAGGCGGGGAAAGTGAAGGTTGCAAGAAAATTCTCAACGAAAGTAGTGCCAAGAAAAATGAGGGTAGGAGACTTAGTGCTCCGAAAAAATACAATACCCGACAAACACAACAAACTTTCGCCCAATTGGGGCGGGCCTTACAGGATTATAGGCGATGTTGGAGGAGGAGCTTATAAGTTGGAACAACTTAATGGTCAGAGGGTCCCACGGACATGGAACGCCTCACATCTGAAGCAATATTTTAGTTAAATAGACAAAAAACAACAAAGGTGAATGAAGTCGCACTCTTTTTCCCTTTCTTTGGAAAGGTTTTTAATGAGGCGACATATGTAATGAAGGGACAATGGTTCCCATGTGAGAAAATTAATGAAAAGATCATTTCAACAGAATCGCCTGTATTTTTCAATTTAATTTAATTTATATTACGAGTTCATGCAATGCAAATCGTATCAAGGTATGCAATACCGCGAGTAAACCTTTCGGAATAAGAAAGTGTCGCCATCAAATGTTAAAAGCCTTGGCAATTCTAGTGGCCACTAGAAACCAAGCCTCGTCGAAAAATCGACTAAGGTATATAGACCTAAGTAACAACAAAAGTTGATAACAACTCAAGATAACAACGAATGAACTTAAAACGGTCTTCATTAAAAGTAAGAAAAAGGGGCGATGCCCGTACATGATTGAGAATGATAACAAACAAAAGGGCAAGGCCCAAAGATAAAATTGACTTAACAAAATAAAAACAAATTACAAATTTAAGCTACATTATCATTGTTGGCGTCGTTTCCTTGGCTGGCTCCAAATTGAGGGTCTACCTTCTCTTGATCCTCACCCTTGTTCTGGCCATTTCCATTTCCGCCATCTGCTTCTTCTTCAGGCTCACTTTCATCATCAAATTGAGGAAGGAGATCGAGGCTAACATCCTCCTCGCCAACAACTTGGCCGTCCTTAATCTCCTTCAGATAGCTAATGCGGGAAAGATCAAACCCTGGCTCAACTACACTTATCTGCTCTTTGGCCGCCAGAAAGCCTTGAGCAAATTGGAGGGAGGCACGCCCTAAAATGGAAGCATTCAGGCGCTCATATTTCTTTTCCAGCCTTTGACACTTGGCTTGAATGGCAGTATGTTTGTCATTGATGGCTTCTTTCAAAGACTAGGTCTTTTGAAGAAGAAGGTCCGAAGTTGCCAAGTCATCAGTTAACTTAGCACACTTTTCCTCAGCAGATTTCAGCTTTTTGTGGGCAGTCTCAGCGTCAGTCTTAGCTCGCTCATATGCAGTCTTGTAATCGGCTGCCTTCTTCTCAAGACGGTTCTTGGCTGAAATCAACTCCTTCACACACTGAGCCATCCCCGCCACAGTGCTGGCGGCAGAAAGGGCGTGATGGATCGCCACAGAAGCAATGTTGGGGGGGCCTTGACCGGAAACATCCTTATGAATCCGGTTGTCAAAAGTACGGGTCATGAAGTCCAACCCATTGAAATTAGGATCAGTCAAACTCAACAAAGGGGGAGGAGCCTCGCCACCAATAGCTGAGCTAGTGCCAGCCTGGCTAAATGGAGTTGGCGGTCGGTTGATCAGCGTGCTTGAATCCTGGTTAAGTGGCGGGATATTGTCATGTCCCTTCTTTTTTTCCGCAGGCTGCCTTTTGGAAGCCTCGCCAGCTGAATCGAGAGTGGATTGGTGAGAAGATTTACTACCAGCAGCGCCTGAAGTTCTTTGACGTTTGGGGTCCCTGACGTTATCAGAGCCCGAGGCACCTTCATTCTTTTTCTTCTGTTCATCATCAGCGGCCCTTTTCTTGGCCGCCGCAGCAGACTGGGCGAGGTAGTCCTTCAGCTTCAATGGGTTAGTGTCAACCTTGCCTTTTCCCATCGTAGCTACATGGAAAGTATAAGTTAGATAAAGCACATGCACAAAAAGAAAAGCAAGTTATGTGCAAGATTATAAACTTACTAAAAAATTGATTTAAAGTGCCGGATTTCGACGCCTCAATCAAGTCATGACCAGAGATTACTGGTAGTGTGCGAAGGTAATCGGCGATGCCTTGCTCAGATTCATCCAAGGCGTCATATGAAACGGATATTTTCCGGCGAGGGTTTTTTGTCCAGTAAAAAGGGAAGAGGGGATTATTGTCAAAATCTCGGAACAAGTTCTTTATCTCGGGCGACTCCATAACTTTGAAATATTTTTTCTGCCATACTTTGTAATGGCTTTTAAGGGCGGTGAACCGGCTCATGTTCTTACGGGCCAAAAGGGGAACCCATTTCACCGAAGTCGGTTTAGTGGTGACTGACTTATAAAAAAGGAAAAACAAGGGGTAGGTCGGAGTGAAACTCAAATGTTCACAAAGAATTTCAAAGCAGCGGATAAAACCCCAGGCGTTGGGTTGGAGTTGACAAGGCGCCACATTTAGAAAAGAAAGAATGTGACATATAAAAGGCGAGAATGGAAGCTTGATATTCAAGTCTAAGAAGAAATAACCATAAACAAAAAAGAAATCAGGCGATCCATCGGCTGGCTCTTTGCGCAAAAGAACACAATCATCCTCGCCACATGGAAGAACATTCAACTGAAGGTCTTCATTATTGGAGGTGGCGGGGTTTATCTTCGTAAACCCTTGGGCAGATATTCGAAGCGAATTAATGCTCCCAACGCTGCTCTAGATAGAACGCCAGAGACACTTATCTTCAACTAAATGCGCGTTTGAGCGCCATTCAGGTGAAGACAACTCTCCATTAGAGGAGAGAATTGAATCTACAGAGCCGGCGGGACCGGAATCGTCGTGGGTAGAAGGCGAGGAGTGAATTTCAATTACGGTGTGAGCAACAACTTCCTCCTCCGTAGAGGGTGAAGAAAGTTCTAGGGAAGAAAAGCTGGCGTTTGGCAACGACATGCGAGGCAGTTTCATAAAAAGAAAAAAGAAGATGAAAAAACTCAAAGAAAAAAGAAGATGAACAGTCAAAAGAAAAAAGAAGATGAAAAAACTCAGAAAAAAGAAGATGAACAGAGTCAAAAGAAAAAAAAAACGTAAACTAAGAATCTCAAGAAAGAGGAAGGACTAACCGGGGGAAGAACTGTGGATTTGAGAAAGGATAACGTCGGCAATGGGGGAGCACTGCGCAATGACGACGGCCGGAGTATGGAAGGTTCACCGGAGTTCGAAGAAGAGAAAATGAGAGCTGCGGTGAGAAAGTTTTCAGAACAAAAGTTTCCAGAAAAGTGAAAAGTGAAAGGTGAAAAGGGTATTTATAGAAGAAAAAGGAAGAGAGAGAGCGAGTGGGAAAGATCGTGAAGGGTCGTGGGATCGTGGGATTTGAAATTTGAAAAGGTATGAAACGAAAAGACAACTCCTCGAGACGCACAAATGCATTTATGGCAAATGATAACAAAATCCCGGAAAAGAAGGATACGTGCGTCAGTTGAAAAGACGTGATTGACGGGTGTGATAACGGCGATGTATCAACAAAGATAAAAGTGGCGACGTAGAAAGGAACATGAAAATGGCGAGAAATCATAAGCAAGAATGTGAAAACCGGCGTGCAATCACAAAGACCAGCGGTACGCACATCAAAGGGCGACCAATCGGGGTGGCCTACAAAGCAGCACATTAAGACATTTCGACTCGAGAAACCTGAGCCTCATGTCTTGGGGGCATGTGGACTGGGCGGGACATGAAGAATGCTGATGCCCGCCCAAATCAAGTAATCAGACGAGGGAAATCAGCCTTGGCGGGATTCACAGAATAACATTGAATTCCGCCCGCCCTTTAGATAGGCCCACACGTCAGCTGGAAGATTCCTTTAGATTTGTCTTATATGTATAAAGGCTTGGGCCCCGGTTGTCAGGCCCAAGTACAACAAAAGTCCACATCATGATCATCCCCTCTATAAAAGTAGAGGTCAACACCTTGTAAAAAGTACCTTTTGAACATTTAATGAGAATATTCCTTTTGTGATATTTTTAGTACTCTGCTAGGGTTTACTTTCTGTCAGTCTTCTACGTCAGATCTCCCTAGTACAGAACAATGTTTATTAATTGATTTAAATTTATATGAGATTTACTAAAAATATCAGTCTTTTTTTTAATTTAATGGAATACACATGAATAATTTCAACCAATCATTTTGAGAATTTTAAAAAGAGAGTGTTAAAGTGAGTGTTCCTAGCATTTCTCTAACAATATTGTAAAATCAAAAAGTTTATGAGTCTATATTTTCATTTTGTACGCTGTGGAAATATGTTGAAACTAGGGTGGAAATAGGCCGAGCCGAGCCAAGCTTTGTGTGGCCTAGGCATGGCCTGCATTATCTTTTCGTGGCCCAAGCCTGGCCTGTGGCCTATCAATATGCCAAATTTTATGGCTTGGCCTGGCCTTTTCTAAAGCCTGACCTACAAGCCTGCTTAAAAGCCTATTTAACAGACAATTTTATCAAAAGAAGGTCATTAGGCTGGCGGGCTAATAAGCCTTTTATATATCATTGCACTTTCTTTTCAAATAAAAAAACCTGTATCATTGCATTTCAAAAACTAAACCTGTATCATTGAATATGTCTGGAACATTTCAAATCTGGGTTAGGGCAGGGACTTAGGGTTTTCTTTTATACTAAAGTATATACATCAGTTTAAAAAAAATCAAATAATATATTATTATATTATATTTATTTATATTATTAATAAAAATAATATATAAATAGGCTGGCATGTTAGGCCAAATAGGTTTTTTTAATAGTTTGAGCCTAGCCTTTTTAGTTAAACAAGCTTTTAAAAAAGCCTAAGCCTGACCTTTTTAATAAACGACCCGAGCCGAGCCGAGCTTCTAACGAGCCAAGACATAGGCCCCTGACGAGCCGCCTGGCCTATTTCCACCCCTAGTTGAAACATCTGTCCAGATTTGGAACATGCTCATCGGTCAAACTTCTTTATCACTTTTGTCAGCATTCTGATCATTATCAGCTAAGAAAATTTGAAGGCAGGCATTTTATCAAAAGCATTCAAATGTGAGCTTAAATTTAATGTATTTTAAGTGTAAAGTTTTTTTACACCGTCAACCAATCAGATTTTAAAGATTTGTCATATTACTTAATTTAATTAAATAGAAAATCTCTCCTTTCAACATTCAAGAAATTTGATTGGTTGAAGGTGTAAAAAAACTTTACACTGTCAGTGCATCAAAATTTTTCTCTTCAAATATTTGATGGGTTATATATAAGAGTATGCAAATTGGAAATAGATAGTGAAGTTGGTTTATTGGTGTAGTGATTCAACACCTCGTCCCTTAATCAAATAGTTAGTGTGGTTCGAATCGCAAATCTTGTGAATGGAAGGAAATGATAGTGAAAAGAGTTATTTTTGTAATCTTGATTTTTAATTAATTGTTATTATTATTATTTTATTCATTTAAAAAATTATGCAATTTGACCGTCAAAGTTATTTTGTTAATAAGACTAAAAATACTTTCAACAAAACATAGTATTTCAGAATCATCATAGCACTACAATAAGATAAGTAGTCCATGGTAAACCTGGTCCATGCTAGTCGCTGCCAAAAATATTATACAATCAATTTAGAAACTTATAATCCTATTCCATCACACTTTTCAAGACAGAAAGTTAAAAAATAGATTTTTATGAAATAAGATGAAAGTGGGATGTTAAACTCAAGTGACACCTAAACACACCCGACCTTTCATCTTTCATCCAAGTTTTTCTTTTATGATTCCTTCAAGTGACCCGATGAGGCCCACTACTGTGACAAGAAAGCAAGCAAAGCTAAATGCCTTGAGAACAACCCATTTTCTTGTCCAATGACCAACTTGCTTCTGCGCAGAGTACATCTCCACCGGAAAATATATATTCAATGGCCAGAAGCTTATGGCTCCTAACACTCCTAATACTTGGTTGAAGTAAGGGAACAAGATTGCAACTCCTGTGGTTGAAATCACATAGATTGTTCGGAAACAGAACCTGAACATATTCAGCTGAAAACTTGGCAAAAGAGGCAGTTTCAGTTTATAGAAATTATTCACAAAGTCACTGTCGGGAAATTTTCTTGAAGCCCATCTTTCAACAACACTATATATTGGCTGGCAGAAAATCTGATGAGAACATGCAAAATGAAAACAATTCAGGTAAAGTTTAAAAACAGTGAAACTACTAACAAAATGGTATAAATGAAGAATTGATACATTTTACTGATGAAGAAACAAGTTAAGCTTTTTAGATAACAACTTAGGTTGTTTTGGTTAATTATTGAATAACACGCAAAGCAGCTTGTAATTTTTTTAATCAACTAGTTGTGTTGTTCCTGCTAGTTGTGATTATGCCAAAAAGCTAGTAAAGCGGGATGATTGTGTTGTTGTTTCAAAAGTGTTTCAAAATGCCATAAATCAAATAAGAGAATAAGGGTAATATAACTAAATTCTGCTAAGTCATTTATAGGATCCCATATCTTTTTTTGGATAAGCAGAGGATCCCATTAATATTAGAATTTGGGAGGTGTGAATTCTAAGCAAAAACTAGTTTAGAAGTGAGAGTTTCTCTACCAAGGGTTATATCTTTAGTCAATATGAAACTTTTAACACACCTCGTACCAAGGGTTGTACATCTGAGCGTGGAATTTGCATGATTGGACATCTGTGAGGTGACCCATATATAAGAGGACTCTAACAAACAGATCTGAGATAGGCTCTGATAGAATATTAGAATTGAGAGACCTAATTCTACACCAAAAACTAGCATAGAAGTGAGGATTGCGCCACCATTTATAAGGACTATATTGGTCATATCTCTAGTTAATTAGAACATTAACGCACCCCCTTACGTCCAAAGCTGAACATGAAGTGTGGAATTTGCAGGATTAGACATTTGCTAGGGACCAATGTATGAGTGGTCTTCAATAAAAAATCTAGATAAAACTATGTTATGGTACTAGAATTTGAGAGACATAATACTACCTCAAAAGCTAGCGGGGAGGTGAGGGTTAGGACTAACTGAATTATTTTCTATCTAAATCCCTTCTGATGTATTGCTTTATTATTCTCTTGTAATTTCTTGAATGTAATATGATGTACTTTTTGGATGTACTGAATTTTTATCAATTTGACATTAGGAATATATAAAAAGTACTCCTTATGAGCAATCACAAGTCATGATTTTAATGTAAACAAAATAATGTTTGATAAGTTACACTGGCAGTACCTGATATCCTCCCACCAAGTGAAGAATAATGCAAGCATTGGCAAGGTCCACCAGCCAGTAAGGCTCGTAAAACCCAAATCCAGTCAAGAGGTTTCCTGGGGTAGCATTTCCAAAAGCAGCATATCCAAAGCCTCCGCAACAGAGGTAGAAGAATGTTGTAATGATGATTGAAATCATGGAGGCCTTTTTCATCGTTTGATTTTCTGGTGGAGGAGACTCTAGAGTGTCCTTTGCTCAACAAAATTCAATGCATTGTTTTAGTCATCAATTTTTCTTCTCTACCCACAAAATTTTAATATGAAATGTTAAGGTACCTGTATCTCAAGAAGGATTATTGAGTAAGGGTAGGCATAGGCTATGTCACCAAGTGCTTGGAAGACTAACCATAACTTGTCACCAATATTAGCAGCTGGTACTCCAGTTAGGCTCCCCATAATTCTTCCATTTTCTACAAGTGGAACAAAAATTAACCATTTTCTCATATTCACTCATTCACCTCTCTGCTTCTAACTAAATATCATGATATGGTTTTTTAACAATTGTATCTGAATGTAGGTTTTTAATTAGGACATAATTCTTCCATTTTCTCCTTAATCATCAGAATGCTTGAAATTGTCAAATAAGGGAAACCTTAAATTGACATCAAATGAATCAAAAGAAAATTTACCTATGACAGTTGCTATGCCAAGTCCTAGTCCAATGAATGAGTATGTAAAGGACATAATTGCAGCAACAACTGAAAGCCATGCCATGTTTTGGAGATCTGGAATGCATGACACTAGAATCTGAACAAGTCCATACAACACCATATACAAACTACCCCCATAATTACAAGGAGCCTGGTGCCCTTCCTTGTGATAACAATTTGATTTCAGAATGGCTCTGTATTAGTAGAACAAACATGTGTCATATACTTAAGTCCAAAATAAAATAAAATGAAATCAAAGAACGGTCTCTCTTATATGAAATGAAAAAAAAAAGGAATAGATGCAAGTTTAAAGCACCGACTCTAACATAGACACTGGACACGACAAGACACAGACATCATGATAAAAACAACATTCAAAAAGTAGGACACTGAATGAATGCATATATATATCCACCTTTTTAAAATTACAAGTTACCCTGTTTATAAAGAAAATATAAAACAATTCTATGTCATGTGCCCAAAGAGCTTGAAAAAATTAACACTCCTTTGAGAAACTATGTCTCAAAAGAAATAGCTAATATTTAATTATTTTCACATCTTTTTTCATTATCATGATTGAAAAGAATAGACTCTTTGATTCATCAAATGACAAATTAGTAATTTGTAGAATTTCACTCTCATACTTGATCAAAACTCATTTCCAACTATATCTCACATGTTAATTTAAAGTATAAAAATATTTTATTGTTTGGCTTTAAAAAATTAATGATATCAGTGTCTCGCAAGTGTTCAGTCAACAAGAGGTGTCGGTTTGAAGTGTCTGAGCCGAAGAAAAAAAATTGCTTAGACACTGCAAAAATGTGTTTGACACATGTTGCACGAGTGTTTGCGTCCAACACCGGGACGCTCTTTTGAACAGCAGTGTCTATGCTTTAGGGTATGTTTGTGAGTTGAGTTTAGTAAGGGGTAAGGGGAGGAGGAGACTTATGAGAAGCTCTCCCCTTATTTGAGAGATATTTAAAAGGAGGGAAAGGGTTTGAGAATTTTACAAAACACTTCAACACCCCTCCAATTCCCTCATTTAGTTGTTTGGTAGAGTTCCCCAAATTTAGGGTTTAGAGGAATTTAAAACTCACGCATTCTCCTTCACTTGCCCTCCCCTCCCTTAATGTGAGTAAAATTGGTGGGCAAGTGAGGGGAAAGAGAGTAAGTTCTTCCGTTGTTTTAAATTTTTCTAAACTTCTTAATTTGGGATGACTACACGAAACAACTAAATAAGAGTTTTAGAAGAGCCCTTCAAAAAAAAAAAGTTTTAGAAGAGTTTTGGAGAGTCTTTACAAATTTTCCTAACCCATCTCCCCTTTTCAAAATCTTCAAGGGAGCTTCTCATAACCCTCCCACTTCCCTTCCATCCACTGCAAAACTTAACTCACCAACACATCCCCTTTGAGGATTCGAGTGATGAAAAATAGTATTTGGGTGATCTTCTCATTTCATGAGGGGGTTTGATAGGAGAAGTACCTGAGACTATTTGCTGTTGTGAGTACATAAGCGATATTAGTTCCATACAAGGTCAAAAATTGAAGGAAACCAGCCAGCCATGTTCTTCTCTCACCTGAACAAGCACTATAAGTTATTAGACATTATAATTACAGTGATACTTCATGAAATGCGTAGCAATATCTGGCTACAGTGATTGCACAAGAAAATGGAGAAGAGTATACCAAGATTGGCTCTAACAGCAGCTATGTATGAGTAGTTTCTTTTCCCAGTGACAGGATCAGGGTATCTATAACAATCAGACATGAGGAATGAAGAAACATAGGTGACAATTGCAAAGCAAAGCAAAGCAACTGGCCCACCAATCCATCCTAGTTGAGAAGTACTCCAGGCAAGAGACAGAACACCAGAACCAATGACAGCAGTGATGATATGAGCCACAGCACTTCTTAAAGTCCCTGGAAAAAATGATGGCAGAAGAACTAAACTTGACGATTCGAACTCAAGTAAATGAAAATGTAGTGGTTATGTTATGGTCTTAGAGAATTTTATTTTACCAGTCCTTTTGGCTCTCCCATCATCATCATATGCACCAGAAGCATTTGTAGTTATTTGGAGAGTTTTTCTCATCCATCTTTATCAAAGTACCTAACTCAGTTGAAGTTCAAAGAGTTTAGTTTACTGCAAGTGAATACGATACCATAGAAGAAATGACTAAGCTAACATTAAAGACAAACTGTCATGTGTGTATTTTGTCAGTGTGTAATACTTGGTACTACTTCAAGTTTTTGCAATGTGAGTAAAACATACTATAATAATAATACTAGCGTACTTGACACAAGAGAATATGAGGAAAATGTCTCTTCTCTTGACCCAATGTTGATGATTTTGATTGTGATTTCAATATATTTATAATGTAGGAGAGGGATTATGCAGAACAGGATGCTAGTGCTGAAACAGCTTCATTTTGAAGCTATATGAAGATGATTATAACATGAGATTTGTGAGCTGAATATTTTATTAAGACCTTCCATATAATTGAGGAATTTGATGCCATGATCACTTGAATTTTTTAATTTTGTTTTGATTCTTTGTTCACCACTTTCATCATTAATTCATTATGCACATGTTTCTAATTGTAAGCATCATAATCGTTGTAGCTTTTGTTAGATCGGAAAAGACAAGCTTCTTTTAACATTCGCATCTTCCTCATATCTGAAGGTTGCAATTGGATCAATAACCTGACTGATTGTAAGGCTTTGAGTTATAACACTTGAATCATTGCTTTCAAATGCCATCTCCGAGCCAAGAACTTCCTCCACCAGCAAATCCTCCATGTCAGTCATTAAATCAAGTGATCTTGCTCTTGCACCTCTTAGACAGGCCATGTATAAAATGGTGGCAGAAAAAGAATTGGAAATGTGTCACTAGCCAATTTCTTTAAAAAGAGGATGTTATAAAGCTCATGCTACGCATGAGGTCTAGAGAGAGGCCGAGGTCGACCTACTACTTTGTATATCTACTTATCTAGTGTAAGCAGTATTTCTTTGCCTTTTTGAAAGTGGCTATTCCACTGCTCAAACGAGTGACTGAGTGACTGTAAGGTCACACGACAACAACCTTAAAAAGCACTGAGACTCACTATCTAAGCCAATCTTTATAATATCACATAAAAAAAAAAAGGAAACGGCAATCATCTTCATGAGAGGTTTAACAGGAGAAGTACCTTAGACTAGTTGCTGTTGTGAGCAGATATGAAATACTGGTCAAATACAGAACCAAAAATATAAGGAAACCAGCAAGCCATGTCCTTCTCTTCCCTGAACACACAATTTAATTAGATGTTATACTTATAGTGGTAGTAGTTCATGACAAGCATATCAGTCTTTGAATACGGGCTTATTCGAGCTTCTGTGCAAAAAAATACACTAAATAAGCTCCAATAAGTTCTCTCTGGTTTGCATCAAAACTGGTAGTAAGGCATATGAAAGAGTTATTGTGTTGTTTGTTACCAAGAGTGACTCTAACCGCATCCATGTATGAGTAGTATCTTTTCCCAGTGACAGGATCTGGATTTCTGTAACAATTAGATAGGAAGAATGTAGAAATATAGGTCAAACTCAAGATTCAAACTCAAGCAAATGAAAATGGGGTTTGATTTTACCAGTCCTTTTTGCTCTCCCATCATCATCGTAAGCACCAGAAGCAGTTGTAGTTATTAGGAGAGAGTTTTTCAAATCCATGATCTGATACTAATTAAAAAGTAAGTGAATGTGGTTCTATTGAGGTAGCAACCAAACCAAAAGGTCTATGGTAAATGACGTCGTCATAGTGTACGTGCTAGAACCATATGAGGGGACTGATGACATCGGTGTATCCATAATCGCAACACCTTACTCTTTTCATGGGCAATCTCCATTGGCCAACAAAAGGAAGTAACACTTTCTATTATGTTCTATTTCATGGTTGCTATGATGGATTATCATGCAATCTTCTTTATTGTCTCTTTTTTTGTTTTGATTTCCAAAAGGAAGTGGAGAAAGGAATAAACATAAACAATGCATACTATGAAAAATTGGGACAATTATGTGCTAAAATTTTATTGAGGTTGTTCTTTAATGATGAGATTATGCCCTAATATGAGGTCAAAAATCAATAGACTACTAAAACATTGAAGGGAAAGAGACTTCAGCCAAATTGAAATTAACAATGGTAACCCATCTTTTCTGGTTAGAGATCTCATAAAGAATGTTCATATTGGTAGAAACAAGCAAATAATCTAAGATTCATATTCATTGTGATGGTTAAACACACGAGAGGTTAACCAAGAGATTGACGAAGTAAGGTTTAAAAAAACATATTAAAAAGGCTATTTATTATGGTAGCGACATGTGTAAATACTTTTTTTAAAATAAGGTCTCAATTGTATAAATTATTGCAGATTGTAGATTCAATTAAATATCTAAACTCAAATATTTTTCGTTTCCTCTAAATAATATATAGATCTCGCCCAGAATATTATTAAAACTAAAAAGAAGTTCATCATAGGTGGGACGAAAAAAAAAAGTTTAGGTTTTTGGACTAAATCACACCCACAACTAAAGTTCAAACATTCTTTTGGACATTTAGAACTATTTTAGGCGTGCATGCTTCGAATCCAACAAGTTGTATCAGAGTGCAATTAACTCAAAGACCCAAGATTCACACAAAAAAAAAGCCCAAAAAATACTCAGCAAAAAAAGTACTACCAACTAAATCTAGTCATGACTCCGTGAGACGGAAGTTCAAATAAAAGGAATACAAGCTGACACCAATTACCTCTGAGGTTTCGCTTAATGAAACTAATAATAAAAGTCCCACATGAGTGAGATAAAAAATCTTATAATTTATAAGTGGGTATGTCAAAAGTCCAATAGTCTTAAAGTTTTTAAACAAGACTACACTAACAACTAAAGCCCAAATATCACTATCATTTTGGGCTTCTCATCCCTCTTTTATCTTAAAATTACTATAATGACATTGAAGATTGTGAATTTTTGTATTGTATGTATATATAAAAGGATTTAATTTGTATGTACTGATACTGTATAGAGTGTTTTACACACGCATCTAATCATATTTTTCTATTTTTCATTTAAAAAATATATTTAAATTTAAATCTAATTAGTACATGGCAAATTAGTTGATTTTAATTGAATATTATTAGAGATGTCACTACATAGTCATTGAACTCTAAATAAAATCGTCTATTTGCACCAAAATCTTCTGACGTAAGATATACTCAGCAGCATGGGACTGATAATTATTGTTTTCAGAAACAACAATTTAGATTTTGACAATCACAGATAGCAAACTACATCTCTTTTAGAACTTGCTCTTTGAAGGGTGTTCTGCACCAAGCAAAACTCAATATTCCATGACTAGCACCTTTTTCACCTTCAGGCATCCTCCCCCAATTGTGTACCCCTTATCAAAATTTCAACAACCGTACCATCAACATGAAATTGAATTACACAAATATTATACAATCAATTTAGAGATTTATAAGGCTATGTTTGAATATAGTTGACATGGGTAAAATAGAAGTTAGACAAAAAGTGGACATAAACTTTTCTTATGAATTGCGATGAGATTCCATTCACATTATGCTAAACTGGTATCCGAACACACACTAAACCTTTCATCTTTCATCCAAGTTTTTCTTTTATGATTCCTTCAATTGACCCGATGAGGCCTACCACTGTGACAAGAAAGCAAGCAAAGCTAAAAGTCCTGAGAATGATCCATTTTTTAGTCCAAGCACCAACATTCTGCTGCACAAAGTACATCTCTACTGGGAAATATATAGCCAGTGGCCAGAAGTTTACAGCTCCTAACACTCCAAGAACTTGGTTGAAGTAAGGAAACAAGATTGCAAGTCCAGTGGTTGAAATCACATAGGCTGTTCTAAAACAGAACCTGAAAAGATTCAGCTGAAAAGCAGGCAACAGAGGCAGTTTTACTTTGTAGGAGTTATTCACAAAGCCACTGTCTGGGAATCTTCTTGAAGACCATCTATCAACAGAACTGTATATTGGCTGGCAGAAAATCTGAAGAGAAGACCATGCAAAATGACACAAAAGTATTAATAGTCAGTTAACATTAAAAAGTTCTCCTTAGTCAACTTTGATTAGTAACACTAGTAGTACCTGATATCCTCCCACCAAATGAAGAATAATGCAAGCATTAGCAAGGTCAATGAGCCAGAAAGGCTCATAAAACCCAAAACCTGTCAAGAGGTTCCCTGGTGTAGCATTTCCAAAAGCAGCATATCCAAAGCATCCACAGCAGAGATAGAAGAATGTTGTGATGAAGATTGCCATCATGGAGGCCTTTTTCATTGTTTGATTTTCTGGTGGAGGAGACTCTAGTGTGTCCTTTGTTCAACAAAATTTCATACTTTGTTTCAGCTATCAAAATATTTTTTTGTCTTCCTTTCTAACTTAAATCACCCTACCCTCTATGCACCCAATTTGAATATGAAATTTAAAGTACCTGTATCTCAAGAAGGATAATTGAGTAAGGATAGGCAAATGCTATGTCACCAAGTGCTTGGAAGACTAGCCATAACTTGTCAGCAATATTAGCAGCTGGTACTCCTGTTAAGCTGCCCATAATTCTTCCATTTTCTGCAAGTGCAACAAAAGTTATCAATTGTCAGAAAGCTTAAAATTGTCAAATAAGTTGAATCTTAAATTGACAGAAAATGAGTCAAAACAAAAATTACTTATGACTGTGGATATTCCAAGTCCTAGTCCAATGAATGAGTATGTGAAGGACATAATTGCAGCAACAACTGAAACCCATGCCATGTTGTGAAGATCTGGTATGAATGACATTAGAATCTGAACAATTCCAAACATCACCATATACAAACTACCCCCATAACCACAAGGAGCTTGATGCCCTTCCTTGTGATAGCAATTTGATTTCATAATCGCTCTGTATTAGTAAGACAAAAATGTGTCATTCATTCATAAAAAGTCTCTATAATATCACATTTTCATACAAATAGTATATAGTATTAGGGTAATCTTCCAATCTCATGAGGGGTTTAACAGGAGTAGCACCTTAGACTATTTGCTGTTGTGAGTACATAAGCAATACAAGTCCCATACAAGGTCAAGAATTGAAGGAAACCAGCCATATATGTCCTTCTCTCACCTGAACTAGCACAAAATGTAGTTAGACTTTGAGCCTTTTTGGATATGGACCAAAGAGCACTACCGGGGCTTATCCGGTGCTTTTTCGAGTAGATAACCTCCGATAAGTGCTCTTTAGTGCATGAAAAGCATAGCAGTGTTTGGCTGCAGTTATTGTAAAAGAAAATGGAGAAGATTTTAGTACCAAGATTGATTCTAACAGCAGCCATGTATGAGTAGTTTCTCTTCCCAGTGACAGGATCAGGGTGTCTGTAACAATCAGACATGAGGAATGAAGAAACATAGGTGATAATTGCAAAGCAAAGCAAGGCAACTGGCCCTCCAATCCATCCTAGTTGAGAAGTACTCCATGCCAGAGACAAAACACCAGAACCAATAACTGCAGTAATGATATGAGCCACAGCACTCCCCACAGTTCCTGCAAAAATTAACTAAAATTCAGGATTCAAGCTCAAGTAAATGAAATTGGTTTGTTACTTAGAGACTTTGATTTTTACCAGTCCTTTTGGCTCTCCCATCATCATCATAAGCATCAGAAGCAGTTCTAGCTATTTGGAGAGAGTTTTTCACATCCATGTTTATCCAAGCACCAAACTCAGTTGAAGCTGCTCAAGGAGTGTAGTTAACTGCAAGTGAATACCATAGAAATGACTAAGCTAACAACATTAAAGATAAACTGTGAAGCATGTACTACAAATTGAAATTAATGTTTGTGGTGGGGAGGTGCATAATTTTGGCCTCATGTGGCAGGAAAATCTATGGCAATACTTTATCTTAGATGCAGTTTTCAAACTCATGATTGTCCTTTCCTTGAAAGACTGACAATTGCACTAAAAGTTGATCTGCTTGAAAGAGCAGCATTGGAGGAGTTGCAGGAAAAGTGTATAAAAATGTGAATATGCTGTGACCAAACATGTGCTTGTGTGTATGTATGTTGTCAGTGTTTGGTACATGAGCAACTTCAACTATTGGAAGACATGTTTTTGCTAACTAGTGTGTGTAAAACAGACTACAATACTATCTTACTTGACACAAGAGAATATGAGAAAAATGTCTCTTCTCTAGACCAAATGTTGATGATTTTGATTTTGGTTTTGATTTCAATATATTTATAGGGTAGGAGGGATTAGGTAGAACAAGATGCTAGTGCTGAAACAGCTTTGTTTGAAGCTACATGAAGCTGCATGAGATGAGATTATGACTTATGAGCTAATTATTATATTGAGATTATGACCAATAATTGAGGAATTTGATGCCATGCTCACATGAAATTTTTTAATTTTGTTTATATTCTTTTTTCATTACTTTATGGTCGTAGTAAAAAGAATCAATATCACTGTACCTAAAAAGTGGGTGGATTGTCTAAGTCTCCAAAATCCAAATGTTTGAAAAGCACATGTCTCTGACTTGGAATTGTAAGCATCATAGTAGTAAGTAGTGTGTAAATCCGACTTATACGGACAAACAAGTCTTTTATGGTCTAGCAACAAGTTGATTTTAGCATTCAATTGAGTAGTTTAAAAGTGAAAGAACTCATATACATCAAATGCTGATTAAAGTTGTGATTTTGAGTTAAAGTTGTGACTTACCGTTCACTTTAGTTTACTCTCTTAAACTAATATGAAGATCTCCTAAAATTTTATGCATTTCACAACCCAACAAAATCTAATACATAAATTCAAGGGATAATCCTCTAATTGGTCCATATGGTTGTGTGGCCGTCTGAAATTAGTCCCTCCCGTAAAATCTAAGTCCTCGCGTTTGAAAAGTGTGTGGAAATTAGTCCCTCCGGCGAGGACCTGCTACACACACTTTTTCAAACGCGAGGACTTAGATTTTACGGGAGGGACTAATTTCAGACGGCCACACAACCACAGGGACCAATTAGAGGATTAACCCTAAATTCAAAATCTCTTAGGTGATACTATTACTTTGCTCACATTTTATATTTTCTCTAACTATAAGAGTGAGATTTCATAAATTAAAATTTTCCGAATTAAAATACTTTAAAATTTTAATCCTTGTTTTAAAAATTTCAATTTCAAAACTTGTTATTATTTTTCTTCTAATTTTCATTCTTATTCTTAATCAGAAACTCAAGTTCTTATCCATATAAGTTTAGTTTGTTTGTAGGAACCAAAATTAAGTTGGATGATAGATGAGGGAGACTCACAACATGGAGCTCTAAGCTCCTTCTACATCAGTGGCACTCTCAGCTAACTGTAATCATACATGTTTGGTACTTCTCATAGACACTTCCTGTTGCTTTCAGTGGCATCTCATGGCTGCCCAAGTTTCTGAACCTGAGACACATCTTCAGTCTCTCCCAACACTCTCTTTTATAGACATGGAAACATCAACGATATGATTCAATATGATGGAGATGCCCTTTTCTTTTCTGCAAGCGGTGGTGCAAGAGGTGGAAGAGGTGGTTGTGCGGCACCTCCTTCTTTTGCCACATGCTTGATTTAACACCAACAGATATAAATTAAATTTTAATAAATAGTTCAACATTCTTTGATAAACATTTTAAAATTGAATAGTCATGCAAAATTATTCTAGCCCAAATTGAATAGTCATGTCTTCACTAGTATTTGATTAATTTGATTAATTAATCGTTCAACATAAATTGCTAACATTTTTTAATGTTGGATTTTTTTGTGTGGATAACCCATTACAAATATTCGGTATGGATATGGTAAGGGACACAATAATTCTTAACATTTATAGATGATCAGGTATTCACGTTAATATAAAATTAAAGAATCTATATTTTAATGTAAATTAGAAAAAAAATTGTATAATGAATTAATGAGGCATAATAAAGTTATATGAAATTAAAAATGCAGAAATAAAAAATACAGAGGATGTAAAATGAGTGAAAAAATTTAGATATATAATGAACATGTTACATACATATCATATACTAAATATAATATATATTTCATAACAAGTAAAAACATGAACATATAGAATTGCAAGTATTCAAGGTGTATTGGCAGCCCCATATATTCAATTTGCACCATGCCTAATACATGTATAGCTCACAAATGATTGAACTAAATACTATAGAGAACCAACATGTCCAAAATTTTGCGTTCACATTACAGAACGCGTAGAATTGTTGACGTATAAACAAACATTATTATCTGTTGTCTTCAAGTTGATCTCTGTTTGATTGAAAAATGCCAAAATGGAGTGTCCTTTAATTTGGCTCATCCAAGTTGATATAATGATATTGGTACGTACATTTTATTAGTTAAACCTAAAGAGAAACCATATACATATCCGAGACATTACAATGGGACTCTATATTATTGATATTAGTAATCGTATGGGACTATATGCTAGCTAACTCACAACGTGCCAAAAAGTGAGTAGCGTGATGGTAAAGGAAGTTCATAAGATATGGGTTTCCTGCTAAAATGTCTATATAAAATGCATTCTGTGACTAAATTATCTAAGCTACTATAGTGAGAATAGTTTGTGGTTAAGTGCTTCTCAAATTGGACTGATTGGATAAAATTAATCTTGGCAGGTATAAGGAATCTGCAATTGGATTTTGTTGGCGTCATGTTTTTATAGTATTTCCTGCCCAAATTTCTACAATAGATGAAGCAGAATTTGCCAGAAACTGTGGTCTATATATAACAGGTTTTATCCTGATCACGAGACAAAATTACTATTTGATCTAGTTTATTGATAACTTTTTTTCTTTTCTTTTTCTTTTCTTGTTATTAGACTAGATTAACTTAATTTATCTTAAAAACTATTAGAGGTGATGATTAATTAATATATATTCTACATTTTCTAAACACTTAAATGACAAAGTCTTTAGTGAATGTGAGACTTCTTCACATTTATTTTTATCCTTGACACATCACCATTATGACATTAGAAGAATATTTTTCAATCAAATAAAATTTTATCAAGGATGAAAAGTTATGAATTTTCTTTTACAAAGACTATTTTAGATGAGGGCGTATTTGTCAAGGATCAAAACCATATTCAACCCCAAAATATATAAGTCAATTTTACCAAGTGATAAGAGTTATCTGTCCCGAAAGGATAACTTAAGTGGTAAGAGCTGGGGACATATGAATGGGGAGGGGAAGGTCCACGGTTCGAACCCTGAGAGAAATATTTGTAACTTATTAATATCTAACCACTAACATTTGCCATAAAAAAAAATCTACCAAAAAATTGCATGCTTATAAATGTAAATTAACTTAAACTCAATGTCACTTAATTCAGCTATTTAATTCATATTCTATTACTCATGTTGGTGAAAATTTAATGCCTCTCGATTACCACTCGTACGTATATGGGTATCTCCGTGAGGATTACCCCATTTTTTTGCCTTGGTCTTAGAAATTTTTTATCTCTGGGGTTGGGATGAAAATTCCCCTATAACAAATTTGAGATATGGGTACCGCCCACGGGATGTCAAGAAGCTAATAAAAAATGGGTTTCCCTAATATGGACGCCAAAAAAAATGTCCAAATTTAAACCCCTTTGTTTGACCGGTGACCAACTATCATTTTCTTTTTTTTTTAGTACTTCATTAAGTGTTAATTAATCTCGTGTTTGAAAAATTTGGAAATAGAGTTAAGGATTGGACAAAACTTATGTCTCCTCACATATCCAAAACTAAAGTAAAGAACCAGTTGAGAGAAACTCATTTAATTTAGTGGTGATTTCAGGAAGAAAATGAGCAATACAAAAACAAAAAACCCATTTGATTTAGGGGATTTATCCTCCCTTTCGCACCATCAATTCCATATTGAATCAGGGACTCGTGATAGTAGGTCAACAAAGTCTAAAATTGGTCCCAAAAGAAGGGACCACACTAGACGGACCCATAAAAAATATATAAAGAACCATAAACATAGCCGATAACATAAAAGAAAAAAAATTACAATCAAAATAAAGAATTGAGGATATTTGACTAGAAGTTTTAATAGCATGGCCTGATACCAAAGATTAAGGAATCACGTATAAACGTAAAAACCCTAGATTTCTTACTTACTATTATCCAATTTCATATTTTCCCTAACTTTTATCCCTCTTTCTTTTTGTTACCGCCGCTACACTGCTACATACAGATCTATAAGAGAACATTCTTCTATCTGGTTCACCTAGTTACCTTTGTTGTAGTTAAATTCTGCAAAGTATAAGGGATGCGAGGACGTGGAACGGAGAGGAACTCCACACTCATAATAAAATGTTGTCTCACATAGTCGGTATAAAATAAAGTTTCGATTCGTTCACACCTACTTCTTATTTTATATCATTTTCACTCACATTTTTTTTTTCATATCTCTCACTTTTTTTTATCACATCAGTCATCATATTATATATATTCTTATCTCTCATTGGAGTGTGGGTGGAATGGTTGTAGAGATATCATTTCCATATAATAATAAAATTTATATTAAGGGAATTATTATTCAGACCTCCCCCCCACATCTATTCAGATCCAAGGAAAATAGTGAAACCTGAAAGAACCCCTTTTGAACGCACCCTCATAGCGCGTCTCTGTCGCACTTAAAGCCTCATTTCGTAAGAGCGACAGAGACACACTTTGAGAGTGTTTCGTTGACGCACCTTGAGCATGCGATTAAAACGCACCAGCCATTGACCATAACTCAACAACCGGGAAAAGCCATTAAATGCATCCGTTATTTTCTATGTTTTTCGTTACCATCTATGCAAGTTCGAGCACTATAAATAGGGTCTCTTCCTTCCTTCATTTTCACACAAATATCTCCCTTCTTCCTCTTATGCTCTTTCTTTTTCATACGTCTTATGGTTTTGAGTTGTCAATGGTTGGGGTGATGCGGATATTATCCCCAGCATTAGCAAGTTTGTGTACTTTGAGAGCGATATTTCAAATTCAGAGTGCCAAACTTGCTAATGTAGGGGTGACCATCCTTGGTTATTCAAAGTACCTAAACTTGATAAATGGAATGGTCCAAGCTCTGGGAGAAATAGCCTCGTTGGAGACCATTTGTAATGATGGAAACATCTAGACTTAGTTGGCGGCGCTGCTGGATTCCCCAACCGGGCCTTGAAGAAGATGGTTGGACCAGTAGAGGAGGAGGACAGGAAGAAAGAGAAGGATCAGAAGACAAGGAAGAGGACCTGAAGAAGAGGGGAAAAAAATCCTCCTGATTTATCCCCTAGGGGTCATTGTACTTGTATTTTTCAAGTACTAAGTTTAGGGCTTAGGATTTAGGGGTCATTGTACTTGTATGTTAGGAAATTATGTAATGTATCATGTATAATCAAACCATTGTAATAGAATTTTGTTAACAAATTATGTTTATTTGTTTGTTGCTCAATCTTTCTGTTCCTGTTTATGTTTCTGTTTCTTTTTGTTCCTGTCTCTGCTTCTGCTTCTGTTTCTGTTTATGTTTCTGGTTTCGCGAGAAAAATTGCACATAAACGTGCGTCTTGGACGCACTACAAAAGTGCGGCTAAGACACTGTTTTAATGTGCGATAATGTCCAAGCTTTTAGAACTTTTATCATGTACAGAGATCCTAATGTTCAAGTTTCTGTTTCTGTTTCTGTTATTGTTTCGGGTTGTATGAAATTCTTTGCACCCTTAAGGTGCGTCTTAGACATGCCTGTAATCAAATTGCACCAAAAATGTAATAGTTTATCCATTAAATTACATTAATTACAAGTGAACTAAATTAAGAAGAGATATAGGCTCATACCAAAATAAAGGTTTAGGGGTCATCACGTGTAACACCCCATTTTCCATTATTAGGTTATTTATTATTTTATTTTAATTATTATTATGATATATGGTAATTTGATAAATTATATGATTTTTGTTCTGGACTAAGGTCTAAAGAGGATAAAAGGTACCCTAAACAAACCTTAGCAGAGCTAAAAGAATATATGTGATGTATAAATGAGGAAAATATCTCATTAATGATCAAAAAGGAAAGGTGTCTAGTACAAGGTGAGGTCACCTCCTTTTATAGTAGGAGTGATCCTTATCTAGAATATTCGTGGATTTGGGTCTTACATGCAGGGCCCAAATCCCTATGTGAAATAAGACAAACATATATACATATAATACAACAAGACAAAATAACTCGGGTCCACGTCTTCCAGCTGGGACCTGCATCCTTATCTACTGGGTGTTGGTCTTTCGGGCGGGTCCACAGGCTTGTCATGACCCGCCCGGTCCACAAGCCCACAAGCACACAAGACATGAAGCTTTGTTTGCTCTGAAGCTGAAATGTCTTATAATTGGAGCAGAAAAAATCACATCGCCCTCATATGATTAGCTCGCCCTCTCCTACCCTAGCCCACAAGCCCACAAGACATGAGACTTCACTTATTTTGAAGTTTACATGTCTTATGGAGTTCG
Organism: Lotus japonicus; assembly: GCF_012489685.1. NCBI lineage: Eukaryota > Viridiplantae > Streptophyta > Magnoliopsida > Fabales > Fabaceae > Lotus > Lotus japonicus. The sequence continues at coordinate 40,077,378 of NC_080046.1, forward strand.
CCTTCAGGTCGCCCAAATCGTTGAGCTGGCGCCGTTTCATATGGTGTTGCACCGTTACCAAGAAATTGCCATCATTAGCATTCAACTGCCGCTGTCTTTTCACGCGAGATTCGAGGGATTGCCTCATTTCGTGCAAACGTTTCAAAGTGGTCGTGTCGCTTCTCCTTCTTTCTTCAACTGCCTATAAAAATCCCCCAAATCTCCATTTTACTTTATTTTACTATTCTTCACTCTAAAGCTTTTGCGTTTCTGAACTCTTGCTCCGGTGACTCTTGCTACTCCGGTGACTCTCACTGCATCCTCCGGCCACCATTGCTCGTTGTTTTCCGGTTACTTCATCTCTCTTCGGTCAGTCTTTCTTCCCTCTTTTTATCTTTTACTTTATGTTCATCTTCCACTCATGAAACTTCACAAAATGTCTACCAAAGGTCAAACTTTTTCTTCCCTTTCCCTTGATTCTGTGTCTGATGATGACCGCACCACCGTTAGTCAAGAACTTATCCATGTTGATTCTGATTCTGAATCTAACAATTCGTCCACCATAAGAACCGCCTCCATAACCTCTCATATTTCCACCGATAACCCCTCCACCTCTGAGGATTGGCGTACTAGTGAAAAATGCATTGATCTCAAGTGCCTCAAGTGCCTTTTTCGTTCCGTTTGGAACAGCGTCCAATCTCTGAACAACAACCGCCTCACCGCTCAGGGTTTCACAAACGTGAACCCTGACACCGGCCATAACGATGACTTATCCTTGAATGTTTCTCCTTGTGAAGATAACGAGGTTGTAACCCTAAAGCCTTCAGGAGCCGACGGGGCGCCCGCCTGGTTGTTTCTTCATGGGTACATTTTTACCAAGCTTTTCATGAAGCTCCCATTTTCTAATTTTGTCTGCGACGTGCTTACCTTCTTGCACGTCGCCCCTTGTCAACTTCTACCGAACGCCTGGGGTTTTATTCGCTGCTTCGAATTGTTGTGCGAGCAAGTAGGTTTCGTTCCTACTTACCCCATATTTTTTTACTTTTACAAAACTAGTATTGCCAAACCATCCTGTGTATCCTTTGTTCCATTCTCAGCCCGCCCCAACATGGCCATATTCAAGCCTTTGAAAAGTAACTTCAAACATTGGCAGAAAAAAAATTTTAAGATTGTCCACTCCCCTGAAATTCCCAATCTCATCCGTGATGCAAAAGATCGCCCCTTGTTCCCCTTGCATTGGACTGTCAACCCTCGCTGCGATATTACTGTTGTGCTTGAGGCGCTGACTGAGGAGGAGCAACAGGTCGCCCTATACTTCCTTACTCTTCCCCAAATTTCCTGTTCTGACCTTCTCCAAGCCGTCAAGGATGGGAAACTCCAAGAATTTTTTAGTAAGTTTTAGATTGACTGACTGCTCTCTTGAAATGCCATATTCTGGTTTCTATACTAAAAAAAATTTCCTTTGTGTTCAGCTGAAATGGGAAAGAACAAGGGCGGAGTCAACAATGACAGCATGTAGGCCTTCATCTCCAGCCAGGTTGAGACGGTTAAGGTTCAACGAAAGCATGAGAAGAAAGACACTAAGGGCGAGAGGAACAAGTCGCCGTTGGTTGATGAGCGTGACCCCAAGCGCCAGAAATCTGGCGGTTCATCCAAACAAGATCCCAAGCAGATAACTCTGAATTAGTCTTCATCTAGGGATCAGAAGAAACCCTAGGGCGTCATTCCCCCGCCCAAGCGTCAAACTCCAGGTGCTTTTGATAACTTGGTGGCCGCCGCCAGCCCTGTCCCCCAATCGTCGCGAGATGCAGTACCTGGCAGTGCCACCGGCGCTCTTCACAGTGTTTACGACAATTCTTTCAATGGCCTCCACTTTATGGAGAGGAATTTTAACACCCAAATTCCCCATGAAGTGGCCCGCCAAGGTGTTCGAGGCGCTGTGACCTTTGCCGTGAGCCAAGCCCTCGCCACCACCAGTTGTACCGCCGGTCTTCTTCATCACTTGAAAAATATTGAATCTGACAAGACCCGTGCCGCCCTGAAACTTGAGGAGACTACGGCTGCATATGCAAAGTTCAAGTCTGACACGGAGGCCGCCACTAAGCGTTTTGAAGCTGTGCAGAAGCAGACTGAGGATGCTTTGGAGGGCATTCGCAGGCCACTGCAATCGGCGACCGCAGATCTCTCCCAGGAAAGGGCTGCTAAAGCGAGTCTTGAAACTGACCTCAACGTTGCTGGTGAGTGGATCAAGAAGCTTGAGGCTGAGTTGAGGAAGGCCGACGAGACTCTGTTGGAGAGAAGCTCTCGCCAGTTCGTCATGGGTCATTTGGACGCCAAAGATCAACTGCGGATTCTCTATCCCAAACTTGATTTTTCAGTGTTTGGATTTATGAAGAAGATTGTGGACGGGAAGGTTGTTGGTCCCGCGGATCCTGATGTGAGCAGCTGCCCTTTATGCAAGAATCTGATGACGAGGATGAAGGCGAGGGCGTGGAGAAGGCTGCCTTGGATGGAAAGAATCAGGGCGAGCGTGCAGGGAATAGTGGCCTTACTTCTAATGCCCATCAAACAAAGAAGAATTAATTTGAAAATTTTCTTGGTTGTAACTTGACTTTATTTTTCGTTATATTTGATTCTGGGTCGTGCCCCTTGTTTTGTAATGACATATGACATTGGGCTTCGCCCCCTTTTATCTTTAATTACCTTTTGCTTTTGATTATGATGTCTCTTTTTATGGCTGTATTACCGAGGCTTTGTGTAAATTCAGGTTCCCTCTGAACCGATTGTCCTGCACGATGCTGGGACGAGAGGTTTGACAACTGCTTTACAGTAAAACAAAACTTAACAGCAGAAACAATAACACACAGTAATTGTTAACCCAGTTCAGTGAAAACTTTCACCTACGTCTGGAGGGTTTGCACCCAAAGAAAGGAAATCCACTATCTCAAGATTCAGGAATTACAGACACTCATGAACAACTCAGTTCATAGTTCACTTCCTAATCTACCCAGTGTATTTCTACTTAGAATCTCAACCTAAGTATGAGAGCCCCTATCACTTTCTCTCAATCACTGCCACAGTGATTGGTGAACACAATGAACAAGTAGAGTTTGAACACCATCAAACACACAGAATCTCTCTTTGCTTTATAGAACCAGTGAGCAAAGACAGATTCACAACTAACAAAGGACAAAGCACAATTAACAAATCCTAAAACACTCGATCTCTCTCTATCAGCTTCAACACCTTCATGTTTTAGGTCTTCATCCTTTTATAGACTTCAGCAGCGGTAGCATGGGCTTTAGGGTTGGCACGGGCTGAAGAAACAGATTGCAGTAACAGCAATTCAAAACGCAATCTTGATAGATTCGGTTTCTTATTGCACAAGCAAAGATAGAAACCAATCTTTTAACAAAGATTATTTCAACAAATAACAACCCAACAAATAAACCCTTCTGGAATAGCTACTTGCTCCTCAAGTAACTCAAAAACATATCTTCAGTAAATCTTCAGAGGGCCCACAACAGAACCTAGCTTCACGAGATCAGATGCCACGGCATCTGCTTCGACAATCGGTTGTTTTGACAAGATGCATGGCAACATGTTCCAACAATCTCCCCCTTTGTCAAATTTTGTCTAAAACAACTCACAATCAGAGAGGATAAAAACTAGAGACACAATTCTCCCCCTTAGTCAGAGCTCCCCCTCAAATTGATGCATCTACACAACCAACTACCATACTTCAGAAGGCATAGTCGGAACATACCACTTAGCAGCACAAACACACAACCAGAGGTACAATCAGCCTTAGCACATGATGACACCACAATAGATCAGCTGAAACATCATCGTATCAGAAATACTATCATCAGAAGCTGGCAGCACATAATCAGAAGTACTACCATCAGAAATACTGCTTGTCAGAGGCAGCGTCAGAAGTACTGCTACTTCTGCTTATCAGAAGCAACGTTTCAGGAACAAACATAGCAATTGTCTTGAACTTGTCTTCAAATTGAACTGACCAAAGCTTACACTATCAGAACACACATAGCAGAAACAGAAGCAACTTCATAGTAGAACTTCACTGTAGAAACATAGGTCTTCACAAACTTCTGAAAACTCAAACATCTGAACACTATACACAAACTTCTGAACTACTCCCCCTTTTTAGCACAAATTTGCAAAGGGTGCATCAAAACAAAAGACAATAGCAAAAGAACAAAGCAAACTAGACTTCAGAACCGGACTCCTCCCCAGACTCGTCTGAACTTTCTTCAGATCCTTCCTCCTCTTCATTACCCGCTTTCTGAGCAGCTGTAGCAGCAGCACTTTGCTCACCATCCTGACGTTCTTCTTCTTGTAGCTTGAGTAGCAACGCATCAACCTTGAGCTTCCTGGCAGTGCTCACCCTGATTGTCTCCTGCAAAGCCTTGGAGACTTCCTGTAATTCAGCAATTATGGCCTTAGTACCAAATTCAGTCACAGGAGGAGCAGATGTTCTGCTGGTTGGTAAAGAAATGTCTAGAACATGTGGCTCCATAAACAAACGTTGATCCAAAGTGATTGGAACACCACGAGACATAGCCACATCATCAGCCCTGAGAATCTGAGGATGTTGCTTCAAAATGATCTCAGTAAGAAGTGAAGGAAATGAAACAGGCAGCTTCACAGCACAAGTATCAGCATGCTTTAAGGTCTGCTCAAACACAAAAGTTCCAAAATCAAAAGCAATAGACTTGCCAATCCTGTAGATCAACTTGGCAAGCGTTGCAGAAACACCAGAGGTATGCTGAGTAGGAACCCAATTCACAGCACCAATCCTGTTAAGGATAGCATACTTCACACTGAGATTTCCAGTAAACAACAACTTCTTGCTGGGCCACTTCTTCACATGACCTGCAGTAAGCTCCTTGGCAACATCATCCATGGACACTTCTTCATCAACAAATTCAATAGCACTTCTGCCAAGTGCTTGATTGATAACAGCAGGTGAAAACAGCACACATTCAGCCCTCACATAGACTTTCCTGAATTCTGCACTGTCAGGAAGTCCTACATCAATAGAGAGGTTCACCAAGAACTCTCTCACAAGCTTCTCATAGCACCTTCCAACATTCTGAATAGTATTCATCAGACCTGCTTTCTCAATTAGTGCAATTACATCTCTGCATTCAAGAACATCAGAACCAACTTCCCTTTCCTTGGCCATTCTCCTCTTGCAAACAAACTTCCACTTCTGAACATTCTCTTCTAAGTGGAAAGACACTCTATCAATAGGAACAGCAGGAACATTCTGAGGAATACGCTTACCAGAAAACTTCTTTTTCTCAGAAGATCGAATGTCCTGGACACCGACTTCAACATCTGACCCAGAGTCTTCAACTTCAACTGAAATCTTCCTCTTCTTCTTCTCAGTGGGAGTCTTTTCTTCCTTTTGCTTTCCCTTACTCTTCACACTGGCCTGTCTGGATTTCTTTGATGGAGTAGGAGTGATTTCAGGAGAAGAAATCCTTCTTTTCTTCTTCATCCTCGCAACAACACTATCAGCAAAAGTCTCAGTTAGAGGAACATCATCAGAAGCATCATCAGAGATGTCCTGAACAGAGGTTGGAGCCTGGATTGGCTCTTCAGAATTGATACCCGCAGAGTTATCATTCTTTGAATCAGCATCCTTAGAAGAGGATGATACAGAGATATCAGGCTGGGTAGCACCACCTGAATCTTCATGAGAAGTGGAATCCTTTCCAGAATTTTCTTGAGCAGAACTTTCCTTAGACCCAGATGTCTCAACATCAGGCACAACATCAGGGGGCGATTTCACAGGAGAATCTTCATCATTGATTTCCTCTTCGTCAGGAACATCCTCAAGGATAGGAACATTCGGAGCTTTGCTATTCTTGACCTGTGATTTGTAGACCTTACACGTTGGGTTTCGTGATCTCATCTTCTTGGGAGCTTTCTTGGACACAGAAGATGGTTGAGAAGAATCACTCTTCAAACCCATACACTTGACTCCTTTAGCAGTTCTTTCAATCTTGGCCTTGACAGATTCCTTCTTTCCTGAACTTTGAGACATGATGAATCGAGAGCAATTACAAACAGAGTACAGAACAACGAAATAAAACTGCAAATGTGAGATGATATGACTGGAAGAAGATAGATGCACAAGCGGTTGAGAGAACATAATTTGCCCGTTGGAGGTAGTTATAGGATAAGTGAACCATGAAGTAACTTTCTCTCTGCTGATGTCACAACGGCAGTTAGTGATGACCAAGAATAAACTAGCCGTTAACACACTGGGGCACGCTAATTGCTATGCATCAGAAAAACAAATCCCTAGACTGCCTCTTAATTTTTCAAAAGTGATTGCATCAAGGGGTTTTGTGAAAATATCAGCCAATTGCTTGTCAGTTGTAACATGCTCCAAATTGACAATTTTATCTTCCACCAAGTCTCTAATAAAATGATGTCTAATGTCAATATGCTTGGTCCTGCTATGCTGTATGGGATTCTTGGAAATATTGATTGCACTGAGATTGTCGCAGTACAATGTCATGACATCCTGTTCAACATCATACTCCTTCAACATTTGCTTCATCCACATGAGTTGAGTACAACTACTTCCAGCTGCAATATACTCTGCTTCAGCTGTAGACAATGAGACACAATTCTGCTTCTTGCTAAACCATGAAATCAGATTATTCCCTAGGAAGAAACATCCACCAGATGTGCTCTTTCTATCATCTGCACTACCTGCCCAATCTGCATCACAGAAACCAACTAAAGAAGAATTTGTATCATGAGTATAGAGAATACCATAGTCACTCGTGCCATTGATGTACTTGATAATTCTCTTGACTTGTAGCAGATGACTTGCTTTAGGAGCTGCTTGATATCTAGCACAAACTCCGACATCAAAAGTGATGTCTGGTCTGCTAGCAGTGAGATACAGCAAGCTTCCAATCATGCTTCTATAGAGACTTTGATCAACATCTTCCCCCTGCTCATCCTTGGAAAGTTTGATGTGTGTAGCAGCAGGAGTTCTCTTGTGACCAGCCTTTTCAAGGCCAAACTTCTTGACTAACCCTTTAGCATACTTACTCTGTGATATGAACATAGAATCTTCCATTTGTTTGACTTGTAGTCCTAGAAAATAATTCAATTCACCAACTAGGCTCATCTCAAATTCAGATTTCATTTGTCGGACGAAATGCTCCACCATTGAGTTCGACATTCCTCCAAAGACAATGTCATCCACATAAATCTGTGCTATCATGAGCTTACCTTTGTCATTCTTCACAAACAGAGTTTTATCAATTCCACCCTTGCTGTAACCATTGCTTACAAGAAATTCAGTTAACCTTTCATACCAAGCCCTAGGTGCTTGCTTCAAACCATACAAGGCCTTCCTCAACTTGTACACATGATCTGGATGATGCGGATCTGCAAATCCTTTAGGTTGTTCAACATAGACTTCTTCATTCAAATAGCCATTCAGAAAAGCACTCTTCACATCCATCTGATATAGTCTGAACTTCAAGATACAAGCTACACCTAACAAGAGTCTTATAGATTCCAGTCTAGCTACAGGAGCAAAGGTTTCATCAAAATCAACTCCTTCTATCTGAGTATATCCTTGAGCAACTAGCCTTGCTTTATTCCTTGTGACAGTTCCAGTTTCATCTGATTTGTTCTTGAAGATCCACTTAGTACCAATGATGTTTACTTCTTCAGGTCTAGGAACTAACTCCCACACTTCATTTCTTCTGAACTGCTCTAGCTCCTCTTGCATAGCATTTATCCAGTATTCATCAGTGAGAGCTTCATTGACATTCTTGGGTTCTATCTTAGAGATGAAACAACTGTCAGCAATCATACTTCTGGATCTGGTAGTCACCCCTTCTTGAAGGTTACCAATAATGTTTTCTTGAGGATGATTCTTCTGAACCCTGATTGATGGAGCTTTGTTTGATGTGATATCTTTGTCTTCCTTTTCATCAGCACTTGTTTCTGACTCATTGGCGAGGGCGGTTGCTGGAGCATCGGCTGGAACATCAGTACCATCATCATCTTCATTCAGAACTTCTTCTTCCTTCTTGCTTGGTTCATCATCTACAGTCACATTCACAGATTCCATCATGGTCCTTGTGCGAGAGTTAAAAACTCTATAAGCTTTGCTGTTCATAGAATATCCCATGAAAATTCCTTCATCACTTCTAGGATCAAGCTTCCTCTTAGGATCACGATCTGCAAGGATATAAAATTTACTTCCAAATATGTGAAAGTATTTTACAGACGGTTTTCTACCTTTCCATAGCTCATACTGTGTGGAGGATGTCCCTGCCCTGATGGTGACTCTATTATGTATGTAACAGGCAGTACTCATAGCTTCAGCCCAGAACTGGTGCGGAATCTTCTTAGCATGTAACATTACTCTAGCTGATTCCTAGAGAGTTCTATTTTTCCTTTCAACTATTCCATTCTGCTGTGGGGTGATGGGGGCAGAAAATTCATGACTAATACCTTCTGTTCCACAGAACTCCAAGAATTTTGAATTCTCAAACTCCCTTCCATGATCACTTCTGATTCTTACAATCACACAGTCCTTCTTATTCTGAAGTCTCATACATAGATTCTTGAATATTTCAAAAGTCTCTGATTTTTCTCTCATAAATTCAACCCATGTATACCTTGAAAAATCATCTACACAGACAAACACATACATTTTTCCTCCCAAGCTTTCAACCTGCATGGGACCCATGAGATCCATGTGAAGCAACTCCAGAACCTTTGTCGTGGTCTGATGCTGGAGCATCTTGTGTGGCACCTTGGTTTGCTTACCAATCTGACATTCTCCACATAGCTTTCCTTCTCCCAAGCTCAAATTGGGCAGCCCCCTTATTGCTTCATCTGCAAGAATCTTTTGCATGCTTCGGTAGTTGAGATGTCCTAGTCTTTGATGCCATAGATTCACCTCATCTTCTTTAGTTAACAAACATCTGGAAACATGACCTTTTTCTTCTGATGTCCACATATAACAGTTGTCTTTTGATCTGACTCCTCTCATCACAACTCTCTCATCATCAGTGGTCACAACACATTCTATCTTATTGAACTTCACATCATATCCTTGATCACACAGTTGACTTATGCTGATTAGGTTGGCTGTTAAACCATTTACAAGTAACACATTGTTCAAGTTAGGAGATTCTGTGCTGACAAGTTTTCCTACTCCCTTGATCTTCCCTTTAGCTCCATCTCCAAAAGTAACATAGTTGGTGGAGTGACTTCTGATGTCTTGCAAGAAACTCTTGTTTCCTGTCATGTGCTTTGAGCAGCCACTATCAAAATACCAATCTTCCTTTGATGATGCTCTGAAGGACGTGTAGGCTACCTGACATCTGACTTCACCCTTGGGCTTCCATTGTTTCCTCATCTGAACAGGCTTTTTCTCGTGCATCTGAGGATAACCATATAACCTGTAACAGTAGGGCTTTATATGACCATTCTTACCACAGTAGTGACACTTCCAAGGTACAGTTTTGTCAAGCTTAAGCTGGGGTTTCACATGCAGAGGTACATGTCGAGGCAATGAATCTGACAACTGATAATTTCTGGGCTTCTTGAATTCAGTTTGTTTTGCAGCAGACACAAACTTCTTTGAACCTTTCTGATTTTCTTTATTTGCTGTTTTATAGTCAAAGCCAATTCCCTTCAGACTCCCTCCTTGCTTGCTAGTTTCTTTCAGAATTTCATCAAGCATATCAGAACCACTGTTCAACATTCTAACAGATTTGTGAGTAGCTTCAAGCTTTCTTGTCAGAGTTGCCACTTCCTCTTGAAGTCCTGCATTGATCAACACTAGATTAGCCTTTTCAATAACATCAGCATTATTAAACTTACTTTGCCATTCCTCCAGATCTTCCTTCAGCTTTATGCTGAGCTCTTTCAGTCTTTCATTCTGAGAAACAAGTTGTTCTATCTCACTTTGCTTTTCTCTCACAAGTTTACATGCTTCTTCCCACTTGATGTGTAGCAGCTTGTAAGTCTCAGCCAGTTCCTCATCTGTAATGTCCTCATCACTTGTATCAGACTCAAAGATGGTTCCAGAGAAATCATTGACTTTGTTTGCAGATATCTCCTCCTCATCTTCAGTGTCTTCATCTGACCAAGTTACCATCATACCTTTCTTCTACTTCTTTAGATAGGTGGCGCATTCAGACCTGATATGACCATATCCTTCACATTCATGACACTGCACTCCTTTATTCTGACCAGATCTTTCTTCTTCTTTGGTCTTCCTCTGTGAATTAGAAGGCTTGGGTTTGTTATCGAACTTCATGTCCTGGCCATTAGGCCTGGTTCTTTTGTCAAATTTTCTCAATGCTCTGTTGAATTTTCTTGCTAGCATGGCCAGAGCCTCTGAAAGATTTTCACCCTCACAATCTTCATCATCACCTTCATCAGTGTTTGACACAAAAGCAATACTCTTATTCTTCTTCTCAGATTTTCCACTCAGTTTCAACTCAAATGTCTGCAAAGAGCCAATAAGTTCATCAACCTTCATGTTCTCGATGTCTTGAGCCTCCTCAATTGCAGTGACTTTCATAGCAAACTTCTGAGGAAGAGATCTCAAAATCTTCCTTACAAGCTTCTCATCTGACATAGGTTCTCCCAAAGCAAATGAAGCATTAGACAAGTCACGGACACGCATGTGGAATTCTGAAATAGTCTCTTCTTCAGTCATCATCAAATTTTCAAATTGAGTAGTAAGCATCTGAAGCCTTGACATCCTTACTCGAGTAGTTCCTTCATGTGCAGTTTTGAGAATTTCCCAAGCATCCTTTGCCACAGTACACGTATTGATCAGCCTAAACATATTCTTGTCAACTCCATTAAAGATAGCATTTAGAGCCTTTGAATTTCCAAGAGCAGCTTCATCTTCAACACTGGTCCATTCTTCTTCAGGATTTTCCACAACAGTAGTTGAGGTGCCTTCAACCTCGGCCTTAGTGGGGTGCTTCCAACCCTTGACAATAGCTTTCCAAGTCTTGTTGTCAATTGATTTGAGAAAGGTTGTCATGCGAACCTTCCAGTAGTCATAGTTAGTACCATCCAGAATGGGTGGCCTATTGACTGATCCTTCCTCCTTGTTATCCATGAGAACTTGAATCAACCTCCCTGGAGCTCACCCAACCAGAACAGGGTGCCTGCTCTGATACCAAATGTAAATTCAGGTTCCCTCTGAACCGATTGTCCTGCACGATGCTGGGACGAGAGGTTTGACAACTGCTTTACAGTAAAACAAAACTTAACAGCAGAAACAATAACACACAGTAATTGTTAACCCAGTTCAGTGAAAACTTTCACCTACGTCTGGAGGGTTTGCACCCAAAGAAAGGAAATCCACTATCTCAAGATTCAGGAATTACAGACACTCATGAACAACTCAGTTCATAGTTCACTTCCTAATCTACCCAGTGTATTTCTACTTAGAATCTCAACCTAAGTATGAGAGCCCCTCTCACTTTCTCTCAATCACTGCCACAGTGATTGGTGAACACAATGAACAAGTAGAGTTTGAACACCATCAAACACACAGAATCTCTCTTTGCTTTATAGAACCAGTGAGCAAAGACAGATTCACAACTAACAAAGGACAAAGCACAATTAACAAATCCTAAAACACTCGATCTCTCTCTATCAGCTTCAACACCTTCATGTTTTAGGTCTTCATCCTTTTATAGACTTCAGCAGCGGTAGCATGGGCTTTAGGGTTGGCACGGGCTGAAGAAACAGATTGCAGTAACAGCAATTCAAAACGCAATCTTGATAGATTCGGTTTCTTATTACACAAGCAAAGATAGAAACCAATCTTTTAACAAAGATTGTTTCAACAAATAACAACCCAACAAATAAACCCTTATGGAATAGCTACTTGCTCCTCAAGTAACTCAAAAACATATCTTCAGTAAATCTTCAGAGGGCCCACAACAGAAACACAAGCTGAGGACTGATGCCCTAGCTTCACGAGATCAGATGCCACGGCATCTGCTTCGACAATCGGTTGTTTTGACAAGATGCATGGCAACATGTTCCAACACTTTGCTCACCCTTTGGCGAGGCTTTTTATGCTTGATTTGAGAATCAAGGCTTAGGCACATTTTACTGGCCTTAGTCGTTTTACGGACGGGGCTTGGTTTCTTGTGGCCACTAGAATTGCCAAGGCTATGTTTGCTCAGTGAATGACACTTTCTTATTGCGAAAGTTTTTTGTCATAATAGATCGCTGCCATTTAAAAGTTAATTTAGAGAGTTTATAAGTTAGATCTTGTCAGTTGTGACGAATATCAAACTGTAAAACTTTTCTCCTTTCATTTAAATAAGAACTTGGGTCTATTGACACCTTCTTTTACATTGGTCGCCTCATTAAAACCCTTTTTCAAGGATAAAAGAGTGTGACTTTCTTTTTCTTAACTATAGTATTGTCTGAAATTGGAGGCGTTCCATGTACGACGCACTATCCCTCCATCCAGCTGTTCTAGTTTGTACGCCCTAGCGCCCACTTCAGCCTTTATCCTAAAAGGACCTTCCCAGTTTGGCGTTAACTTGTTCTTTCCTGAAGTAAGCGTTCTTTCACGCAACACCAAGTCTCCCGCCTTCATTTTTCTGGGGACGACCTTAGATGCGTATTTCCGGGCGACCCTGAGTTTTGCAGCTTCATTACGTAGATGTGCTTCCCTTTGTAACTCGGGAAGCATGATTAAATTGGCAATCAGATTGTCATTGTTTTCTTCTTCATTTCTATGAATGACCTTCCAACTCTGATTCTCAACTTCTACTGGCAACATAGCATCCGAGCCGTAGGTTAGCCTGTACGGCGTTTCCCCCGTGCTCGTTTGAACAGTGGTATTGTACGCCCACACGACTCCAGGTAATTCCTCTGCCCACCAGCCTTTTGCCTCATCCAGCTTTTTCTTTAATCCATTGAGCATAACCTTATTAGCCGCCTCAGCCTGACCGTTGGTTTGAGGATGCTCGACCGATGCAAAACGCATGTCGATCCCCAAATCCGCACAAAAGTCTCTTGTCAATGTGCTGGTGAACTGTGTGCTATTATCCATAACCAGCGCCATTGGAACCCCAAAACGACAAACCACTCGCCGCCATAAGAAATTTTTAATCTTGGCCGCCGTAATTGTTGCTAGCGCCTCTGCCTCAATCCACTTTGTGAAATAATCCACTGCTACCACGATAAACTTCATTTGAGCCTTTGCCTTTGGGAAAGGCCCCAAAATATCAGTCCCCCACATGGCGAAAGGCCATGGGGCGGTCATTGTTGTTAACTGCTTTGGTGGTGTTTTGTGTATATTAGTGAAAATTTGACATTTTGAGCATTTTTTTACATACTCCAAACAATCTTTTTTAATAGTTGGCCAATAGAATCCTGCCTTGAGTACCTTGACGGCCAATGATCGCCCCCCGATGTGACTTGAACAAACGCCTTCGTGGACTTCAGCTATTATCTCTTGAGATCTGGCAGTATCCACACACTTTAGCATTGGAGACATGATTCCCCGCCTATACAATTGTCCACCGACCAGAGTATAAAAGCTCGCCTCCCTTCTCCTTTCCCTAGTATTTTTGCTTTCATCCTGGGGAGGTTGTCTTAACAACTCAATGATCGGGTCCATCCAAGATGGTTCTCCATTTGCTATGGCCTTTGCAACTTTGAATTTGACTATATCTGTACTTGGGCGAGGCAGCACTTCTTGTATTACTGTTTGGTAATTTCCAAGTCGTCCTGTACTTGCCAACTTGGCCAAGGCATCCGCGCGCTCATTCTGACTCCTTGGTATGTGTTCAATCCTAACTTGTCCAAACGCCTGAATAAGCCTTTGAACAATTTCCAGATACTTAGATAGTTGTGGATCCTTCACCTAGTACTCGCCACGAACTTGTTTCACAACCAACTGAGAGTTCCCCTTTATATAAAGTTTTTGAACCCCCAACTCAATGGCGAGTCTTAAACCTGTTATCAAAGCTTCATACTCAGCCTGATTGTTACTCGCCCGAAATTCAAACTTCAATGATTGTTCAATCAGCATCCTATCTGGGCTTTCGATCGACACGACTGCCCCACTTCCTGACTCATTTGAGGAGCCATCCACCGAGAGTATCCACTCTGAATTTTTTTTATCGCCTTCAGTAGGCGTTAGCTCTGCCACAAAGTCAATCAAACTTTGAATCGTGACCTGTCCCCTTGGTTCATAAACAATATCATACTCTGACAACTCAACAGACCAACTAACCAAACGTCCAGACAAATCAAGCTTTTGTAGAACTTGCCGCAGAGGAATGTCAGTTTTTATCCTTATTTGAAAATTCTGAAAATATGGCCGGAGTCGCCTGGCCGTTTTCAATATTGCTAGAGCTGCTCTTTCTATTTTTTGGTACCGCACCTCTGCCCCTTGAAGTGTGTGGCTGACAAAGTATATGATTTTGTACTGTTTACTTTCCTCTTGTAGCAAAACTGTGCTTACCGCCGCATCGGTTACTGCCAAGTATAGAATCAAAGGAATCCCCGGCGTAGGTTTAGCTAGCATTGGTGGTGAGGCCAATAATTCTTTCAACTGTTGAAAAGCACTCTCGCATGCCTCGGTCCATTGAAAAGTTGTGTTCTTTTTTAGACATGCAAAGAACGGCGCCGCCCTATCACCCGCTTTTGGCAAAAAACGAGTTAAGGCCGCCAATCGTCCTGTCAACCTTTGAACTTCTCGAACATTCGTTGGGCTCTTCATGTCCATAATAGCCTTACACTTGTCAGGATTGACCTCGATTCCCCTTGAAGTAATCATAAATCCTAAGAATTTACCACCCAAAATCCCAAAAGAACATTTTTCCGGATTCAGCCTCATGTTGTACTTCCTGATCTGTGCGAACGCCTCAGCCAAGTCATTGTGATGCTCGCCCCCTTTTATAGTTTTAACAATCATGTCATCTACATAAACTTCCATGTTTCTTCCCACTTGTTTTTCGAAGACTTTGTCCATTAGTCGTTGGTAAGTTGCCCCAGCATTCTTTAACCCAAAAGGCATTGTCTTGTAACAATAGTTCGCCTGACTTGTCATGAACGCCGTCTTCTCCTCGTCCGGGCGATGCATCATAATTTGGTTGTACCCTGAATATGCATCCATCAAGCTTAGCATTTCATTTCCAGAGGCCTCGTCTACCAATTTATCAATATTTGGGAGGGGATAAGAATCTTTTGGGCACACTTTGTTTAGACTGGTGTAATCAGTACACATCCTCCACCTCCCATTTACCTTTCGCACCATGACTACATTTGCCAACCATGTGGGATATTGGACCTCCCTAATAAATTTTCCTTCAAGCAATTTCTGAGTTTCTGTCTGCACCGCCTTGTCTTTTTCCTCGCCCATGCGCCTTCGGGCCTGCATCACAGGTTTCGCCCCCGGTTGTATTGCCAGGTGATGAGATATAACACTAGGATCAATGCCTGGTACATCCTTGATCGTCCATGCAAATAGATCCAGGTTGTTTTTAAGCAAATCAATCAACCGGTTTTCTTGCTCCTTTGACAGGGTGCTCCCAATTTTCAAAGCTCGCCCTGATACTTGAATAGATTTTGTTTCTTCTGCAGGCTGAGGTCGCAAGTCCTCTAAGTCGTCACGTGGATCTAAATTAAAATCTTCATGTGGGAAACTTTCAATGGAGCGCCAAACTTTCTGCATAACATGCTCTTGCGGCCTCTTGGTCCACCCGCAGAATTCCAATTTTTCCATTACAGGCAGGGCATTTCACTGTTAAATGGGCAGTTGAAATTATGGCACACACCTTGTTTAACGTATCTCTTCCCAGAAGTACATTGTATGTCGCCTTGCACGGAAGAACCAGATACTTCACTAGGAATTTTTTCACAAATTCCCCTTCTCCAAAAGCTGTCGCCAACTCCACATATCCTCTGACCTTGGCTCGATTGCCAGTGAATCCCACCAAACATGCTGTATAAGGCTTCAAATCTGTCTCCTTTAAACCCAACCTTTCAAATGCATCACCATAAATAATGTCTGCTGAACTACCTTGTTCCAAGAAGACTTTCTTGGTAATATAATTATTCACCCTCAAAGTCACCACCATTGGATCATTGTCGTGTGGAATCACATGATCAAAGTCCTTAGGTGTGAAAGTGATAGGAGTGTGATTCAACCAGCATTCCCCCTCGTAAGCTTTATGTACTGAATTCACCGCCTCTACATATCTCTTCCTTCCTTTGCAAGATAGATGCCCACCGCCAAATTCTCCGGCAATCGATGAGTACGATCCGACAGGTAATCCCAGATCTTCTACCACTTCCTTTCCTTTGGACGAACCGCCTCCAGCGGCCCTTACGGCCTCCGGCTGGGCGTTTTCTCCTGACACGAAGTTTGCCAAGTGACCTGCTTTGATCAGCCTTTCAATCTCCTTGCGCAAAGTCCAGCAATTGTCCGTAGTGTGTCCCATGGTTTTGTGAAATTCACACCAATTAGTAATGTCCACGTTTGCAGTAGGTCGCCTAGGTGGTCTTGGGTATTGAACTACGTTTGTCTGTCCAACCGCCCTCAAGATCGTACTGAGAGGAGCGTTCAACTTGGTTTGCTGTCCTTGGGCGGGCGTATTTCCTCCTTGACCTGCCAGAGTAGATGGAGTATTTCGATGCCAAGTGTTACCTTGCAACCCCTGTCTTCCTGATGTATATGGCGTTGGCCTAGACTGACGCGGCGTCTGGGCTGGACGCTGCTCTCTCGCACCACGGCCCTTTTCAGCTGGAGCTTCAGGTTGAGCCCGCCATGTGTTCCTATCTTTCTTGGTCTGTTCATCTTGTTCCACCAGGATAAATTCCTGCACCCTGGCCCGTAAATCCATCATGTCCCTAGCTGAAGTCCGTTTTTAAAGGCCGTCACGCATACTTCTGGATTGGCGTCTTCCAACTGAACGGAGACTCGACTGAAGCGCGCCATGTACGTTTTGATACGCTCGCCCACATTCAGACGAATGTTGAACAAATCAGCTGGCGTCGCCTTTTGAATCTGATTTGCTGAGAATTGTATTAAGAACTTGGTCGATAAATCAGTGAAATTTGAAATGGAATATGGAGGCTGTTTTATAAACCAGGTCATTGCCACGCCCTTAAATGTGGAAGGCAATAACCTGCATTTTACAACATCAGTCGCCCCGCCAATGACCATTTTGGTATTGAAATACCGTAAATGATCAATAGGGTCTGTGTCGCCCCCATACATATCCAGCGTTAAAGTCTGCAAGTGCTCCGGAATCTCTACGGCGGCCACAATGGGCGCAAAAGGCTGAAAGTCCACCACATCCTCAGCATCCACACGTTGTCCACGACGCAAATCTCACATTTGGTTGAGGTACTCGACCTGAGCCTGCAAGTGTTCATTCTGACGTTGTACCGCCTGAATAGTGTCCAACACCTGCTTCAGTTCGGCAGATGACGCTCCTACCATATTGTCTGGTGCTCGTGCAGGTGTGTCAACCTGCTGATCTCCTAAAGCATCCGCTTCCGGGGTAGGAAGCTTACCTTTAAGGTCCAGTCCCGATCCAACAACCACATCTGGCCGTACCTGGACATCTGGAACCGTGGTGGCATGAGAGCGTACCGCCACCGAGCCTTCATCTGAAGAAGCTTCTCCTTCCAGCTCGGGTTGTCCTACGGAAGCCTGGCTCCTGACTCCAGTAAGACGACCTCCACCACGACGGCGAGGAGCTCGCCCACCACAAGAACGTGTCTCCATGACCTAAGATATGCCTCTCACGTCGGCAGAAGAATAATCACTGAGTCAGAGCCACAGACGGCGCCAATGTTCTGGACTAAGGTCTAAAGAGGATAAAAGGTACCCTAAACAAACCCTAGCAGAGCTCAAAGAATATATGTGATGTATAAATGAGGAAAATATCTCATTAATGATCAAAAAGGTGTCTAGTACAAGGTGAGGCCACCTCCTTTTATAGTAGGAGTGATCCTTATCTAGAATATTCGTGGATTTGAGCCTTACATGCAGGGCCTAAATCCCTATGTGAAATAAGACAAACATATATACATATAATACAACAAGACAAAGTAACTCGGGCCCACGTCTTCCAGCTGGGACCTGCATCCTTATCTACTGGGTGTTGATCTTTCGAGCGGGTCCACAGGCTTGTCATGACCCGCCCGGTCCAATTTTATTAGATAATTAAGTGATTATGTGATATATGGAGTGAGTAAATTATTTAAATTGTATATGAGTGATATATGTGATTATTACTTAAATCTTATGTGATATAGTATAAGATTTAGATAAATAAGGGTTTTAGGTTTTAAGTGAGTAGTTCGGTGTGAGGCCCATTGTAAGACTATTTAAGGGTTAGCAGTGAATTAGAAAGAGTGAAATCAGAATTTGAGAATTGGAGAAGTTAGCATAGCAGAAGAAAAGAAGCGTGAAAGAGAGAAGGGGAGAAAAGAGAAGAAAATCTAGACTTTGATCTTCAAGAGGTAAGGGTTTGGATTCATGTTCTATGGATTAGTATGATAATGGGTAATGATAGTAAACTTGATTTAGGAACCCTAGGATGCATAAATTCCCAAATTGAAATAGTTAGGGTTTGATTTTAAGATGAATTTTAGGGGTAGAAGATAGGCGCCCATGATGCGCAGGTTGCGCGCGGTATATTTACGAGCTCTTGAACCCTTTTTCGAGCTATGTGAATGACCGAATTTGAAGAAGTAGTCTTCATAAACGTTGTAGCCCTTTATGTTATGAAACATTTTCCGCCGGTTTCACGTCATTCCGACGTCTTTAGCTCGAGTTATATGTGTTTTAGTGAGGATAGGTTAAGTTGTCTTGTTTCTCACGAACTGCTGTTAGTGTTAGATTTTTCCTGAATTTTGTACTTCGAATTTTGACATGAAAATTCATAGGGATTTACAAAACGTTTATACGAAATCATGATAACCATATTGGATTTTTCTGAGTGTATTTGATAATTTATATCTGTTTATTAGTTTATTATTTTGGTGTTGTTTTTCTGAATTGATGTTATGTGTTGAGTTGATAAGTTACTGTGACTGCAAACTGTGTAATTGATAACATGAAAACAATGTTTTGTGAAATTGGAGATGATTTCATATTGTTGAACTGGTGATAAATATGCTAAAATAATTAGGACTTGGAGATGGTCTGAATATGCATATGTTAGTTGAGTTTTGCACAATACACTGCATAGTTGTCAAGAGGCAATGTTTGCTAGTTCTCGGGGAGGCTAGTGGCTTGTCCCAAAACTGGAGTGGTTTTGAAGCCTAGAGCGAGAGCTTTATTGGTGATTATCTGTCTGGAGTGGACGCGGTGATACCGCTAAGGATAACAACTTTGGTACCAAAGGCATTTGCACGGGTCTTACTTGAGTCATATGTGTTAAGGAGTTGTTGATGCTAATTAATGATAATTGTGATATTTTTTTAGATTTGATGTTGTGGTAATTGGAGACAATAATATTTGCTTACTTGATGCCATGAATTATGGAGTATTGTCATAACTGTGAGATTGATTGATTATATTAAATTACATAATTTATTATTTGTTAATGGAGAGTGAAGAATTTACGTGGAACTTAGATAAGCTTTTACATTATTTATTATTATGCTTATCCATATGATATGAGTTCTCACCCTTTTGTTGGAATGATGTTCTATGCGACATCGCTCAGGTACGGAGGATAGTGGAGCTTCTCGCGAGCGTTAGTCGGAGGAGCTAGTCTTTTAGATATGTTTTTAGTGATGGGAGTCATGCTCTGTTATGTAACACGGGGAAACGCTTAGTTTTGTACCTGGATGTTAAGCGTTATTTTATGAGCACTCTCTTATTTGTTTTTGGATTATGTTTTATTTTGGAGTTGAAAAATAAATTTGTTGTGCTGTGCATAAGATGTTATGACACTAAAGTTGGAAATTTATATATTTATTTTGAGCATGACAGGTGTTTTGATTTATGGTTTTGGAGAATAAGTGTGACACCCTTTGTGTTATGCATTTTACTCTAATTTATGCTATAATATGTAAGCGGGGTTTAGAGGGTGTTACATCACGCCCCTTCAATGTGCTACTGTGACGCACCCCCAAAGTGCGTGTGGCATGTCGCACTGTGAGAGTGCGTGATGCGAGCACTTTCATGGTGTGACTTGGACGCACTTTAAGGGCGATTATCCACAATACCTGCAACAGAAACTTGTCATTAAGAATCACATTCTGGACCCAAAAGAACCACACCCATAACAGAACAAATGCCACACAATTAAACACATCATCATTGTCATGAACACAATCTAACCACAGAGCTAAATGTCTTGAACACAAACTAAGTCACAAGTCATTCTACTTATATTAAATTCATCCTTAAATTCATTCTAAGATATAAGTCCTAACTACTCTTAGAGGTAGAGACATCAGACACTTTTCCTTTCTTC